>NC_090437.1:376469219-377102219 GCF_031143425.1 Pleurodeles waltl | reverse complement strand
CCAATCTTCCTGAAGTGTTAAAACAAATTCAAGATGAACACAGGGCTGCCCCGGCCCTGGACTTGGGGATGCAACTTATGGGCAATTTTGCCACTGTATCTTCCATTATACTAAGTAACCTTGAAGGGGAAGCAGTTGCACTAGCAGTACATATGCAGCTCTGGGATGTTCCTATATAGGATCAAGAATGTGAGCTGCCAAAGATTATCACAGCGACCTATTCTAGTATTGGTCAAGATAGTCTGGGGGCCAGACCCATGGAACCACAATTTCAGGATACATCTAACAAAGATTTTACCAAGCAAGCACCAGAGGATTCTAAAAAACACTGGTTTAAAAAAAAAAAAAACACCTATAAAAGAAAGGGGAGAATCTCCGCATTCGGTGACCCCTCAGAATAGATATAATCTCAGAAATGGAGGTAATATAAAAAGGCCTGACAGATATCAATATACTGATACACACCAATCTGCTTCCTTTCAGGACTCAATGGAAAAGCGCAGTGAGAGAGGTGGGCGGTCAGAGTGGAGAACTGAGTACGTGAAACGGAGACAAGACAGGAATCACAATGCTCTACAGAAGTTTCTGTTCAAAAAGAAGAGAAACTTCCCCAAAATAACCACAATTTAAATTGAAAAAGTAGCAGCAGTTCTGATTCATCATGCCACTCAAGAAGAGGGCTCTATTGAAGAACAAGACTTGGGCACTAGCTCTGCTAGACAGCACAGCAGAGGTTACAATAGTTTGCCGGAATCTTCATGAGCATCTGGAGTAAAAGCAACTGATGACTTCTTACAAGCTGAAACTGGTGACGTGTTTATCCACACTTGACAGGGTGTACCAAGTAACGATACAGTTAGGAGACATTAAACACACAATAGACACAATCTTTTGGGACCGCGTCGTAAACGTTTATGATATTTTACTGTCCAAAAAGGATTGGCCACCTGAATTTGTCCACACTGGCCCATATGGGGAAGAGGTTATCAAACCTCGCTTCTTGTTCGCAACAAGCTCATAGAATCCTAAGCCATTGATTGGGCATTGGCGCAGGCACCCACTTTATACCACAGCCAAATAGGGTGGGATAAAGATTCCCCCTATCACGTAATTCTAATTAAGAATCAACCCCAACCTCAACCCCAACACCCAATAAAACATGATGCTAAAGCACCTATGTGGAAAATCCTCACACAACTAGAATACCAGGGCGTAATCAAACCCTGTTTCTCAACAATGAATAATCCTTTATTCCCTGCAGCTAAACCAGACCATTCATACAGAGTAGTCTTAGACTATAGACACTTAAGTAGTCATACACGCACATATGCTATACAGAATTCTCTAAGCACAGTAATTATGAACCAGATAGTGCACAAAAAATACAAAACAACATTGGACATTTCCAGTGGCTTCTTCTGCCAAAATGTAGCAACTGAGAGTAGAGACCTAACTAGTTTCAGTGCATTAGGTTCCCAGAAAAAAATTCTGACGTTTACCACAGGGGTACAAGAACAGTCCAGGGCTGTTAGCGGCTCATGTAACTTCAATATTACACAACATTTACCCTAAAGCATTGTCCTATGTAGATGATATCTACCTTACGGACAGTAAATTACTTCAACATCTAAGATGGGTAACACCCCTTGTTGTTGGATTTGGAGAATTCGGCTATAAATTCAACTTAAAAAGGACCTATGAATTAGCAAGTGAAGGAAAGAGCCTAGCAGCACAATTCTTAGAAAAATACACACACTTAGGGGCATATTTATACTCTGTTTGTGCCGGATTTGCGTCGTTTTTTTTTAACGCAAATTCGACGCAAAACTAACTCCATATTTATACTTTGGCGTCAGACACGTCTAGCGCCAAAGTCCATGGAGTTTGCGTCACTTTTTAGCGTGGACACCTACTTTGCGTTAATGATATGCAAGGTAGGCGTTCCCGTCTAAAAAATTGACTCCGAGGCATGTGCGCCGTATTTACACTCCCGGCCAAAAATCACGCCCAGGAGTGGGCGGGTCAAAAAAAATGACGTCCAGCCGCTTTTGTGTAGTTTTTTAGCACCTGGTCAGGGCAGGCGTTAAGGGACCTGTGGGCTCGGAAGGGCCCAGAGTTGCCCTCCCATGCCCCCAGGGACCCCCCCTGTCACCCTTGCCCACCCCAGGAGGACACCTAAGGATGGAGGGACCCATCCCATGGAACATAAGGTAAGTTCAGGTAAGTAATTTTTTATTTTTTTTTGGTGGCATATGGGGGCCTGATTTGTGCCCCCCTACATGCCACTATGCCCAATGACCATGCCCAGGGGACAGAAGTCCCCTGGGCATGGCCATTGGGCAAGGGGGCATGACTCCTGTCTTTGCTAAGACAGGAGTCATTTCAATGGGGGTTGGGAGTTAAAAAAAATGGCGCAAATCGGGTTGAGGCGAAAATTTTGCCTCAGCCTGACTTGCCCCATTTTTTGGCGCCCAAGCTCCATATTCCCCTACGCCGGCGCAGCCTGGTGTACGTAATTTTTTTCACGCACACCAGGCAGCTCCGCCGGCTAACGTCATTGAATGGCGTTAGCCGGCGTTAGATTTTTTGACGCACAACTGCGTTGGCACAGTTGTGCGTCGAAAAGTATAAATATGGCCCTTACAACCTCCAAATACCAATAAAAAACTCCAATCACTATTGCGTTTTCAAAATTTTGGCACAACATACATTCCAGATTATGCATCAGGCACCAAACCCTCTGTGGTCGGGCCGACCCAAAATCGCCTCTGGCAACGGCAACAGTCTCCGAGACGGACGAGATCGAGACGTTAGTTCCGCGTTCCCATGTTACCGCGGGAACGCTCTCGGCATTGCTGACGCGTTTCCCTGTTTCCAGGGAAACGCTCGAGAACTTCCGGGACATCGGGGAGGGTAAAACGAAGGTCCGCGGCCAGCCAGACGAAGGGGTGGAAGGAGAGAAGGAGGACGTGCAGAGTGCAGAGACGGAGGAGCGGAGCATCGTAACATTCGAGGAGGCAGCCGAAGGAGGAGCCAAGAACGACGAAAGACCGGAGACGGAAAGCCCAGGTGCCAGCCACGACCCAGGAGGGTCGTGGCTTACCAAGGTACGGTCCATTCTGGGAACGGGAGAATTTAAATAAAAAAAAACACTGGGGAAGGGAAACGGGGAGTTGGGGAAGGCAATAAGGGAAGGGGCACAGGTGTAACATAGATCAGAGAAAAGAGACGGACGATTCTATGTAAGCTTGGGAACCCGGTGTGCACACTAAAACCCCGTCACCACTATTCTTTGTCCTGTGCACGGTTACCCCTACACACTACCCTATTTCCCTACAACCCTTTCCCCCTCGTTATAAGAAAAACACCCCAGAAAGCAACCCGTCACTTACCTTGGCATTGTTCTGTTTTCTTTGCCGGTAATCCACTGGAGCCAGCCGCGTTACTTCGCATTCACCGACCTAGGGAAGAAGAAAGAACACAGTGTTACAAGGAGCGAAGAAATCACCACCCCAAAGAACCCCCAGTGCGGACTATAATTTCTTTTGATTGAACTAAAGGAAAAGAAGAGAACGAACACAAATAAAAACCCTCGTTTTGTTTTACCTCACCATCCGGTCTCAGTCTGGTTTATACCGTTCAGCCTGCCACACCCTCATATGACTTAATACATCTTGGCTTTTCCAGTAAATTCTGGACAGTCGAGAACACACGCATTCTCAGGACTTTGCAACAAGACATGCATGCAGAGCAACACCTACTCACAAGGGACAATAAAAAACATCTGGTCATCAGAGTAATTGCTGTTGTCATTGTTTTCACCTATGTAACATTCAATGAGGGTGAGACAGTCCCGAATGCATACAAATCACATTTGTATTCAACAGCAGAACATCGTTTTGCTCCACTGAGAAAATTCTCACTGCTGTTCGGATAGCTGTCATTAAAGAAAGACCATTAGCCCAGGGGACATGAATTATTGTCGTATCTCCAATCCCAGCCCTTGAGGCTGTTACCAAACCCAGCATTTCAAACGCTAATGCATTACATCCACGTTGGATTCAATGGGCAACGTCTCTGACAGCCACTGATGTTTTTGACCCACAGTGACAAACTCAAGAATGTTTGCAATATGAACTGGAATACCCAGTTCCGGCAAATACATTACATATTGATCAATATCAAAGAGTCATGTACACCGATGGCTCGGCACAAACTGCTATAGGCACAAAGCATCAATACTCTGCTGCATGCGCAGTCATAAGTGGCTATATGGAGGGTATTAAATTCTATCCACAACATACCTTTACACAAACCCTAGGGGATTGCACTGCACAACTAAGGGCTCCTGTGATCGCACTGGAACATACGGATACTGACCAGCTAACACTGATTGTCTGTGATTCATACTATTTTGTCCAGTCCTTCAATGAATACCAACATTACTGGTGCCAGAATAGGTTCAACGATTCCAAAGGTAACACCATTAAACACAGACTTCTGTGGGAGAAAGTAGCGCATCTGAAGGAAATGCTATCATTGTTGCAGGCTTGTTATTGGTGGCCAGGTCTATACAAACAGACCAAGCAGTATGTCATTTGTTGTGATATCAGCCAACAAATTAAGGGTTCCACCGTTAAATGCCCACCGCAGACACCCCTCCTAATTTCTAATAAACCATTACAATGTGTGTAAGTGGACCATTGTGGTCCCCCTAACGCCTGACAGTGCATACAAATACCTATTAGTCGCTGTTGACTCCTACTCCATATTTCTATGGGTGTGACCACAATGCTCAGCTGACGTTCGGACTGTTATTAAAAAGATTTGCAAGTCTTTATCACCACATATGCAGTTGCGACTTTCCACCCAGACCAGGGCCCTGTTTTCATCTCAAGGGCATTCAGGGATGCCATGGCTTCATTAGAGGTCCAACTCCATTACTCGTCTCCATTTCATCCGGAGGGAGATAGTGTTGTGGAGCGATGAAACTGAGATTTAAACCAATCCTTAACAGCCAGAGTACTAGGTACGGGTGGTCGTAGTTTGCTTAATCACCTGCATGGAGTCCAGAGAGCACTTAATAATCTGCCTAGAAGGTCTCTGGGGGAGTCGTACTTAATAGGAGGGCCTGTTTGGAGCTCAAATGTATGTTCTAGATCTTGATGGTCCTGGCGTGGAGGAGACAGAAACACCCTTTAACATAAATGAATGTGTCGCTGTCTGGCAGGAATTACAACAGTTCAATGGCAACAATGCTTCTGCCAGTGCTGCCTCCCTAGGAATGAAGGATGTACCAATAACATCTACCTGCTGAAATTCCTAGAATTGGGGATCTAGTATGTGAAAACGTTGCTCTGAAAAAGGAGTTTGGTCCTTCATATCTTGCACCGGTTCAATTGTTATTCTACCACTGCTGCCTGGGAACAATCAGTAGTACCCAAATCCCTCTCACTACTGGTCAAGATATCCCTCTACAAGTTTTAAACAGCAACGCTGATACCTCCCTGAGCTTGGGGAGGGTGAAAAGTGATCTTTCATAAGTTCCACTAGCATCCTTTACAACAAGCAAACAAAAAAGTTGATCGATCATTCTCATACTCTACACAAACGGATGGCATTGTCTGTTACAAACAGGGACCACTGTTAGTTCTCCTCTTCAAAATAAAGCTTTGGTTTTTTAATGAACTGCTTCTGGATACTTTGCCGACATACTTTGCCGACATCACTGACGCTTTTTCAGACTCATCTGCCTCTTCTGCATCTGAACTGTCAAAAAGACATAAGCCGATAATTTGGTTCAAAACAAATTACTTTGTTCTCCGATGGAGCTATCTGTGGCTTTTCTTGACAATATTAGCTTGGTTTTGTTATCACTTTTTTTTTACTAATACATGGTCATTACCTTCCTGAACGATCAACAGTTGGACTGTTGGATGAGGTCCTGAAACCTAATTTCTCTTCTCACAAGGTCCGCAGAGGCTTGTCTTGCGTGAACATTTCTGGTATACCAATTCCTGATGGGATTGTTTGGGATAAAGTCATTTTTTATATATATATATACAGCCCGACAGAGGTCATTCAAATACTATATGTGTTTAAACTTTCTATGAATGATGTAATAATACCCGGAGTTGCTTCTGATGAGTGGGATGTGAAAACAGTTTATTCTATTATGACTGAGTTGCAGTAGATGCCAGGAATTCAAGGGCAGCTCATCCTTATGGACACCAGTTGCAACTCCACTTTCTGTCATCTTTTCATTACAGTAATCCTTAATAATATATAATTATTCACTATTGCTGTAATAGGAAATGGATTACAATTAGCTAGAATATGACTCTCCCTAGTAGTTAAAGTAAGTTAAAAAAAGCTTTCAAACATATGTTATGTGCATTCTTGGGGGTGAGAGTGTGTTTAAGTGAGAGAGAGTGTGTGTATGTGTGAATGTGTGTGTATGTGTAAGCATGCTTGCCTGTGTGAATGAAAGAAATGGCTCAATGGTACATGATGTCACTTCTGCTACCCCTGGAATTTGGTGAATTGCTGTTCATGCCTGGCATTGCTAGTTCTGTCATTACCAGGCACTGACAGGGGGTACACATGAAGAGTGTCAAACTGAAGAATCTGTATAGCCAACCATTCCACGCCACCTCACAGAAATAGCAACAGTAATCAGAATTGACTAATTGAACAAATTCAGCATACACTTTCCTATGTTATGAAGCAAATCGTCAAACCAGAAGTAGACAGCAGTAGTTTTTCTACATCAAATTCTTGACACACAATGTTGCATTGTGTGCCTCGCAGTGGCGGTCGGACTGCCTTATTCCTGGAGGTCCGACTGACACCTTAGGACCATGATGGTCAGACTGCCAGGGAACCATTGTCCCCACCAGGAATATGATTCTCGATGGACTGATGGTGGCTAAACCCATGGTCAGCCACTGTGGCGCAGAGTTCAGCACTGCTGTGCTGCTCATGAGTCCCCTTGGCAGAAAGGAAGTGCTGGGGGTAATAGAGGGGGGGATAGGCATGGGGCCCCCCTCATTGCCTACAACCATGTTGTGGGCAATTCAGATGCCCCCATGCCCAGCACCCTTGCAATGCTTTGCAGATAGTGTGCATTCTGAGGGTCCCTTAAGAGAGACAAGACCAATACCGTAACACTATTCCCACCGGGCTGACCGGCAGGAACATGGTAATGCGATGTTCTCACTGGTCAGCCTGGTGGGAACATCGTAACAGTACAAAAGGAGAACGTAAAATGCTCAGGAACATACAATGTGATCAGGGTTTGTTGAATGTCTAGGGGCCACATGTACGAAGCTAAAGAATTGCGAGTTGGAAATAGCGACACATTGTGAATCGTTATTTCCGACTCGCAAAACAGGATGTAGGTAGAAATCACAATAACATTTTGCCATTCGGTGTGGAGTCGCACCGCAATTTGCAAAATCGCAAATTGCAAAATCGCGAATTGCAATATCGCAAATTGCACAAGGGTGTGGCCCAGAGTCGCAAATTGGGACTGGCTGCAAATTGCAAGCGGGTGCAAATAAAATAGAAGAAAACACACTTCATGGTTCTGAGTGATGATATCAGAACCAAGAAGTACCCCCCATGGAACAGGGAGGAGTCTACCCACAACAGATAGCAGAGGCACACCCAGCTGAGAGTAGCAACTACAGCTATGTCAGCTCAGGACAAGGAGAAACCCACTGCAGGGAGGAAGAGGAAACTAAAGTTTTCAGAAAAGGAGCTGGTGGTCCTGACTGAGGAGTGCTGCCTGCACCATGATGTCTTGTTCGGCAAGGCATCAATGAGTGTCACTGACACACAAAAGAAGATCTGGCAGGACATCCTGAGTAAAATCAATGCGATTGGAGTCAGCCATCGCACCATTGATGAGGTCCACAAAAGGTGGTACGACCTCAGGTCCAGGACCAAAGAAAGGGTGGCAGAGCACATGAGGGAGGTGCATGGAACTGGAGGAGGACCATCCACAGTACCACCTCCTACAGCCATTGAGAGCATGGTGGAGACCACTCTGGAGCCAGGGACTGTGGTAGGAATTGGAGACCTGGACAGTTCTGCACCGGGAACATCCAAAAGTAAGTAGCAAAAATCACTTATTTACACCACTCAATGCACCATGCACACAACCACAGTACACATGCTTCCTCCAGATTTGCTCCATGCCTATATTGCAACCTACAGAACAATGCATTATGGGCAATGTAGTACAGTAGTCCAACTTTTGATGAATATTTATTGTGATACACCACACATATGAGAGGCACTGACAGTGTATCCCCTGTGTCCCACAGGTCTCACACAAGTACCCACCAATTACCCTACTGTGTAGGTAGAAGAATCGGCCACCATCACAGCAGACAAGGCAGCCAGTGTAACAGCAGGGGAGTGCATGACCAAACCACTTGTCCACCATGCAGGTGAGACCACCGAGGAGACAGATATCGACACTGAGACAGGCAACCTAACACTGGGGCCACAGATGAGTGTGAGTCAGCCACATAGGTCAGCTGGGTCTGGGCAGAGATGGCAACGTCAAACACAGTCAGCAAGTGAGGAGGAAGTCACAGGTGAACAATTTCTATGACTGGAGGCATCCTTACTGAGCAGTCACTGCCTGCAAAATAAACATATGCGGGTAATGAACAGGAACCTGCACAGACTGAAACAGACCCTCTCACAGGGTTTTGCCAATGTTGACACACAATTCACTACCATGAACAACAACATGGCAAACCTCACCACCTCCATCAATGACCTGGTCTTGGAAATGGTGGCAGATAGGGCCCATGCAAGGCGCAGAGAGCGCAACACTGCTGCCCGTTTGTACAGGCTGAGTCAGTCGATTGGGCGCCTTGCAACCAATACTACCTGCCTGTCAAGGTGCACCGTAAAGCTACAGGTGGAACTTGGGCATTTTACCGGTGATGTCGCAAGGGGACTAGGGCACATCAGTCATGCAGATGGACCTAATAGAGACCACCCAGGCAGCAAGGGGCATTGGCGATACCCCTCAGGTGAGTGAGTACATCTCCAGCGTGAGCAGCGTTTTTGCCTCAGATGCACGCATCCTGCAGAGTAGCAGTGCCCGCCAAGGATCAGGGGACCAACCAGAATCGGGCCATGGTGGCCATAGTTGCAAGAGGGGGTGATTTTGCTAATCTGGGATTTGCCTGAGGCACATGATGTAAATGTATCCGACATTACATTTAACTTTTTTTCTCGCTGTTTAGACGTCAACAGTTCATTATTACACTCCTGACATTAAAGGGATTTTTTTTGTACTGCACAACCTGGTTATGTGTGTCTTACATTTATGAGTGTTGTCACGGTTGCCACATACCTGCCAAAGTAGTGAGTTGCAATGTGGTCCCGTCTCTGTCTGCCCTCCAATGCGATGCTACCATCCCCAGGCTGTTGGTGTGATAGCTCTTGCTCCTCATCCTCTGAATCTGTGTTGTCAAGGGTGAGATGTAGCCCACGTCTGGTGGCGATGTTGTGGAGGATGGCACATGTTGCCATGATCTTGCATGCAGTCTCTGGGACATATTGGAGTCCCCCTTCACTTTTGTGCAGTCATCGGAAACGTGACTTCAACAAGCCGAACGTCCTCTCAATGATAGTTCTGGTTCGCCAATGTCCTATGTTGTAGCGCTTCTCATTCTGATTGGCAGGTGTTAGGTATGGGGTGAGTATCCATAGCCTCAGAGCATATGCACTGTCACCTGTGTGACAAAAGAGCAGATATAAGCATGGATTCACATGGTTATGCAGTGACATGTATTTAAGACATCAGAGTGTACTACACAGTACCTAATAAATATCCTTCGCCAAACTCCCCACATTCTAGGCGTCGGTGTATCCCACTGTGCCTGAATATGTATGCATCATGTGTACTCCCAGGAAATGTAGTCACTATGTCAGTAATTCAATTATGGGCATCACATACCACCTGGATGTTTAGTGAGTGGGCACATTTCCTAATGCGGAACACATATTCCAGATTTGCTGGTGGGCAAATTGGTATATGTGTCCCGTCCAAACACCCTATTACATGGGGGAAGTTGGCAATTCTGTAGAAGTCCAACTTGATGCTGTTAATTTCTGCCTCATTCCTGGGAAGGCATATGTATGTGGACATGTGTGAGAGTATGGCATCTAAGAACCGTCTAAAGAATCGTGACAGTGCACTTTGGTACACCCCACCAGCAACAGCAATCACCCCCTGGTAGCTACCTGAGGCCAAGAGTTGCAGTGAGCAGAGCACTTGCACATGTGTGGGGATAGAGCAGCCGCGCATTGTCTGGCGTTCTAGCTGAGGTTTCAGCAGTTTAATAATCTCTAAGCTAACTGCTCTGCTCAGTCTGTATTTATCATAAATCTTGTCCATAGTTTGTTGAAATAGGGTCTGCCTGGTTCAGTATATCTTCTCCTGTCTCTGCCTCCTCCTCCTTCTCTGCTGGGCAGCCTGGACTCTCCTCCTCCATGCAATCACGTACAGTGCAGCCATTTTGAGAAACCCTGATGCCTTCTGGGTCTGCTTTTCAACTTTGGTTCTGGTTATCACCTGTTTGGAATCAGTGCTAATGTGGGTGTGCAAAACGTTTTTTTTGCGACTACTCACAATTTGCGACTGCCTTGTACATTCGGTTTGCGACTCACAATTTGCGATTTTTTAATTGCGAGTCACAATTTCAAGTCACAATTTTTGCGAGTCAGTAATTGGTCACATCGCTATTTGGGATTTCTAAATGGCATTGGAACATACCATTTCGCCTTTTGCGAGGTTGCAAATAGCGCTGCGATCGATTTGCGACTCGCAAAACTTTCGTACATGTGGGCCCAAATGTCTACAGAATCCCCAATGTACATAGCAGAAAATATACCACATATCTTCCTCTAGAGCATGGGAAAAAAGCAACTGTAAAACAGTTCAATTGAGCATCTACTTGTAAGACATAACACAACTCAAAACTGATTACATAAAATCTATATAATTATAACCTTACTTCTCCACCTTTGTATTGCTCTGCTTACTTCCTGGGCAGGTGGAATTTACTTCCAGTGTACTGTGCCCCAGAGTTCTTCTTTTTAGGTTTCCATTGGCTAGCACAAGCCTTTCTCTTTCTGGAACCCACAGCTGAAGTGCAGGGCTCACTGTCATCTGTATTGGATGTTATTGTGAGAAAATATGGAAGGGAAGGAAACTAACATATTTCCAATTTTCTGCATGTATAACCAACAGGGACAAAGAATGGCTTAGACAATCCGTGATGTTCATTGTGAAGCTGTGGTGGAGCAGGTGTCACCTCCGAATTGCTAGGGCCTAGTACTACTTCTAATCGGTCCTTAGTGTTCCTGAGTTCCCCTAATTTTGTTTCAGGTACAACACTGTTTTTCACTGTTTGCTACTATGGCAATTGAAAATATCCCTCATTACTTCAAAGTAAGGCTTGCAATCCACAACACTGATCTGTTTTATCCCTTGGCAATATTATTTAACTGTACCCAGTAGCCAATACCAGTGAGCCTTTATCTGTGGTACAGTGCCATACCCTAAATAAATAAAAAATAGAGCTCACAGTCCCTATAGAAAGTCATTGACTTTGCCCCACTACAGGGTTTGTAGTGATCGGTCTATTCAGTGTAGTCACAACAAGCTTCTTCAAGTCATCTGTGTTGTGAGGATGTTAAAGGATGAATATCTAAATAAAACTCATGGTCCCCAGCCACTGTTCTCCTACTTCTCTGCTCCCACTGTGCCATGGCTGGTCAACAGTGCTCAAAGGCAAAGAAAGAAAGAAACTACTTAGTATGACACACAGAGGGAAATAACACCCCAATGTAATGTTTCAGCTATCCTTATACGTCTAACTATACACACACAGGCCCTCATTACGAGTTTGGTGGTCCTTCAGCAAGACTGCTGCGGTTGTGGGTGCCAAAAGACCGCCAGTGTTGGCGATATCCCGCCCACCGTAATAAGGCCCTGATTTATCCTTTTTGACGCAAACTTGCGTTAGCGCAGGTTTGCATCAAAAAGTTTACAGCCGGCTAGCGTCATTTCTGGATGCCAGCCGGTGTCATATTTAAGTAATGACGATAGCTGGCAGTAAGGCCTGATTAGCGTAAAAATAAATGCCAATAACCGGGTGGGAGAAGCGTAGGGGAAACAGGAGGTTGTGTGTCAAAGAATGGCGCTAGTCAGGTTAGAGTCAGAAAAATGACGCTAACCTGACTAGTGTCATTTTTTGATGCACAACCCCCATGGACATGACTCCTGTCATAGTAAAGATAGGAGTTATGCCCCACTGCCCAATGGCCATGCCCAGGGTACTTATGCCCCCCAGGCATGGCCATTGGGCACAGTGCCATGTGGGGAGGCCAAAGTTAGCCCCCCATTGCACTTTAAAAAAAAACTTAGCTGAACTTACCTGGGATGGGCCCCCCATCCTTAGGTGTCCTCCAGGTGTGGGTGAGGGTGGGTGGGGGTGTCCCTTGGTGTGGGGAAGGGCACCTGTGGGCTGTTTCCATGGCCTCTGACCATGGAAAAAGGCCCACAGATCCCCTAACACCTGCCCTGACCCAGGCATTAAATAATGGCGCTAAACAGGCTTAGCACCATTATTTAAGGCCCGCCTCCTCCCGTGTATGATTTTAGCATGGGAGGATAAATAAGGCGCAAAGGCCTTAGAGTCATTTTTTGCCCGGGAACGCCTACCTTGCATCTCATTGACGCAAGGTATTTTTCCGCAGGCAAAAAATGACGTTAACTCCAATATTTTGACTCTAGACGGGTCTTGCGTCAAAATATAAATATGGAGTTAAGTTTGCACCGGATTTGCGTAAAAAACAAATGACGCAAATCTGGCACAAACAGAGTATAAATATCCCCCTAAGAGTCCACAACTAAATGTGCCTAAAAACAGCCACAAATCTGACACCGCCAGGATGACCAATGGCGGGATAGAGGCAGTCCCAGCACCGCCACACCAAACAAATACCGCCCTCCATATTACGGCACACAAATCAGTACAGCGGTCATTGCACAGTAGAAAACCACTGGTGGTGTGAACTGCTGCAGTCAAAAACACACCTCTCCCGAACACAGCACCACATTGGACAAATGGAATACCCCACACCCGACAAACACACACATTAGACACACCAACACATACCACTATAAGACACACACCCACATAACTGGCAACCCTTTTCAACAAAAACGAAATACACAAACAGCGAGGACCACACAAACCAAAGGCACTACACACATACATCATACCCCCACAACACTCAACACACACCACACAACTGCACCATTGACGCTATACACACATCGTCACAGCACACAAACACCACAAACAACCAGCGTACACAACCAAGCACCCCCCACCTCACAAGCACCCTACATTGTACCCCTGCACACTATACAAACCTCCACTCACAACACAACCACCCTGTCCTGTCAAAATCATCCACTCTTCACAGACAATGAGTTGTCAATGACAATGATGAAATCATCAGGGTAGAGCCACAACTGCTTGGAGCACAGGTTCAGAAACCATCCATAGCCAGGAAAATGGAGTTATGGCAGAGAATCGTCAACAGGATCGACTCAGTGGGCAACCATCCTCACACAAGGGAGGGTATCCGGAATAGGTTGAACTACCTATGGAGGAAGGTATGTTCCATGCCATCCAGACACCAAATTGCCATTCTGAAGGCCAGCTGTAGGCCACCTCCTCCTGCATCCTGAGTGCCAGACTGGAATACCTGGAGGACTGGACACTGGTAATGAACCCATACGCCCTTAGCACTAATTCAGCCCTCCAACATGCTACCCCACACCCTATAATTTCCCAAGTCACCCTATCTTCCACTACACATCCCACACCATCACCTAAAACCCCTCTACTGCATGCCATCTCACCCCACATAATTCACAGGAACCCCATTCACTGCCACCATGGAGAAGATGCCCCAGAAAGGACAAAGCCACAGGATGTCTGGAACACCTGGTCAGTTCACCACTCCCAGCCTCACTGTGCCCACATCCAATCCTCCCAATCTCTGGCATCTAAATCTCAGCCAAACTCTGCTCCACAAACCTGTGTACAGAGGACTGGTCAATCAGCAGTGTGCCCCACAGTACAGGAACCTTAGTCACCCCTCACACCCAAGACAATGATGGGCCTGTAGTACCTGGGAGAGGGCACATGGTGCCAGGGGCCACAGGAGGGTACCTGTGGGCCAGGGAATGGGGTCCCCAAGGGACATGACTGGCCAGGAAACCACCTCCCAAGTCCTAGGAGCATACCAGCAATCCCAGAGCAAGATGGGCCAAATACTCACCATTCTGAAGGAAAACCAAAGGCTACAGAGACAATACCACCAGGAGGCCATGCAGCGGTGGCAGCACCACAATGCCATTGCAGGGGTACCCAAGGAGCTCACAACCATCCTGCATGCTTTCTCCACTCACCAGCAGGCCCCTTCCCCTAGCCAGATACCAACTGAGCCATCAACATCAGCCACAGCTAGTGGGATGGAGCCCCTGCCAGAGGAACCACAGGCCACTGGCACCCCACCCTCTGCAGCTGAGGAACCCCACTGGAAATGTGATTGTATGTCCAGACATCCTGCAGGAGCAGATTCCAAGACCAACCCCTCTGCCAGGAATTGACCCTCTTCAGAAAATCCTTCCTTGTGTGCCACTGAGGCACTCTGTTGGCTGTTCAATGTCATTATTCCATTTTAACATGGCCCTTGGATACTGGACCTGAACTGACTACAGCTAGGCCACCTACTCTGATGAATGATTACTGCAACCATGACTTCTTTCATCAACTCTTCCACACTTTGTGCACAATAAAAACCCATAGGGCACAGGAACTGTCTTCATGTCTTTATGGTCATTTGTACGAATGTCAAACCTAGTGAAATGTAATGTGTGGTAATTCCCCTTCACCAAAAGTATGTCTCATGGACAGTAGTAGAAAGCATTCCCTACAGGTGATTCCCTATACCAGATAGGGTCCCAATTCCAGTTGCAAGGGAGTCACTAGCCCAGGAGTAGATCCACAAATCCAGCCTGCAAATAGACTAAGACAGGGACTCACATCAGGATAGTAGGCAAGGTGGGAGCCACAGCACATATGCTGTACCTTGTAAAGATGCACAGCATAGATTGGCAATAACACAGGAGACAACAGAAGACAATGTCACACCCACAAGATCAGGAATCACATGACTATTACACAGTGGATCACAGATGAAATTTGTAAATACCTACACTTACAAGTGTTAGGAAAGGACAATGTGCATGAATGCCACAGCCATCAGTTTTGATAGGGAGAAGGACACACTACACAATCTTTAGTTCCGAAAATGTCTGCACAGGAGATCGCAGGACAAATGACATACCACATGCCTGTGCAACAGAAATGTCAACCTACTAATCTGAATTCACCACACATGTAAGTGAGATGCAATTAGTAACACAGCTCCTGATAGGCTATCTGACTCCCACCACAAGTCACACCGAGGGATAGGTATACTGAACATCTCCAATGATGTAACTGACCATATGTTACTTGAAGAAATTATTGATCAGCTCAGTCCTAGATTCAGTTGCACCTTTGTCATCAGCCTCCTCATCACTTTCCATCTCTTCATCATCTGCCACTGGTCCAGCTGCCTCCTTGTCATTGCCAAACAAAGGGGGAGAAGGAGGGTTAAAGGGGGAGGGTCTATCCTCCTTGAAGCTTCAGTAAACGTATTTAGAGACCCAACCCAGAAAGGGAAAGCTTCCACAGAAAAAATGTTTTTTTGTTAGAAAAACCCTCACCAACCAGAGTTACCCCTTGGTGGCATGCTTCATCATTGGGTTTCTTCCCGTTCTGCTGCAGAACGAGGCGTGCTGCGACCAAAGTATTACGTTGGAGCACTGTTGGTATCAACAATGTGGATGCTAGGAAAGGATAGCAGTGGTCCAGGGCCCTCGTAGTCCTTCATTAGGCCACCGACGACCGTCATCTTGGAAGGTCATCGGTCTAGTTTTCTCACACGCTGACAGGTCTGGACACGTGAGCAGTTCTCTGTTACAAATACCAGATCCCTACAGGGATTGTGGTGTTATTTGGGCCATGGTGAGGTGAGGAGTAGGTTTTTGGTGGGAGTGTCGCTTTTAAGAAGTAAGTACCCACTATGCACTAGACCACCTGCAGTGGTAACAACGTGCTCGTTGGGTCTGACCTTCACCGCATATTTATTGATGTATATTTTTCAGTGTGTGACTACAAGCACACCCCCTTCCCGGAGGACTTATGATGCGATTACCATAAATGCTGAAAGTAGGTCACGCATGCACCACGTTTGTTTTCTTAGAGGTGCCTCACGTGTTTTAAGTGTTTCGCATTGTTTCTTTATGTAGTACGTCTTGTATTCATTTATATGTATGAATTACTGGTGCCATTTGGCTGGGTGATGGTCTTCTATTTTCCCTTTTCTTCCACAGATTTGACCAGCAGAACATTGACACTAATGGACAGTATTTCATTTAATTGTATATATCACTTTACCACAGTGAATAGTAAGAGTACTTCCATTAGTGGTAGGTGCACAAGTAGTGATACTAGGGAGATCACTTTGGTCCTGAAGAGGAGTTTAGGGGTAAACTCAGAAATATGTAGACAACTAAGGAGGACAGGTACCTAATATACCCACCCTCCTGACACCCCTTTTTAATCATACCACCCCTGTGAGACATATTAAACTAGTAATATCATCCAGAGGGTAGTATTTTTAACTTACCAAGACCCCACCACTCCTATCCTTTTCTAGCATCCACATAGTTGATACCAACATTGCTCCTCGTCATTGACCAGTAATGGAATTGGATGTCTCAGGGCCAGATTGTGCAGCATGCGGCAGGCAACTATGAGCTGACATACCTTTTGGGGAGTGTAGAGGAAGGTACCTCTAGAGACGTGGAGGTCCCTGAATCTGGCCCTCAGGAACCCAAATGCTCTTTCTATTACATGCCTCGTTGTGCTGTGGGTCTCACTGAAATGGTGTTCCCCATCCATGGTAGGGTACTTCACTGGTGCCAGCAGCCAGGGAAGGCTAGGATAGCCGGAGTCACCTGTGTGCACAAAGGTAGGACCTGTCACAATACCAGTAGAGGCACAGGGCTGAATGCGATGACAGTTGACATTACAGTGACACACATCCTATTGCAAACATACCAATGAGCCAAACTCTCCCTCTCTGTACTTGTGCCATCATGTGTGGGACATTGGTGTTCCCCAGAATAAAGGAGTCATGCACAGATCCCGGATACTTGGCCATCACTTGGGAGATGAACTGCTCTGCGAGATACAGCACCTATACATTAATGGAGAAGTTGTTTTTCCTGTTCCTATTGACTTGTTCATTGGCATTGGGAGGGACCAAAGCAATGTGGGTGCCATATATAGCACTAATCACATGAGGGACACATCCAATATGATAGAAGTCAGCCTTAACAGTAGGCAAATCCACACATTGGCGGAACCTGATATAGCTGTCCATGTGTTTCAGTAAAGCAGACAGTACATCTGTCAACACAAGACTAAACATGGGCTGTGACATCCCTGCTGCAAAACTAACTATAATCTGTGAAGAGCCAGACGCAAGGAAGTGTAGCACAGACAAGACTTGTTCTGTGGGAGGGATAGCATAGGGATTACATATAGCAGGCAATATGTCTGGCTCCAACTATGTACATAGTTCCATTATTGTGTTATGATTCAGACGATAGGTCTAGTTGATTTGTCGCTCCTCCAGGGTTGAAAGGTCCACTAGGATGCGGTATACTGGAGCATGTCTCATTCTCCCCAATACGGGTATGTGAGATAGAGAGGAGAAAATGTACAACTTTATGACCACTCAACACATGCTAGCTAACAAGATCCTTATTGCACACAACATACACTTGAGACAAACCCGAATAGTTGCCACATACCATTATGGCCATGTAGAGGGCCCATGTAAACCAACCTAGCTGCCCGTTACAGGGCCTGGACAACAGCATGTCACACACATCATATGTCCAATGGTCCATATAAAAGCTGAATATTTGTCCAACACGGTCCACATATCTAGAAATGCCATAGCCTCATATGGTTACACCATCCATGAGGTACCGAGCCGCTGGTCATGCACTGGAATTGATCCCTGTTGATTGTACACCACTGTGGCATGATAATCACATTTATGGGCCCAGACATGATAGCAGAACATATGCCTACACTTCATTTGGTAGATATGTCTAGGATGACACACTTATTCTTTCTTTACAAACCATTATATGTGCCTAAAATGGCAGCCGCCTGTCCTGCATGCACTGGACATATGGAAGTGACCTAATTCCACTGGCGTATGTCATCATAATGGTCGCAATTGGCGTGCAACTCCTCATTCGATCACATTGCTGCCTATAGGGGACTGGAGCCAATGGTGATCACTGCTGGAGGTGACAGTCACGTACGCATCGTCTGTAACCACCATTTGCTGCTGCCTAGCTCACCTGACTCCTTACACTCATGCAGGCAAGGTCTCCACCACGTAAACTGATGTGTACTGTCTCTGGGAGCCACTATGCCACATTCTTCAGGTGAAAGGGCCCCAGCCTTCACCCTGGAGGAGCTGGAGAAGTTGGTAGACAGGGTTCCTACTCCTGTATAGACAGCTGTATGGGGCACCAAAGGAACAGATGGGGGTATGTGAGGCTGTAAGGCATGTCCAAGCCACACAGGGAGTGGATGCATGCAGGGCCATGGAGTACATGTGTTTGTGCTGTGAAGATACATTACTGTGGGCATGTGATGTGTATGATGTGAGTAGTCCACTGCTGCTGATGTATTGCCCCTCTACATGACTTTTTTCTTCTGTCTGTATCACCCATGCAGGTCAGTGCCCATCAGAAAGAGATGTGGCCTGCCATCACCAGCAAGTGCAGACCTTGGAGGTCCATAGCCGGCGGAGCACCCACTGCAGAAAGTGGTGGGAGGACCTGAGACAGTGGTCCTGGAAGACCATGGAGGCCCAGCTGGAGAAGTCCTCCCAATGAGGGAGGGGTGCTTGTAGGACCCTGACCCCACCTAATGGCCCCATCTTGGCAGTGGCCTAACCTGAGGTGGATGGGCACTGGAGGGCAGCAAAGCAGCCACAAGGGGGAAAGTACATGGTCCCAGCTACCACATGATAGTCCTTGTTTGGGATTGGGTGACTTACTTTTGGGCAGATGTGCATGTGATCAGTGGTAGATGCACATCGACAATGGATATCAGTCACTCTAGGAGGCTCTGCATTGAATATGTGTTGCAATACAATGCTGTCAGTGTTCTTCCGTCTCCCCTCCAGCTACCTCTGCCCAATCCCCTACCCCTCTCCCCACACCCATCCAGAGCACACTGTCTGACCGCCATTCATCCACCTTAACAGACACAGTTTTCAGTGACAAACACAGCCACCACAAGACCCACCACCGGCATGTACACAGACATTACCCACCTGCACAAACAGTAACATCCATTCGCTACACTGACCCCCACACCACCCCCTCCTTCACAGGCACTACACCACTCAAACCTGCTGGCAAACACCATCACTCCCTGATCCAGCCACAAGTCCCATCATACCCACAGTCATCACACACCACATGCGCACTCACCAAAACTACCAACACCCCCACATGCAGCACATCCACCATACCTGCCGGCACCACACCAACCAACAGTGACCCATCCACCATGGCATCTTCCTTCACCTCCACCCCACCTCCCCCAAAACACCTACATGTCAGCACTCAAACACCCAAGAGACACCAGCGCACACATGTCTTCCACTCATGCACCTGACACCTACATGACTACACCTCACAATCACTTCTTCTCCCTCCACTCCCAAATGCTTTTCCCATGACCACCCTTGTGTCCCTAAAAAAAGCTTCCTTGATGAGTTTTCCCTCTTCCCTACCACTCTCCCGTCCTTTGATTCCCCAAAGCGCACTGTGTCCCTCCCTGAGCCTAGCCCTTCCACCTCCCAATCCTTCCTTGCCCCCCCTGGTGTTGCCCATGCCTCTCGTCCTGCCAAAAATCAACACCCCCCAAACCTAAGCTTCCCCCTCCCAAGGACAAACCTAAAGACCCTCCACCTAAGCCTAAACCCAAGCCCAGACCCCCCCAAACTGAAGAGCAAATCCAAGGACCCCTCTCCCAAACCAAAACTCCCCCCTCAACTACCACCCCATAACCCCAGAGATGCCTGTCTGCGTCTTGATGCCCCTACCATGTGGAGGCCACTTTGCAGTCAGGAGTCAAGTTGGGGCAATTACAAGTGCCCTCTGTGCCTGGGGCACTTGGACTGTTTGGACTGGCCAGTTGGCCCAATTTGTGCATAACCACCTGTTTGTCTCAATGGAGACATACTTGTCCTGCCTTTCATTTGTGATGGATGTGTTGTATTTGTGTGATTTGGTTTGTATGTGTTTTGTCTATGTGTTGTAATTGTATTCCATCATGTGTTGTGTGGTTTCCTTGTGCATTATTCTCGGTGTGGTGTGTTATGATGGTGTTGTGTGGCATTGTGTGGTTATTGTGTGTGTGTGCATGTATGTGGTGATGGATTTGTCATGTGCGTTGTGTGTTGTGTGGACTTGGTATGACATCTGGCACATTGTATGGCGGTTTTGGTATAGATTGGTTGTGTGCGGTTGTTACGTGTTGCTGTCAGTATGTGTTTTCATGTGGAGGTGTGCAGTGTTTTCCTTGCCAATGCCTTTCTCTGTTTGTGGTAGTGATGTTGTAGTGTGAGTATGTGGTGTTGTGTATGTTTGTAGTTTGTGTGTGCGTGTGTGTATGTTGGTGTGTGTGAGTTGAGATGTGTGTTTGTGGCTGTCGCAAGCCATCCTGGATGTGTGTGGGTGTGTACTAATGCCTTTCCCTCCAGTGTGTGCCAGGTGGGTGTACTTATGGTTGTTGTCTTTGTCGCCTTCGCTGGTTCTGGAGTCATGGTGCCATCAGGAACAGTGAGAAAACTTAAAATTCAGGTTTCATGGCGGCTCCAGATGTGTCTGTGTTCCTGAAGGTGAGTGTCTCCTTTTATACTATTTGTTACTGCCAGAGATTTGTTTGCCGTCCAACCACCAAGGAAATCCTGGAGGTGTGCAACCTCATAATATGCTCAGAGGTAACATGGTCCCTGTCGGACTGGAGATGCCTGCCGCTGTCTGCAGCGGTACCACACTGGCGGTACTGGAGGTGTATTGGCTGTATTCCATTGAGAAAACCGCCATGGTCATATAATGGCGGTCTTGTCTGCAGGGCCGTGGTGGTGCGACCTCCATCCTGGTGGTCCTCAGATCTCTAAACTCATAATGAGGGCCACAGTTCTTCAGAAAGTCCCTGCAGGAGTTCATGTGTTATTAAATTATTAAAGCTTTACAAAGGCATAGCATCATGTGTGATGCCTTTGCCTAGTACTGCTTTTGTTTAGCCAATTCCATGTTACAATCTGTCTCTTGTAGTTTTGATCAGTATGTATAACCAAGTAACATTAATAATTAAGAAATGCAGCCGAGCCAGGCAGATGACAGGCAGATACTCAAACTATTGAAACATCTCTGTATCACCAACACAGAGCAGCATTTATTATTTATGTTGGCACTATCTTCACGCAATTAAGAATTTTTGGAAAAATGTGATTGTACTTTTATCCAACAAACATATGCATAACACATTCACTGTCTCAGCACAAAACAGTGCTTTGTGAAGTTTAACAAGGGCAATTTATAGGGTGCAATGGTACAGTAAATTATAAAATTTACCACAGCCTCATAGTGCAGTCACTGGACAATGACAGCTAGTTAGTTTGACTAGCTTGCAAGTAAAATAGGCTGGGGATAAAGAAAGCGCCAATGACAATATATATATAGATGACAGCTCATTGTATCACTGGTTGTTGCAACTTAAATACAGTGTAGGACAGAAAAGCAAGAACCCATGCATAGTGCTAAATTTTTTATCTTCATGCCACCCGGTAAGACTACAGCCGATTCAAGAGAGTCTGAACACATCAAGGTAATCTCACTAGTGTCACTTGTATTGATGTAGCTTGACAACTTATGTTGTCATGTAAACTGCCTGGAAGTAAAAGCTAATATCCGGGGGAGTGGAACATGTCAAGGGGCTGGCTCATACTTTTACGACAATCATAAAACTAGTAAAAATAATGAGAACGTCTGTAAATGTCACATTATTCCCTTAAACACAAATGCAAAACAGTCACTTTCAAAGTAGTTTAGAGACCTCCACATTGTAAATTATTATTTAATCATTAAATGCAGCATTGCTATAATAAAGATAATTCAAATGTATAACATTTCACTGAAGGACCTGTCCCTGCCCCTCCAGATTCTCAAAACATTAACAAATGGCCAGTGTCCATGATTGGCAGATGTGGAAACCCAAATGAGGTAATTGCCTTGATGGAGTCACATGATCCTTCATCGTGGTGACAAAAATCTTCTCACTTTGAGAGGTGAAGTAAGGTAGTGTTTCCTACAGAGATTTGAAGAGCCTCATTTTAATGGGCACTTACTAAACATATTTGAACCAGTAACAGTCTGATGTCATATTTTCCATCAGAGTATCTTGTAGTGTGTTTAATGTCATATTTAAATATTGTCTTACATATTCACAGTGTTTTCAGTTTCAGGCTGGGACCTTGTAGCACGATAAATACAGAAGCCACTATTCCACTAGGCCAGCCAGAATTCAGTTCATTTTCTCTATGGTTACACACACACACACACACACAGACATTTGCAGTGATTACATTAACCAGACAGGTTTCAGAGTGCATTTTCTCACTAACCCATCATTATCAAAGTCAGGCATGCCCTGCAGTTCCTCAAACTACAGAAATGTAAGGAGGAAATAGCACACTATCTTCTTCCAGAAAGAATGTGCATGGACATGTTTTTTTTTCTGACCAGGTGTACTTCTCTTGCATGGATTTGTGTGATGGTTCCATAGGATTGGAAAAAAGAAAACTACAAGTTCTAGCACAAAAAGTGTTTAGGGTTAAAAAAAATCAGGGTTCACTGTGTGTCAAAGCACAAAGTGCAAAACAGGCAGCAGCTGTGGATTGCACTCATTGCAGTCCTTGAAAGTATTTGACACTCACAGTTACCTTCTGCCACAAATGTCATCTTGTGAATAAGGTCTCTGACCTTCCACAATAATAACAAGCTCCAGAGAAGGACTGGCCACTTACCAACTGGTCTAGACAAGTGCTCTGCAATTATCATGACCACTCCTCCTCACCACAAGAATAAAATGCTCCAGACCAGGCCTGGACTGGCCACCAACTGGGCTAGCTAAATGATCCAGAATGTTAATCCCCTGACCAGCACACATCAACTACCTGGGGAACAGAGGCAAAAAGTTAAGGGAGACCACGCCATGGATGAAAAGTCTAACAGAGCTGATCAAGGCTGTGTTAGTCACTTTGGATAACTTTTGTTTCATCACACTTCATTATAACAAGGTCGTCCCTGGACTAAGAAATGCTGCTGCTTTTATCATGTTGTTACCCACCACAATCATAAGAGCTGAGACCAGTGCTGGACTAGTCTTATTAGAAAGCCTTTGCTGCATCACACTTCATTATATAATTGTAGCTTCTGGACTCGTAACTTAACAACTGGGAAATGTTGTTGCACCTATAGCACTGCTCTCCACCACAATAATAGGAAAAGAGACCAGGCTGAACTGGTCACTTTAGATAGCCTTAGCTGCATCACTTATCTATTACAAAGTAGCTCCTAATTTTCACCAACTCAATCAATAAATAAATCGATCAATCACTTTGCATCGCAGAGCTAATCCCACAAGAGGGCAGCTAGACGATTGCAGGGTCTGTGGGGCCCTTTTGAATAGCCAGGTTTTGAACGCTTTTCAGAATTTCAGTAGAGAAGGGGAGGTGTGGAACTGCAAGGGGAGGTCATTCCATGTCTCTGCTGTAAGGTGGGAGAAGTAGAACCCTTTGCTTGTGCTTCTGTTGATGCAGGAAGGGTGGGCGAGCTAGAAGGAGGCAGAGTGCAGTTGTCTGGAACATTGGTGGAAGCTTAGGCGGTGATTGATGTAGGTCAATTCTAGGTTGTGTAGGGCCTCGTATGTGTGAGGCTGCAGCTTGAAATGCCATCCCTTCTGTTCTGGGAGCCAGTGGAGCTCCTTGACTGGGGGTGGTGGGGTGATGTGGGTCAGTTGGGGAGGTTGAGGACGAGTCTGGCTATGGTGTTCTGAATGGTATATAATCTCTGAAGAAGGTGTGTGATCATTCCTGAGTAGAGAATGTTGCTGTAATCCAGTCAGCTAATGATGAGGGCTTGAGTGATGGTGTATCTCATGTTTAGGTTTAGCGGGAGCCACTTGAAGAACTTTTGTAGCATCCAAAGAGTCAGAAAGCAGGCAGAGGACACTAGATTAGCTAGTCAAAAGGAAGCATTCTTTGTTGAGTTGTTGTTTCTGAAGATCAGTACTTCCATTTTATCATTGTTGAGTTTCAGGCAACTGTTTTTCATCCAGGCAGCCAAGCTTGCTTCACATTTGTGGAAGATGGTTCTGGTGGTGGTGGGGTCTTTGGAGAGGATAGATTAAACATTGTCTTCATACAATATAATGTTGAGTCCATGTGATCTGCCAATGTTGGCCAGGTGTGTCATGTAGGTTTTGAAGAAGGTGCGGCTGATTGGTGACCCCTGACGAACACTGCAGATGATTTCCTTGGGTTCAGAGGTGAACACTGTTTGGTAGGCCAAGGGCATCTTGAGTAGGGGTTATACCCCTGCATATTTACAGTCTTCTGGGAAAGTGGCTGTGGTCATTGAGGTGATTAGCAGAGAGGCAAGCTTGTGGTGATTCAGTCACTTACAAGGTTGAAGTAGTGCTGTGAGCGGGGGTCCCTGTGGCTCTGACTGGATGGAGTTCTTGATTTTGGCAGTTTTCTGGGAGGTGAGCAATTTCCACGTGGTCAGTCAGTGGTCTGTGCTGGTTACGGTGTATTGGTTAAGGAAAGTCTGTAGGTTTGGGTTGGGGTTCAAAGCCTGTATAGATGGTGGAGATCTTGTTGTGGAAGAACTTGGGAAGACTTTTGCATAGCTCTTGGGAGGGGATTATGATGTTCGTCCCTGACGATGTTGAATAGTTCCTTTCTGTGGTTGGAGCTCGACCCGATGCGAGCCACTAGGGCCTCTCTCTTCTTCTCCCTCAGAAGCCAGTGGTATTGTTTTAGAGTGGTCTTGAAGGAGTTCCTGTTGGTGTTGTCCTAGCTGATATGTCATCTTTATTCGTGTTATTTGCATATACCTTCTGCTGCTATGGGTTCTTCCGTGTACCAGATGAGGTAAGGTCCAGGGGGCCAATAGTGAAGGGTGCCTCTGACGATTGACTTTCTGTCAGTTTGGAGGCTGAAGTAAAGGTTTTCCATGCTCAGAGTGGGGTTACCCGTGGATATAGTGCAGTGGATGTTTTCTTTTTGGCTGATGGTGATTCTTCCTCCAGGTTTGTTGATGCAGTCAAGTACTGCTGTAGAGATGTCAGAGGTGGGAGAGGGATTGAGCCAAGTCTCAGTGTGAGAAAGACAACATCAGGTGCTAGTGGGAGATGAAGTCCCACAACTCGATGGCATGTTTTCAGAGAGAGCATGTGATGAGGAGGATGCACACAAGCTGGAGGGGGCTGCGTGTTGGGGGGCAGTGTGCTTATGGGCATGCTGTTGCAGGTGAATTTGCAGTGAGTGCAGGTGAAAGGGACTTCCTTAGTGTGTGGAGAGGTGCAGAACCAGAGTTAGCTAAGGGGGTCCAGAGTTCAAGATGTGGAGGTTGGCAGCGGTATGTGATGAGGGGGACATGGATCCATGGTTCCTGGCACTGAGCACAGTTGTGGCAAAGACAGGCTAGCCTTTGGCATGACTTCAGTGCACTGGCAGCACACCCACTGCATGATTCGTCTACACAGTTGTGCTGCAGCTGATATTAAGTAGGTCCTGGGAGGTGGGAGGGGTGCCATGGATGGGGCTAGTGAGGGCAGGAGAAAGAGGTGGGAAATGCATGCAGTAGAGCAGGTAAGAAGAAGCGGAGGCGTAAGGGGATTGGGAAATGGTAGAGGTTTGCAGGGGAGAGAAAGGCAAGCAACAGGGGCAGCAACAGAAAGAACCCTGAGATAAGTTTAATTTAAGTGGGTATGTACTATGTTGCTTTTTCAGTGTCCAGCATCTTCTCTGTGTTAAGTTATATTGGAGTGTGAATAGTAAATGTTTTGTAGTTAGTGTCCATTACCTTTTGTGAGCTATTTTATATTGAAGTGGGAATAGTATATTTAGCTTTTTTAGTGACTAAGGGCCAGATGTAGCAAAGTTTTGCGAGTCGCAAATGGGCCGATTCGCTATTTGCGACAGTGCAAAATCAGAAATGGGATGCAAAAAGCCCATATCCGACTTGCAAAAAGCGATGGGACCCGTTTGCGAGTCGCATCAGTCGCGACCCCATTTTGCGACCCGCAAATAGCAAGTCGCAATTTGCGAGTCGCAAACCTTATGCAATTGCAACTCGCAAATTGCGGCTAGTCGCAAAAAGCCCATTTTGCACGTCCCATTTACCACTAACTCAGAGCAGGTGGTAACCATTACCAAAATATAAAAGGAGACCCAGAAGGCACCTGGGTTACTCAAGATGGCGGAGATATACCTGATAGCAGTGAGAAGGAGAGTCCACGCAGCCCAGCAGAGGAGGAGGAGGGGCCACAGACAGGAGAAGATATATAGAACAAGGCAGACTCTTTTTCAGCAAACTGAGGATGAGATATACGATAAATACCGCCTTAGCAGCACAGCCATCCTAAAATTAATTGATTTACTGAAACCACAGCTAGAACACCAGACTCTGCGTGGCTGCGCCATCCCTACGCATGTGCAAGTGCTATGCTCACTCTACCTCTTGGCCTCAGGGAGCTATCAGGGGGTCATTGCTGTGGCAGGTGGGGTATCCCAAAGTGCAGTGTCAAGGTTCCTCAGGGCCTTCCTAGATGCCTTAGTCACGCACATGTCTCACTTCATATACCTACCAAGGAATGAGGCAGAAATGAACAGCACCAAGCGGGACTTTTACCGCATTGCCCACTTTCCCCATGTCATAGGGTGTGAAGATGGGACACACATTCAAATATGACCCCCTGCAAATCTGGAACACCTTTTCCGCAACAGAAAGTGTACCCACTCACTCAATATTCAGGTTGTTTGTGACGCCCATTATGTCATCACGGACATTGTAGCTAAGTTTCCAGGCAGTACCCATGACTCATACATGTTTAGGCATAGTGGGATACATCAACGGCTGGAACGTGGGGAATTCGGAGACGGTTACCTCCTAGGTAGAGCTACAGACACTTTGCAGGACTTCCTAACAGTGTACTTTTTGTGCCCAACAGGTGACAGTGCATATGCTCTAAGGCCATGGATCATGACTCCGTTTTTAACACCCAGCAATGAATGTGAGAGGCAATACAACAATGCACATAAGAGGACCAGGAACCTTATCGTGCGCACCTTCGGACTCCTGAAAGCAAGATTCAGATGCCTCCACCGCAGTGGAGGTGCCCTCCAATATACCCCCATTACCGCATTCAAAATTGTGGTCGCATGCGCCAACCTCCACAACATAGCCACCCGACGTGGGCTACCTCTCACCCCTGCAGACCCAGATCCTGATGATGAAGAGCAAGAACAACCACATCGCCATCATGGGGATAGGAGTATAGCTAATCAAGGCAGACTGAGACGGGAACACATCGCAACACAATATTTTGGAAGGTACGTGTCAACTCCAACCATACTCACCTATTGACCAAAAACTCCATTTGTTAAGTGGAACAAAAATAACTATTTTATTAGTGCAGAAATGAAACTATTTACAAGTACTGAATGTCCATGGGCATGAAAATGCAAACCAGGCATGTGGCACATTGACGTCATGTGCCACTTCTAATGGTCCAGGGTGATCTCTAAGACCTTCTGCCCCTCCTGCCAGCCTGGCTGGTCCCTGGTGCTTCCGTGGTGCTCTGCCTGCTACTCCTGAGCACCCTGCTGTCAGTGACAGAGACACTGTTCACTGTCGAGCCCTCCTCACTGTCCTGGGGTGTTTCCCCTGTGCCCCTAGACATATTCCGTGTCTCCATCAAGTCAATGATGTGGGTCAGACGTCCCAGGCCCCTAGCCACATCCCCAGCGAAATGGCCCATTTCCACCTGCAGCCTAACTTTCCTCCTCGACAGGCCTGTGGTGTTCATGGCGAGCCTGCCGATGGATGTGGCCATCCTGTCCAGTCTGTGCAGGAGCTGACGGTCCCTGCGCCTCCCACCCTCGGCCTGGGCCAGTAGTCCTCCCGCCAGTTCCCTCACGGCAAGGGCAAGGTCCCCAGTGTTATTGCAGATCATGTCCATCCTTGAGTTCAGGTGCTGCATGCTGGCACACCACTAATCCTCCCTAAAATTCGATTTTGTAGGCGCTGACCATGCAGCAGATGTGCCTCACTGGTGCTGGGAGGAAGTTGCCCGGATGCAGACTGCAGCCCTGATGTCCTGGACCTGCGACGCCTGAGCAGCGGTGGCTGCCCTGTGATTTCCCCTGTCTCATCCCTGCCTGTTGCTGGGACAGCCTCTTGTGATACTTTTGCAGCAGGTGTTGCTACTGCAGGGATGCTGTTGACCGTGCAGGTGGGGGTGCTGGCGGGTCCTGAGGTGTCCTCATGGGGCTGGCTGATTGGAGTAGTGGTGGTGTCTTGTTGGAGACCTGTGGGACATGGGGAACAGACTGTCATTGTCTACTATCTGTTGCACACTTCCTAATAAACATTTGCCTATGAACTGCCTACTTGACTACATTTCCCATAATGCATCATTCTGGCATTTGCTACCCTGAAATGGAGCTATCTTGGTTGTGCATGCCCCTGTGTACATGGTGGGTGGGGGTATGGCATTGATAGGGGTACAGGCATATCACATGGTACTCACCGGTTGATGTGCTGGGCTCTGAGGTGTCCAGGTCCCCAAACCCAGACACTGCCTCCTGCTCCAAGGTTTCCTCCACCCTTTCTTCCAGGGGTGTGGGTGGTGGCACAGACGATGGTCCCCCTCCTGTGCCTCTCATCTCCCGGAGCCTTTCAGCCACCCTCTCCTTGGTCCGGGAGCGGAGGTCATACCACCTTTTCTTTATGTCATCTATGGTCCTATGGCTCACCCCCAGGGAATTTATCTTGTCCTGTATGTCCTGCCACAGCTGTTTCTTGGTGGCT
Source organism: Pleurodeles waltl (assembly GCF_031143425.1). Lineage (NCBI taxonomy): Eukaryota > Metazoa > Chordata > Amphibia > Caudata > Salamandridae > Pleurodeles > Pleurodeles waltl. The sequence continues at coordinate 377,072,788 of NC_090437.1, read as the reverse complement.
TCAGGAACATTGAGGGCTGATTTTCCAAACAAGTCATCATAGTGCTGACAGCATTCGTCTGTCAGCACCTCCAGCTCCCTCTCAGAGAATTTCAGCTTCCTCTTCCTTGGTGTTCCCTCCATGGCAGCTGCTGTGTGTCCTGTGTGTGGTTCAGCAGTTATAAAAGGGTGTGGTCCTCCCTCCTCCCAGGTGTATTAGTAAACTTCCTGGCTGTGATGTCATCATCATGTGCCAGGAAGTGGTTCCAGAGTGTTCTGGAGTGGTTTCTGGAGTGTTCTGCTGCACCTGTAATCAATTTACAAGTTAATCGCAATTTGCGACATCTACTCGCTAATTGCGAGTTCGTTTTTTGCACACTCGCAAAAAGCGACCTCGCAATCGGCGGACTCGCACACTGCGTTGCGAGTCCGGGTGCGAGTCGCTATTTCGCCACGTTTTTTTTCCCTGCATTCCAATTTGCGACTCGCATTTTGCGAGTTGCATCAACTCGCAAAATCCGAGTCGCAAATTTTTAGTTTGCTACATCTGGCCCTAAAATCTTTTCTTAAGGTAAGTTGCACTGCAGTGTGAAAATTAAATTTAATGTATTTAGTGTTATGGTTTTTGTTTAGTTTGCAGTTAAGTGGATGAAGAATGTGTGATGTTTTTAGTGATAAATAATTTATTAAGTAGTTTTTGCACTGGTAAAGTGAAAAATGTATTTATTATTTTAATAATATTAAGAATGATTTTTTTATTGAAAGAAAACAATACCTATGTAATATTTGATCATTTTTATTTTGAAGAAAAATACATTTATTGCAACTTTTTCACACGTTTGATATGTATTTATTATGAAGTAACTTTTTTAATTGATGTTTGATATATTTTTAATAACACTTAAAGAAAACAAAATAAATATATTTAAATACATTTTCAGTAATATACTTTTTTCATAATTTTTAACATTCTAATGGCCTGATTACGAATTTGATGGTCGGAAAGGCAGTCTGTCATGTTGGTGACTCTAAAAAGATCACTCCGCTCCCCCCTAGACTGCCGTATTATGATGCAAACAGGCCAGAATGCCCCCGCCAAGCAAAAAAGGCAGACTAGAAGGGGTGCAGAGGCTTGCATTTGAGAGGTCCGACCTCCAGCGCTGTTAGTGATGCAGCCAATAACCGAGGTTATTATAAACACACAGTCACTATGGTGGTCTCCTCGCAGCGGTTGGCAAATGACGGTCAACCACCGTGGTACGCGTTCAGCAAAGTAATGGACAAGTGCACATTGGATGAATTCAAAAACAACACAGCTGACACATAATGGTCCAGTGGACACACCTACAAAGCACACTATAAAACACACCCTTTCAGAGATCACAATCCTTTGCATTTCCACAGGGAGCCAGGAGAACCCTGACCACCATTTTTTACCTTTCTCATAGATTTGACACCCCTTTCTCACGAACGTATAGAACACCCTGCGCACACTTTTGTCCATTCGCTCTCTATTGTACTTACCCTGTTAACTAAGTCCCTGTCACCCACTTTAGTTGTCCACCATGTCATGTTCTAAAAATCCCAGTTCAGAAGATGAGTTGAGAGTTATGATGGATGAAATCATACGAGTAGAGCCAAAATAGTTTGGAGCCCGTGTCCAGCACACTCCTCTAATTAGGAACATTGAAATATGGGACAGGATAGTCGACAGACAGAATGCTGTAGGCATTACCCTGCGCACGAAGAAGGACATTAGAAAAAGGGGGAATGACCTGAGGGGCAAAGTCCGTTCCCTGGTCTCCAGGCAGCAGCTAGAGGCCAAGAAGACTGACAGTTGCCCTCCCACTGCCCCATTAAGACTCTTCCCCTGGGAGGAGAAGGTCTTGGCCATCCTTCATCCTGAGGGATTGACAGAAATACCTGGGGTAGTGGGCTCTGGTAAGTTACAACACAAATACTGTCACAAGACTGCAATGTCATGCATGCTCACAGCTCAGCTTTGACACTGTCTTGTTCCTATCCCTCACCCACATTCAATATCCAGGGTGTCTGAGTTTTAACACTGTCAATGTGTATTATTGAACTCAACATCACAGCTGCCAAGGCCCATAGATGCCATATGTCCAAATGGTGTATGTAAATCTCACTATATCACAACAAAATCCATGATTCAGGGGTATGTCCCATAATGTAAATGTATGCTCAAACCTAAATGCATTTTGAATACAGTTATGTAATACCAACATTTGTCAAGTGTTGGGGAGTAGATGGAGTGACCTGACTGCAACTACCAGAAGGCCTTGTGTCTGTAACTCCAAACACCAGCCCAGTGGTCACCTCTTCAAATACCCCTGTTTGGTAACTCTCAATTGAAGTGTACTCACCTGAGAGGATATCATATCTCAAGTGTTCTGACATATTGGTGGTGACATGATTGCAACTCCCAGGAGGCCACGTGTCTGTAACTCCAAACACCAGCCCAGTGTGCACTTGCCCAAATACCCTTGTTTGTTAACTCCCAATTGAAGTGTACTCACCTAGGAGGATACCATTTGAATAGTGTGTGTGTTAGAGAGAGTAACCTGACTGCAGATCCCAGGAGGCCTTCTGTCAGTTTCTCCAAACACTAGCCCAGTGTTCACTTCTCAAAATACTCGTTTGTTAACTTTCAATTGAAGTGTACTCACCTTGGAGGATATCGTTTGTATAATGTGTGTAATAAAAAGAGTGACCTGACTGCAACTCCCAGGAGGCCTTGTGTTTGTAACTCCAAACAACAGCCCAGTGTTCACTCATCCAATACCCTTGTTTGGCAATTCTCAATTAATATTTACTCACCTGGGAGGAAACTATTTACATGGTGTGTGTAGCCGCAAGAGTGACCTGACTGCGTTGTTAAAGTAACTCCAACCACCAACCCAGTGATCACTTGTCCAAATATCCCTGTTTGGTAACTCTCAATTGGGGTTTACTCATCTGGAAGTGACCAAGATACAGATCATGATCAACTCAGAGACGTGTCTGTCTACATAGTTGCATCATGATCTGCTAACCCATGAAGAAACTACTGAGGACAGGAATGACACCTTACCCAGTGTGTACAACAAGTATTCCCAAGGCCTCAAGCTGCATCACAAAATTGATATCGGAAGTAGACACATTGTCACAGCACTGTGCACATAATGACTCCAGTCACATATACAACATAGGCCTATGTTTGTCTTCATCCCACTCAACTAGGCCTCCAGATGGTGAAAGCCAAATGTTGCCTTTCCACTGTGTTGCCTTCCCTGGTGGTAAGATGTAATTTTACGTCCATCTTCCAAAGTGCAACTGATTTGCACATCTCATCAGCTGTTTGAGTTAAATGGTTTAGGCATCCTGCACATGTGTCATGTCAAATAACCCAATACCATGTTAACTTGGGACAATAGGATTACCTACAACTTAACTATGTGCAGTGTATCTGCTTACTGTAAAACAAAACCTTTGCATGCCACAATTCAACCAGTAACAATGTATGTTCTTCATCAACAGGTCAAGCTGCCACTGGGCACATGGAGGTCATAGAACAGACAACCACTACCCCCTGGATGAAGCCCTCAGTGATGACAACACTCCTGAACGTGTGAACGTGGAGGAAGGTCCTGGCCCATCTGGGCAACCTGGTCAGGCAGCAAAGGTGAGTCTCACTATAGCCACATTGTCACCTCCCAACCCTGTTGCTTCAACATCCCAGTCAACAATGTGCCCCCCCAACCTGTGTACCTACCACAGTTTCCACCATCTTGTGCCCCCCAGTCCTGGATCCTGAGGTACAATTTGACACTCTAGACATTGAGGGTCCAGGACCCCATTGAAGAGGACACTGTGTGCCAAGAGTACAGACTTGTGGGGGTAGGGTGCGTGGGAGGGATGCTGTGGGCCAGTGGAGTGAGGCCACTGGTCCTGCTGTCTGCCAGGATACTACCAGCCATGTCTTGGGGGTCTGTCAGGAGTCCCAAGGAGCGATGGGATAGGCGTTGAATGCATTCTGGGACGTTAAGCAGCTACAGATTCATGACTGAAAAAATGCATGGCCATAATACCTAAATGGGCACCTTAACGGGTGCTACTGAAATCTAACACCACACTGATCAGGGCTTTACTCCCAACATCTATCGCTTCATGTGTGGCAAGTACATCATGCCAAAATACATTTGTGGCAGACACAGTAGGGGAGGTCCTGACACAGGCACAAACAGACGCAGGCACCTCTGCCACTGCAGCAAATGATCCCCCCTCGCAAGTGGGAATGTCCATGCAAGAATGCAGGAGGTGTGGATGGCAAGGCACCCACCACTGCCAGCAATAAACCTCTTCCTTACACTCCTCCTTTGTGTGTCACACATTCACTCTGTGGACTGATCCTGAACCATCTTCCATTTCCAATGGGAGGAGTACTCTGGACTTTGGACTTCCAATGGTGTGGCATCTACTCCAATGATTTCATTCACTGTTTTTTTGTTGAGTCATGTCATATATATTTTCTGTTCGTCGTAGCTTCCCAATAAGATTCAGACAGATGGCAGTACCACAGTTTCTGATCACAGGGTTATTAAAGTCCAGTGCTCGTGCATCTGGTGGTGAGACACAAACATATGTCAGCAATTTGGCACAGGCATTTTGGCCTACAATGATGAAGCACATCATCAGCTACATGCACGTCATACAAAAAGAGTGTTTAGCCAAGATGAAGGGTAACTGACATGATTATGGCCTACAACTACATATTTTATGACCACATTATGACACACATGATGCATCAGGACCAACACAGGACAACAAACAAGTATAATGGACTCTTACAAACTTCCATCCTATCACTGTGCAAGCTGTCTTGGCACAGGTCTCCTACATCCAAACTATGTGACCTACATTCCCTGAAATGATCCATGTACACTTCATATATCAGAACAGCACCACATACCTGCCAATATCACAACTCCGAAATGCCCACATGAGTATATAGTGGTGAAAACACCTTAAACAGGGAGTATTGGTATGAAATCATACATATGACACAAGTCATATAGCAAGCATCTGGAAAGAAAAGTACATTACAATAAATCTGACGCAAACAAATCAACATCATCCAGGAAGGGATGTGTCAAAAGCTATCTGAGCAAATAGCTTTTTGCTAATTATGACTGCGTATCACAACTACAGTACATTGTACAGTCAAACTCATGACATCAAATGACATACACTCATGAGAAGAAGCTATTGATGAGATCTTGTCACAAGTCAGCTCCTTCCTCTTCACCACTTTCATCTTCATTTGGCACTTCAGGATTCTCCTGCGGGGGCACTGCAGGCTCCACCTCCTATGGAATATAAGGGATATTCTTCCACAGGATGATGTTGTGTAGCATGCAGCATGCCTGGGTGAGTAGAGAAGGGGTCCACCAGTCCTGTCCAGACAGTGAAATCTGGGCTTCAGGAGCCCAAAGGCCTGCTCCACAGCTCACTATGTTTTTCCATGGGCCTCTTTGAAGCAGACTTACCTTGGCGTAGTTGGATTCCTCAGCGGCGTCAATAACAAAGGACATTTTGGATATGCTGAGTCTTCTGTTTAGGAATGGGAAATAAGTACAACAATGCGTCACTCACTTCATGATTGTATCACTGACATTGCTCACACACAATCAGGACTGATATGTCTTACCAACCAACCAGACAGACAACTTGCATGTTGATAGAATGGAAGTTTTCTTGTTGCGATAGACTTGCTCAGTAGCCTGCGGTGGCACCAAGGCAACATGTGTACCATCAATGGCCCATACCTTATGTGGGAGGTGGGCCCAACCATAAGAGGTCAACCTTCACATTGGCCAAATCCTCACGTCGGGAACATGATATAGCTGGCAATGTGTTTCGCCATTGCTGATAGGGAATCTCTCCACACAAGACAGAACATACGTTGGGACATACCACCAGATATGCCCACTGTATGTTGAAAGGACCCTTTGGCCAGGCAGCGCAATACTGCCATGAGTCTCACAATGGGTGGATGTATGTTGGATTATTGTTTTTAGGCATCAGATCTGGCTCCAACTAAATCTACTATTGTTAGCCTATTCAGGCTGTAAAGTTGAATTATATAGCATTCTTCCATGGTTTGAAGGTCTGGCAATAAACTGTACACTAGAACTTGTCGCATCCTCCCTCTCCCAGGGTACCTATGTGTGAAAATACATGAGTGGAAGCATTAGTCACTGTGTCTATATACATGATGTGTACCAACAAAATCATGTGACAAAGCATTTCAGACGTGAAATATGTTACACTGAGTAAACATCGCAGCTGTCAACTACACCAGGGTCAAATGTGACCACCCCATTGGTTGACAAGACATGTGTCCACAACATGGTTTCGTGCAACACCCAAATATCTGCTACTCAATTGTCCCTCAAAATGTAACAATCTTTTCAGACTGCCAAAAATACCATCAGTGGCGGTGGACAGTGCACCTCCATCATATACCATTTGTGCCCAGCATCACACTACACTGGTGATTGTGTAGCAGGACCTACACAGTAAGACTGGTTTAGGATGTGTGTGATGATCCCACACATATACTGTTGTTGTGACACCTTTAACAGGCCCATATACTGTATGTCCAACCTCCAAAATGGCAGATGTCTGGCCTATTCCACTAGACATTAGGAACTGCCCGCAGCCGCCGGTGGAAGTAGTCCAGACAGTGGGCAGTACCAACTGTAGCGGGCACAGCCATAGGCTAACATTTTTGCCTGTGGATGTCCCTGGCCAAGGGATGATGACTGTGTACGTGGCATATGTGTATGCCGCATTTTGCAAAATCAGTCACTTGACTCCTGACACTGCTGCCATCAACATCTCCACCACTTCAGCTGTTGCATGCCACCTCTGGGAGCAATCACGCCACGGCCAGTAGATGGAAGGGCCCCAGAGGAGCGGGAGAAGCTTGTGGACAAGGTCCTTCCATTGTATGATCAGCTCTATGGCTCACCAGATGAGCTGGTAAGAGTCCCACAGGCACAATTGACTCTGTTCAGCACCATCCTTTCCTTCCTCACAAGCTACAATGTGCCCCTGTGTACCAGTTAGACTTCTTCTATGCCTGTTGTTGCAGTTTGAGTGGCATCAATAGGATGTACGTGGTGCAGGTATTGGAGAAGAGTACTGTGTTTTGAAAATTCACATTGGGGCTCATTTTGAGTTTGGCGGTCTCAGGACCACCAACAGGCTGGTGGAGAACACCACCAAATTATGACTTTGGTAGTATTCGGTACAGAATGCAGCCAAAGCATTCCCAGCACCCCACAGCAGTCTGGCCTCAATGGACGTCAGTAGCCATCTGCAGGCTAGCAGAGACCATGTTTCCACTGGACAGATTATGAGGTTTCACACCGCCAAGTTTTCCGCTGTGATCGCCAAGGTTTTCGCCGTGGTTGCACCACCACTGAATATCCCGGCAGAAACAAACTGCATAAACGGAGATACTTACCTTCCGGAAGCTATACTTGTCTGGAGCCACCATAGAACCAGAACTCCACGTCATCCCACTGCTCCTACTCAACCAGACACACCGGAATCAACGCCGAAAACAGCAGCAACCTTGAGTACACACACTTACCTGCCACTGTTGTAAATTGCCAAAGTTGGTAAGCTCACACAACATACCAATCGGGAACAAGGTGCGAGGGCAACACACACACGTAACCTGACACTGACACACACAGAAAGCAACATACACACACGCACATATGCAGTACACATACTACAGCCATCACACACCTCAAAAACACACATCTACTCCTGGAAACACAGCACCGGCATAGTCACACACAGCAGCACACAATACCACAAGAGGTCACTACAACAGCAACACCATCAATACAGTGGCAAGCACCCACAATAGACACTACCCATTGACAAGTCACACATACAATACAACATACCACGAATAGGGAACAAAAACAAACAATCACACAACACACCATTTGACATACCCAGCAAACAGAAATCACAACGTATCTGACATACCAATGCACCAAACCTGCACACGCACACAGTCAAAGCATACAAAGGCAAACAATACTGCAAGAAACACATGTTAACACACACAACAATCAGTACCATGACAACAACATGTCCCCAACATACACATGGCCATCTCACAACACACCGGAATCACTGCGGGGGTAAATGCACTGCACACAACCTCACATGCTGCCCAGACCAAACAAGTAGCACAAGCACCACTTACACACAAATACTCACAATGTCAGCCATTCCCAAATGTGCCCTAAGAAAAGAAATGCATGGCAAATATGTAACGTCGAAACCAACAACTGGTTGGTCCAATTATGTATTAAAAGTGATATTAAATATTACCATGTTCAAGGCCATAGGCCAGTCCAAATAGAAATAATGCAACATGCACTTGATGGACATGTGTGCCCCAACTTGACTCCTGACTGCCATGTAACCTCCACCGGTAGGGTCATTAAAGGGGCAGGCAGGCCCCTCAGGGATTATGGTGGGAGTGGAGTAGGGGGTTTAGGCTTAGGCTTGGGAGGGAGCCCTTTGGGATTGGGTTTGGGAGGGGGGGTTAGGTCTAGCCTTAGGGGAGGGTTGGGTTCTCTTGGGATGGGTAGACCTCTTGGTAGGGAGAGGGGCATGGGTACTTGCAGAGGGGTAGGAGAGGCCTTGGAGGTGGGATGGACAGTCCTAGGGAGGGAAACTGAGCATTTAATGGTCTCACAGGGGAGGAGGAGTAGGGAGAAGGTCAAAACATGAAAGTAACACTGTTTTAGACACACAGGGATGGTCATCAAATGGGTGTTTGAGAGTAAAGCGTGAGGGAGTGGTTGTCAGATGTGTTGGTGTGGGTGTCGTAGGTGCATGTATGTGGGAGATATTCTTGTGGGTGGTGGGTATCTGTTGGTTGGGTGAGTGAGGGTGTTTATGTGTACGGGACTGAGGGAGTGGAGGTGCTGGGGGATGCTGTGGTGGGTTAGTGACTGTTGGGGTAGTAGATGTGCTGCATGTAGGAGTGTCAATGGTTGTGATGTCTGCGGGTGTGGTAACATGTTTGGATGTCTGAGGGTCTGCTGTGGTGCTGTCTATGGGTAGGATTGGTGTGGTTGCTAGATCTCTGAATATTGGTGTAGTGTCTGCAGGTGTTTCAAGTATGCTGTCAGTGATGCTGGGGGTGATGGGAGTGTCAGGTCAGGTAGTTACTGCTACTGTGTGTAAAGTTGTATGATGCTTGTGTGCATGCTGGTGGTGTGTCTTGTGGTGCTTGTGTTTGTCTGAGCTGCCCTTGGATGTTGAGGTGGATGCATGCCTGTCTGTCTGTGTGCTTTGGTTGGGTCGGGAAGAGGGGTTTGGGAAGAGGAAGGTGGAGGGGGGGTGGGAGACAAAGGGTGACTGGCAGCAGTCAGTGTAGAGGCCAGAACCTGAAAGGATATCTGTGAGTCAGTGTGTCGGGAATGCCTTTCAGGAATGCATTACTCTGTTGTATCTGAGTTGCCAGTTCCTGGATGGCATTCATGATGGTCGACTGACCCACAGAGATGGACCTCAGGAGGTCAATAGCCTCCTCACTGAGAGCAGCAGAATTGACAGGGGCAAGGGCAAAGGTGCCTGTGGCCAAGGAGATGCCCACCCTCTTGGGTGAGTGGGCACAGCCAACTAGGTAGGGAGCTACAGGGAGGATGGTGGTAGTAAGGGAGGTAGTGGAATAAAATAGTGCTGGGGTGGTCCCAGATAGCTACGTCACCACTAGGGAGTGACCACTGAAGAACAGGATCCTGCCTCCCTTGTGGTGCTCTCCTTGCCTTCCAGGTCACTGGCTCCCTCGGTGTCGGTGATATCATGATTTCAGGACCCGTGGTCAGCAGCTTCCTCACTCAGCTGTGCCCCATCTCCTCTGCCTGATGATGCTGATGCAGAGAGAGAGGTAGGGTCATCACACTCTTTACATACACATACATTACACCATACACAACAGTAACATCACATCTATGTGTAAAACACCCCCAGGTAGGAACCATTTTGAGCCAGCATCATGTCACTAGGTTTACTATCCTATAGACAACAATATCACATACAAGATAAGCCAACTATCTGAACACTACATCATCATCCTATCAGTACAGGTATAACAAACCCTGTACCAGTACAAGATGAAATGCCAACATTAAAAGTGTGTCTCTACATACAGCATCGAAGTGAAACTATATTCCATCAATGGCAATTAGTGTTAACTCTGATATCACATTCATACATAATTCAAATTTACACTTACTCAGTCCATTAACAGATGTCATGTCCTAAGAATGTTCCCTCATCACATTCCAATCATAACACAGCATGTTGCTTAGCAATCACAGTCATAACTTGTAACTGTGTCTATGACATTCACAAATGCAAAAAACACTGATGTACCTACTCCATTTGGCTTATCCAAAGTTGGAGTATAATAGATTTCATTTGTATTTCAACAACACATATATCAATAGTGTTATCACTTAGGTCAATACACACTTTGTTGACCTAATATTCTTGGCAATTATCACATAGTAAACAAAGTCAAGTACAATGATAGGGGCCTACCCAGCACACAGGACTTATCCATAGACAACCCCAGGAACCATACCAACACCTTCAATACAACGGACACGTGTCATGAGCATGAAGGCCACATACAGTAGTAAGAATACTCATGATCATCAAATTCACAACAACATTATCCAAATCACAACACTTCAGACATGAGTAACCTAACATCTTTGGAGTAAAGTTACACTAACAGAAACACGCTTGTAAGTGACCATGAATGAGACATACACCTAGAGTGCAGCAAATTGAGTGATAACATAAACCATTCCACCAACATGTGAATATCGACAACAAAACCAGCAACACAATGAAGTTAGTGCAAATTGAGCTTAGCCATACTAAAATCTATCTGAACAGATTCACAATAGCTACAGTAAGTATGACCTACGTGGATCAGAAATCTGGAAAATGGCAGGAATTACCAATGAACACATGAGTTTGGCTAAACATGGTGTATATTGTACCATTTAGGAGATGTCCTGCCCTATGTAGCATGCCCACAATATATTGGCTAAGGGAGTAGCAGGCTAACCACTTACCTCCACATTACCATGTACATGGGATAAAAAGTCAGAACTCACATTTCTATGCACTGGAAATGTAGAGATTTCACCATGCTATTCATCATGTAGGATGCCCACCCTGATTATACATCATGCTTTTCGAATATACAGTTCTCACTTAACTAGGGGAACACCTTCTCACACCTCAGAGCAAGTGTAGCAAGTACAAAATTGGAATTTTCTGATTGAGATCACATCCTCATATGAACTTTACATCTAGGTCACAACTCATATTAATTGGCCTGTTTCTCACCTGTCATAGCCTATATTGCACATATAGCTAGATCAAGTGGAGTTGGAATGGATAGAGACCAAAGACCTGAACAACTTACCAACAGCGTACCTGGAGTATGGATCTGTAGGTGGTAAGGATGACCAAGCAAGTTACAAATAGAATAATATAGAGGTACACATATGGCCATGTCACATGTGCATCACCGCATGCTTCAATACAAGATGGTTTACACTGGTGAGTTTAATGTCCCTATATGCACTAGAAGCTTCACATCTGTATGTCAATGTCATAACTTGTACACCTAGGTGTACCTAGGGGACTTTTGCCTTAAGCACTTACCACATTGTCACTGCTTAAATACCCACACATCATACACTGAACTGGCAGAGGGATGTACATGTGTATAGTCGGTGCTTACCCCTATGGGCTGCTGTGCTGCCCTCAAACACCCATCCAACACAGGGTAGGCCACGGGCAATATGGAGCCATTGGAGGGGTCAATGTCTGACGGGTACCCCTCCCTCCTTGGGAGGATATCCCCAGCTGGGCCTCTGCAGTCTTCCGGGCACAGCGTCTGAGGTCCTCCCACCGCTTTCTACAGTGGGTGCTCTGCTGGCTTTGGACCCACAGGGTCTGCACTTGCTTGCCGATGGCACCCCAGAGTCCCTTCTTTTGATGGGCATTGACCTGATGGATGATACAGATAAAAGTACAAAGTTATCCACATGCACCGTCCAAACACAATTGATCTGAACACTTCAGTCATAGTAAGTTGGCAAACATACCCTTCCTCAGTCTAAACCCATTCACAGTTTACCATCTGCAGCCAGCCCATGTGTGGCGTGGACAATCCCATACAACATACATAAATAGTACCTGGTACTGACTAGACACATTTGATCAGGACACATTATTGTCCATAACATGATATGTCTCTATGAACATTTATCACACCATTAATGTTGTACATGCTGCAATCTATGTTGTGTATAAAGGAAGTTAGATTACACATTAGCTACCAAGTATCAGTACTAGATGTCTTCCTCTGCACATTTACACATTCACATTCAGCCAGACATTATTGCCCAAACCCACGGTACCTTACTTTTCATGTACACCATCATACACTCCACCTCTCACACATTGGTATACCAATGGACTCATCTGCTCCTCTGAGGCACATTATAGCTGTTCATACAGGGGTAGGACCTAATCCACGAGCTTCTCCAGCTCTTCTGGAGTGAAGGCTGTGGCCCTATCACCTGCTGGATGTGGCATGATAGCTCCCAGAGGCAGTACACAGCAGTTCAGGTAGTGGAGGTCTTGATGGCAGCAGTGTCAGAAGTCAAGTGACCATTACAGCAGAAAATGGCAGTCACGTCCGCCACGTAAATGACTATCAATGCTGGCGGACATCGCCATTGGCCGAAGTCTGCCAAAGGTAGCAATTTGTTCCAATGGAAATGTGCACCACGGTGGTGACCATCTACCGCCATGACAACAGCCGCCAGGGGAGTTAGGTCACTTCCTCATGTCTAGTACAGTAGGTCAGGCAGCTGCCATTTTGAGGCAATTGTATGTATGGAAAAGTTGTGGCATCTGCATCATTGACAAAACTCTATATTGTGCAAACTATTACTAAGTGCTGCCTTCATGTTTAGTAGTCTAATTGTGAATGTGAGTAGTAAAAACTAGAAAACAGAGGAATCAGTGGTAATGTAAATGAAAACCTATTCTCAACATCCTATGTGGGACAACAATAGAGTATTGGTGCAACAAATATAAAAACATGTAAACTACGCTGGACTATAAAACACTGACAGTCTCAGATAAATATGCATGTCTAGTACATCAGAGGATTCATGAAATATGAAGCAAGGGGACTGTCATAGGATGCATACTGTACTTCTAATGTTATATGTTGTATCTGACAGCATATGGAGATATGTGACTTCTATTTGAGTGCATCCATTATGTGTATATTGTCAGTCACCTACAATCAAATGTTCTTCCACATATTTACCCTAGCATGAGGAAAAGAAGATAACCTCCAGTGTACTGCCCACTAGAAGACCTGTATCCAAAAAGGAAAGACACATAATACAGCTATATCGCCTGGATAGGCATACAATCATCAATCTCTATGATCAGTTGTAGCCACATCTAATGCCTGCAATTCACGATCCCAGTAGCATACTTCCCATCATTCAAGTCATGTCAGTGCTACACTTCTTGGCCACTGGGTCCTTTCAAAATAAACCCTAACTGCAGGGATGTATCAGCCTATGTTCAGTCTGGGTTTGAAGGAGGTACTGTGTGCATTGTTGAAACACCTGGACAGCTACATCTGTTTTCCCCACCTCTGGAGTTGGTCCATGTGAAGGCAGGGTTTTATGCTTTGGGACACATTCCACATGTCCTTGGAGCCATAGATGGCATCCATTTATCCTTGGTTCCTCCAGTGCCAATGAACAGGTATACAGGAACAGGAAAAACTACCACTCAATCAAATTCCAAGTGGTGTCTTTGGCAGACCAGTACATTTCACAAGTCTGTGCAAAGTTTCCAGGATCAGTCCATAATTCCTTCATCATGTGGAACAGCAATATCCCACTGCTAATGACGTGACTCTACACAGAGAGGGCCTGGCTGGTTGGTGAGTCATATTTGACATGTGTGTTTGCAAAGTTTATCTCGTGCTATCACAAATGTGCATGTCCAAGATATATGTTTGTGTTGTTATAACTATTCCTTACTGGGCACTCTGGCTACCCAAACCATCCTTGGTTGTTGACACCAGTAAGGTACCCACGCCAGGGGACGTCCGCTACAATGAAGCCCATGGAAGGACAAGGCATGTCATAGAGCGGACATTTGGGCTTCTGAAGACAAGATTTTGATGCCTGGACATACCTGGAAGAGCCCTCCTCTACTCACAAAACAAAGTATGTCATATAATTGCTGCCTGTTGCATGCTCCACAACCTTGCCCTGAGACGTCAGCTTCCATTCATACCAGATGAGGGCGAGCCAGCAAAACCTGTGGGTGGAAATGCAGATTTACAAAGTAATGATTAGCCTGATGAAGATGAAGCTAGAAATTGAGGGTAGATCTAACAATCAGTACTTCACCTGACTACAGGTATGTGATGTCCCCTTAATATTGAGAGTTCATGTTTTAAACTACAATTTATGGCTGCCACGTCACCTCATATTTACCATCATCTATGAGGTCTTAATTGTCTCCTATGCCAATGAGTCAGGTATGCATGCAGATTGTAAGTTAGTATTGTGTACATTACATTGTGGTATACAGTGTCCTGCAATGTTACTGTACAAGCAAAGTCACACTTGTCCAAATGACTTATCAGAATTGATGTATATTTACAGCTATAGCCTATCCCCTACCTCTGTCAATCACAGATTTGCTGACTTTCTGTTAGGCTCTTCATCATTGGCAAGTCACAGACAGTGTCAGAGGCAGATGGAAACTACAGGCTGACATGAGAAGTGACCATGGATGAATAAAGGTAAAGATTGACATGAATTTGTGGAGTGTAACTAAGATGGCAAGCCTGTTAGGAGGCTGGAGTAGAAGTGTTTTTCCCACCAACTAGACAATTCTGGTGGTGGTCAAATGGTGTCATGTATGAGTCCTATGTGGCTGACACATGTTAAAATGTTGCACCATAGCCCCTACCATTATATTGGTTTCTGTTGTATGTGACCTACCTTGAATATAGCTGTCAGTGTGTTGTTACTTTGCAGACCAATGTGCATGTATCTGTGTACTGACATAGGTGAGTGGCAAGCCTACAGGTACGGGACCATGGTAAGTGAAAGATCCAATCTTTCACTACTGATCTCTGTAGGTATCAAGGTGATGACTATTAGTGAGCTAAGGTATGGGTATGTGATAAGGCTTTACCTGATGATACAAAGAACCAATATGTATGGCGTCAGGCTTGTAGGAAGAATGACATGTGCCTAAAATCTGTATCCTGTGGGTTGGTAGTGTAGGGCAACTAAGATGAAAATATGGTGTCACTAGCAGTACTACTCTATCTGCTGTCAGCATATCTAGAAATAAATGTGTGGAGGTGTCCAAAACAGCTGTTTTTGCTTACATCAATATTACAATCCCAATGTAATGAGTCCCTTGCCGATGCACTACATCTGTGATGTCCATAACAAAGGTTGCTCAATACAGAGTTACATATTGATAATATAGTAGTAATACATGACAAGACTACATGGTTGATAAATGACACTTACACAGACCCTGTGTTTAAGGTGTATTTATTGGGGAGTGCAACACAATATTTGTGAATTGAAACAGAAATAACAGAAAACAAACAGTGAATTGTTTAGTCATGGTGGTTATATTCATTAGGGTAGCTGCTACACCATTTGGAAATACAAGTCCAGTGTACTTGCAACATAGGAAAATGGATTTAGGTATCAGAACAGTCAACATGGTGTGTCTGTGGCACACAACGGGAACCAATCAGGAGAAGTTCACTTCCTTGCAGTTGTTTTTGTTTTGGCATTTTCTGCTTCTGCATGTCTGGGTGGATGTCCACATTTGAGGGGGTGGTTCCTCTGCTACAGAAGGTGGGGTTTCTGAGGCATGTCCTTCTCCTTGAAGGGCCTTCATTCCACTAGCAGCCACAGATATAGAAGGGCCAGATGAGTCACGCAGTTGGGCAGACCTACTCAGGGTAGTGTTGAATATCCTTCATCATCCCAGCAATGGAAGCCAGTATGGCATTTTGTGCCTGCCACTGCTGCATGACTTCCTGGTGGTTGTCCCTCTGCAGCTGTTGGGTTTCCCCCATCATGTTGACTACTTGGCCCATTATGCCTTTGGAACTTTTGTAGGCTCCCAAGGCTTGGGAAATGGTTTTCTGGTCAGTATTGTCCATTTGAGCCCCATCCTGTATCCCCCCCCCCAGGCTCCGTAGCCCCACATGCCTGTACCCCTGGCACAGTACACTCACTCCCATTGGTGGCAGGACCATCATTGTCAGGGGTGACAAGCGGAGATTCAGGTACCTGTACTTGGGGGCACAGAATGGATGAAACAATCCTTGGGACAAAGGTTTAGGGCAAATGGTTGCCTGTGATGTGGATGCAATAGGACTAGAGGAGTGCATGTGGTCCGGGTGAGGCTGACAGTTGTTGACTGACCAGGCTGACTGACCAGGTGTCCTTGAGGGGCCTTCTCCGTTGTCAGTGTCTAAACGTCCAGAGGTGTTGTCCTCACTGGGGCCTTCATCCGAGGGGTAGTGGCTGTCTCTGGTATCCTCTCAATGGTGAGACAATGGCAAGGTTACCTGTGGGAGAAGTGGAACACAGTATTGCTGTAAGTGATACAACAAGTGATGTTTTTAGTTTGAGTATAATTGAAGTTGTGTGAGATGCACACAGTGCTTTAACATGATCATCAGAGATGACAGGGAGAGCTGCTGAAAAATTTAATTTAGTACAACATGAGACTCTGACATTTCCATACCATACACCGGACTGCTCATACCCGCTTATGTTGTCTGACTATTGACATGGGTGTTAACCTTTGTTGCCTTGTGCAGTGTCTGGCATGATACATGGCACATAAAAGTGGGAGTGGGCCATTGCACCGCTGTCATTGTCACAGTGGAAAATTCCTGATGGGTTACATTGGTAGTTCTTCACACATGCATGACATCTCACATTTGGTGTATTGCTCAAGTTTTCATTCTGGTGAAATACTGCCTTCTGGGAGTTGTAGTGCTATCCATTCCCAGTACTTCACATGCCATTGCCAAGGGCTGTGGAGCCAGGTGAGTTTAGTGGGCATGTGGAATGCCAGGGAGGGATATTAGGGCATTTGGACAGAGGGGTGGTGGGTGGTTTGTTAACTGAGGTGGGTAAGGTGGTGAGGAAGCATGCAGGACAAAACAATTGGGTGACATGAATGTTGTGGGTACTTACCAGACTCTGCTCTCCCAGGTATTCCAGTCAGACCCTCAGGATGCAGTATGTCCAATACCTTCTCCTCCCAAGATGTGAAAGTAGGTGGAGGAACTGGGGGCCCACCGCCAGTCTACCTCTTCCTGATGTCCTCCCTTGTGTGTGTATAGGTGCCTACAGCATTGACCCTGTCAGCAATATTTTGCCACAACTCCATTTTCCTGGCTTTTGATGTTTGCTGGACCTGTGCTCCAAACAGGTATGGCTTTCCCCTGACAATTTCTTCCACCGTGACCCTCAACTCATCATCGGTAAAAAGTGGGTGTTTTTGTGATGGTAGTGGTGATAAAGACTGTGAGGTACTGTTAAAAAGGCGGAAAATTGTACCAGATTTAAGCGATGAGGTGTAGTTGCTGTCATTTTAGTACGTGACGGTTATTGTGTGTTCAGTGTGAACGTTGATTGTGTGTTGTGTATGCTGTGGAGGTGTGTGATGTATGTGTGTTGAAATGTGTATAGGTAGCAACGCAACAGTTGAATAAATCTGTGCTAGTTAGTTTTCCTCTGTGGCTGTATGTGGTGTTCTGGTTGCAAAGGATTGTGGGTTGTGTAGGGGTGTGTTATATAATGGAGTGTGTAGGTGTGTTGAGTGTGTGGATGTGTGTCATGTGTGGGATATTTAAACTATCCAATGTGGTGGTGTGTTTAGTGTGATATGAGTTGAGACCGCCGCGGTTCGCACCGCCAACGGGTTTCCACCATGGAAGAACCGCTGTCACAATTTGAAACTTGTAATATGATGGGAGGATTTTTGTTGGGCTGGCAGTGCTAGTTGTGGGACTGCCTCTTTTCCGTCCTTCAGTATCCTGGTGGTTTTGGATAGTTTGCTGTTTTTTGGCAGGTTTCACAGTGTAACTCTTAATAAGGCGGTCGGATTACCACCGACATGCTGTCTTGAGGCTCTTCCCAAAAGACCGCCAAATTCATAATGAGGCCCTTTGTGTTGGTTGCATACATCTAGGCAAGGAGACTTTACTGCCATACAATGACATTTCTTTGGATATGATGGTTGTGAGAGTCAGAAAACATGTATGTGCATGACAGCCTGAGCTATGTATGCATCTTGTTTGAGTCATTTGAGGATCTTTTAAGCAATGTGTATTGTGCCACGGATCTTTCACCCTACATCTGGCCTTGCCAATCTGTTCTTTGGAAGGCATATCATAACTTACTGTTCCCTTCAGGTCGCCTCACAAGCCACATTGATGGTGGCCACATGATGTACTGTCATGCATGGAAGTGATTGAAATGTGAGTGTCATGTAGATTCTGTATGCTCGGCCTGCTGAGACCAGGGCCTGTCAAATGTATCTCCCAGTATGGGACATACTGTAGGCTGTGGGAGAATCTCTGTGGCTATGAAACTGTGTCACTATGCCTACTCCCTGTAGACCTGCAGATCCTGTCATGTAGCCAATATGAGGGTCTAGTGGCAAACCCAGCCCTGAATGCCTCAGTCCATTCACTAGATTGGGAATGGGCACTGAGGTAATTGCTGAAATAGTCCATTTGTACATTTTACATCATTGTAAATGTGTGTCGTTGACTCATGACAGGTCCCTTACTCCCACAGATCTGTTGTCACCTTCACATAAGTCATATTTGTCCACTACAGGCATATTGACAAACCCACAGTGCAGATAGTGTGTAGATTTCAAGAAGGCCTTGACATGTGACTCAGTAGCTTGGTTACATAGCAGGCATTAGACCTCACATACCTTTGTATGTTGGGCACATCTCTGTAGGTTTACCACATATGGTCAAAGGTGTGTTCTGAGGTTTAGGTACATACCACAGAAACCCACCCTGAAGTGGTATGAGTCTGCATTTGGTAGGACACATGTCCACACATGCACAAGGAAGATGCTTTCTGTGCCCACCATGCCAGCCCTTTCATTGTCACTCAAGTGTAAGGGTGAAGTCTGTATTATGGGAGTTGTCTGTAGGGACTGTATGTAGTGAGTCAATCTTGCAGAGTATAAATGTGTTGGTCTGTAGAAGCCTAATTATTCAGCACCCATTCAGGATACAAACAACCGTTAGCCAGCTCTTCTAGATAAACATAATGAATTTATTAGGGATAGAATAGAAAGACATGTACATGGAGGATGCTCTGTACTAGTGTACACTCGAGCAGCCTAATACAAGGAAGTAATACATGATCTTTTATAGTATTAAACCACAAACATAATTCAACGTCTTATTGGTTCTTTGGCTTTGACGTATGATTGACGCATGACTACTTCTCCATTATGGCTGAGGTCGTTTTTCCTATCATACCATATATAGTAACAAAAAGCATAGAAAAGGATTTTACACAAGGTGGCCTACGTGCCTAATATCACATGGTCCATCTTGTGACAGAACTTGAGAACATCACGTACTCAGACTGGTACTTTCCAGAAGGGAGATTGCTTCAGCTAGCATGCAATGACGAGGATCTTTCATGATGTCTGTTCAGAGGGCAAGCCTTGCAACATAATGCGTTCCTAGCAGTAGCGAATTACATTTGTAGGCCTCTTTACTTAATGATAGGCCTGTGCAGAGATTGTCATTGTGTATCACAGGGGCCACTAGGCATAGCATACCTAGGAACTGTAAAATGCGATTCCACATTCCGCCCTCTGATACTCAATGACAAATCTAAGGGTCATGGTGTATTGCTCTCATTTATACCTCTTGCTTGTCCCTGTTGTCATCCTTATATCTTTTTCTTTGATAATGTGTGTGTTTCTGGTGACAGTTTTTTTTTTTTTTTTTTTCAAGAGTAGGGCCAGGAAGGATGGACAAACTGGTATGAGCACACATATCGTTATCAGTGCCACGATCCCTATCGCTAGTACCTCTACCAACCAGGTACCCCAACCCCTGAACCATGCTGCTACTCGATCCAGCATTCCTCTGACGTCTGTCCCATCTGCCACTTTCCCAGCTCCTTCTTCTTCCTTTTTTATATCCTCTATTTCCTTTCTTATATTCCCCACGTTGGTGTCCTCTTCCTGCGCACCCCGCCAAGTGTTCTCTTTTCCCCCTTCTGTAATTCGGTTCTATGTGCCATTTTTGGTAGCACGAATGCTAAGTAGCAGGTACCTTGCCAACCTGCTGGCAATTTAAAAAAATGCAGATGTCCCACATATAATAAATATTCCTTTGGGAGGTGTCAGGCCTATGGACAAGCCTGTTGTGTCATTTCTTTTGTAGTCCAGGCTCAATGTTGTATTGCAAATACTATGTCCCACATCAATTCCGTGTTTGCTAGTGTCTGCGTTACCTCTTGAGCATTTGAAACACCATGGTGCCTTTATTTCTGTATCTATGGCCAGGCATGGTATTCGTTGTTCTGAGCCATGATCCCTTTCAGTGTAACCCTTCCCTCTTTCTGTTGTAAATGCATTCAATACATTCTCTTCTTCTTTCTTTGGATTCTAATCTCCTACACTTCTTTCTTCTCCTTCTATCTTCTTCCTTCATTTTATTTGACACTCTTTCTACCAATTTTCCTTGCATATCACCTACATAAGGTTCATCTTCCAAACCATACTCATCCCTTTTTCTCCTTATTTCTCCTTTGTTTATATTTTCTCTTATTCTCTCCTTTTTTTTCTTTTCCCTGTACTCATTCCTTTTAAATTCCCCCCTAACATATTATCTAATATGTTACGTGCCACGAATTCTGTGAGGGGCATTTAAGTGTAATTTCTTTTCTCATGGCTAGTGGTCGGTAGGTGGGTACATATATAACAATCAGACACATTTGCTAGTTCTTTGTACATTGATACCATTTGCACAAATGTATTGTCCTTATAATCTTTTCCATCTTCTTTCCATTTCGTATATTTCACCCATTTTGTTTTATCCTCCACCCTCTCATGTTATTTTGAGATATTGTTGTTCTCACCACCTGTTGTTCTTTCACCTTGGCCATTTTTGGGGATGTAGTGTTCCTGGTCGAGCCATGGAATATGTATGTCGTCTTTATATACTATCAGGATTGTTGTTAGTACTATAGCTGCTACTGGGGTGAGTAACGCTGTGACCACCACGGGCCACTTCTTCTGCTCCTTTTTCTTACGTTATAATCATAAATCCATGTCGCCTTATAGGGTGTGGTCGGATGTGGCTAGCACTTGAAACCAGTTCTATTGGTATGTAACCTTTGATACCTCCTTGTTCCTGTAGGAGTGACACACGAGTAGTCTATTCCTTCTGTATATTTTCGGTGCGACGTTGAATGCTATTTGACACTTGTAGTTATGCAGAGTATAAAGGGATGAATCCCAGTGTCCAGTTCTAAGGGAGTTGGGTGCGATAGTCCACTGACCAGAGGGATGGCCCTTTTGTCCTATTTTTGCTGTATTCCTAATTGGAAGAGGCACCTCCCAATGGGGCTACAAACCGCACTGATCCTAGTGACCAGCCGCTTCCGTAGGACTGGGATCTGTACCTCTTGGCGCAAATTTTTCTAGCGGACTTTTAGTATTCTGTTCATTTATATCCTGATGTCTTTAATACTTAAGTGGCCTTGCTTGACTCTCCGACTCCTGTGGTGAGTAGCACGAGCAGTTCTGAAAGAGAATCCTGGTGTCTTGAAGGACCCGCTTGCACCCTCCGACTCCTGTGGGGTTGCAGCACGAGCAGCCCAAGAACAATGCTCTGGTGTACTGGGGAACCCGCTTACACTCTCCGACTCCTGTGGGAGTGTAGCACGAGCAGTTCCGTCAGTGTTGACTGGTGGCGCTTGTCGAACGAAGGTTGTACCGCTGTGGTGAAGGTGGCATTACTCTCATCGGCAACTTTGTTGGCGGCTGGTCGTCCTTTGGTCCAGCGGCCTTCTTGGTGTGTGAGGTATGGACCCAGGATGTGATGCCCTCACACTTGACTGCTGTGGCTGTTGTCAACAGGACTTGGTATGGTCCCCTCCACCGTAGTTGAAGGCAGTGACGTCTGGTGTGGCCTTTACCCACACCCAGTCTCCAGGATGCAGTTGTGTTCCGGTGGTGTACCTTCTTGGTGTAATAGCTGTGGATCCAGGAGGTCATTCCCTCCTACTTTTCAGGAGACCCAAGCCCAATCTCCAAGTTGGAGATCATGTCCAGGTAGTGCTGTCCAGCCAGGAAGGGCCTGCAGCACCTAATGCTGAAGGTAAGGCAAACTGCTGTCAAAATGTCTTATCAGATAATAACTTCTCAGCACCAGACATGTTCATAGGCCAGTCAAACAGTATCTCAGTCGGTGCTCACTTTGACAACTTTGTCAAGGGTGCCTTTCTTGACCAATGAAGCAAGCGGTATTGCATCAATCTAGAACCGCTCAGCAGATGCACAAAATCTTATAAAGGGACATATCTGACTTGTTTATGGGGTAACTAGCACACTCTTAAACTCAAATAAACACTAAAAAATAAATAACAATTACACTCAGTAACAGTGGAATATTCACACAAACTATTTCACCAAACAAATGGTGATCCAAAGGTCAGGCGAAAACACATGTTACACTGGTATACAGCCAGTATAATTTTTTAACATAGCATTGTATCCTATTATTCTATTTCAACACCCAGAATATCTGCATCAATGCTGGAAGGGTTGGGACTTTGCAGGCATCACCGCCATCAGAAGTCACTTCCCCTTTCTCGTACAAGTGTGATGTTCTGAAATGCTGATGTTCCTTTAAGATATTATATTTATTTTATTTATTTATATTTGGCACCCTCATCATCAGAGGTATATTACTCATAGCTGTATTGCAGTACTACATAGCACATCCTAAGGTAGTAATAACTCTATCCTAATATAGGTATTTTCAATACCCAAAACCAGTTTGGAGAATATTTAGTTGCAATCTACCAACACATGAAGGCAATCCATTTCACTGCGCTCATTTAAGATGTACCACGGAAGACTCCCATTAATTATGAAAACATAAAACGTAACATAGACAGACGGATACAGAAACCACATCTTCTCGTCCATGTTCTGAAACCTAGGGAAAAACATGGATAGAAAAATACTCCTACGTAGATACATACATCCTGCGTCCAGGGTGTATATAAAAAAAAATCCTATTCCATTCAGCTGTACATTTATTTTACATTTCTACTTGGAACGTCATGGTAACATATCGCAACAATCCGTGGCTTTGCCCTTGGAGTCATGCCCAGAGTCTGTGGTTTTCAGAAATGGGGAAGGTAATCTTAACTGCTACAATTTAATATAGGGACGGGACCTGGCAGATAAATGCACAAAATAAAATACCATAAAAATAAAACACATTTGTGACAAATGTGCTGCATTTTTACCCATTCATTGCCCTTTTGACACCCTGGTTGCACTCACATGACTTCAACATACTACATGTACTGCAGATGTTTAAACATCCACTTGTGTTATTTTCTTTTAGCCTCTCATTAAGTGAAATCGATCAGTCACTAACACGTCATCTGTAATCATTATTACTGCACTAATGTGTTTATTTTAAATATCAATACACCTTAGTAGAAGTTTGTTATCACAAAATTAACTCACTCTACACCCCAACAAAAA
This sequence comes from Pleurodeles waltl, assembly GCF_031143425.1. Lineage (NCBI taxonomy): Eukaryota > Metazoa > Chordata > Amphibia > Caudata > Salamandridae > Pleurodeles > Pleurodeles waltl. The sequence goes on along the minus strand of NC_090437.1, from coordinate 377,048,801 downwards.
CCCACATTTTTATATATCTCTTATTTACTTATATTATTTACAATTCATCACATTTAACACTTCTTTTAATTTCTATATCTCTTCTTTCATTGAACATGACTAAATTATTAGTATGTACTCTATAGAGCTATGAAGAAATACACAACCAGGGGTATGGAACTACCGTAAACAAATGCCCAGCACAATTCTTCCAGAATGCTCTCTCATCAGATGCAAATATCTGCAGAAGCTCGAAAGCAAAATTTTGTTATTCCTTCCTTTCAAAATACCTTCACAAACAATGTAACTAGGAAAGAAACATTCTGCTAAACTACCATGATATTTTAGGTGTCATTTCTTTGAAGCATCATTTAGTAAAATGTGCGGATGCATGGTGGTATTTCCAACATTTATATTCATAACAGGAAAAATCAATGTAACCTTTTCATCAAAGTTACACATTGCCATAGTAGTTCCTGGCATGAACAAAACTACTTTGTGCCAAAACTACTTTGTGCCAATATTCTTCGTATGGAAGAGCAGAATGGTGTCACTACCACTGAAGCCAGCCAATAAACAGAGAGACAGAATTCAAATAACAAAAGATCTGTGATAACCAGTTTATGGCAGAATTCTCAAAGAAAATCACAAAGTACACCCATGGTATCTGTTCCTGCATTAGTGCAAATTTACAGCTTTTATACATGAGCTAGCATTTAATGAGGCAGACCAGGAAATCGAACTCCTAGACAATATTTGTAAACACCATTTTAGCAGGAGGAAAATATGCATGTCTTTTTACAGGACAAGTAGACTGATGACACAAACTGTCCCATGGACAATTTAGACATTTTATAAAATTCCACACTCCTGACAACATATTGTTAACTGCTGCAAACAAATCCTCTGTTCCCTCCAGACTAAATTTGTTCACTGTAAGAATTTTGGCAACCTTTGCATGGGTCAAATATTTTTAAATGTAATCCCTACATAAGAAAGTTCTAATTTGTTGTACACCTGTGGTTCCTAACCTTTTTACTCCTGGGGACCACCAGTGAAACGTTACTGGAAGCCAGGTACCCCCAAGCAATTTGCACAATTTAAATTTCAAACATGAAATCATTCTTTTTATATTGAAAAAATATGCAAAAATCTAAACATTTTATTGGAAATGTTGGTGCTGCATCTTGGCGACCAACTTTTCAATTTTTAACCATAAGTGCCTCTCTTCTCTCCCTATCCTTTTTGTCACATTTAATTAATTTTTATTATAGCATCTCTCATACCAGTGTAGGTGTTGGAGCACTTTACAGCACTTTAAAATGAAAGACTGGGAAAAAACAGCTTTCTAATTTGTGCTATGCAGTTGGCATGCAGCTCCTTAATTGCAGTTCATAGCTCAATGTGCTAGATTACTATTATGAACTGTACAGTAACTAAAGAATCTCTGTGACAAAAGCAGTAACCCACTGTGCCATCCACATAAAATACTGTTTTTTTTTTTTTTTTTCATAATACACATCCTTTGCAGCCTGCATATTAACCATCTGCACTATCTTTCAGTCAAAAATGCCACTGTCCAAAACTCTCATTCCTCCCCAGCAGGTACATTAATCACTGGAGTTATCTTGACGCTTTTATTTTTGCTGTACAATGCTCTTTGCAGTACTTTTAAAGCAAATAACAAGTAATAAAGTCTGAATTTTGTGTCTTATTACGTGTGATAACTTAACAATTAAACTTAAATTTTCTACAGTGTGTAAGCATGTTACAGCCATCCCTTGTCTACTTGCAAACTTTTCCCATACTCAGTGTAGTGTCAAATTATAGTGTAGTAATTGGAGTAGTGGCCACATATTTCAGGCCAGTGTATCGCCTTCTTACAATCCTCCCACCAATCTCATGGTACAATAATGCTAAACAATGTATCCAGATCCTTCCAAAGCAGCCCTTCCCATGGCTATTATTCTGTTTAACTCTGTACATTTTTATGTACGTCGAGAGACTGTGTCTTGTGATCTCCAGCTGTGTGTTTGTATTGCTGAGCACCTCCTTCCACATCTTGATGTTATGGATTGTGTGATGTGCATACGTGGACATATCCCATAGTAAATTGTGTGATCCCTCTCGCCCCTTGCCAATACATTTTTCCATTTCATTTGATATCTGTTCGTACTTCTGTTCATTTTTTCTAATTGCATTAGCCACTTCCTCTTTACCCTGGCTATGGAATAACTGTCTAATTCTTTCACAAGGTCTCTTACGTTTTGCTTTTATTTTTCACTTCCTCATCCATCAAACGCCATTCCAGGGTGCGGCTTTCACGTTCCGTCTCTGCCTGCTGTTGTAGAGGCAGCTCAGAGTGTTTGGTCCCTGCTGTGGTGCCCTCACGCTGTAGTGTATTTCCCAAATGTCTTCAAACAAAATCGATATTTTGTTCCTGTGACTGTGCACTTGTCACAGGAAGAGAGCTTGACAAGCCCCTATTATCTCTCTTTTTTTTTTTTTTTTTCGTCCTCCAATCTTCCCTGCCCTTGTCAGCCCCCCCACCATGTGGAGGAAACCATTCTTCAGTTCACTTTATTTATTTCTCTTTTTTTTTTTTATCCTCCACATACAGGACAGCCCCACATTCAATGCACATCCCATATGCAACTAGCATGTAGGCAGCATTGTAAAGCACCACACATGTCCGCAAAGCTACAGAAACACTACTGTCATTTTCCTTGCAAAGTCAAAGTCTAAGTACAGTAGTGCCTATAGGCCTTCTTTCGCCTCTATTTGTTACGCTGGACTGTCCTTGGGGCTATGTTGATGTGTCTCTACTTTGCCTTTACTAAGAGGGTTCCTCGTGACTGTCTTACCCTAGCCTTTTGTTACATAACACGAAGACAATTACAATCGTTCCAGAAAACAGTAGGATGTCGGTGTATTTTTTTTACACCGCTTAGACCCCGTGACACAGAAGGGATAACAATGGGTATATTCACACACGCAGCCTCTCTTTGCCAGCCGCAATTATTGATTAGTAAAAGCAGGAAGCAAGCCGGTCTGCATCCATGCCACAATTTCAGCCAGCCATGTCCACCTTAGCTCACACAAAATTTGAAATCAGACAGTACCCAAGGTGCTAGTGATGGCGTCCACACTGGCGTCCTTTGGGGTTAATCAAGAGATGACAGAATAGTCAGGAGGGACAGGGTGCAGCTGTATGATATTGGAAGCTGGACCAGATCCTTGGCCAGTGACACACAGATAATGCATTAGCGGTGAACAAGTCAAGCAACCACATGTGACGGCAGAACCATATTGTAGACAAGGGTCACAGTACAATTAGCCCTGTGGGGTGATCCTACTCCCACCCCTTGTATCAATATGTAGCGAGTGCAGGGGGGGTTTGTACTGTGTGATGTTTGCAGATTAAATCAGTCAATTGTCATAAAAATCTGTATTATGTCTCCCAGGAGTCCACCCACCTAGTCTTAAATTTTCTAAAAATTCTTATCCTAAATCGCAAATGCATGAAGTCAAAATAAATCACAGTACACCACCTTGTTGTCAACCCTTCCTTCATCAATCAAAAACCACTTTCGCACACACACTTATTTATATCTCAAAAACCACTTTCAGACACACACACGGATTTATACCTCAAAAACCACTTTCACACACACACACGTAATCAAACCAGCATCTATAGTTTACACCATTTCACATGAGTAGCCGATAGTTCAATATGCCATAAGCATTGTTCAAAGAGCTGCAATATCACAGGAAACAGATAACATAACAATTGTTTAACACGACAAACAGAGCCTGCCTGCTCCACTGGAATGAACCACTATCATCCAGTTACTGGAATGAACCACTATCACTCCTATAAACACAAGGATGCTGACATCACATGCCAGTTCCTCTTAAATGTACACATAGAACCTGGAACGGACCTCTACCATTCCATTTCACATCTGGGCAACGCCCTTTTAACCAGGGGTTGGCTTGGCACCCACAACACCCTCTCTGGCCAGAGTTATCCGCCCCAGCCCCTCCGGCTGGGGACTGCAAACAGCGACTCGCGCTGTGTTCTGAAGCAACACCACTAGTTGCCTCTATTCCTCGGACTTCTTTTTTTAACATTAACAAGCTACATGAAATACAGGAAGCTATTCTAAGTATACAGCTGCAGCGCAGGGAGGAAGGAAATGGTGTAATACAATGGAAGAACCAAATTAACACAGAATGCTAGCAGCCTGCGGACGGTTATAGTTAACTATCTGAATGTTTTCACGAGGTGCATTATCGGAGCCCGCAACAGAGGACAACAGAGGAAGAAATGCCCTTGGCATGCCACCGGAGACAGAGAAATAAAAAGATGTCATTAGAAAAAGCTGGCTAAGGGGTACGGCAAATAGAAATATTAACCATAAATGCATAACCACTCTATGCAGGAAACATATTAACGAAACACCCCAGTTACCTCCCTGTTTCGCAATATTTACACCGGAAAAACAGTAGAGCAAACAGCGAGAGCAGGACCACGAAGCAGCAATAGATACTCACGACAGCTCCAGACTCCGTCGCAGGAGGGGCCCTGTCCAATGGGTCAGCTGTCGCCCCAACCGAAACAGGAGCCGGGCTGAAGGAAACTATTCGCTGAACGAGACCGCAATTCTTCCATTCTCCACCAAATGTAGAAGCCTAATTATTCAGCACCCATTCAGGATACAAACGACCGTTAGCCAGCTCTTCTAGATAAACATAATGAATTTATTAGGGATAGAATAGAAAGACATGTACATGGAGGATGCTCTGTACTAGTGTACACTCGAGCAGCCTAATACAAGGAAGTAATACATGATCTTTTATAGTATTAAACCACAAACATAATTCAACGTCTTATTGGTTCTTTGGCTTTGACGTATGATTGACGCATGACTACTTCTCCATTATGGCTGAGGTCGTTTTTCCTATCATACCATATATAGTAACAAAAAGCATAGAAAAGGATTTTACACAAGGTGGCCTACGTGCCTAATATCACATGGTCCATCTTGTGACAGAACTTGAGAACATCACGTACTCAGACTGGTACTTTCCAGAAGGGAGATTGCTTCAGCTAGCATGCAATGACGAGGATCTTTCATGATGTCTGTTCAGAGGGCAAGCCTTGCAACATAATGCGTTCCTAGCAGTAGCGAATTACATTTGTAGGCCTCTTTACTTAATGATAGGCCTGTGCAGAGATTGTCATTGTGTATCACAGGGGCCACTAGGCATAGCATACCTAGGAACTGTAAAATGCGATTCCACAGGTCCAGTCAGGCTCAAGGAGTTTACCCTTCACAAGCCACAATGGTTTATAGTCTTTCAATGTGGCTCGCATCACAGTACATGCTGCTTGGGCCAGGGCTACCTGATGTCAGTAGCCTTGCATAGTCATTGTAGGCCATGAGCAGGGTAGTGGGATGGTGTGCAGATAATTCTAAAAGTGTGTAGTGATGTCCCTGTACTCATAAGCACGTGTGCTTTACACTTATGGTTTGTTTACAAGTTCCAAATTATGTGCTTGATGTTTCTGATGTGTGTGACACAACCATTTGGGCAAAAACTTGTGTTTGTAATGTTTTGATTTTTCTCCTGCATTCATGCAGGTCAACGCCCATCAGAAGAAGGGGCTTTGGAGAGCCATTACCCAGAGGTGCTCACACTGGGGGTTCATAGCCAGCAGAGCTCAAACTGTCAGTAGAGGTGAGAGGACCTGCGATTCTTAGCCTGTAAGATCACAGAGCTCCAGCTCGGGCTGTCCTCCCAATATGGTTGGCCACATGTCGTAGCCTGACTGCCCCCCAATGGCATGTATTCTGGCGGTGGTCTACCCCAAGGTTGATGGGCATTTGAGGGGAGCATATCAGCCAAAAGGGGTAAGTCCAGGTCATAATATTTCCTTTTGCATTGCCAAGTTGATGTGTTCATTTCTGCCATCTCCTCATGATGATTGGGGATAGGCCATGTGTGACACAAAAGATGTGTAATTGTTTGTGTAGATATGGAAGTTGGTGCATGCTGATGTGTTGTGCCTATTAGCCCACGGACCTATGACACAACAGAATAAAGTTCACAAACAATTTAGTGTCCAGGACCAGTGAATGGCTGTGTACAGTGATCAACCTGGTCATGTTGTTTGTTGTTGGGGTTTAATTTGTACATAATAGTACATTACTCTTCAATCTGAGAGCCCACACATGACATTATGGATCACTGTCCTTAGCCATGTGTCTGCTCATATGAGTATGTTGGCACCTGTCCCCTAGAGGCCTCTTGTCTTAAATGTGTCACAAGTGATGATGTCTCACTACTGTATGTCAGGTGAAGGTGGCCATCATACATGTATCTGAGCATACATTGCTGCTTGGGTGCAGTTACAGAGTACCACTTTCTTCTGGTTTGTGGGGAAAAACCATTGACATGTTTTGTGAGACATCACTAATGCCATCATCCCTTGTGCCTAAATGTTAGCATATGTTCCTTTCACTTCTGATAAAGCATTTTCAATGCTATTTCATGAATGGTCTACCAGATTTCATGAGATGATTTCTGCATTTCCTCACACATGTGTGCATGCCAATATGTGTCTGGGATTGGAGATGTGTCATATTTAATGTGGTGCCACGGAAAGGAGTGTGTTGCCATTGATTGGTGGCTCACACATGCCCTCACCCATCATTGCATGTCATTTGGCATGTATAACTGCAGTAGCAATGAAGGACATGACAGATAGGACTACAGGTTTTTGCCCACAATGCACATGTCCATGCTGTTGATGTGGCATCATGTAGCAAAGTGATTTGCACATGAGAATTGGGGAAGGTTCATTACCTAAGTGTTGAAATGCATCATGGTGTGACTTGCAGTTATGTGGGAATCATATGTGGTTGTATGTAATCATTCATCCAAGGCAATATGTGTTATCATTGGGTAAGATGTTGAGGGCCTTTTATAAGTATTTGAGAATCCCGGGGCCTCTCAAACTTTCAAAGGACTATTGGCTTCTACAAATGCAATCAGAGTTATTGTCAGGGGTACCAATCAAGAGAGGTGATTTACCTGTGGCTAGCTGGTCCATTGTGTGGTGGATTTTGGAGACATATCTCTCTGACATTGTGCACAATCTAGCTCAAGTGTGCAGTCAGGTGCTGGATGTGTTATCAATTTGAGCAACATTATTACAAACTTCATAACTCCATTCGGACAATTTATAAATGGTGGGGTGACCATTGTTGATTTTTTTCAAGTCTGACATGGGTATTTCCCTGCTACGTCCTTCAGGCTCCTGTACTTCTGTCAGCAACATGCCAGGATTTTGGACCATCATATCTTCATACCGTAGTATTGGCTATGTGATGGTTAACTGTATGCATGATCTTGTGTGTGATCTGTGTAAGTGAACTTTGCATTGCCCTACTATTGTCTGAGAGGAGGTAACTGAGGAATGCTACACATGGTAAACCATTGAAGATGATGAGGTCTCCTACTTGTTCAATGGGTACTGTGATTGCACAGCTTCACTCTTCCAATTGGAATCGTCTGTGATTCTGAATTTTCTGTGAGCAATTGTTGTCGGTTCATGTGGCATGCATACATATGGTGTGGCAAATCTAAGATCAACTTTGGTGGAGTTTGTTGTTGGGGCTTACCTATTGTCATGGTAATATTTGTTAATCACAACTATTTTTGAAGTCTGATCAGGAACTTGTATTGACCCTATTTCTCTTTGTATTGTCAGCATCATCCTAGGCAAGCAAAGGAGACGGGGCAGAACCAAGTGCAGTAGCATCTGGCCACAGTACCTCCAGTCATGACACCATGAATGTGGAAGGACCCAGTGGCCCGGAGGGTAGGGGGGTTCCACGGAGAATACAAGGTCGACATCATCATCTTCTGGTTCTACCACCAGTGGCCACTTTCTAGTGGTGGCAGACCCATCAGGACCTGCTCCTGTGCCATCCTTATCCACCACCCCCAGTTCCACATTCCCTTTTGCTTCCCACCCAGTTGACTGTGCTAGCTCACCCAAGAGGGTAGGTATCTCCTTTGCCCTAGGCACCTCTCCGCCAGCCCCTGTTACCCCTGCTGCTCGGAGTGAGGAGACTATTAACCTCCCGAGGAGTATCTCTGTGGGGCAGACTGCCATTCTGATTGCCATCCAGGGTATGGCCAGCTAGCTACAGCAGACAATTCCGTACCTGGATGGCATTCATAGTGACTTGTCTGGCCTACAGAGATCTTTTCAGGCTCTGGCGTTCTCACTGATGGCAGCCATCTCACCCCCACAACCTCCCTTTTCCCTGTTCAAAGTCCCTATTCCCCTACCTGTCCCAAGCACACAAACACATTCACAAGCACCCACCTAAACACACAAAAGCAGCAAACATAAACACAAGCACCACAAGACACATCAACATCCAAACACTCAATAGCCACCCACACATACCACAACAACTACCATTTCCACAAATACCCCCACACCCCCATTGACCCACACACCACAACCACCATACCAACAGACACCAGCACAAGACCCAGAGACACAACCACCACACCCACCATACCTTCAGACAACACCTCACAACTCACAGATCCACACACCTCAGGCACTATAGCCCCAGACACTACCCCACACACACAGACACATCCACCACATTTACCATACCCCCAGACAATACCTCAACAGCCACACACACATCCACCACTCCTACATCACTCAGCACCTCTACTTTACAGCCCTTCAAGACATGCAAACGCTCACACTTAAAAACACAACAGACACCACCCAAACCCAAACATGACTCATACATGCCCACACTGAATGGATATGTGGTTTGTAATCCAAATGGGGTGTCATTGCATTGTGTTTTGTTCGATATGGTAAGTATGTGACCTTGGGTTGGCCAATGGAAGCTTGTATTGTGTTAGAGTTGTCCCCCTGATATGGATTGGATATTCATCTCATATGTGAAAGGTAGAGTTTTGTTTGTCTGCACATGGAGAGTATTAAAAATGTGCGAACTTTACATTTGACTGACCATTTGTCCATTTTGATGTATGTACCTTCCAACAGTACACATTATTGTGTATCCCATTGCCCCTCCATTGAGTTGCAATGTGGGTGATAAGTGTGGGTCCATAACGAGGATGTTTCATGGGAGGGGTATTCGTGTTAAATGACAAATCCATACATATGTGCCTTCAATCTCCTGACAGTACATGGAATGTGATCAGTGTGAGAGTGTCAGTTGAATTATGTGTGATGTTGATGTGGTGTAGCTTTTGTGTGACACAATGTTCTTTATACTTCACTGTCCCTGTATATGTGAGGAGCATACATGTGTTTTTGTGGAGTGGATTGGCAGTGACCTGCCAAAGGGGGCATCATCTGGCTGGGCATTGGTCATTTGTTTTGTACGACACTGACCTAGAACACAATGATAAGTGTACTTGATCCACATAGTGTTACTTGCATGCCAGGTGGACGGTGGCGTCTTAATCTGTTGGTTAGTTTCAGGACACAGGAAGGTGTTTTGACGTACAATCTGTTGTGTCCATGGTTGTTTGGATTATGGGCGCCATCTATGAGTAGCAGCAGCAACAGCAACAGTACATGTGTGATCGGTTCCAAGGGGGCACAGGATGTTTGACTCTGCCTGCAGATTTGTTCCGTCCTTTTATGGTTCCATTTCTGCCAGCTGAGACATGGTGGTAGAACCACCACGGTCATGTTGGCGGAGGACAACATCATAATGTTTCCAATGGAAACACTGACTCCGATGGCCTCATTGGCCTCTTTTGCCACTGCGGCAATCTGTGCTGCCTAGTGGTGGCAGCAGAACCGTTGCCATCTTTCCTCTCTTGAACCACATGAATTGTAATGCAGTGGTCCGACCAGAAAGTTGATGGTGGTTGGACCACTGCCGCCATTGCGGGCCACAGACCTCCAAACTCGTAATAAGGCCCTATGTTTTTAAATTTGTTTTGTAAAGTATTTTGCATACATTTTTATGATGTTATTTAACATAAAGTATTTTAATATAATAAAAATGTGTATATATGTTATAAAATTAACTAATATATTACACATTTTTAATACTTATAGAAATACAAAATAAATGTTTTTCAATACATTTTCAGTTTTAGGCATTTTCATATTTTTTTCATCATTGTACATTTTTAAATAATTTGTCATTTTATTTTCATTTTATGTACATGTGTCAGGAATAAAGCTGTGCGCAGTCCAGGTCCCACCCGAAACTTCGCTGCACAGATTTGCGGTGCTTTATGCGCACCTCTTGTTATCCCCGCTTGTTCCAAAAGTGGTCATCAGCGCTGTCTGCCCTGTGGTAAAGCTCATGTAGCTGTAGGTTGAGGACATTGGTGGACAAGATGCACTTATCAGTGCTATCCTATGAAAGGACTACAATTCCCATGTTTTTAGACGCAGCAGCCATCTTGGGGTGTGGCAGGCCTAAAAAAGCCCTGCCACACCCAAGCACGTTGCTCACTATTTTGAAGACCTCAATGCAGTCAGACCTCATGGGGGTTTCTCTGGAGAAGAGCAGTGTTCTAGAATGGCAGAGTGTCATCCAACCAAAGTATCCTTGTTTCCATGGTGCATTAAAAAATGACTAGGTCGTATTCGTAGCGGTAAGGCCTTGCTGAATTCAAGTTTGAAGGAAGTCGTTAGTTCCAAAAGGTAAAGCGCCTCTTAGCATAACGAGCAAAGCGTTTCAGGCCACACTGGTAAAGCGCCCCGGGCACGACATTTAAAGCGCTTCAGTTCACACGAATAAAGCGCACTTGGCATGGTATTCAAAGCGCTTCAGTTCACAGGAGTAAAGCGCACTTGGCATGGTATTCAAAGCGCTTCAGTTCACAGGAGTAAAGTGCACTTGGCATGGTATTCAAAGCGCTTCAGTTCACAGGAGTAAAGGGCACTTGGCACAACATTCAAAGCGCTTCAGTTCACAGGAAGTAAAGCACCCTTCGCACAGCAATCAAAGCGCTTCAGTTCACAGGAGTAAAGCGCACTTGGCATGACATTCAAAGCGCTTCAGTTCACAGGAAGTAAAGCGCCCTTCGCACAGCAATCAAAGCACTTCAGTTCATAGGAGTAAAGCACACTTGGCATGGTATTTAAAGCGCTTCAGTTCACAGGAGTAAAGCGGACTTGGCACAACATTCAAAGCGCTTCAGTTCACAGGAGTAAAGTGCTCTTGGCACAGCAATCGAGACGCTTCGGTTCACAGGAGTAAGGCGCCCTTGGCACAGCATTCAAAGCGCTTCAGTTCACAGGCGTAAAGCGCCCTTGGCACAGCATTTAAAGCGCTTCAGTTCACAGAAGTAAAGTGCCCTTGGCACAGCAATCAAAGCGCTTCAGTTCACATGAATAAAGTGCTCTTGGCACAGCAATCGAGGCGCTTTGGTTCACAGGAGTAAGGCGCCCTTGGCACAGCATTCAAAGCGCTTCAGTTCACAGGCGTAAAGCGCCCTTGGCACAACATTCAAATCGCTTCAATTCACAGGAGTAAAGTGCTCTTGGCACAGCAATCGAGGCGCTTCGGTTCACAGGAGTAAGGCGCCCTTGGCACAACATTCAAAGCGCTTCAGTTCAAAGGCGTAAAGCGCCCTAGGCACAGCATTTAAAGCGCTTCAGTTCACAGAAGTAAAGCGCCCTTGGCACAGCAATCAAAGCGCTTCTGTTCACATGAGTAACGCGCCCTTGCTCCAAAAATCAAGGCACTTCAGTTTACATGAGTAAAACTTTCAGGCCTAGGTGGCAAATGTGAAAACATTTCAAAGATAAGCAAATCATGGTTTCATTGTTTTTGGAAGCATAATATGTGAGATATATATTTAAGTCTTTGATGATATGTTCAATACATATTTAAGCCTTTGCGAATTTCTAGGCCGAGACCAAATGTTTTATGTTTATGAATGCATAGTAGTTGCATGCTTGATGTTCAGAGTACAACTTCAATTTACAAAATGAAGGTTTAAGGAATAAATTTATTAGATTAGAGAGACTAAAAAAGAATGGATTATCCAAATGGTGGGATGGAGCAACTTTAAAACAATATAGAAAGTTAAATCGTATTCCTAGGGGTTTAAGATCTCAGAACTTTCCCACCTACGATGATTTGGATATGGATCTGCTAGCTATGTGGGATAACGAACTTACCACCAGCTCGATGAAACTTATGGATATCTTGATTATTAACTCAGAGAGGAAAGTGGCTCACTTACAAAAAGAAATTGAGATTTTAGAAAAGGAAATTGCCAATTTGAATCTTAAGGAAGCTACTGACAAAACCTATAAGATTTTGGAAGAAATACTACTTAAGTATCAGGAAGAAATCATACAAAGAAAAGCCCGCAAATTGAAACGAGATGAAAATGATTATCAGGGATTCAAATTAACTTGGTACAACATTGGTTTTCATCAATATTCCTTTCACTTTCCTCTCATTTCTCTAGTGACTTTGTTTTCTTTTAGCTTAATTGGGTCCATTCTTTAGCTCTATATATATAAAAATTTCTTACAATTTTTATATACTCTTCATTGTAGAGTCTGAGCATTTTGGTTTTTAATACCAACTATTTATTTATGATACAGAGCCCTGAAGAAGTCGCTGGGGATTAGAAGAATTCCCCATGACGAAACACGTGTTGGCTCGGAGTATATCTTCATCGATGTTGCTGTAGCAAACTTTGATATTGCGACCCATTAAATTCCTGAACTGGATTGGACTTTATAATGATTGTTGGAAATTTCTTGTTTATATTCCTTTGAATTCACTCACTTGGATTTTGACTTATTTGATCCGAACTATACTCACTTGAATTCTTGACATTTATATTTTGTAAGAGTAAAAACTGTTCTGGTAAGGGGGCCTCACTCTATGCACATTTTTGTTGGGTTTAATTTGAACCCTTGAGGGATGGGTGTTTTCCCTTGTGTAGGCTACCCCTTATGATTTAATTGGCCTATCAGTACCCTGAGCGCCATTCTTTCCCCCATCCTTGCACCCCATTTCTTTGTTTACAATTTAAGGGGGGCTGCTTGGGCACAGGCCTTGACGTCTATACATTTTCTAATATGGATAGAATCAAAATAGCGGAGGAATTGTTCGAAAGCCTAGCTAAAGGGGGCACAATTCTAAACACATCACGTAACAACTTCAATTTACAAAATGAAGGTTTAAGGAATAAATTTATTAGATTAGAGAGACTAAAAAAGAATGAATTATCCAAATGGTGGGATGGAGCAACTTTAAAACAATATAGAAAGTTAAATCGTATTCCTAGGGGTTTAAGATCTCAGATCTTTCCCACCTACGATGATTTGGATATGGATCTGCTAGCTATGTGGGATAACGAACTTACCACCAGCTCGATGAAACTTATGGATATCTTGATTATTAACTCAGAGAGGAAAGTGGCTCACTTACAAAAAGAAATTGAGATTTTAGAAAAGGAAATTGCCAATTTGAATCTTAAGGAAGCTACTGACAAAAACTATAAGATTTTGGAAGAAATACTACTTAAGTATCAGGAAGAAATCATACAAAGAAAAGCCCGCAAATTGAAACGAGATGAAAATGATTATCAGGGATTCAAATTAACTTGGTACAACATTGGTTTTCATCAATATTCCTTTCACTTTCCTCTCATTTCTCTAGTGACTTTGTTTTCTTTTAGCTTAATTGGGTCCATTCTTTAGCTCTATATATATAAAAATTTCTTACAATTTTTATATACTCTTCATTGTAGAGTCTGAGCATTTTGGTTTTTAATACCAACTATTTATTTATGATACAGAGCCCTGAAGAAGTCGCTGGGGATTAGAAGAATTCCCCATGACGAAACACGTGTTGGCTCGGAGTATATCTTCATCGATGTTGCTGTAGCAAACTTTGATATTGCGACCCATTAAATTCCTGAACTGGTTGGACTTTATAATGATTGTTGGAAATTTCTTGTTTATATTCCTTTGAATTCACTCACTTGGATTTTGACTTATTTGATCCGAACTGTACTAACTTGAATTCTTGACATTTATATTTTGTAAGAGTAAAAACTGTTCTGGTAAGGGGGCCTCACTCTATGCAAATGTTTGTTGGGTATAATTTGAACCCTTGAGGGATGGGTGTTTTCCCTTGTGTAGGCTACCCTTTATGATTTAATTGGCCTATCAGTACCCTGAGCGCCATTTTTTCCCCCATCCTTGCACCCCATTTCTTTGTTTACAATTTAAGGGGGGCTGCTTGGGCACAGGCCTTGACGTCTATACATTTTCTAATATGGATAGAATCAAAATAGCGGAGGAATTGTTCGAAAGCCTAGCTAAAGGGGGCACAATTCTAAACACATCACGTAACAACTTCAATTTACAAAATGAAGGTTTAAGGAATAAATTTATTAGATTAGAGAGACTAAAAAAGAATGAATTATCCAAATGGTGGGATGGAGCAAATTTAAAACAATATAGAAAGTTAAATCGTATTCCTAGGGGTTTAAGATCTCAGATCTTTCCCACCTACGATGATTTGGATATGGATCTGCTAGCTATGTGGAATAACGAACTTACCACCAGCTCGATGAAACTTATGGATATCTTGATTATTAACTCAGAGAGGAAAGTGGCTCACTTACAAAAAGAAATTGAGATTTTAGAAAAGGAAATTGCCAATTTGAATCTTAAGGAAGCTACTGACAAAAACTATAAGATTTTGGAAGAAATACTACTTAAGTATCAGGAAGAAATCATACAAAGAAAAGCCCGCAAATTGAAACGAGATGAAAATGATTTTCAGGGATTCAAATTAACTTGGTACAACATTGGTTTTCATCAATATTCCTTTCACTTTCCTCTCATTTCTCTAGTGACTTTGTTTTCTTTTAGCTTAATTGGGTCCATTCTTTAGCTCTATATATAGAAAAATGTCTTACAATTTTTATATACTCTTCATTGTAGAGTCTGAGCATTTTGGTTTTTAATACCAACTATTTATTTATGATACAGAGCCCTGAAGAAGTCGCTGGGGATTAGAAGAATTCCCCATGACGAAACACGTGTTGGCTCGGAGTATATCTTCATGGATGTTGCTGTAGCAAACTTTGATATTGCGACCCATTAAATTCCTGAACTGGATTGGACTTTATAATGATTGTTGGAAATTTCTTGTTTATATTCCTTTGAATTCACTCACTTGGGTTTTGACTTAT
Source organism: Pleurodeles waltl (assembly GCF_031143425.1). Taxonomy (NCBI): domain Eukaryota; kingdom Metazoa; phylum Chordata; class Amphibia; order Caudata; family Salamandridae; genus Pleurodeles; species Pleurodeles waltl. The sequence goes on along the minus strand of NC_090437.1, from coordinate 377,033,543 downwards.
TTGATCCGAACTGTACTCACTTGAATTCTTGACATTTATATTTTGTAAGAGTAAAAACTGTTCTGGTAAGGGGGCCTCACTCTATGCAAATTTTTGTTGGGTTTAATTTGAACCCTTGAGGGATGGGTGTTTTCCCTTGTGTAGGCTACCCCTTATGATTTAATTGGCCTATCAGTACCCTGAGCGCCATTCTTTCCCCCATCCTTGCACCCCATTTCTTTGATGTTCAGAGTATGTCCATGGTCCAAGCTCTTGCCTTCTCAAAGTTCGGAGGTCTCAGTTCATTCTTCTTCCATGATTCAGCGAAGGGCCACTCCCAGTTTTGGCTAAAGTTCATGACATTCTGAAGTATCATGATTTTACTAATTTTTCTTGTTCCATGATTCAGAGAAGGGCCACACCCAGTTTAGTCTAATGCTCATGACATCCTGAAGTATCATGATTCTCCCAATTGTTCTTGTTCCATGATTCAGAGAAGGGCCACACCCAGTATGGTCTAAGGCTCATGACATTCTGAAGTATCATGATTCTACCAACACTTGCATTCACGGAAACGCATTTGTCTATTCCATAAGGGTCTCAACTCTTGCATCCACGGAGACGCCTTTGTCTATTCCATAAGGGTCTCAACTCTTGCACACACGGAGACTCCTTTGTCTATTCCATAAGGGTCTCAACACTTGCATTCACGGAGACGCCTTTGTTTATTCCATAAGGGGCTCAACACTTGCACCCACGTAGACGCCTTTGTCTATTCCATAAGGGTCACAACACTTGCATCCACGGAGACGCCTTTGTCTATTCCATATGGGTCTCAACTCTTGCATTCACGGAGACGCCTTTGTTTATTCCATAAGGGTCTCAACTCTTGCATCCACGAAGACGCCTTTGTTTATTCCATAAGGGTCTCAACTCTTGCATCCATGGAGACGCCTTTGTTTATTCCATAAAGGTCTCAACACTTGCATTCACGGAGACGCCTTTGTCTATTCCATAAGGGTCTCAACTCTTGCACCCATCAAGATGCCTTTGTCTATTCCATAAGGGTCTCAACCCTTGCATCCAAAGAGACGCCTTTGTCTATCCATAAGGGTCTCAACTCCTGCATCCACGGAGACGCCTTTGTCTATTCCATAAGGGTCTCAACTCTTGCACACATGGAGACGCCTTTGTCTATTCCAAAAGGGTCTCAACACTTGCATTCACAGAGACGCCTTTGTCTATTCCATAAGGGTCTCAACGCTTGCATTCATGCAGAGGCCTTTGTCTATTCCATAAGGGTCTCAACTCTTGCATTCACGGAGACGCCTTTGTTTATTCCATAAGGGTCTCAACACTTGCACCCATGGAGACGCCTTTGTCTATTCCATAAGGATCTCAACACTTGCATCTACGGAGATGCCTTTGTCTATTCCATAAGGGTCTCAACTCTTGCATTCATGGGGACGCCTTTGTTTATTCTATAGGGGTCTCAACTCTTGCATTGACTGAGACACCTTTGTTTATTCCATAAGGGTCTCAACACTTGCATTCACAGAGACGCCTTTGTCTATTCCATAAGGGTCTCAACTCTTGCATCCACGGAGATGCCTTTCTCTATTCCACAAGGGTCTCAACACTTACATTCACGGAGATGCCTTTGTCTATTCCATAAGGGTCTCAACTCTTGCACCCATGGAGACACCTTTGTCTACTCCATAAGGGTCTCAACTCTTGCATTCACGGAGACGCCTTTGTCTATTCCATAGGGGTCTCAACACTTGAATTCACGGAGATGCCTTTGTCTATTCCATAAGGGTCTCAACTCTTGCATTCACGGAGACGCCTTTGTTTATTCCATAAGGGTCTCAACACTTGCATTCACGGAGACGCCTTTGTCTATTCAATAAGGGTCTCAACTCTTGCACACACGGAGACTCCTTTGTCTATTCCATAAGGGTCTCAACACTTGCATTCACGGAGACGCCTTTGTCTATTCCAGAAGGGTCTCAACTCTTGCATCCACGGAGACGCCTTTGTCTATTCAATAAGGGTCTCAACTCATGCACACACGGAGACGCCTTTGTCTATTCCATAAGGGTCTCAACTCTTGCATCCACGGAGACACCTTTGTCTATTCCATAAGGGTCTCAACTCTTGCGCCCATGGAGACGCCTTTGTCTATTCCATAAGGGTCTAAACACTTGCATTCACTTAGACGCCTTTGTCTATTCCATAAGGGCCTCAACACTTGCATCCACTAAGACGCCTTTGTTTATTCCATAAGGGTCTCAACACTTGCATTCACGGAGACGCCTTTGTCTAAATGTATAATTGAATGTTAATGCTGTTATGAACAAGTATATACATAAATGCTTAACCATCTTTCCTTTTCAGATCTCTGTCCCTGCTGCTCCCTACCCTAATTCCCTTTCCCCGACTGGCTTTACCATAACTCTGTGCTATAATAGCTTTCTGAGTTGGTGACGCCGGAAGGTGCGCCTGTTGTTCGGCGTCGTGCAGATCCCGACGAAAGGACACTGTGACAACATGTTTTACATTTTTAAATATTTTAGAACATTTAAATAAACTTTTTAATAATAATGTTGACATTTTTCCCATTGATTCTGTTGAGGAGATAGTACTTTTTCTGTTTTTATTATGCGGCCATTCTATTTTACACTAACTGAATATAGTAGTCTATAAGTGTTATTGTTGGGTCTAAGAAGAAGTCACGATTGGTGCTGTTCTTGATAGATAATTGTAAGTTAAATTTTTATTACTTTTAAGGTATTTTTAAGGGGGGGAGGTAGTGCAGTTGTATATATTGTATGTGTAGTGTGTTGAGTTTTTTGTTGTTATTTATTGTTGTTTTAAATATAAGTTGGTGTTCCGTAGTTTTATTATATGTTGTAGTAGTTAATGTGTTTTTAGTGTTACTTATGTGTAGTGTAATGTATGTATTTTAAGTTGTTTTGTGTACAGTAATGTAATGTATGAGTATATATGAGAATGTAGTGTGTTGTACAGGAGTGTGTTTTATAGCTTTTTTCAGGTTTCGTTTTCCAGGATATTGTAATACCAGTTGGACATCTGTGTTTTTTTTTTTAAGGAAATCTGTATTAGTTTATTAAAAAAGTAATCTTTTAAAGAAGATTCCCTTGTTTTTTGGGTTTCCTGGAGCATTTTATTACAACAATTCTTTCTGTTTTTTTTATGGAAACTACAGAATGTGGGTTCCTTCGACGGATTCAAATTTTTCTAATACATTTTTTGCATTATTTTAGGTCCTTTTTAGTATGGTTTTTAGAACTTTTTGGTCTGGTGCTTTTTGGAAGTATACAGATTTGGAGAGTTATCTGCAGCAACAAAGCTGTAAGTTAATTTTATTTATTTGGTCAGGGGGGTATGTTTAATAATGATAATTATGATATGTTCATGTATATATTATGTTGTTTTCTTGAATTATGTTTTCGATATGAAAAAGTATGTATAGGTAGTTTGCTAGCTTGTTTGATGTGTTAAATAATTTAAAATGTTATAAATAATAGTATTACTATTTTTATTATCTCAGTGAGTAATGCCAAATTAAGCTGTATTTGTTCACTGATATAAAAATAATAATACATAAGTTATTAAAAATATGTTTACGTTTAAATGGTATATTATGTTGTAGTTTGTTAGATGGCTGGTGTATTTATGCGTGATTTAGAGTGTAGATTTGGCTAAAGATTTCTAGGTAGTCTAGTACTTGTTCCTTATAAATATTTTTACTTTGCGTTGTAGCATTTCATGCATTTTTCTTGTTTTTTTGGTTAGTTGGGGACAGATTTCTGTTGCGGATTGTTCTATTCTAAGTTCTTGGTAGCTTTGTTCTTTTTGTATTGGTTCTAGAAATGTGTGTAGTGTAGGTTGAGTCCTGCCCAGTGTGGCTTGGAAGCATTATGCCATCCTTCCACAGCGTTGTTTGTTTTTGCCTCTTGTGCCAAGGTGCTGTAATAGTCATTCCACCATGGTATGTGGAATTTTGTTTGGCTTCTGTGTCCTGACCTACGTACCCTGCTTACCCATGTGTCTTCGAAGTAGTCCATTATGGAAGCTAGTTTGTCTTCATTATTTTGGCAACAGGGAATTTCAGTTAAGATGTTGTAATGGTTCGCTACTTCTGTTACAGGGATGTAGGCTAGTTCAACTTTTTTCATTTCAAAGGTAAATTGGCTGTTTGTGGTGTAATTGACACTTATGCCCTCAATACAACCTTGGTGGTAAATGCCGCCTGCCACCGTGCTGACTGCCGCCAACATACCGTGACCTCGGCAGTAATCCGCTACGGGTATCATGACCCACACAGAGAATACCACCACAATACAGACACCCACACAAGTCCGCCACACCAAAGGTCAGCGATAAACTGGCAATAGCAAAACCCACATGTCACGCCAACAGGAGCACACCCATAGTATCACGACCCATGAATCAACGCGGCGGTCTTTCAACTGCAGTAAACCATTGGAGGTACACACCGCCGTGCTCAAAATACACACACACTTACAAAACTACACCACATTGGACAATTCAAAATATACACACCTGACACACATACACACACCACACCCACATACTCACTCCACTATAAAACACCCACCCACACCACCCGCAACCCTTTCAACCACAATAAATAGAACAAGCACAGCGAGACAAGCAAAGAGCACACATTCACTCAGAGGTACAGAACACCATCACTCATACACCATCCATGCACATCACAGTATACACCCCAACACATCACCCTACACATCACCTCACACATATCACTCACACCACATCATGGCACCTCAAAGACACCCCAGGTTTTCTGAGGAGGAGCTAAGGGTCATGGTGGAGGAAATCATCCGGGTAGAGCCACAGCTATTCGGATCACAGGTGCAGCAGACATCCATTGCAAGGAAGATGGAGCTATGGCGGAGAATCGTCAACAGGGTCAACGCCGTGGGACAGCATCTAAGAACCAGGGATGACATCAGGAAGATATGGAACGACCTACGGGGGAAGGTGCATTCCGTGATCTTAAGACACCAAATAGCAGTACAGAGAACTGGCGATGGACCCCTACCTCCTCCCCCACAACTAACAACATGGGAGGAGCAAGTCTTGGCAATAATGCATCCTGAGGGCCTTGAGGAGTAGATGGAGGACTGGACTCTGGTAAGTCAAATCTTTACTACTTTATCCCCCGCACCCTACCTGCATGCCATCACTAACTCCTACCCCTACCCTCACCCCATCACTCAACACCTCACATATACCCCACTATCACAACCCACACATCCCAATACCAACCCCTGGATGCTACACCAATGCATGAACACCCATCACAGACCTGCATGAACACCCATCATCACAGCATGCCCAGTAGAGAGACTCACCCACCCCACACAATCAGCAATCACACAAGGCCAAGGCGACAGGGAAAGCACAATTCTATAAGGCAAACACACCCATTGCACAAGATGGCACACACAGATGCAATAATAATGCATACACATCCTAACAGGAACCCTATCCAACGTCACCGGTCAGGAGGTGCGAACTACATCCAGTACACCCACAGAAGAGGCCCACAGAGACGACAGCAGCTCTGCATGCATAGATCAGGATGACCAACCTGGCCCATATGGGACCTCTGGACAGTCGGTTCTCCTGCCACAGTCCCAAACCACCACAGAGCCTCCCCCCTCAGGAAACACCAGCACAGCACCCACCCAGCGGGCCCATGCCACCATCCCCAGGACACGTCAATCACCAGTGTGTCCACCACTATAGGGACCCCAGGCAACTCCACAAACCCAGGACGATCAGGGTCCTGGGGTCAGTGACAGTGGGAACACGGTTCAGGAGACAGAGCCACAGGACAACAGGGAAAGTGGGAGGACTGCTGTGCGATGGGGGAGGACAGGCCCAGGGAACCGACCCTCCACAAGGCACACTCAAACATGATGGGAGCATACCACCATTCCCAGGAGACCATGGGCATGGTACTGGCCAAGTTTCAGGAGACCCAGAGGCTGCAGGAGGGACAGTACCTGGGGATCAGCAATGACCTCACCAAATCTACACCATCCTGGTCACAATAGCAGGGGTGCTGGCTGATATGGGCAAGACCATGAGGGAGGCAGTGTTTCAACAAAGGGCCCCTGAAACTAGCCAAACCGAGGAACAGCCTTCCACCTCTGCCAGCACTAGTGGACAGGAGGCCCCGCCACACGAACATCAGGCCATCAGCACCCCATCTCCTGCAAAAGGAGAACCACCCTGAAAACGGTCCCTGCGATCCAGGCAGAAGACAGAGAACATTGCCAAGTCACCCGCCAGGAAATAGGACCCTCTTGATTGTCACCCTTCTGTCCCACCCTGTTACCCTGTCCACCTTGAACTGACATTGCTCCACTTCCTATGCCCCCTTGGACAATGCACCTGTGATGCCATGAGACTGGCCCCTACCATGGACCTTCCACCACCATCAGCCCAGCCCCTTGCACATACCCCTATATTTATTACCACCTAAATAAACACCCTTGAATCAAGTACCAATCAGGAATCAGTTTGATGATTCACAAATGTATTAGTACAACATTAGCAAAGCATTGCAAGGTATATGTTCATTTACTCATACCAATGTATGACAGTTTGTGGGCAGCAGTGCACATATTAGAAGCCAGAATGGGGTACATAGATCTGAAAAAAAGAAACCCAAAGGGAACAGTCAGTGTCCATAGACAGAGGTTAAGAGGCTGCCTTGTACAATGTCCTAAAGTAAACTGAAATATGAAGAGGAGTTACAGTCTCTTACCTGTGTGTCACTGGAAGTACTTCAGGATAATGTTTGTTCTGTAGTCAACATCTTCTTCCTCTGCCTACTCTTCCTCACTGTCCACAGGCTCCACCGCTGCCACAAGACCATCACCAGCCTCATCCTCCAGCAGAAAAGGCACCTGGCGTCTCAATGCCAGGTTGATGCAACATATGGCATGTTATGATGATCTTGCACACCTTCTTGGTTGAGTAGTACAGGGATCCACCTGTCAGATGGAGGCACCGGCATCTGGCCTTCAGGAGGCCTAATGTTCTTTCAATAATCCGCCTAGTTCGCCCATGTGCCTCATTGTAACGCTCCTCTGCTCTTGTCCTGGGATTCCTCAATGGGGTCAGTAGCCATGACAGGTTGGGGTAACCAGAGTCAACTGCAAATAGCGAGAGACAATTGTGAGACACACACTAACCCTTAGGGACAACCCGATACCCAGACACATACTCATACAGTGTGGGGACCTTGGGCTTACCTATTAGCCACACCCGGTACCTCTGGAGTTGGCCCATCACATAAGGGATATTGCTATTGCGCAAGATATAGGCGTCATGCACAGAGCCAGAATACTTGGCATTCACATGGGAGATGTACTGGTCGGCCAAACACACCATTTGCACATTCATCGAATGGGAGCTTTTTCTATTTCTGTACACCTGTTCATTTCTGCGGGGGGGACAAATGCCACATATGTCCCATCAAATGCACCAATGATGTTGGGGATATGTCCCAGAGCATAGAAGTCAGCTTTGACTGTGACCAAATCCTCCATCTCGGGGAACATGATGTAGCTGAGCATATGTTTCAGCAGGGCAGAAAAACACTCTGCTCAACACGTGTGAGAACATTGGCTGAGACATCCCTGATGCCATGGCCACTGTTGTTTGGAAGGAGCCACTTGCCAGGAAATGAAGCACTGACAGGACCTGCACCAGAGGGGAGATACCTGTGGGCTGGCGGATAGCTGACATCAGGTCTGGCTCCAATTGGGAACACAGTTCTTGGATTGTGGCACAACCAAGTCTGTATGTGATTATAATGTGTCTGCCCTCCATTGTCAACAGGTCCACCAGGGGTCTGTACACCGGAGGATGCCGTCATCTCATATGCTGCCTCAGCGGTTTTAGCCTATGGAGGAGAACGGTGAGCAGAAGGTCATTTACCACATAGATAGCACAACTGTGTCTGAAATAATGTTACAGAAGCAGTGTGTTAAATCGTGAGTCAGTATATGTGCCAATATATGTTGTGATGCAGTAAGGTGCCATGCCATGTGCCCCCCTGAAATGGCAGCTGCCTGACCTGTGAGAAGGGACAAGGGGAAATGAGGTAACTGCGCTGGCGTTGTGCAGAAGTCCTGGAAGGCGGTCGAAGACCGCTGCGCAACTCCGCATTGGTTATCATTGGGCAGTATAGGTCGTAGGAGCCAATGGTGATGTACGCCGGTGGTGACGGTACACACTGCCATGGACGTCACCGCCATTTTCTACCCATTCACTCACTTGATACCTGACCATCAACAGGAGAGGACCTACACTGCAAGTGCTGCTGTGACCTGAGTCTGGAAGCAACAATGGCTAGAGTGTCTGGGGAGGGGGCCCTTCTTTCACTGTACACGCTACTCTATGGTCCTCCAGACAAACAGGTGAGTACACTATGAGCATGATGCGTGGGCAATGCTTGTTTGGAGTGGTGTGGATGTACGCCACATGTTGGGGGGTGCCCTGAGTGCTGCATGTGAGGTGGTCAGTGTATGTGCGTCAGGGCATGGGTGGGAACTGGTGGGCAATGAGTATGACAGTCCGGACAGGTGAGTAATTAAATTTTTCCGCTCTCCTTACCCACTAGGTCAGTGCCCACCAGAAGAAGGGTATTTGGCGTGCCATTGCCAAGGAGGTGCGGACCCTGGGTGTCTATCACAGGCGGTGCACCCACTGCCGCAAGAGATAGGAGGATCTGAGCTGCTGGACCAATAAGACGGCGGAGGCCTAGCTAGGGCTGGCCTCCCAACGTGGAAGGGGTGCCCGTCACACCAGGACCCCCCTGATGTTCTGCATCCTGGCTTATCTGGATTTGGATGGGCACTTAAGGGCATCACAGCAGCCACAAGGGGGTGAGTACAGTTTCAGAAAGCTGACTTTGCACTCTTTAAGGTTTTACTTGGGTGTGGATGTGGACCGTGGGTGCCCCTAGGCCAGGGCGATCATGCCAGGGAAGGTCCCTTGTTTTCAGGCTCTGAAGCACCCCTACCCCAATGGTACAAGTGGGCAACTACTAGTGTGCAGGGTCCTGTCGGTGTCAGGTGTGCATGTGCTGGCGTTAGTTATTGTACCCCATGGGCAGGTGACTACCTTATTGAGTGGTTGGGCAAGGCCTAGTGCATAGGGCAGCTCAGTGTGTGTTGTGTCTGAGAACGGTAGTGGTGCTGCTAGCATTGACCATGTGTGTTCTCTGTCTTTCTCCCCCTTCTTGTTTTGTCACCCTGGCCTTGTGTGCATTAGCATCATCAGGCAGAGGAGCTGAGGCACCGGCAATGGAGGGAGCTGCATCCCACATGGCCCATGAGGGTGAATCCATGGACGGTGAAGGCACATGTGGGACGGAGGGCGAGGGGAGCTCCACAACAGGGACAGGAGGGGATACCAGTGACAGTGACTCCTCCTCTGGTGGAAGCTCCCTGGTGGTGGCAGACACCTCTGTGCCCATGTAGTGAAACCTAGTTTGTTTTAATGGGATAGCAGGAGTTAGCTTAGCCGTAGGCTTGTAAACTCTTGTAAACTCGTGCCCCCATCACCTAGTGACTTTTAACCTACTTAGCTTGCTCTGTCTTAGCTCATTTAATTATTTATTTCCTCTAAGATGGCCGTCAAGGCGTCAAGATCAAGCGTGAAAGACAAACAAACAGTAGGTGTTCACACTTAGGGATTTTCCCTCTCTATACTTTCGAGGGATTGTTGATATTAATTGCCGTCCCAAGCATGCCTGTTATCTATTGTTTTGGAATACACCTACGTCAGAGGACCTTGTAGATCTGTATAAATACATCACACTTTTAGACAGATAATCAGAGGGATTTCGACCAGAGGGCATCGCCACCATCACTGATACCGATGCTGCAGTCATCTTGACGCTGACCCAGTCTTCGTGTCCCTGCGGAGTCTGAGATAGAGACCTCATTCCAAGGTAACGAGGGTTGGGGGCTCCTCTCATGGACACGGCTTTGGCAGATTAGGTTTAGCAAACCCAGCTCTCCTTTAGGTAGGAGGTTAGGCCTATTCTCATTAGGGCATATTCCATCTTATACATACATATATATATTTCTTTCATATATTGCAAAATGGTGGGGGTCTTCATAACAATGACTCTCTTCTTCACAATACTATTGCTTGGTATATTCATTATCCTAATCATTGCAGTTCACGCAACTTATCGCAAATTGCAGTTATGTTGAATAAAAACTATTATAACTTCACTGCATCTGTGTTATTGCCTTTGTTTGTATGAGACATAATATATCTGTGAGAAAAGGGTAATTTCCGTTTAACCATGACAACCCTGAGATATCTTACTTGAGTCCATGTGTAAGCGACTGCCACAAATCACCTTTTAATATTGTGTTTCTGGTGAGGTGCTGCTAGTGAGCCGGTAAGGTTGGGACAACAGTTGCGACTTGTTGTAGGAAAGACTCAGTCGCCTACAAACAAAAGTGCTGTTATCTTTAAACCAGCAGTCTTGCTCAGAGCAAGAGTCCAAACTACGACACCCACACCAACAACAGGCACAGCCGCCATCCCCCCTACTAGCACTGCCCTCCCAGCAGCCCCTCAGTGTGTTTCCCGTGCCTGCTCACCCAGGAGGGTAGGCATCTCCTTCGCCCCAGGCACCTCAGGCCCTACCCCAGTCAGCCCTGCTGCCCTCAGTGAGGAGTCTATTGACCTCCTGAGATCCCTCACTGTTGGGCAGTCAACAATTCTGAATGCCATGCAGGGTGTCGAGAGGCATTTGCAACAAACAAATGCATACCTGGATGGCATTCATTCTGGCGTGGCGCCCAACAGAGAGCATTTCAGGCTCTGGCCTCGGCACTGATGGCAGCCATTGTCCATGAGTCCAGCCTCCCCCTCCAACTTCCACTATCCAGACCCAATCCCCTCTACCTTAGCCTATCCCAAGCACACCTTCAGACCAGCATGCACACACATTAATACACAAAAGTAGCTCAGGAAACACACATCATCCCACAAGCACTCACACAAGCACCATACCCATGCACACATACAAACATCCACTGCCTCCACTGTGTCCCCCTCCTCCTCGTCCTCCACCTCCCTCCCAGTATCGTCTCCATTCACACCTGCATGCACTACATCCTCAGCCACTGCCTCCATCACCAGCACGCCCATCACAACACACCGCTCATGAGCAATCACCACCCCCACAACCATTCACACATCCCCTGTGTCCTCTCCCAGTGTGTTTGTGAGCCCTCCTCCCAAAGAACACAAACGCAGGCACACACCCACTCAACAGCCATCCACCTCACAACAGCCTCCAGCCCATGCACCTTCAGCCAAACTCAGCAGATGTACACCTCCCACTACCACTACCTCTTCCTACACTTCCACACCCCCTCCATCTTCCCATCCCAGTGTGTCAAAAAAACTTTTCCTAGCTAACATTAACCTCTTCCCTACACCTCCCCCCGTCCTTCCCCTAGATCCCAGCCCAGAACCTCAGCTACCAAATCTGCATCAACTGTGGTCCCTGCAGGTCCAGGAGGATCGAAGGGGGCACCTGTCAGAGCTGCCAGTGTGCCACCTACAGATGGTAAGGACCACCCGATTCCGCCACCTGCCAAGGTAAAGAAGGGGCTGACATGCAGCAGGGGATAGCTTGCACCACCCACCCAGCAAGGCCTCATCCAAACACAAAGAGGACACTGCCAAGGTCCCAGCAGTGACTACCAAGGTGGGAAAGGGACACAAGAGCAAGGCCAAGTCACCTTGGGGCACGAAGCCTCCTGGTGAGGGGTTGGTGACCATCATTTCCCTAGACATGCCAGCGACCTGTACCAGGGTCACCACCACCGCAACGACCACCACCTGCACCATCACCTGCATCGCCACCTGCACCGCTGCTGCCTCAACGTCATTCAGCAGCATCCTCCCCACTGATCAGCCATCCAAGGCTGCCGGAGACAGTCTGGTGTCTTCCTCCACCACTACAGACACCTGCACCACAGGAAGCACCGGCAGCATCTGCGCCGCAGCCACAGCCACTGCCACCTGCACCGCCATCTGCACTGCCACGTGGCCAGCCAGTGCCACTACATCGGACGTCAGCAGCATCCCCAGTGGGCAGCCATCCGAGGCTGCAGGTGACGTCCTGGACCACCAGCTGCACTGGCACTACCAGCAGTTTGAAGCCTAAGTCACCGCAGGATGGAGTGTGGCTCTGCCTCCATGGAGTATCATGCTACCTGTTCCCTGCACATCTCATGGCTCAGACACCCAGGTGAGAGAATGTGAACTGCCACACCCCAGGTGCAGCATCACTGGGCACAATGCCCCCTCCAGAACCAGTGGAGAGATGCATCCACTCCCCCAATCCCTGGTAGGAGGAAGCAGACTGGGCACAATGCCCCCTCCAGAACCAGTGGAGAGATACATCCACTCCTCCAATCCTTGGCAGGATGAAGCAGACTGGGCACAATGCCCCCTCCAGAACTAGTGGAGAAGCCATCCATTAGAGAGACTGTGGTCTTGCACTCCCCAGGACCAAGCAGTGGGCAAACCACCCACTTGAGAGACTGTGGCTTTGCATTCCCCAGGACATCGCTGTGGGCATGGAGCCCCCTAGAGGAGCAGTGGCGTAGTACCATCTTCTGGCTGAGGTGCCCCCTCTCCCCTTCCCCCTGAGGTGCCTGTGTTTTTTTGACCTGATGCCCCTGCAGTGTTATCTCCGTTTTGAGGCAGGTGTCATGTGTGAGCTTCGCCCATGATTTTTGGGACCACTGGTCCACGGACATTTACAAGGGACAGTGTACGGCCTTCTGTGCATAATGTAAATATTTGTATATACTGATTATTTTAAAATTTATTGCTATATCTGAATGTTCCAAAATATCACTGGTTAAACTCATTTCCTTTTGTCCTTGCATTCTTCCAGGGGGCAACGGGGTGTATCTGTAATGGTGTTGGATGTGTTGGTGTGTATGGTGTTGTGGGTGAGGGTGGGGGATGGGTATGTTGCGTGATGAGTGTGTGTGTCACTCTCTTTTGCCTCCCCCCTCCCCTGTGTGCTAGGTGTAGTACTCACCGTCGTTTTCGCCGCCGCCCTCTTTACACTTCCTGGTGTATGAGAAGATACACCAACATGGGGAGGATCTGCAATTCGGGCTTCATGGCGTCCTGGGTCTTCGTGGAGTGTCTGAAGGTGAGTGGTTCCCCTTCGGTGTACTGTTTCTGCCATGCTTTTGATGTCGTTGGTACCACCCCGGAAAAGCTGGTGGATTGGCCTCTCATGATAGGGTGGGTGGTACATTGTCTTCCGCCTGTCTGATGGCGGTGACCGCCGCAGTGTTTGTTGCTACCGCTGTGGTGGTTGGAGTGTTAAGGTGGCTGTCTATGTTGGTGGTTTCCGCCGTGGTCGTGATTTCATTTTTTTTACCACCGGCCTGTTGGCGGTGTTACTGCCGCTTTAACACCAACCGCCAGGGTTGTAATGAGAGCCTTAGTGCCTTATTACAAGTTTGGCGGTCTGACGTTAAGACTGCCCCAGTGGCGGCTGCCAGAAGACGGCCATGTTAATGGCCATACATACTGCCGTATTATGAGTCACACAGCCAAGCCGCCAGAAGAAAGGCAGAATCCCAATACTGCCAGGACTCTGGAGAATGAGAAAGAGGCAGTCCTATCACCAGGCCCGCCAGCCTGCCAAAAATTCACCCAACCTATTATGACCCACAAATCACAATAGTAGTTCTTCCTTGGTAGAAGACCAATGGCGGTCCGAACCGCGGTGGTCAGTGGTCACCACAGTAATACACCACACCACATTGGATAATTTGAAAACCTCACAACTGACATATGTCTGACACACCTACACAATGCACTATAAAACACACCCCTTCACATCCCACAATCTTTTGCTACCAGAACGCTATCCACAGCTCAAAAATGCCACACTCAAATATCAGTATCCATAGACACATTGCACACATCACACACATGCACAACACACCCAACACAACAGTTAGTACCCCACACATTAGACATTAGTCATAGAAATCACATAACAACACCCACACTTCATCACCACTTCAATTTCCCGATTTTATTACATCCTTACCATTTTGTCTGTCACTACCATGTCCCCACAAAATCATTTCCGTTTCACAGATGATGAATTTAGGGCCATGATGGACAAAATCATCAGAGTAGAGCCAAACTTATTTGTAGCACAAGCCCAGCAAACATCTATCACCTGGAAAATGGAGATATGGGAAAGAATTGTCAACAGGGTCAATTCAGTAGGTGATACCCGGAAACTGGTCCCAGGATGCTTGTTTCTGGTCCAGGGAGGACCTGGCCCGGCAGTTTGGGCTGGACTGTTCCCATGGGGAACAGGGTCAAGACTGATTTGCATATGGCTGGGTCCAAACTGGAATGGCATGGTGAGCAAAAAAACTGATGGGTTAAACCCAGATCTGTGACTGGGGGAGAATGTTTGGTTTGGTCTACATTCCGTCCATCAACTGTTCTTTTTTTCACTTTAATGACTCAGCAAAGGTGTGAATAACGAGCACCCCACAGACCATATAAGTTAGATACATGGCAGACTTTCACTATCTAAATGGAAAAACAAAGTGGTTCACTGTATCATCAGCTAAAGTCTTATAAAGAACCCATACTATGCCTCCCCAATTACCATAACCCATAATGCAGACAGATGTCAGTACAAATACCTCCAGTCATGGAACCTTCCACTTATTATGAACAGGTATCAGTAGGCATGCTACTCACCTATGTCAGTCTTGATACAGATGCACAGTGGCCGGAAATGAGGAAACACAGTGACAGCTACATACAAATAACATATTACAAACAAACCATTAAGATGGTTGAGGGTATGGATTGCACAGAATAACGTGTCAGAGACACAAGACCACACACATGGCACCATTGGGCCCACCTACTTTGGCAAACAGGTTCGTAGGGTGTAATAGGACACTACCATCCAACTCTCTTGAGAGTCTTGGCATAGAACTCACACACCACAAATCTCATGCCTGACAGTACCTGGTTCAATCAATTTTCACTTCACTTGTCAGTCTGCAAATCCCACCTGCCTGTGACACTGTCTGATATTGCCAAATGAGGATGACCTTGTGAAGTAATCTGCAATATAATAATATATAAGGTATAGGCAGGAATTGATTTAAAAAGTCATACAGCTATATCCTATATATATATATACAATGGTAACTCTGATTGTGCATTGTGGCAAACATAGACAATGGTGATCAAAAAGCTGCACACTACTCAATGTAGTATTCTGCATGCACACATGAGTAATGTGCTTTGAAGATACTTATGACAAGTCTGAAGGTCATATCAAGACCCTTATCAGGCATCCCTGATAAGTAAAATTACAGGGTATGACATGCCTACAATCAGGTGAAGTACTGATTGATGAGATCTGCCTGGATGTCTCCAGCTTCATCCTCATCATAGTCATCCTCACTTGACACAGCTGCATCCTCACCCGCTGGAACTGCTGGCTCCCCCTCATCTGGTATAAATGGAATTTGATGTTTCAGGGCGAGGTTGTGAAGCATGCAGCAGGCAGCAATATTTTGACATACTTTGGTGGGTGCGTAGAAGAGGACTCCACCAGACTTATCATAGCTACGGAGTCTTGTCTTCAGGAGCCAAAACGTCTGCTCCGCAACATGTCTTGTCCTTCTGTGGGCCTCATTGAAGTGGGCTTCCCCTGGCATAGTTGGGTAACTCACAGGTATCAACAACCAAGGAGAGTTTGGGTAGCCAGAGTACTCTGTAAGAAATACAATGAGACAAAATTAACGTTTAGACAACCACACATTTGATAGCAGATAAAAGTTACCGGCACACATGACATGTATGACTTACCAACCAGCCAAGCCCTCTCTGTGTACTGTTGTGTCATCAGCAGTGGGATATAGCTGATCCACATCATGAAGGCATCATGGAATGACCCGGATACCTTGCAGAAACTTGTAAAATGTAAAGGTCAGACAAACAGACTACTTGGACATTGATGGAGTGATAGTTGTTCCTGTTCCAATACATCTGTTTATTGGATTTTAAGGGGACCAAGGAAACATGGGTGCCATCAATGGCACCATTGCATGTAGGATGTGTGCCAAAGCATAACAATCAGCCTTCACATGGGCTAAATCTGCTAAATAGGTTATAGTTATGGAGTCCTGGCTGTTGTAAAACTATTGTTTACACTGACACCAATGTGGTGCAGGTGTGGTAGTTCACATACACATATGAGCGGCATGGTATGTGTATTCAGACATTTGGCTTGCATCATGGTGGGTGTACCTGTCATGGTACCATCAGATGTGTTTTGTCTCTCAGATATTTGACACAGACGGGTAGAGATATTTGAGGTGTAGATACTGATGTTGCCACACAGTCAGTCTTTGGGCTATTGATAGAATGATTACTTGATTTGGTAATTATGAATGTCACCTTCAGGATCTTGACGGTGGTCTATTAACTAGAAACAGAAGAAATACTAGTGGTTGTTGTGAGTGGGTATATAGCCTGAGCTTATTTGGCCCTTATATGACGGATAAACTTGCTTTCAGGAGGACAATGACTTAGATGCCTTGGTCCACAATGTATTTACATTCCTTTCATATATCACTTTTGGTACATGTGTAGGTGACATGTGTTTAGACTCTTTCAACTAGAAATAATTGGATTGTGGCAATTAAAGGAGTTGCATGATTGCAAATGTCCACTGTGCATGTTATTAGCTATGTGACATGAAGTGGTTATATCTTGTGTACTTCAGGCTGTCTACAGTATACTTGACAATATGTTTCATTGCCTGGTACATGACATTAGGCATATTTGTTAGTATTTGTTTTGTTTGTATATTTAAATTGTGGAAATCATTGTCACATTTCTGAACTATAACTTGTTTTTTGCTTGACTATGTTGCTGTGGATAGGGACCATGTATCATCTGGCTGGAGAACACCTTCTCATGTATTGGTCAGTGTGATAGGTCTACTGATATCATGGTATTGTAGGTGTGAGATAGGTAGCTTAGCCAATGTGTGAAATTGTATTTATTGAGGGTCATACATTGTATCTTGTTGTGAAATGATATTGGCACTTAACTGGTGTAGGAAAGTACCATCTTGCCTGGCATGTTACCCCCATTTTTCACTGTATATATGTTGTTTTAGTTGTATGTGTCACTGGGACCCTGTCAGCCAGGGCCCCAGTGCTCATAAGTGTGCCTGAATATGTTACCTGCGTAGTGACTAACTGTCTCACTGAGGCTCTGCTAATCAGAACCTCAGTGGTTATGCTCTCTCATTTCTTTCAAATTGTCACTAACAGGCTAGTGATTAATTTGACCAATTTACATTGGCTTACTGGAACACCCTTATAATTCCCTAGTATATGGTACTGAGGTACCCAGGGTATTGGGGTTCCAGGAGATCCCTAGGGGCTGCAGCATTTCTTTTGCCACCCATAGGGAGCTCTGACAATTCTTACACAGGCCTGCCACTGCAGCCTGAGTGAAATAACGTCCACGTTATTTCACAGCCATTTACCACTGCACTTAAGTAACTTATAAGTCACCTATATGTCTAACCTTTACCTGGTAAAGGTTGGGTGCTAAGTTACTTAGTGTGAGGGCACCCTGGCACTAGCCAAGGTGCCCCCACATTGTTCAGGGCCAATTCCCCGGACTTTGTGAGTGCGGGGACACCATTACACGCGTGCACTACATATAGGTCACTACCTATATGTAGCTTCACAATGGTAACTCCGAATATGGCCATGTAACATGTCTATGATCATGGAATTGCCCCCTCTATGCCATCCTGGCATAGTTGGCACAATCCCATGATCCCAGTGGTCTGTAGCACAGACCCTGCTACTGCCAAACTGCTTTTCCTGGGGTTTCACTGCAGCTGCTGCTGCTGCCAACCCCTCAGACAGGCTTCTGCCCTCCTGGGGTCCAGCCAGGCCTGGCCCAGGATGGCAGAACAAAGGACTTCCTCTGAGAGAGGGTGTTACACCCTCTCCCTTTGGAAAATGGTGTGAAGGCAGGGGAGGAGTAGCCTCCCCCAGCCTCTGGAAATGCTTTCATGGGCACATTTGGTGCCCATTTCTGCATAAGCCAGTCTACACCGGTTCAGGGACCCCTTAGCCCTGCTCTGGCGCGAAACTAGACAAAGGAAAGGGGAGTGACCACTCCCCTGACCTGCACCTCCCCTGGGAGGTGTCCAGAGCTCCTCCAGTGTGCTCCAGACCTCTGCCATCTTGGAAACAGAGGTGCTGCTGGCACACTGGACTGCTCTGAGTGGCCAGTGCCACCAGGTGATGTCAGAGACTCCTTCTGATAGGCTCCTTCAGGTGTTGCTAGCCTATCCTCTCTCCTAGGTAGCCAAACCCTCTTTTCTGGCTATTTAGGGTCTCTGTCTCTGGGGAAACTTTAGATAACGAATGCAAGAGCTCATCCGAGTTCCTCTGCATCTCTCTCTTCACCTTCTGCCAAGGAATCGACTGCTGACCGCGCTGGAAGCCTGCAAAACTGCAACATAGTAGCAAAGACGACTACTGCAACTCTGTAACGCTGATCCTGCCGCCTTCTCGACTATTTTCCTGGTGGTGCATGCTGTGGGGGTAGTCTGCCTCCTCTCTGCACTAGAAGCTCCGAAGAAATCTCCAGTGGGTCGACGGAATCGTCCCCCTGCAACCGCAGGCACCAAAGAACTGCATCACCGGTACCCTGGGTCTCCTCTCAGCACGACGAGCGAGGTCCCTTGAATCCAGCAACTCTGTCCAAGTGACTCCCACAGTCCAGTGACTCTTTAGTCCAAGTTTGGAGGAGGTAAGTCCTTGCCTCCCCACGCCAGACTGCATTGCTGGGAACAGCGACTTTTGAAGCTACTCCGGCCTCTGTGCACTTCCGGTGGAAATCCTTTGTGCACAGTCCAGCCTGGGTCCACAGCACTCTAACCTGCATTGCACGACCTCCTAAGTTGTTCTCCGGCGACGTGGGACTCCTTTGTGCGACTTTGGGTGAGCACCGTTTCACACATCCTCATAGTGCCTATTTCTGGCACTTCTCCGGGTGCTACCTGCTGCTGAGAGGGCTCCTTGTCTTGCTCGACATCCCTTCTGTCTCCTGACGCAACTTGCGACATCCAGGTCCCTCCTGGGCCACAGCAGCGTCCAAAAACCCCTACCGCACGATTTGCAGCTAGCAAGGCTTGTTGGCGGTCTTTCGGCGGGAAAGCACTTCTGCACAACTTTTCACGGCGTGAGGGATCCGTCCTCCAAAGGGGAAGTCTCTAGTCCTTGTCGTTCCTGCAGAAACATAAGCTTCTACAGTCCAGTAGCAGCTTCTTGGCACCCACAGCTGGCATTTCCTGGGCATCTGCCCATCTCCGACTTGCTTGTGAGTTTTGGACTTGGTCCCCTTGTTTCACAGGTACCCTCGACTGGAAATCCATCGTTGTTGCATTGCTGGTTTGTGTCTTTCCTGCAGAATTCCCCTATCAAGACTTCTATGTCCTTTGGGGAACTTTAGTGCACTTTGCACTCACTTTTCAGGGTCTTGGGGTGGGCTATTTTTCTAACCCTTACTATTTTCTAATAGTCCCAGCGATCCTCTACAAGGTCACATAGGTTTGGGGTCCATTCGTGGTTCGCATTCCACTTTTGGAGTATATGGTTTGTGTTGCCCCTATCCCTATGTGTCTCCATTGCATCCTATTGAAACTATACATTGTTTGCACTGTTTTCTAAGACTATTACTGCATATTTTGGTATTGTGTATATATATCTTGTGTATATTTGCTATCCTCATACTGAGGGTACACTCTGAGATACTTTGGCATATTGTCATAAAAATAAAGTACCTTTATTTTTAGTATAACTGTGTATTGTGTTTTCTTATGATATTGTGCATATGACACTAAGTGGTACTGTAGGAGCTTCACTCGTCTCCTAGTTCAGCCTAAGCTGCTCTGCTAAGCTACCATTATCTATCAGCCTATGCTGCTAGACACCCTATACACTAATAAGGGATAACTGGGCTTGGTGCAAGGTGCAAGTACCCCTTGGTACTCACTACAAGCCAGTCCAGCCTCCTACATTGGTTGTGCAGCGGTGGGATAAGTGCTTTGAGACTACTTACCACTCTTGTCATTGTACTTTTCATAAGAGAAAAATATACAAAACAAGTTCAGTGTATATACACATAACCAAAAAGTTTAGCATTTCCTCTTTTCACTCTTTTCTAAGTGCTGAAAAGTACTTCTAACTTTCTAAAAAGTTCTAAAAAGTTGTAAAAGTTTTTTTTCCTGTCTTTCTAAAAGCTCTGACAAACTTTTTTCTCTTTTTCTATCACTTTAACTCTCTCTAAAAATGTCTGGCACAGGCCAAAATGTTGATCTGTCCAAACTTGCATATGATCACCTTAGCTGGAAAGGAGCAAGGAGTCTCTGCATAGAGAGAGGTTTGAGTGTAGGGATGAATTCTTCCTTGGAATTGTTACTTAACATGCTTAGAGAACAAGATAAGGCTAAAAGTGCCCCATCTGTTGAAAAAGTAGCTAATGGTTCCCAATCTGATCCAGGGACTCCCCCAGGAAAAGATTCAGGAAAGAAACTTCCAAGCCTGCCCATTACTAGACAGTCTAGCATAGTTGGTACTGATGTTGAGTCACACCATACAGATAGTGTTGTCTCACATCATAGCAAGAGCATTCATTCTCATCAGAGTAGAAATGATGTTCCTGTTAGCCAAGCTGTTAGGGTGCCCTCTGTAAGGGACAGTCTCCTTCTGTCCATTCTCATCATACTTCTGTTTCAAGACATGTCCCTCCCACCCACCCTGATGACAGATTGTTAGAAAGGGAGCTCAATAGATTGAGAGTGGGACAAACCAGACTGAAGCTCAAGAAGCAACAGCTGGATTTGGAGAGACAGACTTTAGAAGTAGAGAAGGAGAGACAGAAACTGGGTTTAGAAACCCATGGTGGCAGCAGCAGTATTCCCCATAGTCATCCTGCAAAAGAGCATGATTCCAGGAATCTGCACAAGATAGTTCCCCCTTATAAGGAGGGGGATGACATTAACAAGTGGTTTGCTGCACTTGAGAGGGCCTGTGCTGTACAGGATGTCCCTCAAAGGCAGTGGGCTGCTATCCTATGGCTATCATTTAGTGGAAAAGGTAGGGATAGGCTCCTTACTGTGAAAGAAAATGAAGCTAATGATTACAAAGTTCTTAAGAATGCACTCCTGGATGGTTATGGCTTAACCACTGAACAATACAGGATAAAGTTCAGAGAGACCAAAAAGGAGTCTTCACAAGACTGGGTTGATTTCATTGACCATTCAGTGAAGGCCTTGGAGGGGTGGTTACATGGCAGTAAAGTTACTGATTATGACAGCCTGTATAACTTGATCCTGAGAGAGCATATTCTTAATAATTGTGTGTCTGATTTGTTGCACCAGTACTTGGTGGACTCTGATCTGACCTCTCCCCAAGAATTGGGAAAGAAGGCAGACAAATGGGTCAGAACAAGGGTGAACAGAAAAGTTCATACAGGGGGTGACAAAGATGGCAACAAGAAGAAGGATGGTAAGTCTTCTGACAAGGGTGGGGACAAATCTAAAAATGAGTCTTCATCAGGCCCACAAAAACACTCTGGTGGGAGTGGTGGGCCCAAATCCTCTTCTAATCAAAACAAAGAAAAGAAACCATGGTGCTATTTATGTAAAATAAAAGGCCATTGGACAACAGATCCCAGTTGTCCAAAGAAAAGCAACAAGCCTCCTACCACTACAACCCCTACTGCTACACCTAGTGTCCCTACTAATAGCAGTGGTGGTGGGAGCAAACCTACTAATAGCCAATCCAAGGGAGTAGCTGGGCTCAGTATTGGTAACTTAGTTGGGGTTGGTCTTGTTAGGGAGACCACAGAGGCTATATTAGTCTCTGAGGGGGCTATTGATCTAGCCACCTTAGTTGCTTGTCCCCTTAATATGGATAAGTACAAGCAGCTACCCCTAATAAATGGTGTTGAGGTTCAGGCCTACAGGGACACTGGTGCCAGTGTGACTATGGTCATAGATAAACTGGTCCACCCTGAACAACACCTACTTGGTCACCAGTACCAAGTAACCGATGCTCACAACAACACACTTAGCCACCCCATGGCTGTTGTAAATCTCAACTGGGGGGGGTTACTGGTCCAAAGAAAGTTGTGGTAGCCACAGATTTACCTGTAGACTGTCTACTAGGAAATGATTTGGAGACATCAGCTTGGTCAGATGTGGAGTTGGAGGCCCATGCAGCAATGCTGGGCATCCCAGGGCATATTTTTGCTTTAACCAGGGCTCAGGCCAAAAAGCAAAAAGGACAGGGAAGCTTGGATCCTGGAACAATGGACCAAGTGCTCCCTAAAGCTAGGGCTAGTAGAAGTAAAGCACTTCCTACTATCCTTCCCTCTACAGTGGATTCTACTTCTGAGGAAGAAGAATTTCCACCCTGTGCAGAACCTACACCAGAGGAGCTGGAAGCAGACACTGCTGAGCTTTTGGGTGAAGGGGGGCCTGCCAGGGAGGAGCTGAGTGTGGCACAGCAAACCTGTCCCACACTAGAGGGTCTAAGACAGCAAGCTGTCAAACAAGCTAATGGGGATGTCAGTGACTCTCACAGAGTTTACTGGGAGGACAACCTCTTGTACACTGAAGCAAGGGATCCTAAACCTGGAACTGCCAGGAGGTTAGTGATTCCTCAGGAGTACAGAAAGTTCCTCCTAACTCTAGCCCACGACATTCCCCTAGCTAGACATCTGGGACAAATGAAAACATGGGACAGACTTGTTCCCTTGTTTCATTGGCCTAGGATGTCTGAGGACACAAAGGAATTTTGTAAGTCCTGTGAAACCTGTCAAGCCAGTGGCAAAACAGGTGGCACTCCAAAGGCACCCCTTATTCCACTGCCTGTGGTTGGGGTTCCCTTTGAAAGGGTAGGGGTTGACATAGTTGGCCCCCTTGACCCTCCTACTGCTTCAGGCAATAGGTTTATCTTGGTGGTAGTGGACCATGCCACAAGATATCCTGAAGCAATTCCTTTAAGGACCACTACAGCACCTGCAGTGGCAAAGGCCCTCCTGGGAATATTTTCCAGGGTGGGCTTCCCAAAGGAAGTAGTATCAGACAGAGGAAGCAATTTCATGTCTGCTTACTTAAAGGCCATGTGGAAGGAGTGTGGTGTGACTTACAAGTTCACTACACCCTATCATCCACAAACAAATGGACTGGTGGAGAGATTTAACAAAACTCTCAAAGGCATGATTATGGGTCTCCCTGAAAAACTCCGCAGGAGATGGGATATCCTGTTACCATGCCTCCTTTTTGCCTACAGGGAGGTACCCCAGAAAGGAGTGGTCTTCAGCCCCTTTGAACTCCTCTTTGGTCACCCTGTTAGGGGTCCACTAACACTTGTCAAGGAGGGTTGGGGACAACCTTTAAAAGCTCCAAAACAAGATATTGTGGATTATGTACTTGGCCTCAGATCAAGGATGGCTGAGTATATGAAAAAGGCCAGTAAAAACCTTCAGGCCAGCCAAGAGCTCCAGAAGCAATGGCATGATCAGAAGGCTGTTTTGGTTCAGTACAAACCAGGGCAGAAAGTGTGGGTCTTGGAGCCTGTGGCCCCAAGAGCACTCCAAGATAAATGGAGTGGACCCCACACTATTGTTGAGAAAAAGGGTGAAGTCACCTACTTAGTTGACTTAGGCACTGCCAGGAGTCCCCTTAGGCTGCTCCATGTCAACCGCCTGAAACCCTACTATGACAGGGCTAATCTCACCCTGCTCATGGCAACTGATGAGGGACAGGAAGAAGACAGTGATCCTCTACCTGATCTCTTCTCTTCCACAGAACAAGATGCTCTAGTGGAAGGTGTAGTTTTGGCTGATTGTCTTACTGCTGAGCAGAAAGACCACTGCATAAATCTCCTGGGTCAGTTTTCTGAACTCTTCTCTACTGTGCCAGGTACCACTTCTTGGTGTGAGCACACTATAGATACTGGAGACAGTTTACCTGTCAAAAGTAAGATATATAGGCAGCCTGACCATGTCAGGGACTGCATAAAGCAAGAGGTGCAGAAAATGCTAGAGCTGGGAGTGGTTGAGCACTCTGAAAGTCCATGGGCTTCTCCTGTGGTACTTGTACCAAAACCTCATTCCAAAGATGGAAAGAAGGAAATGCGGTTTTGTGTAGACTACAGAGGTCTCAACCAGGTAACCAAAACTGATGCTCACCCTATACCCAGGGCAGATGAGCTCATAGATACACTGGCATCTGCCAAGTATCTAAGCACTTTTGATTTGACTGCAGGGTATTGGCAGATCAAATTATCAGAAGATGCTAAACCTAAAACTGCATTTTCAACCATTGGAGGACATTACCAGTTCACTGTAATGCCTTTTGGATTGAAAAATGCACCTGCCACTTTTCAGAGGTTGGTGAACACAGTCCTGCAAGGGCTGGAAGCTTTCAGTGCAGCATATTTGGACGATATAGCTGTCTTTAGCTCCAGCAGGGATGATCACCTGGTCCACCTATGGAAAGTTTTGGAGGCCCTGCAAAAGGCAGGCCTCACTATCAAGGTTTCAAAATGCCAGATAGGGCAGGGTAAGGTGGTTTATCTGGGACACCTTGTTGGTGGGGAACAGATTGCACCACTTCAGGGGAAAATCCAAACAATTATTGATTGGGTTCCCCCTACTACTCAGACTCAGGTGAGAGCCTTCCTAGGCCTCACTGGGTATTACAGGAGGTTCATTAAGAACTATGGCTCCATTGCAGCCCCTCTTAATGACCTCACATCCAAGAAAATGCCTAAAAAGGTATTATGGACAGCAAACTGTCAGAAAGCTTTTGAGGAGCTGAAGCAGGCCATGTGCTATGCACCTGTCCTGAAAAGCCCTTGTTACTCTAAAAAATTCTGGCCCATATTTATACTTTTTGACGCTAAACTGCGCTAACGCAGTTTAGCGTCAAAAAGTTTTGCGCCGGCTAACGCCATTCTGAAGCGCCATGGGGGCGCCGTATTTATTGAATGGCGTTAGCCGGCGCAAGCAGACCGGCGCTGCCTGGTGTGCGCGAGAAAAACCACGTACACCAGGCAGCGCCGGCGTAGGGGGAAAATGGCGCATGGGCATCTTAAAATGGGGCAAGTCAGGTTACGTCGAAAAAATCGTCGTAACCCGACTTGCGCCATTTTTTTTCGACGCCCATCCCCCATCAACATGACTCCTATCATTGTAAAGATAGGAGTCATGCCCCCTTGCCCAATGGCCATGCCCAGGGGACTTCGGTCCCCTGGGCATGGTCATTGGGCATAGTGGCATGTAGGGGGGCACAAATAAGGCCCCCCTATGCCACAAAAAAAAAAAAAAAAAATACTTACCTGAACTTACCTTAATGTCCATGGGATGGGTCCCTCCGTCCTTGGGTGTCCTCCTGGGGTGGGCAAGGGTGGCAGGGGGGGTCCCTGGGGGCAGGGGAGGGCACTCTGGGCTCATTTTGAGCCCACTTGTCCCTTAACGCCATGCCTGACCCAGGCGTTAAAAATCGGCGCAAATGCGCCGTTTTTAGCCACGCCCACTCCCGGGCGTCTCTTTTGCCCGGGAGTATAAATACCACGTAAAGGCCTGGGAGTCATTTTTTAGACGGGAACGCCTCCCTTGCATATCATTAACGCAAGGAAGGGGTTCACGCTAAAAAATGACGCACATTCCGGGAACTTTGGCGCTATACGCCTCTAACGCCATAGTATAAATATGGCGTTAGTTGGCGTTAGTTTAGCGTCGAATTTGCGTCGAAAAAAACGACGCAAATTCGGCGCAAACGGAGTATAAATACGGCCCTCTATGTCCAAACTGATGCATCTGAATTAGGAGTAGGGGCAGTCCTATCACAACTTAATTCTGAGGGCCAGGATCAACCTGTTGCTTTTATTAGTAGAAGGTTGACCCCTAGAGAAAAGCGTTGGTCTGCCATTGAGAGGGAGGCCTTTGCTGTGGTCTGGGCACTGAAGAAGTTGAGGCCATACCTGTTTGGCACTCACTTCATTGTTCAGACAGACCACAAACCTCTACTTTGGCTAAAACAAATGAAAGGTGAAAATCCTAAATTGTTGAGGTGGTCCATATCCCTACAGGGAATGGACTATACAGTGGAACATAGACCTGGGAGTAGCCACTCCAATGCAGATGGACTCTCCAGATATTTCCACTTAGACAATGAAGACTCATCAGGTCATGGCTAGTCTTATTGTCCTTCGTTTGGGGTTAGGGGGTGTAGGAAAGTACCATCTTGCCTGGCATGTTACCCCCATTTT
Source organism: Pleurodeles waltl (assembly GCF_031143425.1). Lineage (NCBI taxonomy): Eukaryota > Metazoa > Chordata > Amphibia > Caudata > Salamandridae > Pleurodeles > Pleurodeles waltl. The sequence continues at coordinate 377,007,033 of NC_090437.1, read as the reverse complement.
TCACTGTATATATGTTGTTTTAGTTGTATGTGTCACTGGGACCCTGTCAGCCAGGGCCCCAGTGCTCATAAGTGTGCCTGAATATGTTACCTGTGTAGTGACTAACTGTCTCACTGAGGCTCTGCTAATCAGAACCTCAGTGGTTATGCTCTCTCATTTCTTTCAAATTGTCACTAACAGGCTAGTGATTAATTTGACCAATTTACATTGGCTTACTGGAACACCCTTATAATTCCCTAGTATATGGTACTTAGGTACCCAGGGTATTGGGGTTCCAGGAGATCCCTAGGGGCTGCAGCATTTCTTTTGCCACCCATAGGGAGCTCTGACAATTCTTACACAGGCCTGCCACTGCAGCCTGAGTGAAATAATGTCCACGTTATTTCACAGCCATTTTACACTGCACTTAAGTAACTTATAAGTCACCTATATGTCTAACCTTTACCTGGTAAAGGTTGGGTGCTAAGTTACTTAGTGTGAGGGCACCCTGGCACTAGCCAAGGTGCCCCCACATTGTTCAGGGCCAATTCCCCGGACTTTGTGAGTGCGGGGACACCATTACACACGTGCACTACATATAGGTCACTACCTATATGTAGCTTCACAATGGTAACTCCGAATATGGCCATGTAACATGTCTATGATCATGGAATTGCCCCCACTATGCCATCCTGGCATAGTTGGCACAATCCCATGATCCCAGTGGTCTGTAGCACAGACCCTGGTACTGCCAAACTACCTTTCCTGGGGTTTCACTGCAGCTGCTGCCAACCCCTCAGACAGGTTTCTGCCCCCCTGGGGTCCAGCCAGGCTTGGCCCAGGATGGCAGAACAAAGGACTTCCTCTGAGAGAGGGTGTTACACCCTCTCCCTTTGGAAAATGGTGTGAAGGCAGGGGAGGAGTAGCCTCCCCCAGCCTCTGGAAATGCTTTCATGGGCACACATGGTGCCCATTTCTGCATAAGCCAGTCTACACCAGTTCAGGGACCCCTTAGCCCTGCTCTGGCGCGAAACTGGGCAAAGGAAAGGGGAGTGACCACTCCCCTGACCTGTACCTCCCCTGGGAGGTGCCCAGAGGTCCTCCAGTGTGCTCCAGACCTCTGCCATCTTGGAAACAGAGGTGCTGCTGGCACACTGGACTGCTCTGAGTGGCCAGTGCCATCAGGTGACGTCAGAGACTCCTTCTGATAGGCTCCTTCAGGTGTTGCTAGCCTATCCTCTCTCCTAGGTAGCCAAACCCTCTTTTCTGGCTATTTAGGGTCTCTGTCTCTTGGGATTCCTTAGATAACAAATGCAAGAGCTCATCCGAGTTCCTCTGCATCTCTCTCTTCACCTTTTGCCAAGGAATCGACTGCTGACCGCGCTGGAAGCCTGCAAAACTGCAACATAGTAGCAAAGATGACTACTGCAACTCTGTAACGCTGATCCTGCCGCCTTCTCGACTGTTTTCCTGGTGGTGCATGCTGTGGGGGTAGTCTGCCTCCTCTCTGCACTCGAAGCTCCGAAGAAATCTCCCGTGGGTCGACGGAATCGTCCCCCTGCAACCGCAGGCACCAAAGAACTGCATCACCGGTCCCCTGGGTCTCCTCTCAGCACGACGAGCGAGGTCCCTTGAATACAGCTACTCTGTCAAAGTGACTCCCACAGTCCAGTGACTCTTCAGTCCAAGTTTGGTGGAGGTAAGTCCTTGCCTCCCCACGCCAGACTGCATTGCTGGGAACCGCGACTTTTGCAGCTACTCCGGCCTCCGTGCACTTCCGGCGGAAATCCTTTGTGAACAGTCCAGCCTGGGTCCACGGCACTCTAACCTGCATTGCACGACCTCCTAAGTTGTTCTCCAGCGACGTGGGACTCCTTTGTGCGACTTCGGGTGAGCACTGTTTCACGCATCCTCGTAGTGCCTGTTTCTGGCACTTCTGCAGGTGCTGCCTGCTTCTGAGAGGGCTCCTTGTTTTACTCGATGCCCCCTCTGTCCCCTGACGCAATTGGCAACATCCTGGTCCCTCCTGGGCCACAGCAGCATCCAAAAACCCTTACTGCAAGATTTGCAGCTAGCAAGGCTTGTTGGTGGTCTTTCGGCGGGAAAACACTTCTGCACGACTTTGCACGGCGTGAGGGATCCTTCTTCCAAAGGGGAAGTCTCTAGCCCTTGTCGTTCCTGCTGAAACCTAAGCTTCTACTGTCCAGTAGCAGCTTCTTTGCACCCACAGCTGGCATTTCCTGGGCATCTGCCCATCTCCAACTTGCTTGTGACTTTTGGACTTGGTCCCCTTGTTCCACAGGTACCCTCGGCTGGAAATCCATTGTTGTTGCATTGTTGGTTTGTGTCTTTCCTGCAGAATTCCCCTATCACGACTTCTATGTCCTTTGGGGAACTTTAGTGCACTTTGCACTCACTTTTCAGGGTCTTGGGGTGGGCTATTTTTCTAACGCTTACTATTTTCTAATAGTCCCAGCGACCCTCTACAAGGTCACATAGGTTTGGGGTCCATTCGTGGTTCACATTCCACTTTTGGAGTATATGGTTTGTGTTGCCCCTATCCCTATGTGTCTCCATTGCATCCTATTGTAACTATACATTGTTTGCACTGTTTTCTAATACTATTACTGCATATTTTGGTATTGTGTACATATATCTTGTGTATATTTGCTATCCTCATACTGAGGGTACACTCTGAGATACTTTGGCATATTGTCATAAAAATAAAGTACCTTTATTTTTAGTATATCTGTGTATTGTGTTTTCTTATGATATTGTGCATATGACACTATGTGGTACTGTAGGAGCTTCACTCGTCTCCTAGTTCAGCCTAAGCTGCTCTGCTAAGCTACCATTATCTATCAGCCTATGCTGCTAGACACCCTATACACTAATAAGGGATAACTGGGCCTGGTGCAAGGTGCAAGTACCCCTTGGTACTCACTACAAGCCAGTCCAGCCTCCTACAACTGGTAATACCTGGGGGTGTAGGTTAACTGGGTGTAATGTTACTGATAAGTAAAGTATGATAGAAGTGATATGTTGAAAATGAGATGACCATATCTCATTTTCTGTTTTGCAGCATCAGCATCAGCAGGTGAAAGAGATGGGGCACAACTAAGTTGGGAAGCTTCTTGCCACGGGACCTCCAGTCACAAGAACACTGACACCGAGGGACCCAGTGGCCTGGAGGGTAAGGGAAGTGCCTGAGGGAGACCGGATTGTGTGCATCATACTTGGAATCCTCCTCCAGTGGTCACCCCCTGACGGTGGCGGACCCATCTGGGACCACCCCAGCACCATCTCTGTCCGCCACCCCCCTTTCTATCACCACCCTCCCTGTAGCTCCCCATCCAGTTGGACTTGCTCGGCCATCCAAGAGGGTGGGCATCCCCTTCACAGCAGGCACCTCTGCCCCATCCCCTCTTAGTCCTGCTGCTCTCAGTGAGGAGGCTATTGACCTCCTGAGGTCGATCTCTGTGGGTCAGACGACCGTTGTGAAGACCATCCAGAGACTGACAACTCAGATACAACAGAGTAATGCATTCCTGGAGGGCATTCACAGTGCATTGGCTGGCCTAAATAGATCTTTTCAGGCTCTGGCTTTCACACTGATGGTATCCAGTCAGTGTTTGTCTACTGTCCCTCTCCATCTTTCTCTTTCCAATCCGATTCCCCCCTTTCCAAGATCAGCCAAAGCACACAAACAAACAGGCATGCATCTACTTCAACATCCAACGGTAGCACAAAGCCCCATAAGACACACCACCGGCTGCACACAAGCAACATCCACCTGCGTACACAGCAGCAGCCACCACCTGCCCTGATACCCCGACCTCCTCCAACATTACAGACACCTGTCACACCTGCAGACACCATACCAACATACAGTGCTACAGCCACCACACCTATCCTACCCAGAGACACCACAATATCAGACCTTCAGACATCCACTCCAGTCACCACACTTGCAGACAACACATCCACACACATGACTACATTCACCATGCCTGCAGTCACCACCCCAACAGACAGCAACCCACCACGGCATCCCCCAGCACCTCAGTGCTCGCACACACCCACCCAACATACACCCACCACCCCCAAGCATACCTCCCACAAACATGCACCCAAGACATCCACACCAGCACCTCCTACAACCACTCCCTTTACCTCCACACCCAAACCTTTTTATTGTGACCATCCCTGTGTGTGTAATCAATCAATCAATCAATCAAGGATTTATAGAGCGCACTAATCACCCGTTAGGGTCTCAAGGTGCTTGGGGGGAGCTACTGGTCGTAGAGCCATGTCTTGAGGCGTTTCCTGAATGTCAAGAGGTCTTGGGTCTGGAGAAGGTGGAGCGGTAGGGAGTTCCAGGTCTTGGCGGCGAGGTGAGAGAAGGATCTTCCTCCGGTGATGGTGCGGCGGATGTGGGGGATTGAGGCGAGGGCGAGGCTGGCGGAGCGAAGATTGCGGGTGGGGGTCTGGAAGGTGAGTCTGTCGTTGAGGTAGGCTGGGCCTGTATTGTGGAGGGCCTTGTGTGCGTGGATGAGGAGTTTGAAGGTGATCCTCTTTGACACTGGTAGCCAGTGAAGGTCTCTGAGGTGGGGGGAAATGTGGTCAAGGCGTGGGATGTCCAGAATGAGGCTGGCGGATGCGTTCTGGATTCTTTGCAGTTTTGTTAGGAGTTTGGTTGTTATTCCTGCATGTAGGGTGTTTTCGTAGTCCAGTCGTCTGCTGACCAGGGCGTGGGTGACAGTTTTCCTGGTTTCGACGGGAATCCACTTGAAGATTTTGCGGAGCATGCAGAGAGTGTTGTAGCAGGAAGAGGAGATGGCATTGACCTGCTGAGTCATGCTGAGTGTGGAGTCCAAGATGAAGCCTAGGTTGCGTGCATGGGTGGTGGGTGAGGGCGCTGTTCCTAGGGAGGTGGGCCACCAGGAATCATTCCAAGTTGAGGGGTTGGTTCCAAAGATGAGGATTTCTGTCTTGTCTGTTTTTAACTTGAGGTGGCTTGATTCCATCCAGCTGGCGATGGCGTGAAGTCCATTGTGGTGGTTGTTCTTTGCAGTTGTAGGGCCTTTCGTGAGGGAGAGGATGAGCTGAGTGTCGTCTGCATAGGAAACTATGTTGATGTGGTGGGTTCGTGCGATGTTGGCGAGGGGGGCCATGTAAACGTTGAAGAGCGTGGGGCTGAGCGAAGATCCTTTGGGGAACGCCACAGATGATTCTGGAAGCTTCTGACAGAAACAGTGGGAGGCAAACTCTCTGGGTTCTGCATGAGAGAAATGACGAGATCCAGTTGAGTGCCTTGTCGCGGATTCCAGGGTTGTGTAGGTGTGTGCGGAGAGTGTGATGACATACCGTGTCGAAAGCTGTGGAGAGGTCCAGGAGGATGAGTGCTGCTGTGTCTCCTTCATCGAGCATGGTCCTAATGTTGTCTGTGGCAGCAATGAGTGCAGTCTCAGTGCTGTGGTTTCTGCGGAATCCGGATTGGGAGGTGTCGAGTACCTTGCTGTCTTCCAGGAACCGGGGTAGTTGGCTGTTTACAATTTTTTTGATGACCTTGGCTGGGAAGGGGAGGAGGGAGATCGGCCGGTAGTTCTTGGGGTCGTCTGGGTCTGCCTTTGGTTTCTTTAGCAGGACGTTGATTTCTGCGTGCTTCCATCTTTCTGGGAAGGTGGCTGACTCGAAGGAGCTGTTGATGGTTTTGCAGCGGTGGGGCGCGAAGATGATGTTTGCCTTATTGAATATATGGTGTGGGCAGGGGTCTGATGGTGATCCGGAGTGGATGGAGGCCATGGTGGTGGCGGTGTCCTCTATGTTGATGGGTGTCCAGGTGTGGATGAGGTGGGTGTTGCTTGGAGCGTTAGGTTCTTGGGTGTTTGTAGTCAGCTGGTCGGTCTGGGGTTTGAAGCTATTGTGGATTTCTTCTATCTTTCGACGGATGTGGGTTGGCAGTGAGTTGCAGAGCTCCTGTGATGGCAGGAGTTCATTGGAGCAGGTCCTGGGGGTGGAGAGCTCATTGACGATGCTGAAGAGCTCTTTACTGTTGTGACCGTTGGCGTTGATGAGGTTTTTGAAGTGGGTCCTTTTGGTGGTGTGGATCAGTTGGTGATGTTTGCGTAGGGCATCCTTGAAAGCAATGTGGTTGGAGTTGGTAGGGTCAAGGTGCCAGGTCAAAGATGTAACCAGTAACACCAAAGAAAACTTTCCTCTCAGAGTTTGACCTTTTCACTACTCTTCTCCACCAGTAATAACCCTAAAATGTCCATTTCCTTCCCCAAAGACATCCCTTCCACCTCCAAAGCTTCCCCTCCCCCTGCCAGTACCCATGCCCCCCTTTTACCTATTTTGTTTTATTAAATTGCTGTGGATTTTATATTGCTTGTTTAATTGGTTAAACTATTTTATTGATTATATTTTTAAATACTTTTATATGATTGGCTGCTTTAGTTTCTTTTCATTTTTCTTTTAACTATGTCCTTATTTGCAAAAAGTGAATTGTGTTTTTTTATGTTTATATTATAGGCAATTTATTCAATTTGAGTTTACATGTATTTATTTTAAGTAAATAAATATTTAATTTGTAAAAATAAAATTGTGTTGTATGTAAGTAGGATGTAAATATTTGTAATGTGTAGTTTAGAGGTGTTTTTATGTTAATATATTTGAAATAACATTTTTGGGAGTTAGTAAAAAATTATATTTGATTTATAAATTTAATTTATTATTGTGTGATTTTTTTTGTTGTTTATCAGCTTGTATATTATATTTTTCATGTTCTAAACTGGTGTTTATTATTTGTTCTAATCATATTTTGGTCCTCGATATTGTTGCTTTGGATATTTTTGTATAGTCTATGGTTAGTTATAAATCACAATATTTTTCTTTCTGATATTAAGGTTTTGATATAGGTTAGTTTAGATATTTTTGCCATTGATATTTATGTGTACAATATTTGTGCTTTTTTTAGTTAGGTATAGTGTTTAGATATTTTTGTTAACAATATTAATGTCTCGATAATTTTGTAGCACGATGTTTGTTGTGTCGATATTATGTCACCAAACCCCCGAGATCCACATTGGGGCTCTAATGGGTACTCATTGTACTTGCTCATGCCATCCATGGCTCTGAGATAGACCATGTTGTATTGCTAAAGTGAGAGAACCAACTAGCCATGAGAGATTTTAGCCAATTCTTCCCTGTCTTCTAGCCAGCTGTGTAACTTATTTGTTTTGTGCACTACTTTATTAAATGCCGGGCTAGGGAACAACTGATCTCATACATCAACTAGATTCAGACGTGTTAGGCTTTTTTCCAGATAGTTTTTATAATTACTATTACCTCTTTCCATGTTTATTTCCTGCCAGGCTAGATTAACCAACGTCCCGCTTGGGGCATGACATAATTTGTAGCAACATTTGATGTATGCCGCCGGTCGAGCCAGTGACTGCTTGACCAGCATAAATTCCAGGCTGACCTGGGCTGGGGAAGCATATTCCGGTAGCCGGAAGACACGCTTATATGCCATTAACAGATGTTTATCCAAGAGAGCTTTCTCCATCTCCCTCATTAATTCAGTCCCATAGGCGAGAGTTGGGAGTAATTTTGCGTGGCCACAAATGGTATTTGCAAGCGTACCAAAAGTGTGAATTAATGCTTGTGCCTTGCTTTTTACCGCTTCTTTTTGGGACACGTAGTTGCCTCTTGCATCTATCATAACTCCTAGATATATGTACGAGGTTACTTCCTCTATGGTCTTCCCATTCAGACACCACTTGCGTTGGCTAGAGGGTCTGCAGTTAAGGGCAATCATTTTGGTTTTATTTTGGTTTATTTTTAAATCATTTATTCTAACATATCCTTCTAGATTATTCAACAGTTTTTGCATCCCAATTCTAGTATTACTAAGCAATATCAGTTCATCTGCGCATAGCATGTTGGATAATTGTTCACCACCAAGGAAGGGGGAGTGAGCTGACTGATTGCTCAAATTGGTAGAAAGGTCTGCTATATACCGATTAAAAAGAATTGGTGTCAAAACAAGCCTTATTTTAATCCAACTGACGTTTTAACTGCCCTAGATAGATACGAACCTACCCCGAGTTTAACCTTCACCCACGTATCAGAGTAAATCAATTGAATGGCATTTAAAATGGGTGCTGGCAGCCCCCATTGCTGTTGTTTTGTCCACAATTTACATAGGATGAAACAATCAAAGGCAGCTTTAAAATCAACAAAATACAGGTATGTGGGGGTCCTAGTTGCCTTTGCTCTGTTGATAATCAGTCCCAGTGCCATGAGGTTCGTTAACGTTCCCTGGTTCTTGGTGAATCCACTTTGATTTATGGGAAGTATGTTGTTATTTGCAGTCCATGCCTTTAAATGCTGCAGCAAGCATCTCGAAAAGTACTTGAGGTCAACGTCCAGAAGGGCAATTAATCTATAATTGCTTACAGAGGCAGCCTTCTCTCTCTTGTATATGGGGTGGATTATTGAGCTCTTCCAACTTGCTGGCGCAATCCCAGTTGTACGCATGTGATTGAACACTGCAGCCAGGAAATATGCCCATCTTTCTGTTGCTTGTTTAAACAAAGCTTGTGCTAGACCATTGGGCCCAGGCGCGCAATCCGTTCGCAACCTCTAGATGATTTTTATTATCTCTAGCGGTGTGATTGTCAAGGTGTTCAGGGTGTCGGGTTCCCAAGTGTTGGCCTCCCCCTGATTCAACGCTGCTTCTCCAGTGGACAGCTCCCTTAGATGTAACTTGAGGTGGTCCAGCCAAGCTCCCTCTGTTATATTAGCATTGCTAGCTGCTTTTGGACCCTTTTCAATGTAATTGATTAATTTCCAGAATCTTTTTGAGTCTGATGATTTTGATGTTTAGTGTAGCTCAGCACAAAGCATTTCCTGCTGATGTTTCTTAAAGGACCACATTTCCTTTTTTAGGAGTTTCCTTTGTTCTCGCAAGGCACACAGTAGTGTACTATTCTCCAGTTGTTTGTGCAGTTGCCTCAGCAGACTACCTATGGCTACTTTCCTCCTGTGAACAGACTGTGGCATGTGTATGAGTTTACGATGATTCAGTTGTACTCCATTGTTCATATTTCCCAGAGGATCTTGGCTTGTAAGGTCCTTAGCGAAGTGGATGGATGATATTCTGACTGAATCTTTAATATCGGAGTCGTGTCTTCTGAGTCAAAGGCGTTCGTTACTGCTACGTTTCAGTGAACATTTGAGTTGACATGGGAAATACTATTCTCATTTTGCCTTACCCTTAAGGTCGGATTCTCTTTTCTCAATTCTATGGGAGTAGTCTCAGTGGCAATTAGATGGAGGGACCAGGATGACTTCCTTCCCTTTCTTGCACATTTTCGTTCTCTTTTTGTTGTTTTCTGGGTTACGGGGTTCTCAGGTTTCCCAGAGTTGATAGCAGCTAGTAAGTGTACTGGTGCCTCAGAGACCTCCATGCAGAGATTTGCCGTTACACTATCTTCTGCGATAAAGGATAGGGCCCCTTGGGGGTGTGTGGCGCCTACCTTCTGGTTTCTCCATGAGGGGAGCGGATGTAAGTATATTGGCAAGCGGATTGATTGCATTCATCTTTGTGGGCGGTGCAAACTTCTTTTAGTATTCCTTCCAGAATTAGAGGCAGTTTGGATAATTTATCTACCACCTTTTTGCATGAGCAGATGGTATAGTTACTGAATTGTTTAGCTTGGGCCCTTGTTATCAGAGTGTTTAGTTCTTCCAGCCTGAAGACTATTCCACAGACATAAACCTCCAGTGTGTTTAAAAGATCGATTTAGATGTCCATTTTGTTAGAATGAAACTGAAGTGCGATTACTGGTGGCCTGCATTGAGTTTAGGATTGCGGCCTACATTTCATTCCCATTAGTTACCACCGGGGGTTGTGAATTAACCTTTTGGTCACACCTTTGACCAACCCTCAGTTGTTCTTACATTGAATATTTCTTTCTGTGAGACATTCTTTTGCCACCCTGTCTGTGGCAACCAGTTTTGTCTGTTGAGGCTCCTGCTCATTGCCTCCTGATCCATAAGTCGGGAAGACGTAGAGCTCAGGGCTGAAGCTCATTGAGCCGTCTTGGGGGAACTCTTGATCTAAGATTTCAGCAGTTGCTCCCATCTCTGAGTCAAGAATGGATAGGTTTACTGGGTTTACGTCCAGTGGGGATTGTCAGAATCTATACATGTGTTACTCATGGTTTTTTGCTTGCTTCGGAGTATGAAGGGCTCCTATCGTGGGGGCTGAGTCCACTAGGACCATAAACAAAACGCCTCCCACTGAAGGCCACTTCCCCATAATAACTATTTCTGGTGAAAGGGGGGGTGGAGGCGGTGGAGACAGAGACTCTTTCCTGGCCTTCCTTCCAGGACATCCTTTGGTTCACAAAGACCTGAACAAATGGTGAACAACCCCCTGTGCTTTTCTGGGTCATGACCAGTGAGTCCCTCTTACTTTCACCATTGATGCTTGTAACAGAATAGTTGTAGGTTATCTTACGGTAGTTGTGTGCAACATCATACTTTGCTCCCTCCTCCTGGGGATTTATTGATTGGGCCCTGTGCACTGGATGGGCTGAGGCGGTCTGAGTCACTGCTCACTCTCCTTTTTGCGATTATCTCATCAGAGTCCAGATCTCTTTTCCTTTTTCTCTTAGTTTGATTGGTGGTATTGTTAATGCATTTTTTCGTGTTTTGCCTGACCTCATGCTCCTTTTTACTAGTTAGTTGGTTTGTCTGATGAAGGGGCAATATAATCCACTCTGGGGGCCTTCAGCTGTCCAGCCATGTACCATAAGTTCTGTTCTTATTCTTGTACAAAGTTATTTAAGTCCGCTCTCCTATTGCTAGGTTAGACGCCCAATACTGGAATCTTTTAGGTATCTCCCTTGATCTCCCTTGATTTGTGTATCTATACCTGACTATGACTATGCCTAACATGACACATTCAAATTCTAGTATCCCAAGGGAGTTGAGACAAGAATGAGGTAGGGAGCGCAAGTGGGGATTGCTAGCTGCCCTGCAAAGCGCATCAAGATCTAGCCAGACTGCTTCCGCAGAGTGGCTGCAGCTCACACTCCGCTATGGCTATCACGCTTGCTTCACCTGACCATGCGAGTGGCAAATGCCAGTGCAGCGCTAAAGGTTAATCTGAGAGCTATGCTAGTATGGAAGCTGATACTGATGTTGGTAGAGCTGATAGCTGATAGAGTAGGCAACCGCAATAGTGGTACTGGTAATGCGGGCTGGGGGATGTGGCTGAAACAATTGTCTTTTACAGTTCTCCCCTTTAAAATTTGCAGTTTGAGGTTGTTTTTAAAGTTTATAGTTTGTTTGGGGTTATTTGGGGGTAATTCCCTGCTTTCGCCCACCATGCATCTACATCTCTGTGCTGTCACCATGCAGCTGTGCAGTCGTGCAGCCATACCTCCATGCCTTGGTGCCTTGTCACGCCGCTCCATACCACTCCTCTGCGACACCCTCTCAAATTTTCCAATGACTCTTTCCCGATGGGTAGACCCGGCTCCTTAAGGCGCTGAGCCGTGATCACAAACAGTCCTCCCTCCGGACTTTCGCAAGCATGATGAATCACTGATGAGGACGCACAGGACGCCAAAAACGCCAAAATGCCAGACGCTTCCCGCTCCCACTGTCTCCGCAGTCTCCGCTCGCTGTGCTCTGTCGGCTGTGCTCCATCGGCACTGCTCTGCTTCATCTTCCGGGTCGCCTGAGAGTGAGTTGAATAGAAATAGAATGGGTAGGAATAGAGGTAGGTATAGAGTAGGAATAAGCATGGAGCTTTCAAGCATTACAGTAGAAACAGATCCAAAATGTGAACTACCTGCTCATCAAGCAATGGCTGAAGCAGGGCTGAGCCCAGGAACCAATGGCTAAAGACATCTGACCCAAAGCCTCTCTCTGTGTACGCTATTTGCTCATCACAAATGCTCTGCAGGGTGCTTCAACTATCTATGGGTGAGACCTGGAAAGCGTGGAAGAAGGTAAAAAGTGGGCTGCAGTGGATCACATATGGCAAAGCTCTGCCCAGTGCTGCAGGATAAGGTTGTGATTAACGAATTATGTGACTCTTGATGTTTGGAAAAGATGTCATGTAAATTGAAATATCACAAGGACAGGGATTTGAAATTTATGGATGAATTGGGGAATGTAGTTCATTGTTTAGTTTTGGTGATGGGAAGTTCATAATAATAGTCATGGTTAATTGAGGGCTTCTTGTCTTCTCTTTCCAACCAAAGAAACACTGCACAGTTGATCTCGCCATAACCAATGTTAATTCAACCTCGTTCTAAGATATAAATACTTTTCATTTTGTCAAATCACTTGGCACTCTTATGTTTCAGGCATGCTAATGTTGCTGCACAGAACACACAAATCTCATGCTGCCTTTTTGACAATAATTTGCATGTTGTTGCTGTCTTCCAGTGCCTCACTGGTAGCACCTAGCCATTAAATTTCAGCTCTTGCCTATGAACGCTTGTTGTTTCAAAAGAAAAGAAAATCAAGTGACAATAGAATGACTATCTGTTGTGTACGATTGTTCTTGGAATAGATTATATCTGAACTCGACCTCTTAATTCAATCCTTTATTGTCATGCAGGTTACATAAGAACAGGCCATTCTCCAACAATCTTCATCAACTGCCTCTGTCTCTCCACCTCAGCTCCTGAATCGTTAATCCCACACCATTCTAATGTCATGGCAATTGCCATGATGCAACACAACACATCCCCCTTTTTAATATTTTAAACAAAAAAAAACTAAGAATAAAAGAAAGAAAATAAAATTACAATAAATACAAATCATACTAACAACTAAACAATCAATCCAACACAAAATCCTTCAACCACCTCAGTAGTTCTCCTTTTCTCTTATTGGTGTCCACAATCTGGTCCTGTTCCAACTCTTGTGACTCCTGTTCCCCCTGAACTTGTTCACTTGCTCCATTTATCCCTTGTTCATCTGGTTGTTCCACCACATCACTACTTCCCGCTTCCCTGCCTACTTCATTATAAGAACCTCCATACGGGCCACAAATATTATCTGCTACAACTGGTGTGCATGGCTCACTTGCCTTATCATCCTCCATCCACATGGAACCACTCGCACTGACATTCACTTTCTCCCCTCCATGCGCCTCAGGACACAAAGCAATACGTTTCAAATTCTACATTTTCCCACCCTGCAACCTTACTGCATCATGTAATACATCCTCTGCTTGTACTGACTCTCCTTTCCCCACTTTGAAAGGTTGTTTAACTCTTACCCAGTCTCCTACTTTAATCTGAGTCAATTTCACATTATGTGCTTTACCATAATATGATTTGCTTCTCTCTTGTGATCTTTCCAATTTTCTTTGTACACTTTTTAAAGACCAAAAAATCCACTCCACTTTTGCATAACCATGCAGGATTAATTTTACATCTAGGTTTCCTACCTCTCATGTCAACAAATGGACAGATACCAGTGGCCTCATTCCCTGTTACTCTATATGCCCAAAAAGCTTTCCTCACTGCAACATGCCAATCACACAGTTTCCTCATTGCTGCTTGGATAACACCCTTTAACACTCTCAACATTGCCATTGCCACTAGGATTGTACAGCGAGGTAGTTTTGTGCAACAGACCAATTCTTTCAAAATATATCTTAACACTGTTTGAAACAAACTGTACCCCATTGTCGCTTAAAAGCAAAGCTGGAATCCCTTCAGGACAAAATGTTTGGTCCAAACATTCTAATAGAGACACAGTATCAGCTTTTTTAGTAACTCTAACCACCCGCTATTTTGAGAAAAGATCCATGATAACAACCAAGGCACATATTTATACTTTTTTAGCGCCGCATTTGTGTCATTTTTTGACGCAAAAACGGCGCAAACTTGCAAAATACAATTGTATTTTGTAACTTTGGGCCGTTTTTGCGTCAAAAAGCAGCGCAAATGCGGCGCTAAAAAAGCATAAATATGGGCCCAAGTACTTCTGCTGTTCTCCAATAGGTCGCATTAAGTCTACAGCTACACATTCCCAAGGCAGTTCAGGAACCAACTTCTGATCCGTAGGTGGCCTTAAGGTACGTAAAGTCTTGTCAGCAAACCAACAAACATTACAATGCCACACAAATTTCTCCACAGCCTTGTCAAGTCCTGGCCACCAAAATTATTTTTTGACAATGGTTTTAGTTCTTACTATACAAAAGTGGCTTTCGTGGCACAATTCTGTAATGCTTTCTCGTAACGCATTGGGAGGAACAAACCTACTGCCCCTTAAAATCAAATCATTCTCAATAGATAACTCAGATCTAATTTCCCAAAAATGTCTACACCCCTCCAATAAACCATCCTTCTTGGGCCTCCTTCCAACATATACTTTAGAAACATTTGTAAATCAACATCTTCCTTTTGTTTTTTTCCCATACATCCTTACTCAACGCTGGTTTTCCTGAATCAAAAACAAATGCGTCCTCAAAATCATCCCAGGGATCTTCCTTACATTCCTCTAATTGGCACGGCATTCTAGATAAAAAATCGGCTAGCACATTCTTCTTCCCAGGTGCATACTCCATTCTGTAAATATAGTCTTTCATTCTCATAGAAATCCTTACAATCCTGGCTGATGCTACAACACTACCCTCAGAAGAAATTAGCTTCATCAACAGTTTATGATCACATTGGATGATAACACTTCTTCCCCACACAAAAGAACGAAAATGTTCTAACTCCCATGCACACACAAGTGCCTTCCTCTCTATGATAGGGTATTTCTCCTCCGCTGATGTCAAGGATCTAGATGCAAACAGAACAATGTTCTCTTTGCCACTACCGTCCCTTTGTGATAACACTGGACCCAGTCCTTTATCACTTGCATCTGTTTTTAAGTAACACTGAAGTTGAGGATCTAAACTACTCAGATTAGAGACTTTATACAGACTCTCTTTGATATTCCTAAATTCCATATCACACTTTGAGTCCCATTCGAACTTTACATTTTTTTTAAGGAGTTGCCTTATCTCATACACTTTTTCTGCAATATTTGGAATTAAATTTGCACAAAATTCCGCCATGCCTAAAAAGGATCTCACATCTCACAGCATCCTTATTAGATGTTGGTGACATCCCTATGATTCAACTCACCCCTACCCCACTGATAACTGTCCCAAATATGTCACACTTGTTTATGCAAACTTACATTTGCTCATCTCTACAGTTAATCCATTGTTTTCCAAAACACTCAAAACATGTTGCACCCTTCCACCGTGACACTCTCTATTGTTCCCAAACACTAGAATGTCATCCTGAAAAAACATTACACCCATTCCTTTGGAAACAACACACATGGGTGATAAAAGCCGTTAATTTCCTTGATTGTGGTGATAGGAGAATTTGGTGATGTGCCGCAGACAAATCAATACTAGAAAACCAAGTAGCACCTCGTAAATATGAACACCATTTCCGTGATTTTTGGTAATGGAAACTGGTCCATGACAATATTATTGTTAAGATGTAGCAAATCCACACAAAGATGGATTTTGACATGACTACGTCGTGCTACAACCACTGGTGAGATCCACTCTGAACTCTCAATGGGCTAGATCACATCAATTTGTACTAATTTCTCCAATTCATCTGACACCTCTTCTCTGACCATTATGGGTACTGGTCTTAACTTGTGCATTTTAGGTTGTGCATTTTCCTCCAGAACAGTTTCATGCTCAAAGCCCTTTAGTTTTCCAAGCTGTTCACAAAGGACTTTTGGAAATTTCTTCTCCAGTTCCACTTCCATAGAATTTCCAATATCTGCTATGAGCTCCTTATCCTTGCTATCCGGGTCCAATATCATATGTAACATCCCTTGAGCTTGCCAACCCAAAACTGCCATGTACAGCTTGCTTCTAATAGTTCTGCCTCTAAATCGACATCAGGAGGTAATAAATACACTCCTATCTTTGGTACAAATTTACTCTTCCATACACTTTTGTTAATTATGGTAAATGATGACCCTGAATCAGCACAAATATTTATATGTACACCATCAATCTTCATTTCACACTCTGGTTTTTTCAGCATGTTACTTTCATTAATATTCAATACAAATTTGCCCTGTCACTTTTTAAGGACATTCGTATTTTCACCGTCATCACCTGAATCACTATTCCTGTAGACCTTATCTTTATACAAACATTTGACACTACTTCTTTTCTTTTGGCATACCTTCCCAAAATGACCTAACATGCTGCAGTTTTTTCATTTATGTTTCACAGCAGGACAAGACTTTGAAAATGCCAAACGTTCTTTACTATCACCATGATAACATCTTTTATCTTTGCATCCTGCTTTCTCTTTGTAATTAGATATAGGTGTTTTATCAAGCTTACAAGTGTTTACTTTGTAAACACTACACTCGTCTTTATCTGGTTGTTTCAATTCAGTCGCACATCTCCCTGAAATCTCAGCTTTGCGAATAATAGATATAACATCCTCAAGTGGAGCGTCGCCATTTATCCACAATCGCTCCTGTATAGACTGATTGTGGGTATGCATGACCAATTGATTTCTGATGAGATCATCATGTAATACACCAAATTTACAGTCAATGGCTAACTTCTTCAATTCAGCCACATAATCATCAACATTTTCCCCTTTATTCTGTTTATGTTGGAAAAATGTAAATCTTGTAATGCCAATATACACTTTCAGTGCAAAATACTTGCCTAGGTCTTGTAAAGCTGCTGAAATACCATTTCCGTCTCCACTTGGTAAATTCTTTTGCGTTCTACTATATGTCTTTAACCCAACAGGTCCCAACGAATGCAAGTGAATTCTTTTTTTCCGGCTCCGCTGACATTTTTCCCTCTTCATCAATGGCCTCAATATACTGTAATTTGCAAAATAATCCTTCCATTCTGTCTATTTCATTGTAGGTTCTGTCCCTAAGGCCCAAAACGCATGTGGAGGACCTATTCTAAAATTATGTTGTGCCATAATGCCAATAAAAACACTCAGGCACTTATGTTAAACAAAAATAATTTGGAATATGACCTGTTCCCTGTAGATGAAAAAAACAGCTTTTTAACTTTTGTATTTTAGGTTTGTTGCTTAGACAGGTTGAAGAAACCTAAATTAGTTGAGTTCACTGTGGAGCGCACACTAGCGTTGCCTTGACAACCATCCAGACGCTTGCTAAAAATAACTCAATGCGGAGTTCACATCAGAGTTGCTTGGACACCAATTATGACACGTGCTCAACAGAGATGAAACACCCACGTCAGCGTGTCACGCCATTCCTACTTCTTCTCCTTTAAAAGAAAACACCTGAAGATCATAGAACTGCGTGCAGTACTCATGCGCTCCAACAAATCGACCACTACATGCTGTGTGGCGCTCCTCATGCCATAAACTGTAAGTCTTTTGAAATACTGAATATAGCTTCCTATGGCAGCGCAATAGCTTCACTTACTTCTTCTGGCAGTGCAACCACTTCACCAACTGCGAAGGAGATTCAATGGTTAAATCCAATAATAGTGTGAAGCAGCAATCCCATTCAATATAAATTAAAGTGAACCAGCTGGTCCAACATTTCCCTTAGTTGCCAAATTTTGTTGTGTACGATTGTTCTTGGAATAGATTACATCCGAACTTGACCTCTCAATTCAATCCTTTATTGTTGCGCAGGTTACATAAGAACAGGCCATTTCCCAACCATCTTCATCAATCTCCACCTCAGCTCCTGAATCGTTTACCCCTCACCATTCTAATGTTATGACAATTGCCATGACGCAACACAACGTTATCATCTGTAGCTGACGGATTTGCAGTGGATCTTGTCTCCTTCAGCGGTATATCTTCAGATAATTTTATTGGGCTAATTGGATCTATTAGTGGCTTTCTATATTGATTATTAAGATTTCCTGATGAAACTAGTACAGTTGCATAGGGTACTAAAGAAGCTTTTGCATTTGTTTACAATGCTTGTGTGGAGGCAAGTTAGTGTTTGTTTCTGGCGAGGTGATCCTCCGGTCATGTATTTAGCAACATGCACCACCTGAATCTTCTTCGTTAGGTGTTTAATATGATCAGCTCTTTGCACTCTGACAAGTGCTACCCATCCTAGTAATGTCTTGATAGTTTATGGTTTTTCATGTGTGTAATGTACACCTTCAAGTTTTCACTTGCAATGCTCTCTTGAGTGAAGGAAGAGAAGGTTTTTGAAGAGATTGTGGCAGCAGAAGTGCCCCTATCGCCCTCTGACAAGATATTGCAAGATGCACACATAGGCACCTATCTTACCTCCCATAAAACGTGGGAGAACATGTGGCTGACAGATGGATTATTGCTCAAGTGTAGTTAACAGATTGAGTGCAGATAAACTATTAATATTTCTGAGATTACAGCTCTTCCCTGGAGCTTTGCTAGTTGAATTCTTTCACTAACAGCTTACTTTACTCAACTACTTGTTCACCAATGAGGTTCAGGATTGCTTCCTGAAAATAATAACATCTGTCAGCTGAAGCTGTGGGGAAATCCAGAAGTTTTAAATAGCTTGAACATAAATAGTTATTCATTCAATATCTTTCAAAATGTGCCTTGAGGAGTGAATGCCAAGTTTGCCTGCCTCTATCCCTTTGCCCTTAATATTGGATAATTAAGATTTTGACTTTTTTTAAATCTAAAATTTTGTGAGGTTTGCTCAGGCTGGGCTCGGTCACGCTAAATAATGGGCCATATTTAAATTGAATATGTAAATGAGAGACCTTGGGGCAAATTTAAGAAAAGTGTGGCTGCACCCAGTGCAGCACCACTTTTCTTGCACCCCTTAGTGCCCCCCTACCACCACCATGTGTGCTCCGTATTTAAAATAAGGCGCACCATTGTGCAGGGTGGGGTCAATAGTGTCAGAACTTTTGACACTATTGATGTACTGTTCAGGGTTATCGACAAAATGTTGGTGCGAACCTTGAACAGTGCATAAGGGTCCATTATAAATAATGGTGTGCCCCCTTTTAACGTCTGCTCTCAGCAGGTGTTGAAAATGCCCAAAAAATGGCACAAAGAAATGGGGGAACGTCTCCCCTTGCATACATTATGCCTGGCATAGGATTAATGTGGTCCAAGGGGTTACAAAGTGGTGCAATGTAAGCATTGCACCACTTTGCAAATCTGGTGCGGTGATTTTGGCCTCATTGAGCCACATTAGCCTAGAAGAAATTACACTGATGTGGCGCAAGGAGGCACTAGGCACTCTTAAATCTGGGCCCTTGTTTCTTAACTTCCCCTGATGGGATTAATATGATAGAAAGTACAGACTCTTTAAGAAGGAGCCTCAGAAATTTCTAGGTTTAGCGGGCTTTTTTTAGGAGAACTCCACTCAAGGATATTCTTTGTCAGTCTTATTTCTTGGATTTAAAAATAGAATATGGCTTATAAATAAGACAAAATTACCTTTTTGTGGTTGATACATGTTTTTTTTCTGTCAAGGACAGTTCACTGGTAAGGCAAGGCTAGGTGCACAGGAAAATATCAGACGCATAAGCAGATATCAGGTCTAGGAAGTGATGCAAATCTGATTGAATGTATGGGGGAAACTTAGGTAATTAGCTCTGCAAAGTGCAGGCACAACCACCTTTGAAAATGGGATGTTCACTTTGAAAAT
The DNA here is from genome assembly GCF_031143425.1 of Pleurodeles waltl. Lineage (NCBI taxonomy): Eukaryota > Metazoa > Chordata > Amphibia > Caudata > Salamandridae > Pleurodeles > Pleurodeles waltl. Next base: position 376,987,359 of record NC_090437.1, on the reverse strand, counting down.
GAGTACTGTAATAAGTGAAATGACTGCAAGTCTAACAGAAAAAGATATACACTCATTTCAACTGGGCACCTGAAAAAGTACAGATTTTTCTTTTTAATAACAGCCTCAAAATGTTGCAAGTGGGAAAACACTTCTTTTGATTCATTGTCGCCAACTATCTCTGCAGGGACTTGGAGAGATTTTCACCTAAAGTCAGATTTGGGAAAAACAGAGATAACAGTGAGGCTTTCATTACGGTATGTTAAATTTACTGGCTGAGGATCAATATGTTTTTTTTTTAAAGTTTGAAAAGGAGTATTCATGAAATATTCCAACTTGTCCCTGGTATTGTGTCAGACAGCTTTATATGGTATGCAGTCTGCTGTTAGGAGTGCCGCACAGCACTATCCTATACAAGTTTGAGCCTTTCCAGGGTGCTTTTAGGGTTATTCACAAAAAATCGAAATGCAACCTGGTGATGTTTTTCGGCATATACATAGATTTTAGACACAAGTCAAACTAATTGAGCATGCAATTTTAAGATGTTACTTTTCATAGTTCAACATGTTTGTAGCATCTTTCCTTCAGCGGTGGCTGGAGGGAGGAATAACAGGGGTGGGGGAATAAAATAATAATTTAATTTTGTTTTAAAAAATTACCTGTTTCTTCTTATGGCGCTGCCTTTTTCAATCCTCTTCCCTTGATGTGGTGTCTCAGCGTTCCCTGGGACAGCACCACATGCTCCTTGGCAATCCTGGTGCTTCTCTCGTGCTATATATAGCATGAGAGCAGCATCAGAATTGGACTGATCAGCTTGGCCTACCACTCAGACAGTGCATTGGGGTCAGTTTCTCCAACCCGGCTGAGCAACACAGCCAGGTTGGAGAAACCTAAGTGTGCATGTCATTTTGGACAGCCTAAGACGGCCGGCCAAACTGACATGCGCACTTAGTGCACTGACCACTTCCCCCTCCTATGGACCAGCCCCATGCTTCTCGGCTGAGCCAGCAGCTGAAAAATAAAACAATATTAAAATATTGTTTTATTTTTCAGTTGCTGGCTCAGCCAGTTGGGTGATTCTCCTCCGCTGCCCCTGCTTTCCTCACTTCTACATTTTACTGAACTGTATTTTTCAAGTCTGTCCCTTCCCGATATATCTGCAGTCTCCTTTCATGTCTAATATCTGTCTCAACTGTGGTAGCGTGGATATATTTAGAAAAGCTAGGCATTGCAGAGGTCTCAGCAGGTGAAGTGACAAGCCGTGGAGAGATCCGACAAATGAGAGAAATCTAACTGACTTAGACACTGAAATTACCATTGAGACTTTACAGGTAGAATATTCAAGGGTTAACAGAAAGCGTACAGGTTGTTTATCTAGATAGATTATGAAATGTTTCTACATATCAAGGTAGCAAGTATGCAGTGATACTTCAGCATTCAATAAATTATGGGAAAGATATAATTTTGTCCCCAAACAGCAATTTCACATTTTCTGAATATAAAGACATCTTGTCCACCAATAACAACTTTTCATTTTAAATAAATAAACCAAATTCCCCTCAATACTGTTTCTCTGTTTTAACATAACGTTACTGTATGACCTCTACATTAACTTTTCACTAACTAAATCAATAGGTTTGATCCCAAAATACCAGTGATTTAGTGCCATATGTATCAAACAGTTATGCAATTGCAAACACTGCATTTTGGCATGCATCAAATACAAGCTGCGATTCGGTAACTTGTAATCGAATCGCAAATTGGATTTATGACTACATACCGATTCAGTATTAGGAAGGGGCGTGTCAACGACGTCCCTTCTTAATTTCAAATTGGTGGTACCCACCAGATGATTTGCTGAAGGAGACCACTTTATGACAGAGCCATCTTAATGTTTAGAAGACAGATGCTAACAAAAGGAGAAACATTTTATGCAGGGCCCAACCCAATGTCTGGACTTTTCCTAATTCACTGAGAAAGAACTCCTTATGCCAAGGCCTCCATATTTTTTTCTAATGCCCATAATGTGCTAGGAAGTGCCACCTTTTGCCAGGACCACCAGGATCCCTAGGCTGCCTTCAGTATTCACGATTCCTTATTTTTTCCCTACACTTCTTTTTATCAGGTCAGAGTATTGTGCTAAAATTTACCTAGGCTCAAACCCAACTGGAAATCTTTACACTCCATCACAAAAATTAAAATGTTAATATTCCATGCACTCTGCAAACCAGAGGTTTTGTATATATAGATATTAGGAGGTTGCTTTCTCAGTATATTAAGAGCTTGACAGAACATTTTCAGAGGCATAAGCTGATCTCTGACAAATGTGACATATTATGTTACTTACCACATTTTTTTTCCTGCCATGTCTTAGCTTTCTTAATGAGAGCTCACTGAGCGTTTTGTGTTAAATTCCTCAACTGGCGTTTTGCTGCCCTCCAATGTACATATATCTAATACAGTTGTGGTCTTCCTAAGGACGTTTGCTTTACCCTCTGCTCACTCTTCACAAAAGTCCTAGGAAACATGATCCATTAAAAACTTCTATTCTTTTTCATTCTATGTGACTCAACTGTAGTTATCTACACCTCTCTTATGAAACCAGGTCTTTCAAGAGATGTCGTACTATACCTAACCTACAATCTAACCTACAATCTATGTCCTGTTTCTAGGCGCTCCTTGATCAAAAATCCTAGAGAAGCATATTTTTCAATAAAGATGCGGTTTATATGTGATAAAACTCCTGCATAGTATTTAAACAATATACTATTTAAAACAAGTTCAAGTCGTAAGCTAAATTATGGAGAGCCTCTAGAAGCGCACAACCAGGTTTTCTAATTTTTCATCTCTACCCTTTGAAATTCAAATTGAGATTTACACTCCAGTAGTTCACAGGTATACAATATTATGCTCAGAATGTTTTAATCATGTGTTTGCTACATCAATTCTATTGATCTACAATTGAAGGCTGCATCAACTTTTGACGGGGCACCTGATGCTATTCTAGCTTGAGTTAGAATCAGTCAACATGCTTGTTAAAAGACATGCCATGAGTAAGGGTTACTCCACGGTAACAGTAGCTAAAAGCTCTCTCTAATTCTGGTCCATGTAGCTTCAAGTTAAAGTTATTTTTGGTTTTCTTCCAAAAATCATCACTTTAGTTATTCCTATGCTAATCTTTAAATAAAACTCTTTCCAATGTTATCTAAATTCATCCAGGACATGGTGTAAACCAATCTGAGTTCATACTGTCAAGAACGGATCAAACTAGGGACAATTGAAGTATTGCATTGTCCATGGTTGGAGTCCTTCCTGCTGTGGGCGTTAGACTCTCCCATACAAGTGGGCTTGTATTTTTATTGGGACAAGTAGGAGAACACTGGGTGGTAAGGATTTTTCAGATCCCGGCAGATTTCAGAAGTTTCAGCCACAGACATATGAGGAAAATGTGTGATTTTAGGCAAAGTTTGAGGTTTGCAAGGCATTTTGGATTATTACTCTGAGTGTCTAGCTTTCAAAAATGTCTGCGTTTGGTAGAAATCTTAATTATCCTGGAGTAATCAGAGTAATTTCAGTGATTTTACTTACTCTTTTGATGACCAAATACTGCTGCTACCCCTATTGCTCAAGTCTCCACATTATGCTTTGGGGCACTTTCTGTCACAGGCTGCAGGCCGAGCCCCACATGTGTCATGGTGTTTTTATTTGGAGATGTGTGGAACTACTTGTGGTAAGACATTTCCCTGTGTGACCACCAATCTTAGGCCAAAACTCCACAGCTACCTACATTGCAAAAATATGGTCGGTTTTGAGTGGAAACATTTAGGGGCTCATTCCGACCCCGGCGGTCAAGGACCGCCGGGGCCGGTGATGCGGGAGCACCGCCAACAGGCTGGCGGTGCCCCGCAAGGCATTCTGACCGCGGCGGTTTGGCCGCAGTCAGACCAGGAAAACCGGCGGTCTCCCGCCGGTTTTCCGCTGCCCTGGAAATCCCCCATGGCGGCGCAGCTTGCTGCGCCGCCATGGGGGATTCCGACCCCCTCACCGCCATCCTGTTCCTGGCGGTTCCGACCGCCAGGAACAGGATGGCGGTGAGGGGTGTCTTGGGGCCCCTGGGGGCCCCTGCAGTGCCCATGCCAATGGCATGGGCACTGCAGGGGCCCCCATAAGAGGGCCCCACTTTGAATTCCAGTGTCTGCTCAGCAGACACTGGAATTTGCGACGGGTGCAACTGCACCCGTCGCACCTTCCCACTCCGCTGGCTCCATTCGGAGCCGGCTTCCTCGTGGGAAGGGGTTTCCCGCTGGGCTGGCGGGCGGCCTGCTGGCGGTCGCCCGCCAGCCCAGCGGGAAAGCCAGAATGGCCTCCGCAGTCTTTCGACCGCGGAGCGGCCATATGGCGGTTCCCTCCAGGTGGGCGGCTCCCGCCGCCCGCCGGGGTCTGAATGACCCCCTTAATCTGTCCATGATACATTTTGCGGCCTTTCTTTACAATGAATCTGGGCCCACCCAATCAAGGAGGGTACTCTTTCAGGACAAGTATAGAAATGCTGGGTAGTAGAAAATGTGTTAATCGCCATAAGATTCTAGATGTTTTGGTACCAGAAATGTGAGGAAATTAGTGAGTTTAGGCAATATTTGCAGGTTATTGTAGTTAAGAAAACATCAAGGGACCCATGAAAAACACACACCCCAGGACTCCCCTGGGTGTTTAGTTTTCATAAATGTCTGAGTTTGATGGGTTTCCCTGGGTGGTGGCTGAACAAAGACTCACACAGTGCAGCCGTTCGTAGAAGAAATTTAGATTTACTCATACTCTAACAGTCCATAAGTCAAAGGTACACCTCTTGGTTGCCATGGAAATGGGGATGCTCTGCATCCCAGATGGGTAGAATGATTGGTGGGACTTCAGGGGTGGTGGATAGGTCTAACACCAGGGAAGCCACCCAAACCTCATAGTTTCTTGCGTTAAAACAAAATAAATGCAACCCAGGTGTCTAATGTGATTTTTGTCCCCCTGAGGGCGGAGTTGTAGTAAATCCCCATTCAACCTGCATATGGGGCAGAAAGAATGTTGGGCTCGTAATGGGGTGGAGGCATAGCCCAGTGCATGGATAGTTTGCCCCCACACTCTCTCATTTTTGGCCCATTTTTTCCTGGTATCTAATGGGTTTTTACCCATTGAGGGATGCATTAGGTTGAACTTCCGATTGAGGCAACCTATCTGCCCCCAGGAGTCAGAAAAAATCTATTGCTTCTCCTGGGGTGGGGCTATCGCACAATGTCAAGGGAGGCAACCCTATTTTTTTGGATGTCACTTTGAAATCCTTAGTGTCTAGTGGGCTTTCTATCCCCACATGTTGCAAATTTAGGCAAACCCCATATCTGATCCCCGGAAGGGCAGAAACACTGTTGCCTCTCTTGAGGTAAATTTATGGCCCAAAGCCATGATGGATGCCATACCCCTTTTTGTCCCACTGTAAAATCTCTTGTGTCTAGTGGGCTTTAAACCCCCAGGAGGACGAACTCTCAATTAAAACAAATTCCCTAAGACTCTGTTGCCTCTTTTGTGATGGTGGTGTGGCACATTTCAAAATCCTTGGTGTCTAGTAGGCTTTCTGCCCCCTGGAGCGGGGGGAATCTTGGGACAAACCCCCATTTGGTTCCAGTGGGACAAAAAGACTGTGATGCCCCTTTTGTGGTGGTTGAGTGGCTTTATGCCAGTGTGGACCGCTCACACCCCTTTCAGAAATGTGGGCCTAAAATCACTGGTATCTAGTTCAAATCAAATCAAATCAAAAACATTTATAAAGCGCGCTACTCACCCGTGAGGGTCTCAAGGCGCTTGGGGGATAGTTGGCTTTCTATCCCCCAAGATAGGGGATTGTGGTCATCCCACCGATCTGCCTCCCTGGTGGGGCAGACAGACTGTATTACCTCTGTTGAGGGACATGACACTATTTTAGAGTGTGATGCTTCCACAACCTTTTTTTGAAAAACAACTGTTCGTCTAGTAGGCTTTCTACCCCACTGGAGGGCAGCTTGAGGGCATACCCCAATCTGCCACATGGGGGAGGGGCAGAATGACTATATTGCCCACTTTGTATTGGGGACATGGCCATATGTCTGAGTGTGCCACCACACCCCTTTTTTTTGTAATAAAACAACGTCTTTAGTTTTCATGGGCTAGGGTGTATGAACCCCATCTGCCTCTCAGAGGTTCAGATAGGCTGTTATTGTACAGGGGTTGGGTGAGCAAAGGAGCATGACTTGGAGAATCACTCTCCCATCCCAAGGGCATCCCTGTTGTCCACTGGAGGGGAGCAATGCTTGGGGATCACCCTCTCAGAGTGATCCCCAAGCAGGGATCTAGTAAACAGTGCTGGAAAGGGGCATTCATCTCTTTCAATGCTGCTTGTCCCACACTGATCAGTGCAGGGGAGGCAGCTTTATGCTCCACCAATGCTGATCAGGAAGTGAAACCAGTAGGCGCTAATGGTAACCACTGGCTTAATTTTTTGATCTGTGACATCAATGCACTGACGTGCTGGCCACCTTTAAAAAAAAAGTAAGCCCCCTGTGTAAGCATCCCAGGTGTCTTTTAAATCCTCCCCAGTGTCAGCCATTGACCAGTGGTTGCACTGGGCAAGTAGTGACTCCATCAGCTGATGGCTGCACTGTAGAGATTCATTATTAAGTTGATCAGCATTAGAGTAGAACTTGCAAAATTAAATACTTTGAAATCAAGCATGTGAAGCATATGTTCAAGAGGTGTCAGGTAAATAACTGTAGTAAAATATAGGCGCAAATTTACTAAGCCTTTGTGCTGGTGTAAAGTGGTACAAGGTGATGCAAAGTCTTGCATGATATATGTTAGAAATATGCCTAATTCATCACTTTGCTTTGAAGGATCGTTACTGTGGCGTTAGGGGGGATAGATCAGCGCAAATGCACATAGGATTTGATGCAAAGCCTTTCGCACTAAGATAGCTAGACAGGATTTGAGTCAAAAAGTAACGCCTACAAGAAGCAGGCATAAATAAGTAGAAATGTGTTAATTTAAAAAAACTGATACATTGCATGTGTGGTGCCGTGTGGAGCACACATCCAATGTCTGGGTCCTTCGAAATGTGCCTAGCTATAGGAATTTGTCCCGAAATTGTACTCTTACAGGGCAAATCCTATGCTATAGAGCTCAAACTCACCTTTGAGCCATATTGCGAGGCTGTGCATTGAGGATGGCGGCCTATTTCTGTGCTAGTGCAGCAGTTGGCCAGTTTCTGTGCCGTGTTTCCCCTGTGTGCAATGGAGCAGAGCAAATTTAGTTTCTGCTCGGCACTGGGTGAAAAATTTGTAAATTTGTGCCACAGTGTGTCCCCCTTTTACTAGTTCTGGGTTGGTTTTCATCTTTCTGTGCATTGTGTTCTGCATTCTATTTTCTGAGCACTTGAGACCTGTTTTAAAAGGGCCTTTTACTTTGTCACTTAATCAAGCAACTACACAACTCATGTCGGATTTTAACAGTGTACGTCAATCATTCCTACCTGGCTTTGCCCTGCTGTTGAGCCTGATTAATCAGCCAGAAGGCAAACCTCTCAATACACATCCAGCAGTTGAATGTATACCTGTTTGGTATGGGAAATCTAAGGCTTACTCCAACTCCCAAGGCCACTCGTTCATCTCAGCAGTCACAATGTGTTTGTTTGTTTGCCTGGCTCATAAAGGCCGTAGAATTCGTGCTCATTAACATTTCTAATGCTAAGTATGTGCCAATCGTTATTACTGACATGTGATAGAGCGGTCCGTACTAGTAATTTTACCTGTATTCGGACGCTCTTTAGGCCGATGAATCTTTTGGCTAAGTGGGAACTCTCCGTACTCTTATATCGATCAATTGCATCAAATCAATAATCAATAATGAACATAAGCAATACCCTGATCAACATAACACTTAACAATTAATCCAGAATACATTTCGGCGAACCCTGACCTTTCAGTCAGGAATAACCACACCAGTTTATTGCAAAGTTAGTGAATTTATTTCCCTATATTAACAAACCTAGCACAATATAGATGTGTCTCAACACCAAATGATAAACATAAATGAACATTAATAGCTGTCCATAGCGGCGAAACAAGTGCAATCTATGTAGCATTTGAATCACGAGACATTCGATAATAGCAATGCAAATCACTAATACGATAATCTGTAATGAGCTAATTGCATACATTTAGTCAGCATAACAAGGTCTCAAATTGCATCGTGCAACAGAAGGAATCCTCATCTAACCTCAAATTAGCATCGGCATGTGGGACTTCATGCAAAAAACAATTTAGCAACATTAATTTAGAAAAACTCCTAGCTAGGGATCTTGTCAAAAAAATCAGCAGTTGGTTACCTAAGAGAAACATAATGCAATTGTACAATTTCCTTTCATATTTACCAATTACGATCAGCATACAAGGAAGTCTTCGTCTCACAGGTACCGTTTCTCGATCAGCATGGGTCCCGTTTCGATCAGCATGGGACGGGGCAAAGGGGCAGGGGTGGACGGGGCAATTGCCTCACGGCGGCAAGGTAAAACTACTACTTCATGCAAAGGAATCGAAGTTAAAGTCTCTAGGGCAAGAATCATTTAAAGTCTCTTTCTCTCGATTAGAGAAAGCATCAAAGTCTCATTCAAAATGGCGTCGCAGCAAGGTGGGCCATAATAGCTACGAAGTCTACAAAATGGCGGGATGTCCAATAATGGCTGTAATGATCTAATTTCTTCTCGTGCACCTGGTTTTTATAGACAACAGTTCAAATCCAGTAGGGTCTTCCATTGGAGGGTTCATAGGTTAGCTTCAAATTGTCCAATCAAAAACGACAGTTCTCAAGCTTTTACTTAAGCATACATTATCCTTGGAGATGGGTACGCAAGTTGCAACATTTTATACCAATTAGCTCACTTTCAGAGCTTCCATTGTCCGCACCTGCAGATTGACCTTGGAGTAAAGAGAAAAATGCCAAGCTGGCACGAAACTTTAAGATAAGCATGTGAACGATCTCAGTGGAAAAGTACAGCTCCAAGCAAAAATACACGTTTAATAGCACATTGGAAAAATACGAGCATCTAAACCGTGAGACCAGGCAACTAGGCCGAAGCCTCCACTAAAGTAATGCTAAGCTAAAACATTTCAAACAAGCAAATCATAGCACACGTTTACGATTATGTCGGATTAGTGCAATTCTAATACACCACGTTATGTAAAGCACGCTTATAAATGTTGGCAAACTACTCTAAGGGCACATTTTGTCCCCGTACAATCTTTATTAGTTCGGTTAAAGTCACACATGATTATTTCAACACTACGTTTAAGCGCTAATAAATGTAAAACCTTCATTTCTGCTTCATCAATCCCTCCTCTGATGACTACTTGTCATCACACCAAACCATGCCCACAAATTTTATTCCATTAAAATTCTGTCAGCTCTCTTTTCCTTTTAATTCCCCTAGTTTTCGCTTTGTATTCTTCCGCCATTCTTTTCATTATTTTCTCTTCCTTTCTTCTTTTAATTCTTTCCATAATCATTATTATTCCCCTTTTTATTCCCCAAATTCCAAATATGCATATTATAACTATTAAAATTCCCTCTATTATTTTTAGCAATATTCCATTCCAAATTCCCCCAATCCAATTTCCCACTGAAGCAAGTCCTTTTCCAACCTTCTCCCACACTCCTGTTTCTTTCAATTCCTTCAAATCTGCACTTTCTTTTGTTAGATTAGCAAGCATAGTTTTAATCTTCACACTATTGTCCGGAATATATGTACAACAGTGTCGTGCACCAAGCATTTTGCAAACGCCGCCATCCTTTGCTAAAAGAATGTCTAAAGCAAGCCTATTTTGAAGAGTCATAGCTCTTTCCGCTGCAAGTTCAGCATCTATCAGGATTATAGCACCTGAAAACTTTGTCAACATGTTATCCACTATAGTAGACAACTTTCTTATTTTGATGGAATTCAGCACAACTCCCAATGAAGGAATCATGGCTCCAAATATATCTCCTACCACAGCAGCTGCGGTCTCTCTTTTCTGGATACGATGGGATCCAGATGTCTTTTGAATCATCGATAGGTCATCCAGTTGATAAACCTTTGGGAATACTATACCCAAGTAACATCTCCCCCACCATCCTTTCGGAAGACGATAATAGGCATTATACCCACAAATGTAATATACACCTGGAATGACAGGGTGAAGTCCGTTCATCATGAATGTCCATTTGGCCTTAAAGATAAACGTATGTTTACACTCACTAGCTCCTACAAAAATGTTATCATAATAAGATTCACCTCGATATATACAAAATTTCCCTACATGCCAAGCATCTAAAGCTATTCTCCCTTGTGTTTTTATTGCAGCAAAATCATAATTATCTACTGAAGTCCTCTTATGTAGCTCTTTTTCTAATTTCGCATTCATTTGTGCCCTTCTATCATCTGTGCGATCTAAAAAGCTTATTTCTACTGCAGAGAGCGAGCAGGTAAGGTTTTCCCTATGAGCGTGAGCCGTTTCAAAAGGTAGCATTGGCTCGAAAAATTCCCTCATTATTTTAGCATCCCAATCTTTAGCAATCTGACTTAGCTGCGCTATTATAGGAACATATGCAAAGGTAACATCATAATTTGAGTAAAAATACTGTATGTTAGTTTGACCATAAAATCTAGACATTACTATACTACATGTAATCCTGTATGTAAGAGGCATGTGGTGATAAGTCACCCCTTCCTTTACTGATGTCGGTATCTGTGTACACACATAACAATCTCTCGCATCCATAGTCTCAACATATTCTGTTAGCAAGCGATAGAAAACATTATATGAAAGCTCTTTCTTATCATGCAAGAGTCTCTCATCTATTTCTAATCTTTTCAATGCGGTTAGTTCAGTGACAGTGACAGGAGCAAAAGTAGAAGCATCAATTTTCTCATTCTCACCCTTTCCATGCATTGCAAGCACTATTGCCATTATTATTAGTACACATGCAATTATCAAGCCTATACACACATATTTACAATATTTCTTTCTACTGTTTTGCGTCATGATCTGTATAGAATCAGAGAGCTAGAAGCACCTATAAAGAAACTATTTAGCAATTCAGTTACAAAGCTGAACGAGCGCAATGTTCACACAGTCTTCTTCAAGAGGCCAGTCACTTATCGGTTAGCAGCATTTGTCTCAATTCGGCTATAACTCAGTCTTTATCGGTTTAGCAAATGTCTCATCCGGTTTAGCAATGTCTCAGCTGGTTGTTTGTTTCACTTTAGATTGTAGCAGGCAATGTCATTTATCACCCTTTCAATCAACACTGTCCATAAAACTTTTCTTTTCTATTGGTATCTCTTCTTCTTCGTTCTCGATGCTTAGAGATACAAACTCGTCAGTCCAATCGTCATTGACTGCATATGCCCATTCAGGACCGGAATATCTTCTGTTCGGTATCCTTTTCCTTTTCAATTTTGCTTCTCTTTTCGATTCTGCTTCGCTGGTACTTTCCACTTTTGTCAAGTCTTTTTCGCCACTTGAGGTTGGTACCACGACAGACACTTCCTTTCTTTTCTCTTTCACTTTTGGCCTTTCTCCGTCGTTCAAACCTTCTCCAGTCCTTTGTTTTACTGGTGATATACTTAGTCTCCTCTTTGCACCATGTCCATTTGATGGACCTGCGACCTTTTCTGTGGAAGCTTGAACTTTTTCGTTCTGTCCTGCCTTGTCCCCTCTTTCTGGGGAATCGATCACGTTCTCCTTTTCCTTTTCTGTATCGTCTGCTTCTGAGAAAGCCCTCCTCTGATCAGGCTCTCCTGCTTTTTCACCTTTTTCGAGCCCTTCGCCACCGTTACTTTCGTCAGGCTCTGTATCACTTTCAGCTGCTTCAGGTTCCTTGTCACCTTCAGCTGCTTCAGGCTCTTTTCTACCCTCAGCTGCTTCAGGTTCTTTGTCACCTTCAGCTTCTTCGTCGCTGTCTGAGCTTTCTCCTTGGTCTTCCCCAAGTGAGTTTGTCTCTTCGTCCTCCAATAATATCTCTCTCTCTTCCGTTTGTGCCTGTCCGCTTTCAGTTCGGTTTTGTTCTGTCTCAGCACTCAGCACTGTTTTATCAGGCACTGGCAGTTTCAGCGCTTCAACTTCCTCATCTGTGGGACACAACACTTTCTTTGTGTGACTGGCGTGAATCCAGTTGGGAACCCCCGCACACTTCACAGCGGTAGTTGTCGTCAGGATCACTTGGAAAGGGCCTTTCCAACGGGGTTCCAGACACGACTTCCTCACGTGCTTCTTTACCACGACACAGTCACCTGCTTTCAGTGCGTGTCCTGGACCTTGGATCGGTGGTAAGGTGGTCGCTTCGACCTGGTGAGAGAAAGAGCGGACCAAGTCAGCCAGACCTTTGCAGTAGTCTAACACCATATCATCTGTAATATTCAAAAGCGCGTTTGCGGGAACTGCAGGAAGTCTCATAGCCCTGCCCATGAGAATTTCGTGCGGAGACAATCCAGTCTTTCTATCAGGGGTGTTTCTCATTGACATTAGCGCCAAGGGCAATGCGTCAGGCCATTTCAAATTTATCGATGCACATATTTTCGCCATTCTTGATTTCAGTGTACCATTCATCTGCTCCACCAGTCCTGATGTTCAGGGCGATAGCAACAATGCAGTTTTTGCTCAATGTTCAGCGCTTCGCAAAGTAACTTTATCACCTCGTTATTAAAGTGACTTCCCCTATCTGATTCTAAAGAGATCGGGAATCCGAAACGTGGTATCAACTCTCTCAGCAATAGCTTTGCAACTGTAAGGCTGTCATTTCTACGTGTGGGGTATGCCTCAATCCAGTGACTAAAAATGCAAACAATCACCAACACATACTTCAGACCTCCATGCACAGGCATCTCAATGAAATCTATCTGCATACGGCTAAATGGGCCACTGGCTCTGCCAATGTGGCTCGCGTTCACAACCGTTCCCTTCCCTGGGTTCATCTGCTGGCAAGTGACACATCGATGGCAAACTGCTTCTGCAGCTTGACGAAATCTGGGGTTAAACCAATCAGTTTTGAACAATCTTATCATGGCATCTCTCCCTAGGTGAGCTTGCCCATGATAGAACAGCGCAAGCTGTGATAAGAGACTATTTGGCAAAACAAATTTTCCCTCATTTGAAACCCATAACTCATCTGGTCTCTTTATACATTGTGATTTAATCCAGGAATCTCTCTCATCCTCCCTGACGTTATTCTGCAATGCTTTTAGTTCATCTATTGTATCTACCACCTTTAAGGCAAATGCTTCAGCTGGTTCGAGTTCTGGTTCACTTATCGAATTCAATTCATCCCTCAGTAATATACAGTTCAAGGCACAAAATCTTGCGACTTGATCCGCATATGCATTTCCCAGAGAAACATAGTCCTGTCCTTTCGTATGAGCACTGCACTTTACCACTGCAACTTCGGCTGGCATTTGAATGGCGTGTAACAATTCCCTTATTCTCTCCCCGTTCTTCACTGGGGATCCTGAAGAAGTCAGGAAACCTCTCTGTGACCATAGTTGTCCAAAGTCATGCACAATTCCGAACCCGTACTGACTATCAGTGTAAATGGTGACTTTCATCAATACAGACAGTTGACATGCTCTTGTAAGGGCTACAAGTTCTGCTACTTGTGCAGAATAGACTCCTTGAAGCCAGCCCGCTTCCAAGACACCTGTTACAGTACATACAGCATATCCTGCTTTCAAAATTCCCATCCCATCTCTTAGACATGAACCATCAACAAAAACAATTTGGTCATTTTCATCAAGCTTAGTATCCTTAATGTCAGGTCGAGGTTTTGTGCAAAATTCAGTCACCTGAAGGCAGTCATGCTCGACGTCTTCAGCGTCCTCAATTTCAGCATTTTCACCAGGAAGCAAGGTTGCTGGATTCAACGTAGTGCACCTTTTCAGCTGCACATTCGGTGAGCCCAGAATTATCGTTTCATACCTTGTGAGTCTTGCTCCGGTCATGTGTTGCGTTCGGGAGCGGGTCAAAAGTATCTCAACTGAGTGAGGGACCATGACTGTTACTGGGTGTCCCATCACTATTCCTTCACTCTGAGTGAGGCTGATACCAACTGCTGCTTCGGCGCGCAAACACCCTGGGAGTGCTGCTGCGACCGGATCCAAAGTAGCTGAAAAATACGCTACTGGTCTGTTTACGCCACCATGGGCTTGAGTCAAGACAGACAGAGAACATACATCACGTTCATGACAAAACAATGTGAAAGGCTTTGTGTAATCAGGCATACCTAAAGCTGGAGCCCTGCACATGCATTCTTTCAATTCAACAAAAGCATCCATCTCATCTCCTTTCAGTTCAATTTGATCCAAGGCATCCTTCTGGGTCAGTTTCAATAAAGGCTTTGCTAGGGTCGAGAAGTTGGGAATCCACTGGCGACAGTAGCCCACCATTCCCAAAAACGTCCTCACCTCCCTCCTTGTCTTGGGTGGACTCATTTGAAGTACGCTTGTTATTCTTTCCTTCATTATTCTCCGTGACCCTTTCTCTATCTGGTGACCCAAGTATTTCACTTTCTTCTGACAGAACTGCAACTTTGAAGGAGACACCTTGTGTCCATTCCATCCCAAATGGTTCAATAGGGCAATGGTATCGGCTGTGCAGCCACTTTCTGTCTTCGATGCAATCAGTAAGTCATCAATGTACTGTACTAGAGTTGACTCGAATGGCAATTCTAATGCTTCCAAATCTTTCTTTAGAATCTGATTGAAGATTGACGGTGACTCAGAAAACCCTTGAGGAATTCGACACCAACTGTATACTCTGTCTAGGAATTTGAAACAAAAGAGGAATTGGCTGTCCTCATGAAGAGGCACAGAAAAGAATGCTTGTGACAAGTCGATGACTGAGAACCATTCGGCATCGCAAGGGACTTGAAACATTATCACAGCTGGATTTGGTACGACAGGGCAACACTTGACTATAATGTCATTTATTTTCCTCAAGTCCTGCACAAGTCGGACCTTTCCACTTGGCTTTATTAGTCCCATTATTGGTGAATTACATGGACTGCTTAACACTTCTTTCAGTACCCCCTGTTTTACAAATTCATCAATAAGTTGGGCAACTTTCATGAGGGTGTCTTGTGCCATGTGGTATTGTGGGGTCTGGGGAAAGATTGCATTGGGCTTTACAGTCACTTTCACTGGTTCCACTCCTTTCATCAATCCCACCTCTTTCCCTGTCATATCCCACACTTCCTTTCCAACTGTTTCCCGTAATTCGGCTGGAATATCTTCTTCAGTTATCATCGGGAAAAGACAAATCAGAGGATACTCCTCATCGACAGTTCCCATCTCATCCCCCTCTACACTGTCCTCTTCTTCCCCATCACTGCTCGTCTGGATTGTTATTCCCTTGTTCGAACACATGATCGAACAACCCAATTTGCACAATAGGTCTCTCCCTAACAGTGCTATCGGGCTTGAGTCACATACCACAAACTGATGTACCCCTTGATAGTTACCGATGCTGACTGGTACCGGATCTGTTATTGGGTTCGTCAGGTGCCTGTTTGCTACTCCCACCACTTGAACTGTCCTCCCTGAGAGTGGCAAATTTGGTACTTCACTGCTCTTAACAGTCGAACGTGTGGCTCCTGTGTCAACCAAGAATGAAACACGATGACCCATTACTCTTCCCTCTACGTATGGACCCTTTTGATCAACTTCCAAGGATGCTGCAAGCACACAATCTCCTTCTTCTTCTGAACTTTCACTCTCCCACACATTGTTTATTCCACTCTCACTGTGTAGTGGGAACTGTTGTACGGTGCCATTTGTACTCATTACCTGACTCGAGACCTGTGGAGGAACCATCACTTGCTGCTGACTCATTGGTGCCAAAGGTATTTGCATTTGCTGATTAGGTACCATGGGTAACTGCTGTTGCATTGGCTGCATTTGCGTCATCTGCATACGGGGCATCTGCATCTGCTGCGGCTGCATAGGTTGTAATCCCTGTAACTGATTTACGGTCTGAAAATTTGGGTTTGGACCTCTCATTTTCGGTCCCCTCATTGTCTGAAATGCATTGACATCATTGTTTTGCTGACCAACACCTGCACCTGCACCTGCACCTTCCTGCACCACCATCGGGCACTCGCGTTTCCAATGACCGACAATTCCGCACACGTGACACGGCATCACCTTCTTCATTGCCTGCACACCAGTCACAACAGTGTTCAAATCCGGACCATTATTCACAAAACCTCCTCTGCCTCTGCCTCTGGCCTGTGGCTGAAACATCATATTTCCCTGCAACTGCGGCTGCGGTTGCGGTACCTGCTGTTGGAACCCTTGCATCCCTTGCAAACCTTGCAGACCTGTCTGGGCTGCTTTAAGTTGCATCATCATCACCTTCTCTTTCAGCCTTTTCTGTTTCACTTCAATTTCGTCGCTACAGTATTTCGCATAATTCAACACCTCATCGATCGGTTTCGACTGCCAACAAATCAAATGCGACTTTATCATCTGGCTTATCTCTGGTCTCAGCCCTTCCACAAATCTGAACACAAAATGAAGCATGTCATTCGCCTCTATTGTCTCTGTGCCACTGTAGTTCTTAAACGCCTTCAACAACCTCTCATAGTAACTGTGAATCGACTCTTTAGCCTCTTGGGCCGTTCGATCGATCTTCTGCCAATCCACATTTTTCGCGGCAACCTTCGTCTTCAAATGCTCAATCACCTTATAGTACAAGCTCATCACCATAGGTGATGGTGCACCCGTTTCCCTGTCTCTCTCTGGTTCACTCGTCGGCCAACCTACGGCTCTTTTGCAATCCTCCCACAAATCTGCCGGAACCACAATCTCAAAGAGGGTGTTCAGGTCTTCCCAAAGACATTTTGCAAGCTTCACAAACCTATCAGTCTGTTGATACCATTCAATCGGCTTCTCCCTCAGTTTGGGAAAATCATCCGTAAAAGACTGAATGTCGCTTCTGTGCCATGGTACATGTATTAATTTTCCCCCTGCTGTCTCCCTCATTGGTAACATGGTTACTGCCTCGCTACTCTGTGGTCTTTTCTCGTTGAGCTCTGTAGCACTGTCCCTCCTCTTTTCCTTTCTCTTTACCCACCTGCTTTCCCACTTGTCTAAGCACCTCCACACTTGTGCACTCTGCAACAATTCTCTAAGGTGCGCCTTCATACCTGCTGACCTCATGTGTTCAAAATCTGTGGTCCCGAAATCCAACCTATAGCTCCTGCTCAAGTGTTTCGTCTTGTCTATATCAACCCCGTTTTTGTCAGCTACTTCTTGCAAGCTTCTGTGTACCTTGTTCACTTCTTTTGTTATCCTGGGACACAGATACCTCAGCTCTTCTTCCGAGTAGGACTCTAACCTATTCACACCCATAGTCCCTTCCACCAATTCTTGTGCTTCCATGTTCAACCTGACCCTATTCAAATAGTCTTCTCCCTTCCCACTGGCTGAACTTTGTGTGGAATTCAGACTGTTGAACCATTGTGTCAGCTGTTGCGCATTCAATCCCATCAGTGTAGCATTCACATCGACTGCCATTGATGGTTGCGGCAACTTTTCAGTGTTCGATGACAGCGGTATCACCAGTGGGGGACTCGACCTCACCAGTGTTGACTGAGCACATATGGGACTAAACTCCATCAAGGACCCAGATCCAGTTGGCTGAGCCGCTATCGGAGTTATCCCTGGAGTGTTTTCTATGCACCTCCTTTCTGTCCCATTCTGCAGCATTGATCCCTGACCGCTCATACCTAAGTTAGGCTGACTGTACAGAGGTACTGGTGGACCTACAGTAATGGGTAGCGATATCGCATCTGGGTTTTGCCCATTTCCCACGTTCTGAGGCACGTTCATTCCCACACTATGGGTCATCATTGCCGGCATGCCCATCTGACTCCCCGTTATCTGAGCATGTGCATTTCCCCCTTGCATCTGCTTCTGAGACATCAAGAACTGAGTTGATTCAACTTGTGCCAATGTCGGGTTGTGACCATTCTGTACTCCCCTTACGGTTGGATCTAGAATCATTCCTGCACCGTTGTCACTGCTATAGTATCCTGGAATCTGCGGCTGATAATTTTCTGCTGGTTTCAACATGGGCACATCTGGATATATTCTCCTAACCTGCGGTATCTGCGGGGTGAACAGTAGACTCGGGTCCTTAGATCCCGATGAAGCCCCTGAACTCTGAGTTTCATTGTTCTGTACCGATGCCGGGGGGGCAGAACTGGTACTTGGACCTTGTCCACTCTCTGCATAAGGTGGTGGACGGTCGTTCAGCAATTGCATGATTAACTCCTCATCCTCTAACTCCTCTTCCCTTCTCAACTTTTCCTCGTCCTCTCTATCCTTGGAACACCTCCTGTTCGTCTTACAGGTAGCTTTCTTACCTGTCTCCTCTTCTTCCTTAGTAATTGCGGGAAACAATTTTATCCCCTGCAGTACATCTGACCTCCACACCTTCTGTGCATTATCCCACCTAGCGTCCGCTAGTGTCTTTTCTACCTTCCTTATCCTGTTCTCGAACTTATTTTGCTGCTGCTGTCTAGCCATCAGTTCCCAAATTGCTAGAGCCTCAAACTGTGCTGGCCTTGGAGGTACCTTCATGTCGTACATCGTGAATCTCACATTCTCTAGAATCCTTATATTGAATGTCCCGTGGATCGGGAATGCTACGCTCCCATGTTTCTCTGTCAGCTTGTGCCATTGCTTTAGCCAAAGGCACGGAGCTACCCCTTTTTCCTCCATCACAATGTAAGCTGGTGTACCTTCGGGCGGCGTCTCCTCTCCTATGCTCGCTTTAATGTAAGACTCCCCCTTCATCGCACTCCTTAATGCTTTAAAAAATTTCATTTTCTCGTCTTTTATTTCACAAAGTTTGTAATCAATAGGTGACTTTAATTCCCGGAATACTCTTCGCCTGCCTTTCCCCTTCCAATCGAGCCCCACGGACTGCGTCCAATCCGTGCGCGACCCTTCTCTCCAACCAACCTATCCCAGCGCGGCTCCTAGTGACGTCACACTCACACACACTGCGGCTGACAAAGCCTCGCGGCTAGTCCTCCTTCACTCAGCTCCTCTTGTAACAACTTCTTGCATGTATCGCGAGCTACCAAAAAAAAATAAAACAGATCTGTCGGTTTACTACAGGAAGAGTAACACAATCGCTTCAGGACCTTAGGGATTTTTCACTAGCCTCGGCAGTTATTCCATCTTTCTCGGTCCCCACGTTCGCAAGCAAATCTGACCCACAGACCTACTCTCAACTTGTCAGTGATCTATTCTAGTGCACTTAGAATCTTGTCAAAGCCCGAAGTCGAAGTTTCTTTCATTCCCTTAACACACGTACCGACTCGTTGACCACGCCCGATCAACCTACTAAACCGCCCAGACCACAACATAGATCAACATACTCCGGAGTCTCTTGACCTCGCAGGGCCCGTCTCAACAACAACAACCACGTGGACCTTTTTATGCACAAAGCGCCACACGCACATGAAGTTCGACGACTTCCCTACTCTCACACTCGGAGTCGCACCTCCGCTATTTCTATGAAGTTCGATGACTTCTCTACTTCTACACTCGGAATCGCACCTCCGCTATCCTCTAAAAAGAAAAAAATTCCTCGCAACCTTTTCACCCAACCTGCGGCAATAAGCTGTGCAAGCGCAAAACCCTAACTTCACTCATACCATCACTAGTACCGCCAACGCTGATTCCACACCTCCGTTCTCTTCATTCGCAAGCTCCGAAATCCCGGGAAAGTCGCGGTGGACCTAGCCCATCATCATTCTGTCAATCAGTTTTATCCAAGAAAAATCTAATTCAACTTCTCGAGTGGGGTCTCAAAGGGCGTAACCGTTAATTCAACACCATGTACTTTAAGAGTACGGGGTCGCAAAAGGCGAAACCGTCCTCTGCTATCATCTACTGATAGAGCGGTCCGTACTAGTAATTTTACCTGTATTCTGACGCTCTTTAGGCCGATGAATCTTTTGGCTAAGTGGGAACTCTCCGTACTCTTATATCGATCAATTGCATCAAATCAATAATCAATAACGAACATAAGCAATACCCTGATCAACATAACACTTAACAATTAATCCAGAATACATTTCGGCGAACCCTGACCTTTCAGTCAGGAATAACCACACCAGTTTATTGCAAAGTTAGTGAATTTATTTCCCTATATTAACAAAGCTAGCACAATATAGATGTGTCTCAACACCAAATGATAAACATAAATGAACATTAATAGCTGTCCATAGCGGCGAAACAAGTGCAATCTATGTAGCATTTGAATCACGAGACATTCGATAATAGCAATGCAAATCACTAATACGATAATCTGTAATGAGCTAATTGCATACATTTAGTCAGCATAACAAGGTCTCAAATTGCATCGTGCAACAGAAGGAATCCTCATCTAACCTCAAATTAGCATCAGCATGTGGGACTTCATGCAAAAAACAATTTAGCAACATTAATTTAGAAAAACTCCTAGCTAGGGATCTTGTCAAAAAAATCAGCAGTTGGTTACCTAAGAGAAACATAATGCAATTGTACAATTTCCTTTCATATTTACCAATTACGATCAGCATACAAGGAAGTCTTCGTCTCACAGGTACCGTTTCTCGATCAGCATGGATCCCGTTTCGATCAGCATGGGACGGGGCAAAGGGGCAGGGGTGGACGGGGCAATTGCCTCACGGCGGCAAGGTAAAACTACTACTTCATGCAAAGGAATCGAAGTTAAAGTCTCTAGGGCAAGAATCATTTAAAGTCTCTTTCTCTCGATTAGAGAAAGCATCAAAGTCTCATTCAAAATGGCGTCGCAGCAAGGTGGGCCATAATAGCTACGAAGTCTACAAAATGGCGGGATGTCCAATAATGGCTGTAATGATCTAATTTCTTCTCGTGCACCTGGTTTTTATAAACAACAGTTCAAATCCAGTAGGGTCTTCCATTGGAGGGTTCATAGGTTAGCTTCAAATTGTCCAATCAAAAACAACAGTTCTCAAGCTTTTACTTAAGCATACATTATCCTTGGAGATGGGTACGCAAGTTGCAACATTTTATACCAATTAGCTCACTTTCAGAGCTTCCATTGTCCGCACCTGCAGATTGACCTTGGAGTAAAGAGAAAAATGCCAAGCTGGCACGAAACTTTAAGATAAGCATGTGAACGATCTCAGTGGAAAAGTACAGCTCCAAGCAAAAATACACGTTTAATAGCACATTGGAAAAATACGAGCATCTAAACCGTGAGACCAGGCAACTAGGCCGAAGCCTCTACTAAAGTAATGCTAAGCTAAAACATTTCAAACAAGCAAATCATAGCACACGTTTACGATTATGTCGGATTAGTGCAATTCTAATACACCACGTTATGTAAAGCACGCTTATAAATGTTGGCAAACTACTCTAAGGGCACATTTTGTCCCCGTACAATCTTTATTAGTTCGGTTAAAGTCACACATGATTATTTCAACACTACGTTTAAGCGCTAATAAATGTAAAACCTTCATTTCTGCTTCATCACATGCGCCAAGATAATTTTACTGCTGATGTAAGGAAAGGTGCCAGACAGATACTGCTACCTAATGCTGCCAGTGCAATAAATGTTGGATGCTCCTTAGCACACGTGGAAGTCTCCACCAGACCGGCAATCATTGTTATTGGCCGAGTCCACGTCCGTTCCCTTGAACTTCGCAGTCAATTCATGATGGCACACGTTGCCAGCTTCTCTACTCTTCATGCTTTTCCTGCATTTTCATTTGCATGTCAAAGAACATTAAAGGGGAAACGGTTCTATCTGACCACCTGGGCCACTTCCCTCATCATTCTGTGATTCAAAGGCTCACAACCGGAGCATCTGGCATCCTGTTGTGGCTTCCATAATTACCGCTATGAATTTTATATGCAAGCGTGTTTAATGCATCCTCTTGTTTTTATCACTCCTCAAAGCGAGGCGTAAGGAAAGCGCACTAAAGACAATATTCGCATGAATATTCAAATGTGACTGAAAATTAGGCTACGTACGCGCAGGTGCCCACATCGCATCACCAGAAGCTGAAGAGATTAATTGAGGTAATGTTGACAGCTCGTCAACGTTCTCCACATCTTAAGAAAAATGGCCGGTAACGAAAGTGACAACAATCTGTATTTGTTTGTATTCGGGAGATGTTTAGCACCTTCGGATAAAAGCAAACACTAAAAAAAAAACGAACCAGATCTCATAAATTGTACTGGCAATGAGCAATTTTGTAGAAGGATGTGATAAATGTGCAGTGGATGACTAGTGCGCAAACCTTGTGTGCTAGTTAGCGCAAATGTCAATTCAAGACAGGTGGAAAATTAGTTGCAGATCAAAAACGGTTTTACTCGTCTCTCCTGTTTAAAAAAATCGAGATTTTTAATTGGTTACACCTGGTGGAGAAATGACAATTAGGCTTTAGCAGTGCTCTAAAATGAATAATTAAAGGAATCGGTAGAATATGCAGCAAACCGGAATTGGAAGAACTGATGAAACACCAATCTTTTTTTTTTAGCAATTTCCTACATGCGAGTCATTTGTGATTCGAAATTCCATTATACACAGTGCTTTAAAGGGGCCGGTACTTCCCGGTACTGAGTACCGGCACTTTTTTTTTTTTAGAGGGAGAGTACCTGCACTTCTCAAGATAAACCTAATACTTCTAATTGGAGAGTACCGGCACTTCTCAGAAACAAGCAGGCACTCTGATATAGAGTACCTGCACTTCTGTTTTTCCATTTCAAGTACTGATTATACAAAGATTCGCAAATTGTAAAAATCGGCACAGCAGCTAAATTGCCTCTGCAAATTACCATGAAGCGCAAGTAGGTGGCAACCATTTGTAAGGTATGAGAGGCTGCCCAAACTTTCACAGTGTCTGCACTCTAAGCCAAAGTGGTGAGGAGACATGCACTGTGTGCTCTACAGCGTAGAAAAAGACAGGGAGGGAATTTTAGGCCTCGAGTTGCCCTTTGCGAGCAGACAGAGATCGGAATTAATGGGAGATACAGACAAAGGACTCCTTATTTATTTGGTAGGCAGCCCATCCTCCACAAAGCAATGGAGTATATTACTCCGTCGCCCTGGCGTAGGTGTCGCCCACCAAATTTTGAAATCTCTACTGACCCAGCAGACATTTCAAGCATGACGATTCCTGCCAATCCATTGAAATTTTGTCAGACGCCTCTATCAGCATGACTAAGTTGTGTGTCAAAATTACGTTTTTTTTCCGAAAAGAAAATCCCAAAGCAGGGTTTTTCTTTTTGAAAATTAAAAAAAACAAAACAATGCCCCTCTTACCCTGAAAGTGCTCTCCGATGGCAAGGGAGTATTGAGCACTTTTCAGTGTCCATTACTGCAAGTTTTGTCCTGGCTGTGACGGCCATTGAAAAACAAGACTGATTTGCCTATGGCTGGGTCCAAACTGAGGTGGCATGGTGGGCAAAAAAGCGATGGATTGGGATGCGCCCGAGCGATTGCCAGTGGCTGAGATTAATTCAAGCATTTCGTCCATCACCTTGTCCTTTTTGCATTTACTGCCTTAAGTGAGCCAGGTATTCCTAGACATGGGTACCGAGCTCACTGTGCAACTCGGACCAAGTTATAACTAGACAAAACTGGTCCTAGGTTGCTTGTGTTCCAGATCAGGGAGGACCTGGACTGTTCCCATAAGGAGCAGGATCAAGACTAATTTAATATGCTGGGTCCAAACTGAGGTGGCAAGGTGGGCAAAAAAATGATAGATTGTGATGCGGCTGATGAAGCAGAAATGAAGGTTTTACATTTATTAGTGCTTAAACGTAGTGTTGAAATAATCATGTGTGACTTTAACCGAACTAATAAAGATTGTACAGGGACAAAATGTGCCCTTAGAGTAGTTTGCCAACATTTATAAGCGTGCTTTATATAACGTGATGTATTAGAATTGCACTAATCCGACATAATCGTAAACGTGTGCTATGATTTGCGTGTTTGAAATGTTTTAGCTTAGCATTACTTTAGTAGAGGCTTCGGCCTAGTTGCCTGGTCTCACGGTTTAGATGCTCGTATTTTTCCAATGTGCTAATAAACGTGTATTTTTGCTTGAAGTTGTACTTTTCCACTGAGATCGTTCACATGCTTATCTTAAAGTTTCGTGCCAGCTTGGCATTTTTTCTCTTTACTCCAAGGTCAATCTGCAGGTGCGGACAATGGAAGCTCTGAAAGTGAGCTAATTGGTATAAAATGTTGCAACTTGCGTACCCATCTCCAAGGATAATGTATGCTTAAGTAAAAGCTTGAGAACTGTTGTTTTTGATTGGACAATTTGAAGCTAACCTATGAACCCTCCAATGGAAGACCCTACTGGACTTGAACTGTTGTCTATAAAAACCAGGTGCACGAGAAGAAAGCAGCCATTACCAGCTTGATACTCGCCATTTTGTAGACTTCGTAGCTATTATGGCCCACCTTGCTGCGACGCCATTTTGAAAGATACTTTGATGCTTTCTCTAATCGAGAGAAAGAGACTTTAAATGAATCTTGCCCTAGAGACTTTAACTTTGATTTGTCCCTTTGCATGAAGTAGTAGTTTTACCTTGCCGCCGTGAGGCAATTGCCCCGTCCACTCTGCCCCTTTGCCCCGTCCCATGCCGATCGAAACGGTACCCATGCTGATCGAGAAACGGTACCTGTGAGACGAAGACTTCCTTGTATGCTGATCGTGATTGGTAAATATGAAAGGAAATTGTACAATTGCATTGTGTTTCTTTTAGGTAACCAACTGCTGATTTTTGACAAGATCCCTAGCTAGGAGTTTTCTAAATTAATGTTGCTAAATTGTTTTCGCATGAAGTCCCACATGCCGATGCTAATTTGAGGTTAGATGAGGATTCCTTCTGTTGCACGATGCAATTTGAGACCTTGTTATGCTGACTAAATGTATGCAATTAGCTCGTTACAGATCATAGTATTAGTGATTTGCATTGCTATTATCGAATGCCTTGTTATTCAAATGCTGCATAGATTGCACTTGTTTCGCCGTTATGGACAGCTATTAATGTTCATTTATGTTTATCATTTGGTGTTGAGACACATTTATATTGTGCTAGCTTTGTTAATATAGGGAAATAAATTTACTAACTTTGCAATAAACTGGTGTGGTTATTCCTGACTGAAAGGTCAGGGTTCGCCGAAATGTATTCTGGATTAATTGTTAAGTGTTATGTTGATCAGGGTATTGCTTATGTTCGTTATTGATTATTGATTTGATGCAAATGATCGATATAGAGTACGGAGAGTTCCACTTAGTCAAAAGATTCATCGGCCTAAAGAGCGTCCGAATACAGGTAAATTAGTAGTACGGACCGCTCTATCAGTGGATGGTAGCAGAGGACGGTTACGTCTTTTGGGACCCCGTACTCTTAAAGTACATGGTGTTGAATTAACGGTTTCGACTTTTGACACTCCACTCGAGAAGTTGAATTAGATTTTTCTTGGGTAAAACTGATTGAGAAAATGATGATGGGCTAGGTCCACCGCGACTTTCCCGGGATCTCGGAGCTTGCGAATGAAGAGAATGGAGGTGTGGAATCGGCGCTGGCGGTACTAGTGATGGTATGAGTGAAATTAGGGTTTTGCGCTTGCACAGCTTATTGCCGCAGATTGGGTGAAAAGGTTGCGAGGAATTTTTTTCTTTTTTAGAGGATAGCGGAGGTGCGACTCCGAGTGTAGAAGTAGAGAAGTCGTCGAACTTCATAGAAATAGCGGAGGTGCGACTCCGAGTGTGAGAGTAGGGAAGTCGTCGAACTTCATGTGCGTGTGGCGCTTTGTGCATAAAAAGGTCCACGTGGTTGTTGTTGTTGAAACGGGCCCTGCGAGGTCAAGAGACTCTGGAGTATGTTGATTTATGTTGTGGTCTGGGCGGTTTAGTAGGTTGATCGGGCGTGGTCAACGGGTCGGTACGTGTGTTAAGGGAGTGAAAGGAACTTCGACTTCGGGCTTTGACAAAATTCTAAGTGCACTAGAATAGATCATTGACAAGTTGAGAGTAGGTCTGCGGGTCAGATTTGCTTGCGAACGTGGGGACCGAGAAAGATGGAATAACTGCCGAGGCTAGTGAAAAATCCCTAAGGTCCTGAAGCGATTGTGTTACCCTTCCTGTAGTAAACTGACAGATCTGTTTTATTTTTTGGTAGCTCGCGATACATGCAAGAAGTTGTTACGAGAGGAGCTGAGTGAAGGAGGACTAGCCGCGAGGCTTTGTCAGCCGCAGTGTGTGTGAGTGTGACATCACTAGGAGCCGCGCTGGGATAGGTTGGTTGGAGAGAAGGGTCGCGCACGGATTGGACGCAGTCCGTGGGGCTCGATTGGAAGGGGAAAGGCAAGCGAAGAGTATTCCGGGAATTAAAGTCACCTATTGATTACAAATTTTGTGAAGTAAAAGACGAGAAAATGAAATTTTTTAAAGCATTAAGGAGTGCGATGAAGGGGGAGTCTTACATTAAAGCGAGCGTAGGAGAGGAGACGCCGCCCGAAGGTACACCAGCTTACATTGTAATGGAGGAAAAAGGGGTAGCTCCGTGCCTTTGGTTAAAGCAATGGCACAAGCTGACAGAGAAACATGGGAGCATAGCGTTCCCGATTCATGGGACATTCAATATAAGGATCCTAGAGAATTTGAGATTCACGATGTACGACATGAAGGTACCTCCAAGGCCAGCACAGTTTGAGGCTCTAGCAATTTGGGAACTGATGGCTAGACAGCAACAGCAAAATAAGTTAGAGACCAGGATAAGGAAGGTAGAAAAGACACTAGCGGACGCTAGGTGGGATAATGCACAGAAGGTGTGGAGGTCAGATGTACTGCAGGGGATAAAATTGTTTCCCGCAATTACTAAGGAAGAAGAGGAGACAGGTAAGAAAGCTACCTGTAAGACAAACAGGGGGTGTTCCAAGGATAGAGAGGACGAGGAAAGGTTGAGAAGAGAAGAGGAGTTAGAGGATGAGGAGTTAATCATGCAATTGCTGAACGACCGTCCACCACCTTATGCAGAGAGTGGACAAGGTCCAAGTACCAGTTCTGCCCCTCCGGCATCGGTACAGAACAATGAAACTCAGAGTTCAGGGGCTTCATCGGGATCTAAGGACCCGAGTTTACTGTTCACCCCGCAGATACCGCAGGTTAGGAGAATATATCCAGATGTACCCATATTGAAACCAGCAGAAAATTATCAGCCGCAGATCCCAGGGTACTACAGCAGTGACAACGGTGCAGGGATGATTCTAGATCCAACCGTAAGGGGAGTACAGAATGGTCACAACCCGACATTGGCACAAGTTGAATCAACCCAGTTTTTGATGCCTCAAAAGCAGATGCAGGGGGGAAATGCACATGCTCAGATGACGGAGAGTCAGATGGGCATGCCGGCAATGATGACCCATAGTGTGGGAATGAACATGCCTCAGAACATGGGAAATGGACAAAACCCAGATGCGATATCGCTACCTATTACTGTAGGTCCACCGGTACCTCTGTACAGTCAGCCTAATTTAGGTATGAGCGGTCAGGGATCAATGCTGCAGAATGGGACAGAGAGGAGGTGCATAGAAAACACTCCAGGGATAACTCCGATAGCGGCTCTGCCAACTGGATATGGGACCTTGATGGAGTTTAGTCCCATATGTGCTCAGTCAACACTGGTGAGGTCGAGTCCCCCACTGATGATACCGCTGTCATCGAATACTGAAAAGTTGCCGCAACCATCAATGGCAGTCGATGTGAAGGCTACACTGATGGGGTTGAATGCGCAACAGCTGACACAATGGTTCAACAGTCTAAATTCCACACAAAGTTCAGCCAGTGGGAAGGGAGAAGACTATCTGAATAGGGTCGGGTTGAACATGGAAGCACAAGAATTGGTGGAAGGGACTATGGGTGTGAATAGGTTAGAGTCCTACTCGGAAGAAGAGCTGAGGTATCTATGTCCCAGGATTACGAAAGAAGTGAATAAGGTACATAAAAGTTTGCAGGAAATAGCTGACAAAAACGGGGTTGACATAGACAAGACAAAACACTTGAGCAGAAGCTACAGGTTGGATTTCGGGACCACAGATTTTGAACACATGAGGTCAGCAGGTATGAAGGCGCACCTTAGAGAATTGCTGCAGAGTGCACAAGTGTGGAGGTGCTTAGACAAGTGGGAAAGCAGGTGGGTAAAGAGAAAGGAAAAGAGGAGGGACAGTGCTACGGAACTCAACAAGAAAAGACCACAGAGTAGCGAGGTAGTAACCATGTTACCAATGAGGGAGACAGCAGGGGGAAAATTAATACATGTACCATGGCACAGGAGCGACATTCAGTCTTTTACGGATGATTTTCCCAAACTGAGAGAGAAGCCGATTGAATGGTATCAACAGACTGATAGGTTTGTGAAGCTTGCAAAATGTCTCTGGGAAGACCTGAACACCCTCTTTGAGATTGTGGTTCCAGCAGATTTGTGGGAGGATTGCAAAAGAGCTGTAGGTTGGCCGACAAGTGAACCAGAGAGAGACAGGGAGACGGGTGCACCATCACCTATGGTGATGAGCTTGTACTATAAGGTGATTGAGCATTTGAAGACGAAGGTTGCCGCGAAAAATGTGGATTGGCAGAAGATCGATCGAACGGCCCAAGAGGCTAAAGAGTCGATTCATAGTTACAATGAGAGGTTGTTGAAGGCGTTCAAAAACTACAGCGGCACGGAAACAATAGAGGCGAAGGATATGCTTCATTTTGTGTTCAGATTTGTGGAAGGGCTGAGACCAGAGATAAGTCAGATGATAAAGTCGCATTTGATTTGTTGGCAGTCGAAACCGATTGATGAGGTGTTGAATTATGCGAAATACTGTAGCGACAAAATTGAAGTGAAACAGAAAAGGTTGAAAGAGAAGGTGATGATGATGCAACTTAAAGCAGCTCAGACAGGTCTGCAAGGTTTGCAAGGGATGCAAGGGTTCCAACAGCAGGCACCGCAATCGCAGCCGCAGTTGCAGGGAAATATGATGTTTCAGCCACAGGCCAGAGGCAGAGGCAGAGGAGGTTTTGTGAATAATGGTCCGGATTTGAACACTGTTGTGACTGGTGTGCAGGCAATGAAGAAGGTGATGCCGTGTCACGTGTGCGGAATTGTCGGTCATTGGAAACGCGAGTGCCCGATGGTGGTGCAGGAAGGTGCAGGTGCAGGTGTTGGTCAGCAAAACAATGATGTCAATGCATTTCAGACAATGAGGGGACCGAAAATGAGAGGTCCAAGCCCAAATTTTCAGACCGTAAATCAGTTGCAGGGATTACAACCTATGCAGCCGCAGCAGATGCAGATGCCTCGTATGCAGATGACGCAAATGCAGCCAATGCAACAGCAGTTTCCCATGGTACCTAATCAGCAAATGCAAATACCTTTGGCACCAATGAGTCAGCAGCAAGTGATGGTTCCTCCACAGGTCTCGGGTCAGGTAATGAGTACAAATGGCACCGTACAACAGTTCCCACTACACAGTGAGAGTGGAATAAACAATGTATGGGAGAGTGAAAGTTCAGAAGAAGAAGGAGATTGTGTGCTTGCAGCATCCCTGGAAGTTGATCAAAAGGGTCCGTACGTAGAGGGAAGAGTAATGGGTCATCGTGTCTCATTCTTGGTTGACACGGGAGCCACACGTTCAACAGTTAAGAGCAGTGAAGTACCAAATTTGCCACTCTCAGGGAGGACAGTTCAAGTGGTGGGAGTAGCAAACAGGCACCTGACGAACCCAATAACAGATCCGGTACCAGTCAGCATCGGTAACTATCAAGGGGTGCATCAGTTTGTGGTATGTGACTCAAGCCCGATAGCACTATTAGGAAGAGACCTATTGTGCAAATTGGGTTGTTCGATCATGTGTTCGAACGAAGGAATAACAATCCAGACGAGCAGTGATGGGGAAGAAGAGGACAGTGTAGAGGGGGATGAGATGGAAACTGTCGATGAAGAATATCCTCTGATTTGTCTTTTCCCGATGATAACTGAAGAAGATATTCCAGCCGAATTACGGGAAACAGTCGGAAAGGAAGTGTGGGATATGACAGGGAAAGAGGTGGGATTGATGAAAGGAGTGGAACCAGTGAAAGTGACTGTAAAGCCCAATGCAATCTTTCCCCAGACCCCACAATACCACATGGCACAAGACACCATCATGAAAGTTGCCCAACTCATTGACGAGTTTGTAAAACAGGGGGTACTGAAAGAAGTGTTAAGCAGTCCATGTAATTCACCAATAATGGGACTAATAAAGCCAAGTGGAAAGGTCCGACTTGTGCAGGACTTGAGGAAAATAAATGACATCATTGTCAAGTGTTGCCCTGTCGTACCAAATCCAGCTGTGATAATGTTTCAAGTCCCTTGCGATGCCGAATGGTTCTCAGTCATCGACTTGTCACAAGCATTCTTTTCTGTGCCTCTTCATGAGGACAGCCAATTCCTCTTTTGTTTCAAATTCTTAGACAGAGTGTACAGTTGGTGTCGAATTCCTCAAGGGTTCTCTGAGTCACCGTCCATCTTCAATCAGATTCTAAAGAAAGATTTGGAAGCGTTAGAGTTGCCATTCGAGTCAACTCTGGTACAGTACATTGATGACTTACTGATTGCATCAAAGACAGAAAGTGGCTGCACAGCCGATACCATTGCTCTGTTGAACCATTTGGGAAGGAATGGACACAAGGTGTCTCCTTCCAAATTGCAGTTCTGTCAGAAGAAAGTGAAATACTTGGGTCACCAAATAGAGAAAGGGTCACGGAGAATAATGAAGGAAAGAATAACAAGTGTACTTCAAATGAGTCCACCCAAGACAAGGAGGGAGGTGAGGAAGTTTTTGGGAATGGTGGGCTACTGACGCCAGTGGATTCCCAACTTCTCGACTCTAGCAAAGCCTTTACTGAAACTGACCCAGAAGGATGCCTTGGATCAAATTGAACTGAAAGGAGATGAGATGGATGCTTTTGTTGAATTGAAAGAGTGCATGTGCAGGGCTCCAGCTTTAGGTATGCCTGATTACACAAAGCCTTTCACATTGTTTTGTCATGAACGTGATGCATGTTCTTTGTCTGTCTTGACTCAAGCCCATGGTGGCGTAAACAGACCAGTAGCGTATTTTTCAGCTACTTTGGATCCGGTCGCAGCAGCACTCCCAGGGTGTTTGCGCGCCGTAGCAGCAGTTGGTATCAGCCTCACTCAGAGTGAAGGAATAGTGATGGGACACCCAGTAACAGTCATGGTCCCTCACTCAGTTGAGATACTTTTGACCCGCTCCCGAACGCAACACATGACCGGAGCAAGACTCACAAGGTATGAAACGATAATTCTGGGCTCACCGAATGTGCAGCTGAAAAGGTGCACTACGTTGAATCCAGCAACCTTGCTTCCTGGTGAAAATGCTGAAATTGAGAACGCTGAAGACGTCGAGCATGACTGCCTTCAGGTGACTGAATTTTGCACAAAACCTCGACCTGACATTAAGGATACTAAGCTTGATGAAAATGACCAAATTGTTTTTGTTGATGGTTCATGTCTAAGAGATGGGATGGGAATTTTGAAAGCAGGATATGCTGTATGTACTGTAACAGGTGTCTTGGAAGCGGGCTGGCTTCAAGGAGTCTATTCTGCACAAGTAGCAGAACTTGTAGCCCTTACAAGAGCATGTCAACTGTCTGCATTGATGAAAGTCACCATTTACACTGATAGTCAGTACGGGTTTGGAATTGTGCACGACTTTGGACAACTATGGTCACAGAGAGGTTTCCTGACTTCTTCAGGATCCCCAGTGAAAAACGGGGAGAGAATAAGGGAATTGTTACACGCCATTCAAATGCCAGCTGAAGTTGCAGTTGTAAAGTGCAGTGCTCATACAAAAGGACAGGACTATGTTTCTCTGGGAAATGCATATGCGGATCAAGTTGCAAGATTTTGTGCCTTGAACTGTATATTACTCAGGGATGAATGGAATTCGATAAGTGAGCCAGAACTCGAACAAGCTGAAGCATTTGCCTTAAAGGTTGTAGATACAATAGATGAACTAAAAGCATTGCAGAATAACGTCAGGGAGGATGAGAGAGATTCCTGGATTAAATCACAATGTATAAAGAGACCAGACGAGTTATGGGTTTCAAATGAGGGAAAATTTGTTTTGCCAAACAGTCTCTTATCACAGCTTACGCGGTTCTATCATGGGCAAGCTCACCTAGGGAGAGATGCCATGATAAGATTGTTCAAAACTGATTGGTTTAACCCCAGATTTCGTCAAGCTGCAGAAGCAGTTTGCCATCGATGTGTCACTTGCCAGCAGATGAACCCAGTAAAGGGAACGGTTGTGAACGCGAGCCACATTGGTAGAGCAACTGGCCCGTTTAGTCGTATGCAGATAGATTTCATTGAGATGCCTGTGCATGGAGGCCTAAAGTATGTGTTGGTGATTGTGTGCATTTTTAGTCACTGGATTGAGGCATACCCCACACGTAGAAATGACAGCCTTACAGTTGCAAAGCTATCGTTGAGAGAGTTGATACCACGTTTCGGATTCCCGATCTCTTTAGAATCAGATAGGGGAAGTCACTTCAATAACGAGGTGATAAAGTTACTTTGCGAAGCGCTGAACATTGAGCAAAAACTGCATTGTAGCTATCGCCCTGAAGCATCAGGATTGGTGGAGCAGATGAATGGTACACTGAAATCAAGAATGGCGAAAATATGTGCATCGACAAATTTGAAATGGCCTGACGCATTGCCCTTGGCGCTAATGTCAATGAGAAACACCCCTGATAGAAAGACTGGATTGTCTCCGCACGAAATTCTCATGGGCAGGGCTATGAGACTTCCTGCAGTTCCCGCAAACGCGCTTTTGAATATTACAGATGATATGGTGTTAGACTACTGCAAGGGTCTGGCTGACGTGGTTCGCTCTTTCTCTCACCAGGTGGAAGCAACCACCTTACCACCTATCCAAGGTCCAGGACACGCACTGAAAGCAGGTGACTGGGTCGTGGTAAAGAAGCACGTGAGGAAGTCGTGTCTGGAACCCCGTTGGAAAGGCCCTTTCCAAGTGATCCTGACGACAACTACCGCTGTGAAGTGTGCGGGGGTTCCCAACTGGATCCACGCCAGTCACACAAAGAAAGTGTTGTGTCCCACAGATGAGGAAGTTGAAGCGCTGAAACTGCCAGTGCCTGATAAAACAGTGCTGAGTGCTGAGACAGAACAAAACCGAACTGAAAGCGAACAGGCAGAAGCAGGAGAGAGAGAGATATTATTGGAGGACGAAGAGACAAACTCACTTGGGGGAGACCAAGGAGAAAGTTCAGACAGCGACGAAGCAGCTGAAGGTGACAAAGAGCCTGAAGCAGCTGAGGGTAGCAAAGAGCCTGAAGCAGCTGAGGGTGACAAGGAACCTGAAGCAGCTGAAAGTGATACAGAGCCTGACGAAAGTAACGGTGACGAAGGGCTCGAAAAAGGTGAAAAAGCAGGAGAGCCTGATCAGAGGAGGGCTTTCCCAGAAGCAGACGATACAGAAAAAGAAAAAGAGAATGTGATTGATTCCCCAAAAGGAGGGGACAAGGCAGAACAGGACGAAAAGGTTCAAGCTTCTACAGAAAAGGTCGCAGGTACATCAAATGGACATGGTGCAAAGAGGAGACTAAGTATATCACCAGTAAAACAAAGGACTGAAGACAGTTTGAACGACGGAG
Organism: Pleurodeles waltl; assembly: GCF_031143425.1. Lineage (NCBI taxonomy): Eukaryota > Metazoa > Chordata > Amphibia > Caudata > Salamandridae > Pleurodeles > Pleurodeles waltl. The sequence continues at coordinate 376,953,540 of NC_090437.1, read as the reverse complement.
GAAGGCCAAAAGTGAAAGAGAAAAGAAAGGAAGTGTCTGTCGTGGTACCATCCCCAAGTGAAGAAAAGGACTTGACAAAAGAGGAAAGTACCAGCGAGGCAGAATAGAAAAGAGAAGCAAAATTGAAAAGGAAAAGGATACCAAACAGGAGATATTCCGGTCCAGAATGGGCATATGCAGTCAATGACGATTGGACTGACGAGTTTGTATCTCTAAGCATCGAGAACGAAGAAGAAGAGATACCAATAGAAAAGAAAAGTTTTATGGACAGTGTTGATTGAAAGGGTGATAAATGACATTGCCTGCTACAATCTAAAGTGATAAAACCAGCTGAGACATTGCTAAACCGGATGAGACATTTGCTAAACCGATAAAGACTGAGTTATTGCCGAATTGAGACAAATGCTGCTAACCGATAAGTGACTGGCCTCTTGAAGAAAACTGTGTGAACATTGCGCTCGTTCAGCTTTGTAACTGAATTGCTAAATAGTTTCTTTATAGGTGCTTCTAGCTCTCTGATTCTATACAGATCATGACGCAAAACAGTAGAAAGAAGTATTGTAAATATGTGTGTATAGGCTTGATAATTGCATGTGCACTAATAATAATGGCAATAGTGCTTGCAATGCATGGAAAGGGTGAGAATGAGAAAATTGACGCTTCTACTTTTGCTCCTGTTACTGTCACTGAACTAACCGCATTGAAAAGATTAGAAATAGATGAGAGACTCTTGCATGATAAGAAGGAGCTTTCGTATAATGTTTTCTATCGCTTGCTAACAGAATATGTTGAGACTATGGATGCGAAAGATTGTTATGTGTGTACACAAATACCGACATCAGTGAAGGAAGGGGTGACATATCACCACATGCCGCTTACATACGGGATTACATGTAGTATAGTAATGTCTAGATTTTATGGTCAAACTAACATACAGTATTTTTACTCGAATTATGATGTTACCTTTGCATATGTTCCTATAATAGCGCAGCTAAGCCAGATTGCTAAAGATTGGGATGCTAAAATAATGAGGGAATTTTTCGAGCCAATGCTACCTTTTGAAACGGCTCACGCTCATAGGGAAAACCTTAACTGCTCGCTCTCTGCAGTAGAAATAAGCTTTTTAGATCACACAGATGATAGAAGGGCACAAATGAATGCGAAATTAGAAAAAGAGCTACATAAGAGGACTTCAGTAGATAATTATGATTTTGCCGCAATAAAGACACAAGGGAGAATAGCTTTAGATGCTTGGCATGTAGGGAAATTTTGTATATATCGAGGTGAATCTTATTATGACAACATTTTTGTAGGAGCGAGTGAGTGTAAACATACGTTTATCTTTAAGGCCAAATGGACATTCATGATGAACGGACTTGACCCTGTCATACCAGGTGTATATTACATTTGTGGGTATAATGCCTATTATCGTCTTCCAAAGGGATGGTGGGGGAGATGTTATTTGGGTATAGTGTTCCCAAAGGTTTATCAACTGGATGACCTATCGATGATTCAAAAGACATCTGATCCCATCGTATCCAGAAAAGAGAGACCGCAGCTGCTGTGGTAGGAGATATATTTGGAGCCATGATTCCTTCATTGGGAGTTGTGCTGAATTCCATCAAAATAAGAAAGTTGTCTACTATAGTGGATAACATGTTGACAAAGTTTTCAGGTGCTATAATCCTGATAGATGCTGAACTTGCAGCGGAAAGAGCTATGACTCTTCAAAATAGGCTTGCTTTAGACATTCTTTTAGCAAAGGATGGCGGCGTTTGCAAAATGCTTGGTGCACGACACTGTTGTACGTATATTCCCGACAATAGTGTGAAGATTAAAACTATGCTTGCTAATCTAACAAAAGAGAGTGCAGATTTGAAGGAATTGAAAGAACCAGGAGTGTGGGAGAAGGTGGGAAAAGGACTTGCTTCAGTGGGAAATTGGATTGGGGGAATTTGGAATGGAATATTACTAAAAATAATACAGGGAATATTAATTGTACTGATTTGCATATTTGGAATTTGGGGAATAAAAAGGGGAATAATAATGATAATGGAAAGAATTAAAAGAAGGAAGGAAGAGAAAATAATGAAAAGAATGGCAGAAGAATACAAAGCGAAAACTAGGGGAATTAAAAGGAAAAGAGAACTGACAGAATTTTAATGGAATAAAATTTGTGGGCATGGTTTGGTGTGATGACAAGTAGTCATCAGAGGAGGGATTGATGAAGCAGAAATGAAGGTTTTACATTTATTAGCGCTTAAACGTAGTGTTGAAATAATCATGTGTGACTTTAACCGAACTAATAAAGATTGTACGGGTACAAAATGTGCCCTTAGAGTAGTTTGCCAACATTTATAAGCGTGCTTTATATAACGTGATGTATTAGAATTGCACTAATCCGACATAATCGTAAACGTGTGCTATGATTTGCTTGTTTGAAATGTTGTAGCTTAGCATTACTTTAGTGGAGGCTTCGGCCTAGTTGCCTGGTCTCACGGTTTAGATGCTCGTATTTTTCCAATGTGCTAATAAACGTGTATTTTTGCTTGAAGTTGTACTTTTCCACTGAGATCGTTCACATGCTTATCTTAAAGTTTCGTGCCAGCTTGGAATTTTTTCTCTTTACTCCAAGGTCAATCTGCAGGTGCGGACAATGGAAGCTCTGAAAGTGAGCTAATTGGTATAAAATGTTGCAACTTGCGTACCCATCTCCAAGGATAATGTATGCTTAAGTAAAAGCTTGAGAACTGTTGTTTTTGATTGGACAATTTGAAGCTAACCTATGAACCCTCCAATGGAAGACCCTACTGGACTTGAACTGTTGTCTATAAAAACCAGGTGCACGAGAAGAAAGCAGCCATTACCAGCTCGATACTCGCCATTTTGTAGACTTCGTAGCTATTATGGCCCACCTTGCTGCGACGCCATTTTGAAAGATACTTTGATGCTTTCTCTAATCGAGAGAAAGAGACTTTAAATGATTCTTGCCCTAGAGACTTTAACTTTGATTTGTCCCTTTGCATGAAGTAGTAGTTTTACCTTGCCGCCGTGAGGCAATTGCCCCGTCCACTCTGCCCCTTTGCCCCGTCCCATGCCGATCGAAACGGTACCCATGCTGATCGAGAAACGGTACCTGTGAGACGAAGACTTCCTTGTATGCTGATCGTGATTGGTAAATATGAAAGGAAATTGTACAATTGCATTGTGTTTCTTTTAGGTAACCAACTGCTGATTTTTGACAAGATCCCTAGCTAGGAGTTTTCTAAATTAATGTTGCTAAATTGTTTTTGCATGAAGTCCCACATGCCGATGCTAATTTGAGGTTAGATGAGGATTCCTTCTGTTGCACGATGCAATTTGAGACCTTGTTATGCTGACTAAATGTATGCAATTAGCTCGTTACAGATCATAGTATTAGTGATTTGCATTGCTATTATCGAATGCCTTGTTATTCAAATGCTGCATAGATTGCACTTGTTTCGCCGTTATGGACAGCTATTAATGTTCATTTATGTTTATCATTTGGTGTTGAGACACATTTATATTGTGCTAGCTTTGTTAATATAGGGAAATAAATTTACTAACTTTGCAATAAACTGGTGTGGTTATTCCTGACTGAAAGGTCAGGGTTCGCCGAAATGTATTCTGGATTAATTGTTAAGTGTTATGTTGATCAGGGTATTGCTTATGTTCGTTATTGATTATTGATTTGATGCAAATGATCGATATAGAGTACGGAGAGTTCCACTTAGTCAAAAGATTCATCGGCCTAAAGAGCGTCCGAATACAGGTAAATTAGTAGTACGGACCGCTCTATCACGGCCTGAGTAATTGCCATTGACTGAGATTAATTCAAGCATTCCGTTGATCACCCTTTTCTTTTTGCATCAAAATTAGGTGGGCAGATATACAGCCAAACCTCCAACAGCCCTTACCCCATCGAGCCGTTGGAGAAATATGATCACAGTAGCAACAGAGTAGTATCCGCCTTTGTAAAAATATAGTCCCCTCAAATTTAAATTAGGCAGGTGGACCATAAATAGGGAGGGGAGGGAACTTTCTCGCCATTACATTGGAGTTTCCTCTACATCAACAACAAATTTGGACCCCAATTGAGCAGTCAGCCTGAATTTAACAGATGAGCTGAAGTCTATGGTACAGTGCCTCGCTAAATACAGCCAAGCTGTTACTGCACATGTTCAGGTATTAAGCTCCCTACACCTACTACAGTCAGGTTGTAATGAAAACACTATTGCAGTAGAAGGTGTTATTTTATAGAGTGCGCTTTCAAAATTATCTAGACAACTCCTGGATGCACTGCTAACCAGGATAATTGTCTGAATAAGGGGGTGTGGGGTGGTTGCTCAACTTAACCCTCTTGAGTCTTGGGCATATCAATAAAAATCACAATAAACGACTCTTGAATAAGTATTTAGTCAACAATATTATACTACTTACTATTGGACTAACGTTTTTTTATTTACCACATTTCAATTTTTAGAGTCATTTCAATATTATCAAACACTACTAGGATGTATGTACCATTCCTATACAAAAATGTTGTGTAAATATAATTAGAACATTGGAACATTGGCAGCTCCATTGAAAACAATGGAGTGCTGCGGGCTTTTACTGGCCGATAAAAGCCCGCAGTGCCAACATTCCAATGATTCCAATGTTCGCTTTGTTCACAGCAACAGCTGTGAACAAAGCCTCACGGAGCCCGAGGGGATTTTAATCCCCTCGGGCTCCATGAGGAATTTGTTTTATTTAATAGAACATTCTGCCCTGAATGACAGGTCTAACGAAATGGACTATTTGTACTATGTCTCCTACCAAACAATTGTATATAAGACAGTGTACAAAGGACTGAATGTTTTATATTAGATGCTTATATAGTAGTGATATGGTAATTTATAGACACAATTATGTTTATGTTTAAACAAACTTTTTGTAGAGGAATTGTACAAATTGATCCTATATATTCTAGAACTGTTTTATAATATTAAAATGATTCTAAAAAATGAAATGTGCTAAATAAAAAAACATTAGTCCAATAATTAGTATATTATTGTTGACGAAATACTTATGCAATGATCCATCCCTCAAGAGTCTCTGTTTATTGTGATAACCAGGATGATTGAGCATGGCGTGTCCCCTTTGTGTTACAGAGATTATTTACAGCCATATAATGCTGAATCTATATTTACTGAATTTATTGCCCATTACTCAGGGAGTATCCAACACTCTTCTGACACGGGGAGATATGGGGGAGAGACTTTTACTTGGTGAGTGTGATAATGCACATTAGAGCTTCCCTGTGTTAGAACATTTGATGTATTTCATTCTTGTATGTGACAAGGGCTAATGCTTATGCCATTCGGCATTGGTTACTATTTCATAACAACTCCCAAGCTCTGAGTCAGCAACGCTACAACGCAGCACACGTTAACTACATGAGTTATTGAGTTGTTTTTAAGTATAAAGGGGCGATTCAGATGTTTGCACTAAAGTGATAGAGAATTATAATATTCCCCTAAAAGTTCATGTAAAAACGTAGCAGTATGAGCTATACTGTTCGACAGAGCAATGCTCAGGTAATTGCAAGATGAAGCAATTAAACGTGATTCATTTGAGGATGATGAACCACTAGACATAGAGCATACGGACTGAGCAGGGTGGTGCACATAGACTTCTGTTGAGGGAAGGTCACGCAGAACACAAATAATGAGCATTTATTTTTGAAGTATGGTGTTTTATGTAATGACAAACAATAAGAAATAAAGTGCAATTGCATTCTTCAATAAGGTATTCTGTTACTTGATATGAGCTATTCAATAGCAATATTCAAGTGTAACTGGATTTTAATGTTTTTATTACAAATGAAAACATAATTAAATACCACATTATTCCATGCACATAATTTAAGAGTTACTTTTTCTTGTGATGATCAACATTTGACCAGGTCAGATGCATCTGCCTTGCCCTTCCTCACTTGTGGTCCTATTACACGAAGCAGCAATACTTTATTTTACTTAAGCAATACTCACCCTTGAGCCAAGGGCGGAATTTAGAACTGTGGCTTGCTCTTTGGTAGCCTTGTCACTGCTCTGGCTTCCCTGATTATCTGGGATGATGAAGGCAGTGTGTACAGAATGTCAGCAGGGCCTTTCGAGTTACGTTTAGAACCAGTAGTGGAAAGTTGAATGATAGGGCCCCTCTGCAGAGTGGTCAAAGGAGGGGTCATGATTCTCCAATATCTCCCAAATATCCGTTGGCTTTAGGCGGGATGGGCCCTCTGAATTGTAGGCGGCTCTCCTGCATGGAAGGGGTTGCATCAGCCTGTGTTGCACCACTGATTAGTACAGGCTGGACATACAGACTCACACCAGTCCCATATTCCACCACCACTCCTATTCCCATGCCTCTACTAGTCTTCAATTTGTGGCCATAGTGGTAGAATGACAGAGAAATGGGAGTTATCAGCATTGCACTGCAAATCCCTTCATTCGGATTAGAGTACTGGGCAGACTGTAAGAAGCAACACTTTCTGGCGACCCCGTTATCCAAATAAATTCATGGGATCTCTAGGCACTCGAGATCCAAAGGCACTATGATAATCCATAGAAGTACCATGATCCATACATGATATCAGCAAATAAATCCCCAGGATTCTCATTTCGTCAGTGCAGTACTTGTACAAGCCAGGGAAGGTAATCCTAGTTAATATCACCAACTGATTCTTAAATGGGGAAGGGTTGGTGGGCAAGCTTGGTGGTAGAGTGAGGGGTACTGATATCTGATCTGTGCTGTTTATGCAACCATTATTGACTTGTAATTGGTGATTTTGGTGACATGTGGCAGCCCCAGGATTACCTTTACCCAATTGAAAATTGAGACTGTAGAGTCTGTTTGCTATCCATAGTTTGCATTCTGTGCCCACCCTCACCTCAAAAGCAGGCAGGAAGTGTTCTATTGAGTGCTGAGCAAGGGATCGACCTTCCCATATCAGTTGTTAAAAGGTGCACAATGTCAATTCTGATACCTCAGACAGTTAGAGAATGTAATAAATTGACACCCATGCTACAATGCCCTCTCTTTCTCACTGGCACTGAACTATAGCTGTTTCAAAAATATGAACTACTTTTCCAACTGTATTCTCTTGAAAACGTAATAAAAATCTGGACAGTCTTTAACATCGTACCACAAAATTGCATGTGAAACCAGATTTGTTTCAAAACCTTGTAGTGGCAACTGTATGAGAAAGAACACAACTTCAAGAAAAAGCTTGAATGAATACTGTAAGAGATTGTAATTTCAAAGAAGCGAAGTAAAACAATGATATGAAAATATAAACTGTGCAATATGTAAAACATTTTGTAGAATCTGGAAAACTTTACCAGAGATAAAACACAGTTGCACTGTTTTCTTGATTTTGCATCAATATAACCACTCCCATTTTTTCTTTACCTTTGTTGGTGAATGTGATCGACAAACAATACATTTACTTGTGGTTTTTACCCATTCGTTGCTAAGCCCCCACTCCCCATCACCAGTGCTGAGCCCTTTTTTGGCTATTTGGGGTAGTTCGTGCTTAGACCTCCATAACGTTTTGTGCACATAAGCTATTCACGTCAAATTTGTGTCCTTTTTCCAACATCCGGGGGATTCTAAAAGTGCCCACTATTTGTGGATTCCCCTTGAGGAGAATGAGAAAAATATAGCAGAATTTTGATTTTTGCTAGAAAAATAGGGAAAAAGTGTTCCCGATAAAAGTGTCTGTTTTTTTCCTAAAAATGGCCTCCACCAACACTTTGCTGTACGAAAGCCAACATCTTCCCAACTTTCAGGAACATGCAGAGCTGAATAAAAAAATACCACAGTTTTACAATTTTTCTAAGAGGTAGCTTATTTTCCCTATTTTTTTGTGCTCTCAATCTACTTCCAGTTTTGTGGTGGAAACTAGTGTGAAATCCACGTGTGATACAGAAAAGCTATAGATTTCTGAAATGTAGATATCATTCTGAATTTAGCAAAAGGTCATATGTGTTCCCTCAAGGTGTTCCTAAGAAAAATAACAGTTGGAAAAAAATTTACTGTTGAAAATGACTAAAAAACAGGCATTTGTGACAACATTTTTATCTGTAACTTTTTGTCAGAATACCAGATTGATAAAAGCAATATAACATCCGCTAGGATATATAGGGTTCTATGGTTCTCTAAGAACCCCAGGTACCCAGAGCAAACAACTGAGCTGCACCCTACAATGGGTTTTCTTTGAGTACCAAGTATAGACCAATTCTTATAGTGAAATAGTCAGAGTGAAAAAGGGGTATCGAGGAAAATTATGTATTTCTGAAATGGGCATAAGACATAGAGTTTAGGAGAAGTGGTTATTTCTATAACTCTGTACTTGTAGGTACCCTTACTAGTGTATGATTTGGAGGGTATTTTTCAAAATGTCATCTTTCTTATACATTGGCTTTCAATTGAAAGGCACAAATGCAGCCATTGGTAACAACAAATGTTCTACTATTTTATGCCCCTACAAGTCTCCCTATAAAAATGGTGCATCACGTTTGTGAGTAGGCCTAGTACACCCAACAAGAAACGTGGCAAAATGCAACATGAATGTGTCACATTTTTCCTGCAAAAACTGACACTTTTCCCAATGTGAGTAGCTTGAGGTCTTGGAACCTAGCTCAGCAGACACATAGGGAAACCTAACAGACCTGCACATTTTTGAAAACTAGACACCTAGCGGTATCTAGGGTGGGCTGATTTGCATGGCTCTCACCACTTTTGTTACCTGGAATCCCCTGTAAACCTCAAACATTGACTAAAAAAACACTGTTTCCCTATATTTCTGTGATGGAAAGCTCTGGACTCTGCTGGGAGCCACAAATGTCTTTTCACCCAGTATTTCCCCAAGTATCCCAATAAACAAAGGTACCTCACTTGTGTGGGTAGGCCTAGTACCTACGACTAGAACCGGGAGAAACCGCAACATGAACCCAGCACATTTTTCCACTGAAAACTGACCCTCTTTTTCTGATGTGGGTAGCTCTAGATTTTGGACCCTAGCTCAGCCGGCACCTGGGGAAGTCTTGCCAACCTATAATTTTTTTTTTTTTGTAAGACACATCGGGGTATCCACGGTGGGCTAACTTACATTTGCTCTCACCATGTTTTTGGACCCAGAATCCCTTGCAAACCTCAAACATTGACCAAAAAACCACTGGGGCATATTTACAAGCCCATAGCGCCACCTTGCACCACCCTATCATTATTTTTTAATGCTAAAGTTGCATTAAGGAGACCTTTTCCCCACGCCAAATTTACACAGTGGCGCAATGCTTGCACATCACATTTAGGCCAGGGCAGAATTTTTCATTTTTCTCACAGAATTGTCAGAAGTTGGTCACTCCATGTTACTCTTGTAACATAGCGTTTTGACTAAATTCTGCCACTCAAAAACATTTTGCTCCCATTCAAGCAACATGATGACAATGGGAACAATGGGAGGGTCCAGAAAGCAAGCTGGTGAGCAAGATTTGGTATCCCTCATCATGATTCTGGCTGCTAGAAAGCCTCTCAGTGACATTTTGTAATGTGGGTGGTCGCAACCATTCACTTTCAGAGGGCTGCTTCTTGAGTACACTTTTTACTCAATAAGCATAAAAACCAACTTGAAAATAGGTTTTCGAGTAACTGTTCTTCCCAAACGGATGGTACAGGTATTTTACTTAGCATGAAACACATTTTTTTTTATTTTACTTATTTCAAGGGTATGGAATAGCCACTGAGGCTCCAACTTCCTCTTCCTGTCCAGAAAAATTATCTCAGTGTTTTATCCATCCCTTGGTCACTATTCATTTGGATTTGGAGGTAAAAGGGTCACTTTCTTTTCTGCAATTTCAGCTACATAATTACCATGGTGAGTTTAAGGACTGTTTTTGTGAGATATCAACTAAAAAACAAAAATTGGATAAGTGTGGTGTTTGACGGAAGACATGCACCAGTATTTGTCTGTACATTTTTTTCTCTTTTTTCTTCACTTGTTAAATATTATTGTGGGTTGCCTGGAGTTGCAGTAGGGGCCTATTTGCATCAACGTTTAGGGGCATATTTAAAAGCCCCTTGTGCCCCTTACGCTGTAGCGTAATTGTTTTTATGCTATGGCGGTGCTAAACAGGCCTTCACCCTGCACCATATTTACAAACTCACGCAATGCAAGAATTGTACCTCTTTGTAACCCCTTGTGTCACATTATCCCTGCACCTGATATAATGATTGCAAGGGAGGGTGTTCCCCTGCATGGAGCCCCCCAAAAAATGGAGCAGTGACATTTACAAGATTTCACTGCACTATTCTGGTGTCATTTTTTAACACCTGCTCAGGGCAGGCATTAAAATGACGCTAGTGCATTAGCCTTTGGGCCTCCCTGTGCTTTGCTGGACAGCAAAGTGCCACAATAGCGGCAACATTTTCATGCTATTGTCCTAACGGTCGCCATGGGGTGCTGTATTGGAAAGACAGTGCTCCCATGGTGTCACTGGGGGGCCCAGGGTGACGCAAAGGAAACTGGTTCATTGGAGCTGATGTCCTAGTTCCTTGTAAGTATGCCCCTAAGTTTTTTCAAAGGGAAAAGTTTGCACAACTTTGATTGAAACAATGATAATATATGGCACTAAGCAGTGCTTTACACTGGTCCAGATTTACAAACCGGTGCATTGGGCCCAATGTGTAAATTTGTAAAACTTTGTGTCACATTATACCTGCACTAGGTATAATGAATATAAGGTAGGCAGTCCTATGCAAAAAGCCATGCGGAACGGATGCAGTGAAATTTACAACACTTCACTGCGTCATTCTGTGACATAACTGCATTATAATTATAATTGCTGCTCAGGACAGGTATAGTAAATACAGCGCACCCATGGCGTCATTAGGGAATCGTTGGGCAGTGCAAGAAATCTGACACATCAAGGCTGATGCGTCAGTTTCTTGTAAATGAGGGCTACAGGGTGTGGCCAAAGCCCAGAAGCTTAGGGAGGTGCCTGAAGGAAGGAGTGCACCTGTCTCACCAGTGGCAGTGGAATAGTTATTCCTTAATTACCCCATGTCCAAGGATGATGGGGACAAGGATTCTGGCATCAGAATGCGCAAAGCCAAATTCTCAGAAACGTAGTTAGAAGTGCTAACCGAAGAGTGTGTGGCAGAGATGGACCAGCACTTTGCCAAGGCATCATTCACTGTCTCTGAGGGCCAGAAGAGCAAAATGTGGAACACACAGACACCGTAGAGTCCAACCAGCAACAGTGCGCAATGACATGTCAGATGACATGGAAGACATCATTTCAAATACAAAGCCTTCAAGTCAAACAAATTAGGACAGGTAATAGGCATCTGCAAAGCATGTCAAGATCAGTGTTGAAATTGCAGAAAGGACAGGACCATTGGATTGCTTCCATGGATTAGGGGCAATGTCTGCAGAGACACAGGCACAGGCTTCACAGGGCACACTTAGATGCCTTCGCTCGATCAATAAATTGATTGGCAGTAGCCACGACCAGTCTTGCATGGAGTACCGTCAACATGCAAAATGACACGGTGCACTGCTGTTAGGATGTTGTACGTGGGCCAGTACAAGTAACCACAGCCCTTGAAAACATACAGATACACAACCTGTCTTTCATCAACATTTTGTCACCACCTGAGAGGGAAGATGGTTCCAGCATCAGTGCAATATCTGTCAAGAACAATACAGTACCAGGCGTATATGCCAAAACACCTTAGGATCTGACATGTCCACTCTTCCTCAGACCAATTTTGCCACAAAAGGCAACCAACCCCAGAGGCCAGAAAAAGTGAATTCAGTGAACACTCAAAGTAATGAAACTACTTTGTTTTGGTTTTATTTCATACTTTTTTGCTCTCTTGACACATTAGTATATCCACTAGGGACACTAGGGACACAGTTGATTATGGAGAGATACATTTCTGCAACATGAATAAAAGGTGATCTTTCAGTTACGCAAGAAACATTACCATCATGTGTGATGTCAATTTCTTAGATGTGGTACTCATTTGTACCTCAAACATAGCTGATGGTGATCTCTGTGCATCAAGTGTGAAACTCTGCTGCAAGTGTCTCTTCCTGCTGAACCTGTAATGATGGTTGATCATAATCTAAGTCAGACTTGGGCTCTAAGCTGATGTTGTGCAGACCCTTCCTCAGGGCGATGTTGCACAGAATGGCACATGTGGCAATGATTTTACATCACCAGCTTTGTGGAGGCATTAGAATCTGGAGTTCAATGTGCCAAAGTCACGTTCAATAATTGACTGTGTTGTCTTACGTGCCCTGTTGTACTGCTTTTCACTTCTGGTTCTCGCAATCAAGTATGGTGTAAGTATCCATGGATGCAAGGTATATGCACTATCTCCTTTAGGAGCAGGAGAAGAATAAACCATTAGGTAATATCACACAAGCAATTCTGGACACTGTATGAACTGAGTCACCAATTCCCTTACCAAGTAAAAAGTCATTGCTAAATTTACCCAGAGACAGTTGGTTATGTATTCCACTGTGGTGGATAATGAAGGAGTCATGTGTGCTGCAGAGAATCTGCCCACAAGATTTGTTATGATGCAAGAGGCATCACACATTATGACCCTCATTATGAGTCTGGAAGTCTTGAGACCACCAGACTCACAGTGGCGGTCAGACCGCCTCGGTTGTGGCGGTCTGAGCACCACATTACAACGGTGGGGGAGCCGCCACAGTTGGACTGCCGATATCGCCAGGTTGCCGCCAGCCAGCGGTTTCCTGCTGACGTTTTTAAAATGTTGTGGTTAAACTCTTGATGATAGGGTGCAGGTCAGGAAGGGAAGTAGCTGCTTTTGGCACTTCAGTATCCACTACGCACCTTATTTTGCACCTTACACTTTGCAGAAATGCCTGATAGGTGCTTAAGGTCTGGAAGTCCAATTGTTAGCTCATTCCTTACGGAGTTCCCCACATTTGTGTTGTTACATAGGAGGAGTTGGGGCTATAGTTGGTTCTTTAAGGAACAGTTAAGATGTATTCATATTTTTAAATTTCAATGGAATGCTTATACCAAAAGGTTTGATGGATGGTTTGTTTTTCTTTGTTTTTATGTTTATGGCTTTGATCAACTAAACTTACAACAGTACATTTGCATCATTGTGTCTCATTTTGTCTATTGCACTACAAGTTACAGAATAATTTGTGATGGAAATGTTAACTTCTAATTCTTCATTCACAAACAGTGGCCCATCACTGCAGGTGAATGTAGATTTTCCAAGTAGTTTATGATGGAAAGTCTTAATTTTATTAAAGACACGGAGGCGAGTATTATCCTATTATGCTTTCTTTTCCTGCTTTATACTTTTTATACTGGTATGAGGCCCTAGAAAATGTGCCTGATTAAGTAACCATCGCAGTTTTCCTACAAATGCAATTGAATACATTTGAGAAATGTGGTATATAATCATGTGTTGGAATTGTCTGTTGACTTCTTTTTATTGCGACACACAGCCAGTACAGATTTACTCACCGGAGCAGAGGTCCCTACACTTGCAGGGAGGCAACATCATGGAGCACATCAACCCGTACCACCTGCACAAACTAGTATGTCAATATGGCCAGAATAGTTTCCCATTTACTGAAATGTGATCAGATAACCCATAGATTATTTACATAGAATCCACCCATCAATAGTTTCAAACATGTGCCATTCATAATATGTCAACTAGAAGGTAAACAAAATATACTCATATCATTTTGGGCCCTGTGGAGAACCCAGAAAACCATCTACTACAGCAATTCCTACTCCACATATGGGTGTGACATGTGGTCAGGCACCAAACACCGGGTGGGTGGTAGAGTCCAGTAAGTCCACTGAAAATGTACTTTATGAATGGCTCATAGTCTTAAATATTGGATGATAAGTCTGCAGTATGTGATGTGTGTCTAGTATCCCTGTTGTCACTTACTTTCAGATGCTCAGAAGTGACTCATAAGAGTATACTACTACAAATGACTTTATATTTAGCCACAAGTGGGTTGAAAGCCTATATCTATGACATATACATGTAAAATGAGTCACACCATTTTTATATTGAAATATGGGTGTGTATGGTACATTACAGCTGCTGTCAGGACATCCTCAGACATCCAAAGTACCTCATTTAGGGATTTGGGAGACGTTCTGGCTGCAGCAGTAAGACCCACTACCATGCGTCCATCAGGGAAGTGTGGCATATAGTGTTGTAAACCATTGATTCCCAAATAGTGTGGAATAAATAATTCCTTGTAAATGGATATTACCAGATATTGCCACTTTTTTGAAGCATCTGATGTTGGTGTTAGATATGTTCCTAATAAATCAGTGATGTCTGTGTTACTTTTGCATGTTCACATATATTTCACACTTAACATTAATTATGATATCCCTTCCTTCTGAAGCTGCTGGATCGAGGACCACCTCTCCTGCCACACACACAAGGAGCCAGGTTCAGCAGCTGACATCATGAGGGATCTCAATAACACATAGAGCTGTGGCTGGAGTTGGTGAGTTTGATATTGCAAGGCACATCTGCATTGAACACCAAAATGCTACGTTGTGAGCCGACACATGTAGGTTTTCAAAAACTAGGTCATGTGTGGAACATAAGATAGATGCTAAGAATATTGCACCCAATGGAATGGAAAATACTTATTATGTCGCAATCTCTGTCTTTCAGGTGCAGAGGCCAATGAGTCGCTTGATGAAGCTGCACCATCCACCAGTGGAGGGCTGTGGGCAATCCAAGGTGAGAATCCGATCCTTCTTCAAACAGCAATGTCAGCAGCCAGCAATGCCCAATAAGAAGAGGATGAGGAGGAAGAAGATGATGATGTACTGGTCGTAGAGGAGAACCTGGATTATCAGGAGGACACTGTAGGCCCAGGGGCAAAAACACTGAAGGCTCATCAAGTACAGCCAGCATTGTGTCTCCTACTTCCCCTCTGAGGGTTGCCCATTCGGAGCAGTCAGCCAACCAGCCACAGCATTCACCTACCCCAACACAACCATCACCTCCTCACAGCCCTCACATCTAAGAATAACATGTTGGTTCTCCTACACACCCCTCCCATGACAGTGCCTCCCTGGCCTTCTCTCAAGCATTTGACAGACCTAATTCCACTGGCGGGCACTAATCTCCTCCCCATACCCTCCCAAAAATTATCAAATTCATAGAAGGGCTCCAGGAGGTCGGATTGGACTGGCAGGTTCGTCCCGCTGAAGAAAGTCTTCAAAAAAAAGACTAAGTGTGAAGGTAACATTTTAACTGAGGCCTCCCGCGGCCTGTAGCCGATCAGGGCTCCATCGCGGTCGGCCTGAAACTTTGACTTTGCCCCGGTCAAGGTGAAACCAGATGACCCGATTGGCGCTTTTTGTTTCTAGGCGCTAAAAAAAATATAATTCTTTAAAAATTCATATCTCCGATTCCCCTTATCTGATTTTATTTGTTTTGGTGACATTTTAAAGATAAAAATATAATCAATTTTTATAAATTGGTTTTGGATTTTTAAACTGTTTCCTGTGTTTTATTTAATTACTGTTTTGTGATATTTGAATGCTTTACACTCTGTCTCCTAAGTTAAGCCTTGACGCTCGTTGCCAAGCTAGAAAGGGTTGAGCTGGGTTTAATTTACTGAGACCTAACTGGACCTTAGTGGAGGTTAGTGGCCTATTGCTAAGTGTAGGTACCTACCTGCCCTTACCAATAACCCATTTTCCAACACTGTATGTTAGAATATCTTATACCAGTGGTTCCCAACCTGTGGTCCGGGGACCCCTGGGGGTCCGCGAAGACTCCTCAGGGGGTCCGTGACTGCTTAGAAAATGTAATAATATTAACAGATTAGGTCCCCAGATTCATGGGGGGGTCCCCGAATTCCAATAATGATTCAGTGGGGGTCCCTGGGTTCCAGCACTAAGAAAGTGGGGGTCCACAGAAGTCAAAAGGTTGGGAACCACTGTCTTATACAGAAATATTGCTTGACATAAATATAATGTCATAAATAGTGCATACATCTTATTGGGTGTATATTTCCTATTAACTCCAATGGGGCGATATTTTTGTAAATGATATGTAGAAAACAATATTTATTTTACATGATATTCTGATAAGAATATTCTTCTACCAATTCATACATGAGGACAATGTAGGGTTTGAAGTGGGACACCAAACATCCCTTAATGTAAGGCGTATAGCTCAACTTGTTGAAAGGAAATAAAAGGGAAATAAAGATGGCTCTAGTCATCCTAGATAAAGAAAAGGGCTTTGACAGAGTGAGTGGATCACTGATGTGAGAAACCATGCGGAGATCTGGTTTAGGTAAAACCTTAACAAAACATAGTAATCTCTTCCTACCACCATCCAGGGGCCAGAATTCACATAAAATGTATACAATCTTCTTAGTTCAAACTGAGCAGAGGAACCAGACAGGGATGCCCAATAGCTTGCCTTCTCTTAGAGATAGCCATTGAGCCACTGACAAGGTTGTAACATAATTGAAAAGTGAATATTTTGGCCCATATTTATACTTTTTGACGCTAAACTGCGCTAACGCAGTTTAGCGTCAAAAAATTTAGCGCCGTCTAACGCCATTCTGAAGCGCCATGCGGGCGCCGTATTTATGGAATGGCGTTAGCCGGCGCTAGCAGACCGGCGCTGTCTGGTGTGCGTGGAAAAAAAACACGTAGACCAGGCAGCGCCGGCGTAGGGGGAAAATGGCGTTAGGGCGTCTTAAAATGGGGCAAGTCAGGTTGAGGCAAAAAAATCGCCTCAACCCGATTTGCGCCATTTTTTTCGACGCCCAGACGCCATTTAAATGACTCCTGTCTTAGTAAAGACAGGAGTCATGCCCCCTTGCCCAATGGCCATGCCCAGGGGACTTCTGTCCCCTGGGCATGGTCATTGGGCATAGTGGCATGTAGGGGGGCACAAATAAGGCCCCCCTATGCCACCCAAAAAATTTAAAAAATATAAAAAATTATTCTTACCTGAACTTACCTGAATGTCCCTGGGGTGGGTCCCTCCATCCTTGGGTGTCCTCCTGGTGTGGGCAGGGGTGGCAGGGGGGGTCCCTGGGGGCAGGGGAGGGCACCTGTGGGCTCATTTTGAGCCCACAGGCCCCTTAACGCCTACCCTGATCCAGGCGTTAAATAGTGGCGCAAATGCGGGGTGTTTTGACCCGCCAACTCCCGGGCGTGATTTTTGCCCGGGAGTATAAATACGACGCATTTGCGTCGCCGTCATTTTTTTAGACGGGAACGCCTTCCTTGCATCTCATTAACACAAGGAAGGCGTTCACGCAAAAAAATGACGCTATTTGCCCATACTTTGGCGCTAGACGCGTCTAACGCCAAAGTATAAATATGGCGATATTTGCGTTGAAAAAAACGACGCTAATTCGGCGCAAACGGAGTATAAATACGGGCCTTTATTCTTTGCGGATTTGTTTTCTCCACCCAAATTCATCCAGTTAAAAATAATACTTGTCTTAGTGCAATCTTCATTGTTTAGTTTAACACAAATGTTACAATTTCATCCTTCTTGCACATTGGGACAAAAGTTCCAATAGAAACTCAGCAAATGTCCTATTTACCAGGGTAAAACTGCCTTGATTTGCCTAAAATAATTACCAAAAACAGTTAGTTAACTTAATCTTAGCATTAAACTAGTCGATACCAGCAGCATCGGCCACAGCTATCAAGAGGGGGGGGAGGGAGGGACTGGGTGGAGACAGAGGGATAAATGAAAAAATATGATAAAAAAAGATTACCTTTTTCCTTAGTCGCGCTCCCACCTCCTGTAGTGTTGTTACTATGGTCTTGATGTGGTGTCCCAGTATTCGCTGAGACACCAGCACAGGCTGCCCAGCAATCCTGGCACTGCTCACATGCTAAACATAGCATGTAATCAGAGTCAGGATTGGTCTGAGCGGTTCAGAGTGCCACTCAGACACAAGCTGGGGGTCTGTGCCGTTTATCCAGACTGGCTGTGTATACATCCGGATTGGAGAAACATAATTGCCTAAGCTGGCCGGCCAAACACACATGCGCACTTAGGCCCATATTTATACTTTTTTTGCGCCGCATTTGCATGATTTTTTTATGCAAAAGCGGCGCAAACTTACACAATATAATTGTATTTTTAAAGTTAGCGCCGCTTTTGCGTCACAAAATGGCGCAAATGCAGTGAAAAAAATTATAAATATGGGCCTTAGTGCAATCTCCCCTCCTCCACCTCCTACCTCCCACAGCCCTGCCCCACCCCACCCTAAACACACTGTGGGCTGACCCAGCATATGAAAGATAAAACGGTAACTAAATAATGTTTTATCATTCATCTCCTGGCTTAGCTAGGGGGTGACGCTCCTTTGCCATTGTAAAGGAGCCAGCTCTGGTCCATATGACTTAAAATTTGCATTGAATGAAAAACACTTTGTCACAAAGTGGGTTCTAAATGGTAACAATCCTAATTGTTTCTGCTTTTGGGCATCTGGGTTTTTACCCTCTTTTTAGCAGAGCATTATTCACTGTATGTTTCTGTATAAAATGGTTTGAAAATAAGGTTAGCTGCTGTTTAGTTTGTGTGCTTTGCACAGGTTATTCATGTACAACTACACATAAGCATTTGTGGAATTGTACAGGTTGAATGAGAAAGACTGTTGCCTGACTCAGGCTTCTATCTGCGCACAGATTGAACTGTTGCAGTCTCACCAGGAATGAATTAGTTATGCACGCCTTGGTCTTACAATTGAATTGAAGATCCAAAATAAAAGCATGGTTTCTTTTTGAGTGAGATGTAAAATCAGTAATGTTTCAAATCTTTTTATTCTTTAGACAAAATGTACCTAATTCACAACTTTTGATCGTCATAAAACAGGACGACAGTGGGTATACATGGGTTATAAACAAATATGCAGACTTAGGCCCTGATTTTTGGGACAAAGGTGCATTAAAGCAGTTTTGCACCAAAAAGTTTAGCACCGGCTTGCACCATTTCTGTGCACCAGCTGGGCACCATATTTATGGAATGGTGCAAGCCAGTGCAAAGGGTATGCTAGCGGCAAAAAATGGCTTTAGTTGGATTGGGCTGACAGTATGGAAGAAGGGGTTTTTGCACCAAAAAATGACGTTAGGCAGATTAGGGTAAAAGAAATTACTCTAACCTGCCTAGAGGCATTTTCTGATGCAAAACCATCCATACCACATGACTCTAGTCTGAGAAAAGACAGGAGTCATGCCCACCACCCCAATGGCCAGCAAAGGGGACCAGGGTCCCCTGGGCATGGCCAATGCACCCAGTGCCATGTACCCCTATGGCACTTTAAAAAATAAAATAAAAATACTTACCTGTACTTACCTGGGATGGGTCCCCCATCCTCCGCTGTCCCTCTTGTGTGGGTATGGGTGTCCCTGGGGCCTGGGAGAGCACCTGTGGGCTTATTCTACTGTGTTCTACCATGGAAATAGGCCTACAGGTCCCCTAACACCTGCCCTGACCCAGGCGTTAAAAAATGGGGCAAAGCAAGCTTTGCCCCATTTTTCACCCCTCCTCCCCCCTGTGCACCATTTTTGGATAAGTATGGCGCTAAGGCCAATAAGTAATTTTTTTCACAGGAACGCCTACCTTGCATCTCATTAAGGCAAGGTAGGTTTCCACTTCCAAAAAATGACTTTAACTCCATAAATTTGGCGCTAGATGGGTCTAGTAGCAAAGTATAAATATTGAGTTACTTTTGCACCGAATTAGAGTAAAAAAAAATGACGTTAATTCCGTGCAAACAGAGCATAAATATGCCCCTTAGTTTTGCTCTGCATACAGACATTTTTGCACTTTAATATTGGGCATATTTCCCTTAACCAGCCTAAATAGTATTCAGGCTTTGAGCTACTCTGCTGGGCCAAATGTCAGTTCAAAGCTCAACAATAGACCCATGATAAAGGAATAACCTTCTCCTGGGAGAGGGAAGAGGCAGTAATGACATTTCAATAAGGCTGTTAGCTGTTTCTCTCTGACAGGCACTGGAGAGATATTTTGACAGAGTTAAAAGAGGGAGCAAGCAGCCCTCTGTCACCAGCCGCAACAGTGGGCTTCTTTGAGCTCAGAGGGAAGGAATTAGACTTGACTAAACCCACTTTGGATGAAACAGGCACATCTTTTGCAGGGTTCCTTTAAACTGCCATCTTGATTCTTACCAGAACGTTGAGAAGGGGATTTGGTAACCTAACCTTTGGTCCCAGGAATGCCAGCAAGGGTGAGGGGTGATGTGGCATCTCTACAATCTCTGGAGTAGACAGAGACTCCCTATTTTAGAATGTTCCACCTCTATTTTTAAAACTTAGACTTGGAAGGAACCTTTGGAAAGCTGAAGGGAAATAGAAGGATGGACTCATACAATGGATCAACCCCTATATGGACCAGTAATTCTCCACCAAACACATTGAGCACTGTCACACTGCCTTTCCTCATATCAATTAGAAACTGTACATTGATGG
Source organism: Pleurodeles waltl (assembly GCF_031143425.1). NCBI lineage: Eukaryota > Metazoa > Chordata > Amphibia > Caudata > Salamandridae > Pleurodeles > Pleurodeles waltl. The sequence continues at coordinate 376,932,952 of NC_090437.1, read as the reverse complement.
GGAGAGTCGAGCAGCCAGCATCTTGGCCATGGCTAGTGGGGAGTGGGCCAGCAAGACTATTACAATTAGAGTAACTATTTTTATAACAATGGCCAATTCTAATGGCATGCATTGGAGTATTTGCCTTGCTCTTCCAAGAGAATAAGTAGGTTTCCTCACTTACGCAGGACCTCCCTAGCATAGCTGTAGAGTCCTTCCCAGTTTGGGTACCTGCCAATGACTGTGCCACACACAGATGTATGTATTACATGCCTTTATTCTTCAGCGTGTGACCATGTTCACCATGTTCTCAATCTTACGTCAACATTATACAAAGTATTTCTGGATCCAAAAAGCTTCCATAACACATACTTACTAGACACAACATCTCCCCTTCTGTTAAATAAAAAAATACAGTTTTTTACAACATATACACATTATAACTCTTCAATGAGCCTTCTTAGTGCTTTGATGGCTTGTCGGGATTGTGTCTTTGGAAACTGGGAATCAGTAATCAGAGTGGCCATGATCTGCTTCAGTGATGTAGGAGCAATGGCAGTCTGGGACTCTCCAATTCTTCTCTCTAACCCACACTCTGCATTGACATTAGTGTTGAATGAGAGCTGAGCCACATGTTTGAAGTGCAAGAAATCTCACATGATAGATTTTCCTGAACGTCGGGCAATCCCCGTGTGCTCTTTGCAGGTTACAATGTGAAATGATTCAGCTTCAAAAGGAACATCAGATTTACATTGTTGTGGCTGGCATACGAGCACTTAAACTCCTCGTCTGAAGATAATGTTCTGTGCATGTTGCCTTTTGTCGGCAAAGGACTTCATTTGCTGTTTAAGACTCAAGACTGTTGTACGTCTGTCAAGACTGTTGTACGTCTGTCCGTATCAGTTTTTAACCAGGTGGTGGGCCACTGTGGTAACTTGGTTGTTATGTCCCTCACAAACATCTATGTTGCAGGGCTTTCACCTGTGGTTGAGTGAGGAGTCAGACATTAAGCTCATGCAGTAGAAGTCAAGACAGTCTTGAGGTAGAGCTTCACTAATGTAGTATGCTGAACAGCTTTCTTTAAAGTACTCATGAAACATTCAATGAGGACATTAGCCTGTGGCCGAAGAGAAGTGCTCCTTTGATGCAGCACTTTAAGTAGGTTGAGGAAGTCTCTTAATTCTCTGCTATTAAAAGGTGGCCCATTGTGTCAGTTTCCAAAATCATAGGAATGCTCCATGTTACAAAGATGCGTTCTAATATTTCAATGACTCTGTCCTGAGTGATAGACAAGAGATCTTCAATTAATGGTATGCAATAGTATTCTTCCACAATCACCATCATGTGATGTCCATTGTCAACTGCACCAAAAAAGCTAACAGCAGTACCTTCCCAGGCATATTTTGGCAACTCTGACATGTGCAAGGGTTTGATGCCAAGTAGTTACATAGATGACAAGCTTTCAACTTTTTCATTGAGATGTGGAAAGCAGACTGGGTTTCAGACGCCTAACACCTTGTTTAGTGACAACAATTCCACAATGTCAATGGCCACTTTAATCATTTGATGTGAAAGACTCTCCAGAAAAACAATTATTGAACCTCTCAGGATAATTCCTTCTTGTGTCACTAACAGTCCATCTTTGATATTTTTGTACTTCTGATACTCACTGTCACTGGTAAGACGTAGATTGCATGACTGATGTATAATAATTTCTTTTAATTTTAACGTCACTATCTTCCACTATTTGGGCCACTATCAAATGTCACCAACAAAATGGCAGAGGGTGTGTTTGATTTTACAATGATATTCATGTAGGGTTTGGCAGCCTTAGATGGGGTATCTTGACAATATATGAGCACTCTTGAGACGTAGTCAGCAGGGGTTTAATCTTTCCCAGAGCAATGCAGTATGGTACTATCGCTCATTTCACTACTGGGCAATATGTGTGATCAATATGTTTGTTGTTCTTCATTGATCATTTTTTACATTTGCTTGTTTGTTTGAATGTATTTTGTTCTACTTAAGATTACAGGTTCCAAACTCCATCTATTAGAACAATAAGGCATGGTGACTGTGTTTCTTCTGCTATCAACATATTTTGCAAATGGTATTCGTTTGTATAATTGTGTTCACCTACACAGCGTATATTTGACTAGGAATGGACAAATAAATTTTTTTAAAGTGTTGGTAATGGGAAGTTGAAATTACTACAACTACCATGAGGTCTTGTTTCTGTATGTGGAAAACATGCTTGCACTGTGACGTTTCTCATCCCCTCTTTTCCAACATATATATATATATATATAATATACATGTGTTAAAATTTCATGCATAAATGGAAATGGAATGATGTTTAATATTTAATGCTGTATCTTGCTTGTCAGTAGATTGAATTGATTCAATTGGTCTCACAAATCAAAGTATGTTGATTTAAGGGTTTATTTACAAGTCATGTTGCATGCAATGCAGAGCCTACTTTGCAATGATAATAAATGTATCTAGCAAAGTTGATATGATGACTAATGCCAGAAATCCTGCCAAGTCATATGATAGTTTGATTATTAGCATGCTAAGCATTGGAATGGCTTCCTTCATATTTCTCCTCTCAACTGAGTTGGGTTGACTGTGTGGTATATCACATGTACCCTTCCTAAGAAAGTATTACTTTCCAGGTAATCTCTTTAATTGCACTATTTTTTTAAGTCAGAATGAGATGAATTTGTACGTTGTCACTTACAGTGAAAGGTCTAATCAGACCATTAATTGTAAAATTATTTCCCTTCAGGTTGCTTCATATGTAGCTCAAAAACCATTTCATTCATAATTCATACTCTTACAATATGAGTTTTTTGTTATTCATCTTAGGACCTTCACCCAGAGTGCGTGGCCAACCATCAGCCACAGAGAATGCCTCCACTCCAGGCCAGGATGAAGCCTATAGTGAGGACTCTACTGCAAGGCTAGATAATGGTGAGCTGCCTGGGCAGACCACTCTCACGCGGCCCACAACTACACCTCCCACCCCAGCTGTTACAACACCTTCGCAGACGTCCTGTGTCCAAAGTAAAATCACACCAATCTTGTGCCCCCCCATCCTGGTTGCTGTTGAAACAACACCAATACCACCACCTCCAGTTCAGCTAGGACCCAGTGGAATGGGGCACACTGGCTCAAGGGCACAGGGTAGGGAGGGTAGGGATTTTGGGAGGGAATCTGTGGGCCAGCAAAGTGAGGTCACTTGGAACACTATTACCCTGACCACCATTTACCAAGTCGTGGGAGCCCTACATTAGTCCTAAGACTTGATGGGCCAGGTCTTTACAGAGCTCTGGGACATGAAGCAGCTGCAGAGGGAGCACATTTTAGAAATGCAGAATTACAATTCCAATAGCAACTCTCTGACTAGGGTGCCGTTTGACATTTACCATTATATGGGAAGGGTTTACCCAGCAACATCTATCCCATTCTGTGGCCCTACAACATCTAGCCCCCAATACACCTGCCTTAGCCACAGAACCGAAGGCCATGGCTCATGCAGAAACACTTGCAACCACCTCAGTCCCTGCAACTGTGGATCCCCCCTACCCAGGAGGGGACATTCATCTGGACCACCAGGAGATAATGGTGAGACCTTGACCTCCACAACCACCACCAAGAGTTGCAGAACCTAATTTCCTCCAGTGTGTAACCACCATTCACTCTGTGGACCATTTTTCTGAACACATTTTCCTTTTTGAGGACAATTGTATTTTGTGCATTGGACTTCAAACAATTTTGCCTCTACAAAAACAATTTAATTCACCTCGACTGACTGTTTTGTTTTTGGTTTTCATTTGTATATTTTTTCCAACCTGTAGGAGTTGGTGTGTGTTTGTAAAAATAAAACTTAACACACAAATTCAAGGAGAGGTGTTGTTTTTCTTGTGGTATAATTGTTTGAATGTTATTTACTTCCATCATTTTTTGAACAAATCAGAAAAAATATAGTTTGAAGCAAATTGCTACATTAAGGTGATGTATAACCCATTTCCAAACATGTAACAATTTTAGTATCAGCACAAATCTTGATGTATCAACTACATCGATTTCCCCAAAAAATAAAATGATGGTCAAACTTAATTAAAATAAAGTACAACTTAGGCATAAACCAAATAGTCTGTGCCATCAATACAAGTACAGTCCCATACACCTTTGCAGAAAGAAATGTGATGCAATAAACAATATGGAATATGCAAACTAATCTTGATTCATGTCATCAGCTGGAGCCAGAAATCGTGACTTACAAGAGGAATCCCACATCAATAACACCATTAGTCAAATAACGATAGAACAACTTTTGTGGACACAGGATCAATCCAATACACTGTGACTGTCTCTGGTAAAATGTCACAACCAAGTTAAAGTGGTGTGCTATAAGACGTTCACCCTACAATGATGAGGCACAGCTAAAGTCTCATTTGCTTGAGACAAAATTAGGATTTAGCAAATGTGAATTGAGAAGAGTATGCTATAGTTCAAATCACACATGTGGTTAGAGCAGGTGAAGCAACTCATATTGCCTTGGTGTTCCAAAAAAATTCTAATGCAATACCAAGAACTCCCATACAATCAATATGCAAGTTGTCTTTGTATACGATTTGTACATCCAAAGTGTGTAAGTCTTTCATGGGATCAACACATGTTCCCTTTGCACTTTGCAACAGCAGCATGTAACAGCAAATGTCACACTTTTGAAATGTCCAAATGAAGATGACATGGTGAGGAGTCCTAAAACAGAAGAGCAAGAAATACTGCGTTTTAAACGAGAATGAGTTGAGGCGAAACTAAACAATAACAAGAGAACTTGTTTAGGTTATGACATTGAGAACATTTTAAGTAAACAGTTACTGATATAGGAAGTGGCATCATGACTACCAACTGGAAAAGTTTTGTATAACCTATTGGTGTCGTTTTAGGTTAAATTACCAAAATAATTTTTGATCAAACATATATAAACAAATGTAAATCAACATGAGATGAGTTAGCTTTCACTGTGATTATAAAATTGTACGGTAAATGGAAAGACTAATGTATAACAAAAGTAGTTTGTTTATAAAATATGGTAATGGAGCACATTGTGATTGGTGTATATAAACTGAGCCAAAATGGCGATCTGCAGGTCGATGAAGGCGGCAACGCCGAAACGCATCCCTGTAGGCGAATAAACACTGTTTGAACTTGTTGTGCCCGAGAAGTGCTGCCATTTCCTTTATTCTATGGAGAGAAGTGTTTGACATAAAATATGCGGTGGCGCACGTATTTGGATTAGCACCGTTGACGGTCAGGTGCCAAAAGGAAACGCCGAAGTTAAAGTGTTTTATATATATATATATATGTATATATATATATATATATTAGAAATAATAATCTGCAAGAACCCAATCAATCAAAGATTATCAAAGTACATGAACACAGTAGTCAATGTGTTAAACCTTTGATCAACAAATGTCCTTGCCCAGGAATTTTCCAGACCTACCATTCCTAAAGTATTTCCAGCACAGACTAATATGCTCATCACATTACAAGTTCTGAAAGTGAATCTAACATTATGTAAAGATATACTTAAACTCATGTGAAGAAGTGGTCAATGACATCTTGAAGTAGGTCAATTCTTTCCTTTTCACCACTGTCATCTTCATTTGAGATTTCAACATTCGTACCCAGTGGCTCTTCATGGTCACCATCCTCTATGCTATATGTGATGTTCTGACGCAAGGCTATGTTGTGCAGCAGGCAGCAGACAACGGTGAGTAGAAGAGGGCTCCGCCCGTCTTGTACAGACAGCAAAATGTAGCCTTCAGGAACCCAAATGCCCACTACACTGTCCTCTGTGTCCTTCAAATGGGTCTTAATGAAGCGGACTTCCAATGGTGTTGTTGGTTTCCTCAGTGGTGCTAACAACCATGGTCAGTCAGGATAAGTGAAGTCTCCTATATGAAACTAAAATGTATATTGAGCAATAAATTTTCATTTCATTGAATGTTCCTAAACTATTACAAAAATGATCCAATTGTCAAACTGTAGTTACCGACAAGCCAGGTACTCAGGTCCAGGTTATGACATTTTTAGCGGTATGCTACTATTCCGTCATACAAAGGAACCATGTGTTGACCCTGGGAACTGGACACACATGACTGAGATGCACAAATCTGGTAAGCAGACAACTTGCACATTGTTTGAATGGAAGTTCTTATAACTGCAGTAGACCTGTTCCCTGGTGTGTGGTGGCACCAAGGCAAAATGTGTGCCATCAATTGCTCCAACCACATGTGGTATGTCACCTATAGCATAAAAATCTACCTTTACATCTGCAAAAGCCTCATGTTCTAAAAACTGGATGAAGCTATGGATGTGTCTCTTCGCTGAAGAAAGGACTTGTTGTACCACACCACTGAAACGATGGTCGTGACATACATCCAGATACTCCCACGGTGTATGGAAGGATCCTGTGGTCACAAAATGGACTACTGCCATGAGTTTTACTGTTGGTGTTATTGCTGTGGGATTCCTATTATGAGGTAGAAGATCTGGCTTCAGCTGATGACATATATCTAGGATTGTTTTCCCATTCAATCTGAATTTTTTAGAATGTCTCCCTCTTCCATGGAGGCAAGGTTTGGAAAAGGTATGAACACTTGACGCTGTCATCTTCTACCTCTCCCTGGGTTCATATGTTTGCATATATTAAAAATATCATATAAAATTGTCATACAAAAGTTTGATAAGCAACACACATCTCATGTTATTGTAAAATTACAAATGTTTTGTGACATATATGTATCCATTCTTTTTTTTTAAGGATGTTGCAACTTGGAATTTTTACATGTCTGAGTTAAAAAAAATAATAATGTGTAAATAATACATTTGAAATGTATTATTTGCACATTATTTTTGATATTTTTTTCTCTAAAATTTGATCAACAAAAATGTAAAATATACTGCGTCACTATTGATTTTAAAAACAGTAACAAATTACATATTAATGTGTTATCCAACACTTACACTTTTAGCAGCACACGCTATAAATTACTTCTTTCAGCATATGTCGTAAATATGACCAAATAAATTCAATTGAATATAAATAGTCCTCATCCAATCAGTTTCATGAACAAATTCTTGTTTAATTCTTCTTGAGCTTGTTCCTTGAAGTATGTGAATGGGCGCTTGCACTTTTGATTTCTTGTGCTTTATAGTCACTGCAAATGAACCTTTACTTTCCAAAGATGTGGAAGCAGTTCATGTCTACACTTTTGTCTTTGATGGCATCAGTTATGGTAGTGGAGATAGTTCATCATATTTCCCCTCAGGCATTACATTTATTGATGCAACACTGGTGATGATAAAAGCTATTGCACAACCATTTATTTTGAGTGTAATCATTGGACAATGTTTGACTTGGAGGGTGTCTCAAGTTGACTTTTCTTTGAGTGGTACTTCTCCTCACATGAAGCCAGTCCAATGTGTGCACATTTCGCTGAGGTAAACATTGACATTGCACAGTGATCTTCTTCACTTTCACTTTCACTCGATGCTGATACTGACAAACTGTTCAAGGATGATCTAAATGATGATCGACTTCATTTGGTGTTGATTTGTCTCAGCTGATTGAGTGTTTCCGGTTGGCCTTGTGGACACGCATCGAACATCACTTCTGGAACATTCGGTGAGCCATTTTGTCTGCTTTCTGTGAGGCACTTAAATTTTCTTCCACCTTGCAAATCATCACAGATTTGTTCTCCTTGCCACAGCCTTTGCATATCTGTCCAGTAGTGAGACATTTACCTTTGTGCGGAAATGACAATCCGCATCTGAAACATAATTAATTTTTCCTGTATCCTTCAGCTTGAATTTCTGCTTACTTTTCATGTTCATGACTGACACACTTTGGGCACCTCCGGCTTGCAAGTCAGCAGCTTGTCTATCAACAAGCTCTTCAGCGCTGGTAGCCATGAGAGCTCCAGACTAAGAGTTTCTCTCAGCATTCATTATCTGAATAAATCTGGGTGGATTCTGTCCAACTTTTACACTGTGTTGATCTATGCAAATAATTTGTGCAAATAATTACTGAATTGGAACTTTTTAGTGGTTTGTATTCACAGTTGTGACTAGCTATGAAACGCATATATTGGTATTTGCATTATTTTTTATGATAATTTGAGGATCAGCCTTACCTAAAATTATTTAGTACTGCATGTGACTGACTTCATTACTGGTTTTACTGGTGTATATTTAGGTATGAAATGTTGAGTGTGAGTGGTATGTATTGAGGTTGTGTTCTTTTTTTTAAATTTGTTAAGGGAGGGGGCAGTTGCTTTCTTGTCAATGCCTTTATCAGTTGGGAATTTGTACAAGTCTCTTATCAAATTAATATATGGTTTCACCAACTCTTTGTTGTTCTTGACTGAAAATGTACCTTTCATAATATACATTCGCCACTGGATTGAACTTGAGATTCAAGGCTTCTTTAAAATGACAGCACGTAACTTTATTTGTTTGTGGCATTTTCTTTATGACTTCTTTTATACCATCACCCACAAGATTCTTCAGATATGTGATAATCATTTTGTATCTGTTTCTTTTAGTGCAATAATTAAATCATCAAATGTCTCTATCCAAGTAGTCCATCCATCTCCAATATGCTGCTTTTTGAAAGTATCGAAGGGTGGTTATGGTTTCAAGAAAGCAGTAACATTGTAACTGTTCACAGGATTGACTGACATTGCAGCTGGAGTTCTCAACGACTCCCTCTGCCAAAAATCAGGATCTGCTCCATTCATGCCCCTACCATGTGACGTACAGGCCTTGGGATCATATTTTACGGTCTCCATTGGTAGAACGGGTTTCTGGCCCTCTTGTCACTACAGGTATGGACGACTCAGCAAGCAGAACCCTAGGCACTACTCTTAGAGTCACCTTCGGAGGCAGTATGACTCTATTCAGTTCTAGTAAGCAGAAGATCCTTTCATGTATCCGACTAGTTGTGTTTTCAGTACTTCTCTTTTCTCTGAACTCCTGGTTGATCTCTGCCTTGCAGCACTTATGATTGCAGCGTTATTGTGTAGTCAGCCATTGCTAATTGCTGCACTCTCAAAACCTGGCTGTATCCACCTTAAGCAGTAGCGCCCCGTATACTGTATAGCTTTATATTGCGTAGTAGTGCAGTACCTTTCTGTATCACCTCATTCATGGTTTCTTGACCAATGAATTGTAGGATACTTTGTAAATCTTTCTTTATATTCAAATCATTTACATCAGCTGGAGTTGTGCTTGACTCCTCATACACCTGTTGATTTGGGACTTCGATGAAGGAACACGTGGCACGCACTAGCAGTTTGCTTGTACCATGGCAAACTCTCTGGGAGAGCACTGTTGATCATATAGTTCCTCATCCCCTAGCTCATTGTCAGTTGTAGCATTCTCGCCAGCCTGGTTACCCGCCAATGACTAAACCACACACATATCTACGTATTACGTATATTTATTCTTCTGTGTGTAACCGTGAACTCAAACTTCTAAACCTGCATTAACTTCACCTCTCACCTAAACTTACATCATCATTCTACAGAGTCTTTCAGGATCCAAAAAGATTACTTCATACGTAATCACAAGACACAACAGTATTGATGGATAGTTATGATCTATGCCTGCTTCGTTGGTTGCACAATTTTTACTAAAATTCCAGAGACTGTCACCTAACAAAAATCAGCGTACTATTCTTTGAGTGGGTGGTCCGTTAAAATACTGAGGCCTAGATTTACTATGTTTTATGTGATGCAGCACTGCATGAACAACAAAAAATTGATAAGCGTGATATTTTGCTAGATTTGTGTGCCTATGCTGGCATGGGGTTCACTCACACTAAAAAGCAGTTTTTTCGGACAAAGCTAGTCATTGTGCTGCTAAGATGACCTAGTTATGCCTTTTGTTAGATTTGTGGTCAAGGTAAATGTTACAGTACAAATTTCCAGAAGAACAACTGCCCAAAGATCAGCCACACACTGTAATTTTGCAACAATTCTACATCTTACAATCAGCAGCATGGTTTGATATTCATATTTTCCTTGTTTACACTTAATTTACCTAGGCACTAAGATTTCACTCAAGGTCAATTCATAAAATTTTTGTTGATTTATCTCAGCATGAAAACCTGAGTGTTTGCGCCGATTTTTGACCTGTTCTGCACTCTTTGCGTAAATTACAGGAAAAGTGGCGCTCTTTTGCCCAAAATATATATTTTTTCAACATTCGAGTCTATTTCTTCGCGAATATTTTTTCCTTCAAATGTTGTTTGACGCTGTCCTTTTTGTTGCATTGCACCGCGAAATGCAACAAAGAATTGCACATGCTTCTGCACAAACAGTAAACTCGAGCTCTGTGCAGCATCACATTCAAAAAGAGCAACTATTAGAAAAGAAACATGACAATGTTTAAAACAGCAAACAGGAAACCCAGGACACACAACAAGAGAAAGAGGACTCATCAATATCTGTCCATCTTAAATATAAGGGGACAGGTATTTGATATATGCATCAATGCATTTGAAATGTCTAAATATTGAACCACTAAGCCTGCTTCATTACTAGAAACGTGTAATTTCCCTCCGGCGGTACACATCCTACCTCTGTTCGCTTCCTGCGCTCTTTTTACCTCTCACCCCAGAGAGCGTTTCACTCACAAGAAAGGCTAATGGATGGTACAAGGATGTAACTTCATTAAATGTCTCAAAATTGGCCTTGCTTCCATGGATTTTTTTACTTCAGAGTCTTGCGGCAGCTCGGTGTTCTTTTGCCCCAAGGAGACCCACTCACCCACACTGACGGAAATCTTTAATTACATGGACAGGGTGGATGATCCTTCCTGTCCTCTATTTGTCTAGGGAGCCACACAGCATCAAACATTACAAGGAGGCCTGATGTTAATTGCAGGTACGGTGGCTCGGGAGGCCAAAGCTGATTGATTAGCTTCCTTTCGCTCTGGATCAGGCACTGCCAACTCACACAATTCTCCCTCCTGTCCAAAGTCTTCATACAAAATCAATCCATCTTTCTCTGAGGACCAGGTCACTAATAAACCAATCCACCAGCACAGAAAGAAATAGAAAATAAAAATGTACTGCAGTGCTGAATTTACTGAGTTCAGCAATGAGTTTTGGCTCCTGTAGTGGAGCATTATTATTGTGAACTGTTTTGAGTGGCCCAAATGTCCATAAAATGTTGTCACGAAAAGTATGCCTCTTAATTTATGTAACATTAGGAAGAGAGCTTCCTATTGGTCAAAAAAGAAACTGCTGTTTCTATTTCTAAAAAAAGTTTATCTGAATAAAGCAATAAGTGAAGCTTTTTAACTGACTGCAAATTCACTTTGTCTAAGACGATACTGCGGACCAGATTTACAAGAAACTGGGACATCAGAACTGAAGCACCAGTTTGCTTGCGTCGCTCCTGCCTACCCTAACAACATCATGTGTGCACCCTATTTATAATACGGTGCACCATGGCGGTTGTTAGGCCAATAGCGTCATAAATTTTGACACTATTGTGGTGCTTTGCTCCACTACCATCAAAAATGTTGATGCTAGTGGAGTAAATTGCAAGGAGGCCCGGAGGTTAGTATGGGTGCATTATTTTAACGCCTGCTCTGAGCAGACGTTAAAAATGATGCCAAAAATGGTGCAGATTTCACTGCCCCATTTTTCCGGGCTTCTAACGTCAGAACACCCCCTTGCATACATTATGCTTAATGCAGGCATAATAAGGCGCAAGGGGTCGCAAAGTGGTGCAATGCATGCATTCCACCACTTTGTAAATATGGCATGGGGAAAACTACCTCCTTGAGCCACATTAAGGTAAAAACAAATGACGCTATTGTGGAGCAAGGAGGAGCTAGCGCCTTGTAGGTCTGCCCCTCCTTTCTTTCGATGGCATGTGATGAATATCCGTTTCTGAATGCCAACAGGGAACATGTGCTGTTTATGAGACTCTGGCATTTCCAAGTAGTATTCTCTCTCCCAAGATGGCTTCACTCACAAGCCCAAGCCTGAAATCAAGACAGGTGCTGTGACTGGGTGCTGCGTCTCGAAAACTCTTCCCTGCTATGTGACCAATGTTTGTTTTGGTAGCCCAAGTTTGAAAAGGTCAAACTCCCTTACACTTTGCTTTATGCCAAGCAAAACATAATTTCCTCTAGTACAAGTCTGCCAAAATTGAGAATGCAAACGACTAATCATTACCGACATTGCCAGATGACTGTCATGGAAATGGTGGGTTCGGAGGCTCTATAACAGACAGGTTACTAACATAATATGGAAGGAACATTACAAGTGTAGGTGCTATTTATCTGATAACCATTCCATGGGGTAAGTTATTCCTCGGGTGTGATAACCCTATTACAGTTATGGGGAATAACATGCTGATTTTGATGTTTAATGCACCATAAAAAACAAAACGCGCATGACGTGGAAAATACCATTTGCTTTCTCCTGTTCAAACCTGCCGAAATTTAAAGAAGGTTGAGGTATTTAAAGCATTTGATAATTTACGGATGCATCAACCACCAACCAGTTTGTAATTTCGAGCCATGCGTAAGCAATGGTTTGCAGACAGGTCGGTGCACACCAACCACCTTCCATTCAGACCCTATGTCATTTGGCCAGAACCACATGATGTTGAGGCCAGGCCAGGATTTGATGATCCTGGTTCCCCAGTGACAGAGGATGCAGTTTTAGCTGGTAGACCCCCATCTTCTTCACACTAGCTCCCGCTACATTAATAAAGATTCTTTAATGGGGGCTGAAGATGTTCTGCTCCCATAATAGTTTTTGTCATTGAAGAAACGATACATTTTAACTTCTGCGCCACCTGCGGCACGGAAAACCGGACTACTAGAATATTCTGACCTTTTTAAAATTCTTCTTTGCGTTGTGGAAGGTCCTTCTGTCGTTTCTGTATCGGCTAATAATGCAAAGATCGGAGAGGAGAAAAGGCAGCCAAGATGAATGCTCTGTGAAAGGTCAAGGTAGCAGAACACATCATCTACTATTGCAGCTAGTGATGGAAAGGCCCTTGTTCGGCTGGCTCCGTCTTTGGATGAAATGTAGTCCCTTTGGAAGAAAAAAGCAAACAGGCTCCCAGTGCAAAAGTACAAAACAATATGTATTTTGTGTCATACAGCAAGTAGACAAATCACTAGAACGACCCATTGCATTTGAAGTCGGCGTAATGCCGTTGCGCTAAACGAGACACACTAGTAATTGAGGTCAATATATTATTTTAAAAATGCTCCAGATTCTTACTCCCAACTCCTACTAAAATAATGGATAGCAAAAACTGATAATTTATGAAGCGTTTTCTTTGGATTGTCTTTCGTATGTTACGGCCTGAGAACATTGCAGCCATTTAAATTAATATATGGTGCTAATCGGCCGAGGAAAGGGGGAAAAAATGAATAGAGGCGGAGAGAAGATGGGGAGAGAAAGAATGAGTGAGAGAGAGAGCAGAGCAAAAGAGAGAAAACTGGTGATACTTTCCGAATGTTGCTTTCCGTAGCAATAACAGAAAGTTAAGAATTGAAAACTTTTTTTCAAATATCGCAAAATATACATTCGTGCATATGACAATGTAGTCTCAGTATTACCTCTGCGCCAAAATACTATGCTAGAATCCTAACCTTCCATAAAATAATCTCGACAGCACTTAATGCCGACTACCAAAATTGAGTGGGCAAGAAACCATAGGGTCAAATATAGCCCCTTGTAATTACCAGTGCCCCACAGTAATCCAACCATTCTATCCCTCACTTTTTTGTTTTACTCATAAGGCTGTCTATGCATGACATGTATGCCCATACGTGGGTCCCATGCTCAATTTGTCACAGGCTCAAACTGCAACTCACTGATGAGGCTAAAACGGGCCAAAAACAACCTGGGGTTGTTTATGTTCTACTCGGATCTGGCAAGTAACAAGATACACCTGTAGGTGGATGGTTCCCATCTAAGATGGCAAGGTAGATACAAAAAACAATAGACTCGAAAGTACCCCCAGTAATTACCAGAGGGTATTATTTCAAGCAGTCCACTCATGATTTTTTTCACTCATACTATCAAAATACTGCCATGTTTCCTGCCAGAAAATAAGGTAGGACAATTGTAAAAATAATACATTTGGCCGTGTTGAAAATTTGGGAGTAGTCATAAAAACAGTGCAATCTGTCCCATTTACATGTAGATTATGAGAATGTTTTATGTTGAACCAGCAAAGCCATCACGACCACACCCACCGCCTCTGGGATAACTGCACCCTCGTATGGCAGTGGGTCGCCACTGCATAGCATAACCATTCAAGTCCTGCCTTCTCTGGCTCCAAACAAGCCCGGATGAAGGACGTCAGCACCATTATATAGGAATCAGCACGCACGAGGTTGCACTGGTGCTTGTACTCCCATCTATGATAATTCTGTTAAATCCACACTAACCCCCGCTGTAGTTCCACATATTGATTAATCCATCCTGTCCAAATTGTAATAGAGCTATCCGACTGAATTACTGCTTCAAAATTACGAAACCCAATGAAAAGGTATAAGGACGAAATACAAGATGACAAACTTTTGTTTAGAATCAGCAACCACATAAAATTTTTCTTCAACCTGAACAAATATGTTGGCAGCACAGTGAATCAGTCTAGAACAATGTAAAGTGCAATGAGGATGGCAAACATGTCAGTAACAAGGCAGCTGATTCCTTAACGGGTGAAATGTCAATAACTTTGGTATAATTTTCATGGTTTGGGGTAGTTCATATTACACTTAACACCTGAAATGAACGAAATTGCACCGTTATGCCAGTCGCGTTTGCAGAGTTTTTTTTAATGCCACTAAGGTGGATATTAATCTCAGTTGAAGGTTCAGTAGTTACAGAGGTAGGCTTCATGTGCTTTCATGGTTCTTAAACCACTTTTTAGATTTGGTTTTCAGGCGTATTTAGATGTTGCTTCAACATGGTGGCGAAACTACCTACAGAAAACAACATACACTCTAAACATATGCAGGATAGAAAACACAGAAATATGCTTTGGGCATTCCTCTTCACCAATTGGTTCTTCAAAGATATTACACTGGTGTGTACATTTAAAGCCCGAAGCTCTGACATTTCTGAAATTTTAAACGCAGCTTCTAAGCACATAGCTAAAGGAGAGATTTCAAGGACCGAAATATAATAATATTTCATCACAGCACTGAAGTAGTAGGGCACTGGAAGTGTAGCCATACAGCACTGTATAAAAACTACGGTGAAGAGAAGACAGGTATGGAAGGCGAAAGAAGCAGGATTTGTGTGGGCATCTCAGGATAGGTGGGAGCATGAGTACCTAACCATCAGGTGTCTCATAGCAGAATTTGTCATCGGAAATGTATTATGCCTATTGTCAGAAAACATTTTTTCGGATTCAGGATTAGGAGTTCAGATTCTGCTATAAGAAAAGCACTGCGGTGTTTCTTTGAAAAACTATGGTGCACCGGCCTCTGGAGGATGTAGCGCCTTGACTAGCTGGCCAGCATTGGGAGGACTTTCAGGCCATGACAGGTAGCAGCACTATTTCAACATCCTGAAGAAGCATGGAAGCTACCTGGCAACGTTTTGTGTTTCTTCTGTCTTTTGCTCGCCATTGAGTTTGTTTACCGTTCCTGTCCCTCACCTGTGTTATTTTCTCTCTCTAACATTACCTTGTTTAGCAGATCTTTGCCTGTTTGTCCGACCTTGCTTATTGGACTTTAATTTGGCTTTGTCACATTGCTACAGTCTTTCCCTGTTACAGTCATCGTTCAGTGGATCATCGGATTATTGCTTGTTTTTTCTCCCTTACTGGTTTCCCTCTAGCTTGGCTAAGATTCACTGTGGCCCAAAAAAATATCAAAGGCAGTGCGTTTTTTGCATAGCCATTTAGTAATGTCTTCCGGGCATGTTATTTTAGCAACTAGGGCTGCTGCTTGTACCCTTTAGCCTAGTTGCATTTTATTCTGCTTGCTTATTATTATTTTAGAATTGGCCACATTCGTGGTGATTTTTGTTTCCTTTATCTAGTTGTCCTTTTGCCTAGGAAAGCATTACGGTGGTCATTACAACCCTGGCGGACGGTGTTAAAGCTGCGGTAGTACCGCAAACAGGCCGGCGGACAAAAAAAAGGGAATTATGACAGTGGTGGAAACCGCCAACATAGACAGCCACTTTAACACTCCGACCGCCACGGCGGTACAGACAAGTAGCGCGGCGGTTACCGCCAACAGACAGACGGGAGACAATGTACCACCCACAGTATCACAACCCGCCAATACGCCACCTTTTCCGGGGCAGATTCACCGTGGATAAAAACATGGCAGAAACAGCTTTTGCAATGGGAAAACGCTCACCTTAACACACTCCATGACGAAGGAGCCCACAATGGAGCCCGAACTACAAATACTCCCTGCGCTTGTCTTCCTGCTCCTCTACGACCAGCAGCAACGTAGGCGCCGAAGACAACGGTGAGTACTGCACCTACGACATAGGGGAGGCAAAAGTCAGGGACACACACACGCAACACCCCCACCCCCAACCGACCCTCACCCAGTACAACACACACACCAATGCATTTCCAAACAGCACAGTAACAACCCACAACCTCCCCGGAAGAATGCAAAGACAAAAGGAAATCAGTTCAAACATTGTACTGTATCAAAATACATTAACCAACTCTATACAGATATATATAAACAATCGAAAATCATACATCACGAGTAGTACTGCAGGTATGCACATATCAATGTCCGTGGACCACTGGGCCCAAAATGCATGGGCGAGGCCCACACTAGGGCCCGTATTTATACTTTTTGACGCTAAACTGCGCTAACGCAGATTAGCGTCAAAAAGTTTAGCGCCGGCTAACGCCATTCTGAAGCGCCATGCGGGCGCCGTATTTATTGAATGGCGTTAGCCGGCGCTAGCAGACCGGCGCTGCCTGGTGTGCGTGGAAAAAAACCACGTACACCAGGCAGCGCCGGCGTTGGGGAAAATGGCGTTAGGGCGTCTTAAAAATGGTGCAAGTCAGGTTGACGCAAAAAAATCGCCTCCACCCGATTTGCGCCATTTTTAACGACGCCCAGACGCCATTTACATGACTCCTGTCTTAGTAAAGACAGGAGTCATGCCCCCTTGCCCAATGGCCATGCCCAGGGGACTTATGTCCCCTGGGCATGGTCATTGGGCATTGAGGCATGTAGGGGGGCACAAATCAGGCCCCCCTATGCCAAAAAAAAATATAAAAAAAATAAAAAATTATACTTACCTGAACTTACCTGAATGTCCCTGGGATGGGTCCCTCCATCCTTGGGTGTCCTCCTGGGGTGGGCAAGGGTGGCAGGGGGGGTCCCTGGGGGCATGGGAGGGCAGCTGTGGGCTCATTTTGAGCCCATAGGTCCATTAACGCCTGCCCTGACCCAGGCGTTAAAAAGAGGCGCAAATGCGGGGTTTTTTGCCCCGCCTACTCCCGGGCGTGATTTTTGGCCGGGAGTATAAATACGACGCATTTGTGTCGCAGTCATTTTTTTGGACGGGAACGCCTACCTTGCATCTCATTAACGCAAGGAAGGCGTTCACGCAAAAAAATGACGCTCTTTCCTCATACTTTGGCGCTAGACGCGTCTAACGCCAAAGTATAAATATGGCGTTAGTTTTGCACCGAATTTGCGTCGAAAAAAACGACGCTAATTAGGCGCAAACGGAGTATAAATATGCCCCTAGATACCTGTCCACAAACAGAGAGAACACTGCAGGGGCATCAGTTAGAAATACAACAGGCACCTCAGGGGGAAGGGAAGGTGGGGCACCTCAGCCGGATTACAGCACCACGCCAGATCCACGACGGGGCTCCATGCCCATTGATGTATCCTGGGGAGTGCAAAGCCACAGTCTCTCAAGTCTCTACAGTGGGTGGGTTGCCCACTGTACCATCCTGGGGAGTGCAAAGCCACAGTCTCTCAAGTCTCTACAGTGGGTGGTTTACCCACTGCTTTATCCTGGGGAGTGCAAAGCCACAGTCTCTCAAGTCTCTACAATGGGTGGGTTGCCCACTGTACCATTCTGGGGAGTGCAAAGCCACAGTCTCTCAAGTGGATGCAGGTCTCCACTGGTTCTGGAGGGGGACTGGTGCCCAGAGTGCATCACGCTCCCCGTGACAGTCCCAGTTCCGTCACTGTCCCAGCTGCGCATGGGCTAACGATGCTTGATTTGGCGGTCTTTGCCCTGTTCAGCGGTCTTCACCATGGCGGTCTTTGCCCTGTTCAGCGGTGGTTGCCTTTGCTGTCTATGACCTGTTCAGCGGTGCTTTGCCATGGCGGTCTTTGGCCTGTTCAGCGCTGCTTTGCCCTGTTCAGCGGTCTTCACCATGGCGGTCTTTGCCCTTTTCAGCAGTGCTTGCCTCTGCTGTCTCTGACCTGTTCAGCGGTGCTTTGCCCTGTTCAGCGGTCTTCACCATGGCGGTCTTTGCCCTATTCAGAGGTGCTTGCCTTTGCTGTCTCTGACCTGCCATGGCGGTCTTTGGCCTGTTCAGCGGTGCTTTGCCCTGTTCAGCGGTCTTCACCATGGCGGTCTTTGCCCTGTTCAGCGGTGCTTGCCTCTGCTGTCTCTGACCTGTTCAGCGGTGCTTTGCCCTGTTCAGCGATCTTCACCATGGCAGTCTTTGCCCTGTTCAGCGGTGCTTGCCTTTGCTGTCTCTGACCTGTTCAGCGGTGCTTGCCTCTGCTGTCTCTGACCTGTTCAGCGGTGCTTTGCCCTGTTCAGCGGTCTTCACCATGGCGGTCTTTGCCCTGTTCAGCGGTGCTTGCCTCTGCTGCCTCTGACCTGTGCAGCGGTGCTTTGCACTGTTCAGCGGTCTTCACCATGGCGGTCTTTGCCCTGTTTAGCAGTGCTTGCCTCTGCTGTCTCTGACCTGTGCAGCAGTGCTTTGCCCTGTTCAGCGGTCTTCACCATGGCAGTCTTTGTCCTGTTCAGCGGTGCTTGCCTCTGCTGTCTCTGACCTGTGCAGCGGTGCTTTGCCCTGTTCAGCGGTCTTCACCATGGCGGACTTTGCCCTGTTCAGCGGTGCTTCCCTTTGCTGTCTCTGACCTGTGCAGCGGTGTGTGGCATTACGGTCCCTCAGTGCCCAGCGGGGCTGTGGCTGCCGGGGCCCTCCAGGTCACTGACGCTGGCGGTGGTCTCCGGACCAGTGACGATACTGGTGCCCTCCAGGGCACTGACTCTGGTGGTGGTCTCCGGACCAGTGACAATACTGCTGCCCTCCAGGGCACTGACTCTAGCGGTGGTCTCCGGACCAGTGACGATACTGGTGCCCACCAGGGCACTGACTCTGGCTGTGGTCTCCGGACAAGTGACGATACTGGTGCCCTCCAGGGCACTGACTCTGGCGGTGGTCTCCGGACCAGTGACGATACTGCTGCCCTCCAGGGCACTGACTCTGGCGGTGGTCTCCGGACCAGTGACGACAGTGCTGGCGGTGGCGTCCCGGCCGGCGGGGAGGATGGTGGCCTTCTCCGCCGTGCTGCTCTTCCCAGACTTTGGAGACTTCTTCTGCCCCTTCACCACCTTGGGAGGAGTCACAGCTGACTCGGCACTCCCCCCGGGACCCTTGTGAGCTGTTTTGCCGGCAGGAGTCTTCACCCTCTCCCGTCGGCCACTTTCCAACTTAAGGTGCTTTACAGGGGGTGGACTGGCAGTGCTTTGGCTCCGTGTCACACTGGCTGCCCTGGTGGCCAGTGCACTCCACACACCTTTAAACGCACCACTGGTACCGGACATTTTTTGGCTGAGGTGCTACTGCGGGACCTATGAATTGGAGGGGTGGGGTGGTGGGAAAACATTGCTGAGGAAGAGTTTCTGACGAACAGTGGTATGGGTAGCTGGAGGGGGTCTGGGAGTGGAGGAAGAGGAGGTGGTTGTAGGAGGTGTAACTTTAGGTGATTTGGGTGCAGGTACTGGAGGCTGTCGTGAGGTGGATGGATGTTGGGTGTGTGGGTGCACGCGTTTGTGTACATTGGGAGGGGGCGGCACAGACACACTGGGAGTGGACACAGGGGACGTGTAAATGGTAGTGGGGGTGGTGAGTGCAGGTGAGCGGGGTGTGGTGCTGGACGTTCTGGTGTGAGTCCTAGTGCCTGTACATGTAGTGCATGCAGGTGAGAGTGTAGACGAGACTGGGAGGGAGGAGGGAGACGAGGAGGAGGGGGACACAGTGGAGGCAGTGGATGTTGCTGTGTCTGTCTATGGGTGATACTTGTGTGAGTGCCTGTGGGTTGTGTGGTGCTTATGATTGGCTGAGCTACTTTTGTGTGTTGAGGTGTGTGCATGCTTGTCTGATGTTGTGCTTGGGATAGGCTGGGGTACAGGGGACTGGGTCTGGGTGGAGGGAGTTGGAGGGGGGAGGCTAGACACAGGGATAATGGCTGCCATCAGTGCTGAGGCCAGAGATTGCAGGGTTCGATGAAGGGCAGCCTGACCAGAATGAATGCCCTCCAGGAATGCATTACCGTGTTGCAACTCCCTTTCTACACCCTGGATAGCATTCACAATGGTAGACTGCCCAACAGTGAGTGACCTGAGGAGGTCAATGGCCTCCTCACTGAGGGCAGCAGGGGTGACTGGGGCAGGGGCTGAGGTGCCTGGGGCGAAGGTGATTCCCACCCTCGTGGGTGAGCGGGCACGGAGCGAAGGCTGAGAGGCTGCTGGGAGGGCGGTGCTGGTAGGGGGGTGGCGGCTGTACCTGTAGAAGTGGGGGGCACAGATGGTGCCGCCATCACAAGGTAGCTCCCATCGGCGGATGAGTCCATGTCGCTGTTTGGTGATCCGGTGACCGACGTGAAGCTCCCCTCGCCCTCCGTCCCACTGGTGTATTCAGAGTCTGTGGTGTGGCCCTCCATGGCCATGTGGGATGCAGCTCCCTCGTGCTCCGGTGCCACTGTACCTCCGCCTGATGATGCTGATGCACAAAAGAACAGGGAGAGCACAAAAAGGGGGGGGGACAGAAGAAAGACAGGTTGAGTGCATGGCTTACCGCTACAGTTGGCGGACAATACAGACGCAGCAGCCCCCTGCACTACGCTGTGCTCTTGGCCTCTACAGATGCAATTCCTGGGATCTGGCCTACATGGCTATGGTGGACATCTGCACACATAGATGACATAGGGGAATGCATACCTGTACTTGCCACTCTACAGAGGTGGGGTGGAGTGCCACATGGCCTGCATTCCAGAGGAGCCTAGCCTAGGTAACTCGCCCTGGCCTATGGAAACCCACAGCCCTCCTCCACCACCCAGACCCCTCCACTGCATGCAAAGTCCGCTGAATGATGTTGTACTCACCCCCTTGTGTCTGCTGTGATGCCCTCAAGCGCCCATCCAACTCAGGGTAGGCCACCGCCAGGATCCGGAACATCAGGGGGGTCATGGTGCGACGGGCACCCCTCCCACGTTGGGAGGCCATCCCCATCTGAGCCTTCTTGCTCCAGCGGCGAATGTCCTCCCATCTTTTACGGCAGTGGGTGCTCCGTCTCTGGTGGACCCCCAAGGTCCGGACGTCCTTGGCGATGGCACGCCAAATGTTCTTCTTCTGGTGGGCGCTGACCTACACGACATGTACAACGGAAGAAGAGAAGTCATTACCAACTGCACCGTTGAAGTGAGTGGCCCCCATCCCTACCCTTGCCATGTGGCACATGCATTCACAGTCCTTCATGGTTGCTGACCTCTGCCCCCTTCCTTCTGACATCCAGCCCTCTCCACCCAGCATAGCCCATACAACGTGCTCCCTGTGTACTTACCTGTTGGTCTGGAGGACCATAGAGTAGCGTGTACTGGGGGAGGAACCCGTCGACTAGCTTCTCCAACTCCTGAGCAGTGAAGGCAGGGGCCCTTTCCCCAGGCGCAGCAGCCATTGTCTCTTCCAGACCGAGGTCACAGCAGCACTTGCAGTGTAGGTCCTGTCCTGTCAAAGATCAGGTATCGAGTGATTGAACAGATAGAAAATGGCAGTGACGTCCGCGGCGGTGACGTCCGCGGCAGTGCGTATCATCACCGCCCGCGCACTTCATCATTGGCTCCTGGGACCCATAGGGTCCAATGTTAACCAATGCAGCATTGCGCCGCGGTCTACGACCGCCTACCGCAACGGTGTACAACGCCAGCGCAGATGCCTCACATCCCATTGTCCCACTTTAGAGGTCAGGCAGCCGCCATTTCAGTGGCCCACATGGCTTCATTTACTACTGCGTCACACATACCTAGGCCTACACTCAACACACATACAGGAAGAGTTTTGTATTTGGTGTCGTGTTCTGTGTAGCGTGTGGGTACATACCTGGGAATTTGTTGACTCTGGTCGCTGTTGTCCTTCTTAGGCACCGTCAGCTGGGACTTTTGAGGAGATGGCGGAATCCTCCGGTTTACCGACCGCTGGTGGACCTGTTAACAATGGAGGAGCGACATTTGATCATCACCTACAGGTTTGACCGTGCCACAATCCAGGAACTGTGTACCCAGTTGGAGCCAGACCTGATCTCACCAATCCGCCATCCCACAGGAATACCCCCTGAAGTGCAGGTGCTATCAGTGCTCCATTTCCTGGCAAGTGGATCATTTCAAACAACAGTGGCCATGGCATCAGGTATGTCCCAGCCTATGATTTCCAACGTGTTGTCCAGAGTGTTGTCTGCCCTGCTGAAACACGTAAGGAGCTACATCGTTTTCCCTCAGGTGGAGGATTTGGCTACAGTGAAAGGTGACTTCTATGCCCTGGGACATATCCCCAACATCATAGGTGCTATTGATGGCACCCATGTAGCTCTGGTCCCCCACGCAGGAGTGAACAGGTGTACAGGAACCGGAAGAGTTATCATTCCATGAATGTACAGATGGTATGTTTGGCAGACCAGTACATCTCCCAGGTAAATGCTATGTTCCCTGGCTCAGTGCATGACGCCTATATCCTGCGGTATAGCAGCCTTCCGTATGTGATGGGTCAACTCCAGAGGCACTGTGTGTGGCTATTAGGGGACTCTGTTTACCCCAACCTGTCCTGGCTATTGACCCCAGTGAGGAATCCCAGGACCAGGGCAGAGGAACGCTACAATGAGGCCCATGGGCGGACTAGGAGGGTGATCGAACACACCTTCGGCCTCCTAGAGGACAGGTTCAGGTGCCTCCACATGACAGGTGGTTCCATATTCTACTCACCAAGGAAGGTGTGCCAGATCATCATCGCCTGATCGATGCTTCACAATCTTGCTTTCCGACGGCAGGTGCCTTTTCTGCAGGAGGATGGTCCAGATGACGGTGTTGTGGCAGCTGTGGAGCCTGTGGACAGTGATGAGGAGGAAGCTGAGGAAGAAGACATAGACAACAGGGAGTCAGTCATACAGCAATATTTCCAGTGACACACAGGTGGGAACAATGAGTATTGGTAACTGAGTTGTACATTTCCATTACGGTTTCACAGGTGTGGTTACCAACGTGTGTCATCTGCTTGCATCCTTCATGGACTTGGGATGTGTGACATAGGTATGTTGGCATTACATTTGAAAACGCATTTTGTCACTGTCATTGCTAATACACATTTTCAAAATCACAGACTGACGGCAGATTGTTTTGTGGTTCAAGGGTGTTTATTGAAGTGCTAATTATTGGAGTGGGTGGCAAAATTGTGATGGGTGATGGTGGAGGAATGTCCATGGCAGAGTCCAGTCTATTAGTCCCACAGGTGCACTGCCCATATGGGCATAGGAAGTGGAGCTGGGGCAGTTCCAATCTGGACAGGGTAACAAAGTGAGACAGTGGGAGGACAATCAGGGTGGTCTCATTTCCTGGCGGGGGTCTTGCCATCTTGCTCTGTCCTGTTCCTGGATGTCAGGGACCGCTTGCGGGATGGTTGTCCATCTGCAGGGGGTGGGGTGCTGGTGTGATGGTCCTGTGGCGGGGCGTCCTGCCACTAGCGCCGGCGGAGGTGGTGGGCAGTTCATCGTCCATGCTAGTGTCAGGGGCCCCTTGGAGTGCCACGGTGTCCCTCATGGTCTTTTGTATGTCCTTCAGCACCCCTACGATGGTGCCCAGGCCGGAGCTTATGGTTCTGAGCTCCTCCCTGAACCCCAAATACTGTCCGTCCTGCAGGCGCTGGGTCTCCTGAAACTTGGCCAGGACCGTAGCCATCGTCTCCTGGGAGTGGTGGTATGCTCCCATGATGGAGGAGAGGGCCTCGCGGAGGGTGGGTTCCCTTGGCCTGTCTGCCCCCTGTCGCACAGCAGCCTTCCCAGTTCCCCTGTGTTCCTGTGCCTCCATCCCCTGGACCGTGTGCCCACTACCACTGCCCCCAGGTCCCTGTTGTTGTTGGGGTGGTGGGTTACCCTGGGTTCCCTGTAGTGGTGGACACACCGCTGATTGACGTGTCCTGGGTACGGAGGTATGGGCCCACCGGGTGGGTGCTGTGCTGGTGTTACCAGAGGGTGGAAGGTCAGTGTTGGGCTGTGCCTGTGCAAGGGGAACCGACTGTCCCGAGGCCCACGATGGTCCGGGCTGGTCATCTGGATCCAGTTGGCCAGAGCTGCTGTCGTCACTGTGGGCCTCTTCTGTGGGTGGAGTGGAGATGTCTGGACCCTCCTGTGTGGTGACGTTACGTAGTGTTCCTGCAGGGGTATAAGAGCATGATTATTGCATGTGTGTGTGTCATGGTGTGCAATGGGTGAGTGTGCGTGTACCCCAGTGCAAACATTCCTGTGTGGGGGCTTGTATGATGATGGTTGGGGGGTTGTTATGGGTATGTGCAGTGAGCATGCTTTAGTGCTGGGTGTCCATGCTTAGTTGTGTCATGCAGGGCTTGGTGTTGGGATGTGTGGTTTGTGTTATTAGTACATTAGTGAGGAGTTGGAGTGATAGGGGAGGGGGTGAGGGGGTGTGTGATAGCATGCAGGTAGGGTAGGGGATATGATAGTTAAGATTTGACTTACCAGTGTCCATTCCTCCACCGACTCCTCCGAGGCCCTCTGGATGCATGATGGTCAAGACCTGCTCCTCCCATGTTGTTAGTTGTGGGGGAGGAGGTGGGGGTCCGCCGCCAGTCCGCTTAATCGCGATGTTGTGCCTGGAGACCACTGAACGCACCTTCCGCCATAGGTCGTTCCACCTCTTCCGGATCTCCTCCCAATTTCTTGGATGCTGTCCCACAGCGTTGACCCTGTCGACGATTCTTCGCCATAGCACCATCTTCCTGGCTATGGAGATGTGCTGCACCTGTGCTCCAAATAGCTGTGGCTCTACCCGTAGGATTTCCTCCACCATGACCCTGAGCTCCTCCTCGGAAAACCTGGGGTGTCTTTGGCGTGACACGGGGTGGTGTAGGTGATGTGTGGGATGGTGTATGTGTTGATGAGTGTGGTGATGTGTGGTGGTGTGGGGTGTTTTGAGCGTGGATGTTGTATGGGTAAAGGTGTTGTGTGCCTCTGTGTGGTGGGGTTGTCTATTGCTGTAGACTCTCTCTGGCCTTCTTTCAGATTTTTTGGTCGTAGGGGTTTGTGGGTGATGTGGGTGTGTGTTTTATATTGTGTTGGGTGTGTGGGAGTGGTGTTTGTATGTGTGTCAGGTGTGTGTATTTTGAATTGTCCAATGTGGTGGTGTTTAGGAGATGTGTGTGTATTTTTTTAGCGCATCGGTGTGTACCGCCAATGGAATACCGCGGTTGAAAGACCGCCGCGTGGATTCGTGGGTCGTGATAGCATGGGCGTGTTTCTGTTGGCGTGACGGTGGAGGTTTTGTTTTCGCCAGTTTATCTCTGACCTTTGGTGTGGCGGACTTGTGTGGGTGTCTGAATTTCGTCGGATTCCGAGATGTGGGTCATAATAGCTGTGGCGGAATTCCACGGCCGCGGCGGTGTATTGGCAGTCTTCTGCACTGCGGTAAGCGCCTTTTACCGCCAATGTTGTAATGACCCCCTACGTCTCTTAGTGCAACACTCTATCGCCCTGTGTTTTCCTCAAGTCTGCAGCAAGATGGGATTGTCAGTACAAGTGGTACATTGCATCTCTAACATACACAGGAACACATGCATTTTGACTGGGGACATTTTCTCAGAACACCAACTGTTTTATTATAAAAACAGTTCCCTGTCCCATGCACTTAGAGGGAGGTTCCAGCCAGATGACCGCAACCACATGCTGACTGACTTCGTTACAGCTGCTTGCCAAGATCACCCGTTCCCTGGTCTACTTGGGTATGTTGTCCTTCTAGACAACAGGTACACTCAGGTTTGGGGGATGATGTCTTCCCAGGAGCGAATCACGATGAGCGGATTATGGCTTATCATGCTGTGCTCTAACGTAGCATAGATAGGAACCATATATATAGTGCTCAGTGGAAGTATGGTGGGACTTTTTTCTGTGTTTAACTTTTCTTGTCACAATGTTGCATGTAGAATGTTTCATCATTCTTAATATTGCATTTCATGCCATTTTTTATAAGACACAGCTGATTCAATAAATCTTATTGAACCATCTTCTGCCTCTGTTTATCTTTGCATGTGTGAGACTAATGTAACTGAGAGAAAAGGATATGATCTGATCCACTACAATTTCCCTGAGAAGTCATTTTTGTCATGCACCCGATTGACACAAATCATCCCTGCTCTTGGGCACACATGAGGTGCTGCTAGTTGGCCAGAAACAGATTTGGCAAAAAGTCATCACATGGTGTGGGATTGAACTCAGTTCTCCACAATTCAGGTGATGCTGCCACCCAAATCCAGCAGCCTCATTAGGATAATGAGAGCCTATGCAACATCACACTGCAAACATTTGGGGCCATATTTATACTTTTTGCCGCAAAGCTGCGCCGGCGCAGCTTTGCGCCAAAAATGTTAACACCGGCTAACGCCATTTCGATGCGCCGTGCGGGCGTCAAATTTATACTTTGACGCACGGCGGCGCAACCAACAGGTGGGAGTAATTTTTTTTTATCGCACACAGCGGCGTCAAGTCGTAAAAGAAAACAACGTTAACGCGACGTAAATGACTGTGGGTCGATTTACCACAGCGCAACCCGGAAAGCGCTGTTTTTACCCGCGAACACTGCCCTTTCAGCAGAGGAGAGCCAAAATGGATCCCAGATGCCACTACAGACCCCAGAAAGATGACAGCAGACCAGGAACCAGCCAGGATGATCCATACAGGAACCAGGACATATATAGAAAAAAAAAAAAAAGTGTCGCTTCAGTGCAGAGGAGCAGGAAATCCTGGTTAAAGAGGTGACGGAACACCAGCACCAACTGTTCATCACCTCTAAGTTGCCAATCAGCAGGAGAGAGGCCATATGGCAACAAATTGTTGACAAGATCAACAGTGTGGCTGAAGTACGCAAGACAGTCACCGAGTGTCAGAAATGCTGGCATGACTGCAAACGTAGGACAAATGAAAAAATGGCCAGGAACAGGAAGGCAGCACTGCAGACTGGAGGTGGGAGTCCAGCACACCAGGAGGCCCTGGACCACATGGAGGAGATGGTCGCAGTTGTCATCCCTGAGGAGATCGTCACAGGGATTCAAGGACAGGACAGCGCAGACAACCATGAGACAACGCACATGCAGGGTAAGTCGCATCGGGAATTAAAATGGAATAATGTCAACTGTGAGCAGGGGGGGGAATACCTACTACACAATGCATGTAAGTCAGCATATATAAGGAGTGGCATGGGTAAAGGGGCACAGCAGGGAGGCATGCCCAGCACAGACAGAAGCTGGGGCACGACATAACACAGCACCAACAACAGTCCCATGGGGGCATGCTGTCATGACAACAATGGAGCTAAGGGAAAGCTGCGACAGGTGGGAAGGCCACTACATCAAACTTACATCCTGGCACTCGTCAGTCAAAATATATCCTACATTAACTAGGTCCCTATCAGTAATCCAGTAGCCAAAACAACAACTGCAATGTAACTGCAACAACAGTTGACACTAACACCTCTGATCTCTGTGCAGCTATAGTAGCCAATGGCAGTAACCTCCCCATGGAACATACATACCTAAATTAGGGGGTGAGGATGACATCAGCAACTATTTCCAGAAATAAGAAAAAGGCACCAGTACACTCAAATGTCAAAGCCCATAGTTGACACATACATCAGCCAAAGTAAACAGCAATAGGAGCCACACAGCACTAATGACACACACATGCTGCATACGTCAGGGTCCCTCACGTGCCTGGCTAACAAGGCAACATCACTAATGTCATACTGCTCAGACAACAACATTGAGGAGGGGACACATGCAACTGGTCACTGAAACACACCTGCACAGTCTGAGGACCAAATAGGACATTGATACGATAAACAGGGCAATCCAATTAAACACACATTACCCAACATCAGCTGGAAACATTAACAATGTCAACATCCATATCACATCGTAACATTGCCATGCATAGGATATGCCACATAACAATTACAATTAGGTCAATGTGAAAAAAAATATTTTGGGGCAGGTCCTGAGAGGCAAGTGTGCTGCCAGGGAAATCACAACACCCATAGCCAGTGAAAGGTCTCACCATAAGAATAGTTATACACGGAGGGTCGAGTAGGACAAAAAGATGGCTAGTCCCTAATTGGTACAAAGTAACACCTCGAGGCGATTAGGCAGACAAGTCTGATAACTCTATGTCATACATGTGACACACAGGTGGGTCATAGGCCTATAACAATACCCATATGAAGGACAGCAGATACCAATAACAAACCAGAGCACAAAGTAAAGTCATCAAAAGGCTTGCATGTTATGGCAAATTTGTCACAACACAGACACACTAATTGTACCCTGTTTCATTGCAGAGGAACATGGATCTCCTGCCGATATGCCTGTCCCTGATTTCCCTGATGACATAGATGACGAGCCCATAAACATTCCCCAGGAGACCATCCAAAAGGTCCTTGAAACCCTCCAGACCCCACCTTCAGTCACAAGGAGGAGGACAGAACAAGCAGCCATCATAGAAGAACCACCCACCACCCCAATTGTGAGACCTGCCAGCTCCAATACAGCTGAGGACTCTGACGACACTGGCACCAGCTTTGAAAGAACTGTAGTTGGTGTACAGCGGGAGTTGGCCAAGAAGGTGCGGGTGGGGATGCAAACAATGGCAGCCAGCCTTGAGGGGGTGCGTTCGTGCATGACGTCATTTGCAGATCAGGCAGCTGCTATGCAAGCCCTAACATCTATCCTGCAGGAACTGCAGAAAACACAGAAGGAAATCAGCACAGCTGTAATACAGTTGACCCAACACCTACAACTGCAATCCAGTCAACGCGTGCACGAATGCAACATTGAACCCCTCAGGGCCGACCTGGCTGCCTACCATTGTGATGTGGCTGCTATTCTCAAAAACCAGCAGGCCCTCCTTGCAGCAGTACTGTCCTTAAGAACTTCACAGGGAGCAGCCCCCAGGATGTCTGACTCCACGTCTTCTAACACTGAGGTGTGTGTTGCCCCTTCACAAACAACAACAACAAGGACAAACCAGGCAACACACACATCAGAAGAAGAAGACATGGAACAGATCACATTCTCACGGAAGACTACCCGGAAGCACTAGTCCCTGCACCATGGCCTACTTTGACCAAGGTCCTACGTTTTGTCAAATGCAAGTCTCACTACAACTACACTCAATGACTGTTCTGCTAACCACTGTATGACTTGTCACCATTGCCAATGAATGTCTCTCTCCTGCTATTCGGCAAATCCTGTCCCTCTGCACTGTCTGTGACATCACCCCAGCATGTCAGGAGCATCATCCACACCCCTTCTGTAGGATCACCAGAACGGACTCAGCAAACATGGACAATGGACATTTTGCACTACAGCACCTATCAATAAATAGCACTTGCACACCTAACATGTCTCTGTGTTATTTGACACATCAACTGTGCAGGAGATAACTCTAAAGTGCCTGTGTGACAACCATGTAGCTTGTCAATACAACTGTCCTGACATCATGTAGTCTGATACATCTGTGCAGTGGCCAGGATTGCATTATAGCCTTACCATCCTGAGGAGAATAACTGATGAAGGGACAAACCACACACAATCATGCTGTGTTGGACAGAATAATGCTCCATCTATAGGAATTCAAGTCAACTAATGGTGGCTGAGAAATGTAAGCACCATGCAATACTAAAACATGGAATTATGCAGCATAATCTAAGCAAACACAAATAAACACTGCATCAATCTCCCTTTCTGAGTATACTTCCATGAAGGGAAGTCATGCTGAATTTTTACACACTTGATCTATGTCAGCAATGAAGGCAACAAGACAAGAGTGTTAACAACACCTCATCTACAAAGATCTCCCTGAACATCACACTGCAGTCCGACCTAATAAATTAGCCACAATACCAAGTCTGGAAGCACACTTTGGGATGTAGAATACCTACTCATCAACACAAATCCTTGGTGATTGATGTAAACGACCAATGGTGGGTCTCCCAAATGGTGGATACTTACTAAGTTAGCACAGGGGTAGCTGCCATGTTAAACCTCCATGTTCTGTGGTGTGTAGCATAGGACACAAATGTCATAGAAACACATTCACCTACACTGATGTCAAGGCCATGATCAAGTAGCAGTTAACGCATAATGCAAAGGGTTAACTATATGTTTATTCCTATGTATTCACACCAGAGGCAACTAAGGGAAAAGTCATACCTACACTAATCTAACCTGACTACTCCTAACCCACAACTGTCCCTAACTAACCTAAGCTAAACTTACTCTACACATATAACAAATCGATCTAAACATCAACCCCCCACTCACCATTATGAGACAGGACACATGCAGGACAACACATACTAACCTACACACATACTATACTATCCTAAACAATCATATATTTTTTTGTATATTTTTTTTATACATTTTTTTATATATTTTTTTTTAATAAACAAACAGGAATCCCAACATTGACCTTCATCCACCCACCCACCCAAAAAAGAAAAATAGAAAGAATAAGACCCCCCACCCTCCTCCCTAACACTAACTAAGCTAACAACCTACACTAGCCTAACACTAATCCCCAAAACCCAACTATCAGTACAAAAAGGAAAGAGGAGAGAGAGGAGGGGTAAATGTAAAACATGCAAAAAGTCCTAGATGGTGGCCCTCCGTAGGGTCCGCCTGATGGACCGAACCCTTTTCTTAATATATGCCACATCCTGGCTTAGCTTGTCCACCTTTGAAATAACTTTGTCCATTTTACAGCTTAATGCCAGGAATGCCGCTGGGTCTACAGGAGGGGCTGCTGCAGTCTGTGTGCTGGCCGAGGTGGACGGTGTGGCAGTAGTTGTATGCCCACTGGACTGCCCTGCGTGTTGGATATGGCTGGGTCCAGGTTGTGCTGACGAGGCAGGGTCAACTGTCCCCGCCGTTGCTGGGGCCACTTGGGGAGACCTGGTGGATGTGGTGGTGGTGGCTGTTGTGGGCAATGTAGGGCCACCCTGTGGTGAGGCCCACCATGCCCCGGAGGCCCGATCGGCTTGGTATTTGCGGGACATCCTCCTGAACCCCGACTGCACCTGCAGGATGTGCCGGTATCGCATTGCACGCCGTTCAAACTGGTGACTCTCTGCAGCACTCATGGTTGCAGCTGTGAAGAGATGTGGCAACTATTTACCATAGGAAATGCATTGGGTGGAATAGCACAATGGGTCAATTGCACATTACTTGTACTGTATTTGTTACAGCGATTGTCACAACATAGTTCATTGAAAGTCTCAGAGGAAGTACATGTGAAGCCTGCATACAAAAGGGCATCTCACACCTAGCATATCCATGTCTCTACATGATGGGTGACATCAGCCTAAACTTCTCTTCCAAATAATGGCTAATGCAGCTGACATTATGGCTGAACCTCTTCCTCATACTGACTTCACTACATATGTCACTCTATGTGATAACTATCACAACCCTCACTCAATGCCATTTGTAAATTTTAGTTTGCAAATATTGAACTCATGTGCCATAACCGAATGTGTACACTAGGTTCTAAACAAAGTTGCAAAAGGTCAAAAGTATGTGTAACATACTGGTTGCTACAGTCCTAGGTACCCTATTCCCAATCACATGGCAGTCTTTGAGGGTGGGGTGGGAAGAACAACCAACAATCCCAGATTCAATGCACACCCAGGAGTGTATAGAAAGGTCAACAAGTATTTGCCTCCACACACAACACCAATGAAGGGCTAGCAACAATTTGGAGTCAGCCAAACCTTGTCCTATCCAAGGTCCACACATATCAAAATGCACTGACTTAGGCCAACATCACATACTACCAGTGAGACATATTTTAACACACACACAGAGGAGCAAGAACACCCATGATCATGAGTAGAATGAACACCTAGGCCATTGCACTCTAGTCCCACACACTTCTAGTTCAACTTGTGGAAGTACATGCCCCGGAAGATCCAACCTACAGTGTACTCAGTCCATCCTCAACTAGGGAAGCTGCATATTTAAGACAAGCCTTTTGCAGAAGCTATCTGGGAGAATGTCAGTCTGAAATGCAGACTCAGTCCAAGCCAAGTACCAGAGCAACTCTTACATTAACCAGTGTATTCCACATGACTCATCCCACTCCCCATAGCGGGCCCTACTGGAATGGCCTACAGACCCAAAATCTGAGAGATGGATAAGCATTGGTCTACAGAAACTGAAGTGATATTTGAAATCCCACTAATGCAACAATACCAATGAACGGGCAGCGCATCAAACCTTGAATTCTGTTGAACACACAGTAGTCCATGCATCACTAGCAAACAATAAAAATAGCACTCATGCCACACTCACTGTAGGTGTCGGGGTCCTCAAAATGAGCCACCTCTCCTACGGTGTACGGTGCAGGTCCACCTGTAAAGCATGGAAGGAAGAATATACTCAGACTCCGTGCACTGACAAACAATTGCAGTTACAATGACAATGTGAGAATATGACATGCGTAATGAAACACTTTGACACATGCTCATACTGCATGGAAGATTTCTTAATCAACATTTACATTGGATGAGTCTCCTGCTACAGTTACACACCCTACTACACACATGCAGTGGCCAGGACAATCATGTGGTGTCAAAGATACACCTCCATTAGTATGCCCCAACAATATTGGGGTGCATTCATCTCATCATGTGCATCCCAGAGAGACATCCAAAAGCTGGTTACTTGAGGACTGCATGACCACTCAAACTCAAACAGGCTATGTGGTCATTTTCAACACACAACAACCAGACACACATGTGACCTATGTGTAGACAACATAGCTAACTTCAATTGACGTGAAGGCACCACTCATTTATAGCATCATAATGGTTTTACAAATTTCTGTCTAGCTATGGCGTCTACATATGTAGGTATGATGTTTCAACATCCATTTTTAACTGGCAATTATGACCTGTAGAGTTCAAATAGAGGCATTAACGTGTCGCTTGTCTGACACAAAGGCAACACTACATTACATACAGCTACAGGCACCCGGTATGTGTCGAAAACATGAGCTATCTGACTGCTAGCATTTGTCTTCCTACACATTGTGCAACAATTACCCAGTAGGTTTTCCTAGCATTACACACAGTCAGCTACTTATCTAGCAGATTGGGTAACAATCATCACATGTCCCCACACAGCTTTCAATTATTCACATGTAATTGATTTGTACTCACCAACATGGCCACCAATCCTGATTCCCAGGTGGTCCAGCAGATCCTGCTTCCTGGATATCAGATCAGCCCAGCGGTGCTTGAGTTGATGGTCATTCCTCAGGCTACCGTAGACCCGGACCAAGTGATGGCGCACCTTCCCCCACCGGACTTTACGTGCCTCCATGTGATACCCCTGTATCACACGGCCCCCAGCCTCCAGCATGAGTGGGAGGAAATGGCAAACAAGCCATATAAATCGCCCCAATTCCTCCTCACCCATCCTGGCAAGCCGTGGCCTACCTGACATCTTTACAATTACAAAGGTGAAAAATTTGGAACAAAAAGGAAAAGGGGGAAATGGGGAAAGGTAAAGTAGTGAAGAAAAAATAAAACTTAAGAAAAATAGCCCAACTAACCCCAAATTTAAACTACCCAGAACAGACTCCCACAGACAAAAAAAGAAACACTGGATTTGACAAAAGTATACAAAACAGACTCAGACAATATTAGACAACAAGACAATGATAACAAAAGCACAATAGAGAAGGTACACTGGACACAAAAGCACTAAAACACAGGACAACACTTTTCACACAGCCACACTGCCCGGGCCCGAGAGTGCTGACCGGATCGACGCATTGCTCTCCTGCGGAGAGAAGGAACGACACGCCCCCAACCCAACGAAAGAAGAAACGATGCAAGGTCCCGCTCGTGAGTCGAATCGACACATCGCAAGCCCTTTTTGATGCACACACACCCGTGCTGGGTTATTTTTGACGCACCCAAGGTACATTTTCACACTAACAGTGTTAGTGTGTTTTAAACTACTTAAAGACTCTTTTTGCTTTTGAATTGATAACTTGACTACAGTAGTGTACTGTGGATTTTTTGTCGTTTTGGTCACATTTTGTTTAGATAAATATTCTCTATATTTCTAAACCTGGGTTGTGTCATTTTGTAGTGTTTTCATTGAGTTACTGTGTGTGTTGGTACAAATACTAGCACTCTGAAGTTAAGCCTACTGCTCGTGCCAAGCTACCAAGGGGGTAAGCAGGGGTTAGCTGAGGGTGATCCTTTTTTACCCTGACTAGAGTGAGGGTCCTTGCTTGGACAGGGGGTAACCTGACTGCCAATCAAAGACCCCATTTCTAACACTAACCCAGCAAGAGTTGCCCCAGTGCAACACCATGCAGTCACAGCATGCATTAACCCCGCAACTGTACATTCAATCATGAGAAATGTACCCACCAAATTAGAAGAAATTCTGTTTTGGTTAGCTCAAAAAATAAACAAGCTGGAAACAGTCTCTCCCCATATTCGACCTCAGGATAAACATAGAATTCTCAATACGTGCTTGCTATTTTGGATGGTTTCCACAATCGATGACTGCAATTCATAGAGCACAGTATTTGCGACATTGTAGACCACCACACATGGTACACCGACACATTCCAATATTCCAAAAGTTTTAAAACAACTTCAATATGAACACACCGTTGCCCCAGCCTTGGATTTGGGTATGCAAATAATGGGCAACTTTGCCACTGTATGCTCAATAATATTAAGCAATCTTAAAGGGGAAACAGTAGCACTAGCAGTGCTCATGAAGCTCCAGGCTGTTCCAGTACAGGATCAAGACCGCGAGCTGCCAAAGATTATCGCTGAGACCTTTTCTACTATTGGTCAGGATAGTCTGAGAGCCAGACCTAGTAAACCTCAATTACAAGGTTAATCCAACAAATCACCTGAGGGTTCTAAAAAACTCTGGGCTAAACAAAAAAAAACACCTAAAAGAGAAAGGGGAGAATCTCCGCATGCGGAGACCCCTCAAAATCACTGCAATCTTAGAAACAGAGATGATATAAAAACTCCTGATAGATATCAATGTACTGATACGCGCCAATCTGGTTCCTTTCATGGCGCGCAGGATAAACACAGTGACAGATTAAAAAAACACAAGTGGCAGTGATTTCTATACGAAATGCCACTCAGGATGAGAGTTTTACTGAAGATCAGGACATGAGCACTGGCATTGCTAGACAGCGCAGTAGAGGTCACAATAGTTCACCGGAATCTTCAAGATCATCTGGATGTGAAAGCAACTGATTACTTTTTTAGAAGCCGAGACTGTGGACATGCACGTTTCCACAACCAATAGGGTGTGTAAAGTGACAATACAGTTAGAAGGAGACATTGAGTGCACAATAGACACTATCTTTTGGGATTGCGCAGTTACCATTTATCATATTTTGTTTGCCAAAACAAGATTGGCAACCAGAATTGGTCCGTAATCTCCCATATGAGAAGTGGTAATCGAAGTCTCTTTCTTGCCCTTTGTTCCCATAGAGCTCAGGAAGGCTTACGCAGTTGACTGGGTGAAGGTGCAGGCACTCGCATTACACTGCGATCATGTAGGGTAGGACAAAGATTTTCCCTATCATATCATACCAATTAGATCTCAACCCCATTACCAAATAAAGAATGAAACTAGAGCACCAGTGAGGAAAATCCTCACACAGCTAGAGTACCAGGGTGTAATTGAGAACTGTGTCTCAACAATGAACAACCCGTTGTTTCCTGTAGCTAAACCAGACCATTCAGATAGAATAGTCCTAGACTAAAGACATTTAGATAGTCATACATGCACATTTGCCATTCTTAATGCATGCAGTACAGCACTTATAGTGCAACTTACAACAATATAGTGAACAAAAAAATACAACAAAACCTTGGATATTTCCAGTGTCTTTTTCTGCCAAAATATAGCACCTGAAAGTAGGGACTTTACAGGATTAAGCACTTTAGGCTCCCCAAAAAATATTTGCTGACTCCCACAAGGGTATAAAAACAGTCCAGGATTGTTTTCAACTCGTGTTACTTCAAATTTACACGACATAGACTTCGAGGCATTGTCCTGCGTGTATGATATCTACCTTACCAATGAGGATCTCATTTAACATGGAAGACGGGTGAGCAGCATTTTTGTGAGATTTGCCAAATTAGGCTACAAATATAACTTTAAAAAAAACAAAAATAGCCTTCCTGAGTGTCATGTTTTTAGGATACAAACTTTAAGATGAAGGCAAGAGCCTAGCACCCTATTTTCAGAAAAATGCGCAGAATTGCAACCACCAAACTCCATCAAAAAGCTGCAGTCAATGATGGGCTTTTAAAATTTGGGGGCACAAATATTACAGATAAGCACAACGCATCAAACCATTATATGATTTAGGCCATCATTACAATCCTGGCGGTCGGTAATAAAGCAGCGGTAATACCTCCAAGAGGTCGGCGGAAATAAATCTGAAATTATGACCACGGTGGAAACCGCACAGACAGCCACTTTAACACACCGACCGCCAGGGCGAAACCTACAGGCACCATGGCGGTAACTGCCAACACCCAGACGGAAGACAATGTTACGCCCACTGTATAATGACAGTCCAACCCGCCACCTTTTCCTGGGTGGTATCAACGACATCAAAAGCCTGGCGGAAACACTGTACAGAAGGGAAACGACTCACCTCTGGACACTCAAGGAATAATCACGCCGCCATGGAGGCTGAGTTGCATGTCTTCCCCATGCTCTTCTACCTTCTGCTCCACTATGAACACCAATGCCGGCGAAGACGACCACAGTGAGTACTGCCGCCTAGCACACAGGGAAGGGGGACGAAAAAGAGTGACACACACACGCAACACGCAACACCCCCACCCCCAACACCACACACACAAGCAGATGCAATAACATTACATATTCACACCGTAACCCTCAGGAATAATGCAAGGACAACTACTATAGTGTAAAAAGGCTGTAATAAGATAGATATAGGTGAAATTTGTGTATCCAAATAAAAAAGCATATACATATTTACAATGCAAGGGACACTGCCCGGTCCTCAATGCCCACGAGCCACAGGGCCACATTACAAAGTCCAAGGCCCAACCTCACTCCTGCAACAACATGGAGAGAACACTACAGGGGCATCAGGTCAAAAATAGACAGGCACCTCAGGGGGGACGGGGAATGGGGGGGCACCTCAGCCGGAAGATGGAACACCACTGTCCTGGAGGGAGCAACATGCCCTGTACTTGGTCCTGGGGAGTGCAAGGCCACAGTCTCTCTAGTGGGCGATTTGCCTACATGTTCTGGAGGGAGCAACATGCCTTGGGCTTGGTCCTGGGGAGTGCAAGGCCACATTCTCGCTAGTGGGTGATTTACCCACATGATCTGGAGGGGGCAACATGCCCTGTGCTTGGTCCTGGGTAGTGCAAGGCCACAGTCTCTCTAGTGGTTGATTTGCCCACATGCTCTGGAGGGGGCAGCATGCCCTGTGCATGGTTCTGGGGAGTGCAAGGCCACAGTCTCTCTAGTTGGTGACTACATCCAGTGTTCCGGAGGGGGCATTGTGCCCATTGAGCTCCATCCTGGGAAGTATGGGGTGAGTGGATGGCTTCTTCCACTGGTTCTGGAGGGGGCATTGTGCCCAGTGAGCTTCATCCTGTGGAGGATGGGGTGAGCAGAGGGCTTCTTCCACTGGTTCTGAAAGGGGCATTGTGCCCAGTGATGCAGATCTTGGGGAGTGCAATGTCACAGTCTCTGACCTGGGTGGCAGACCAACAGGATTTGCAGGGGCCAGGCTGCACAACAGCCCATGGATACAGGACTACACACTTTCTGCCGGCTGTGACGGCTGCTCAGTGGTGGCAGTAACAGTGGCGGTGCTGGTGTCGGTGCTAGTATTGGTGGGGGAGGTTCTAACCCTTCCCCTGCAGCCTCGGACGGCTGCCCACTCGGGCTGCTGCTGCTGGCTGTGGTGCTGGTGGCGGTCCTGGCAGTGGTAGGGGGAGGCTCCAGCCCTTCCCCTGCATCCTTGGATGGCTGCCCACAGGGGCTGCTGCTGCTGGCAGTGCTGGTGGTGGTGCTGGTGTTGGTGCTGGCAGTGGCGGGGGAGGCTCCAGCCCATCCCCTGCATGCTCAGTTGGCTGCCCACTGGGGCTGCTGCTGCTGGC
This sequence comes from Pleurodeles waltl, assembly GCF_031143425.1. NCBI lineage: Eukaryota > Metazoa > Chordata > Amphibia > Caudata > Salamandridae > Pleurodeles > Pleurodeles waltl. The sequence continues at coordinate 376,894,180 of NC_090437.1, read as the reverse complement.
AGTGGTGCTGGTGTCAGTGCTGGCAGTGGTGGGGGAAGCTCCAGCCCATCCCCTGCAGCCTCGGACGGCTGCCCACTGGGGCTGCTACTGCTGGCAGTGGTGCTGGTGGCGGTGCTGGCAGTGGTGGGGGAAAGCTCCAGCCCATCCCCTGCAGCCTCAGACAGCTGCACCCCCATGGCTGGTGGTAGGGGCTCTGACTGAGTCCCAGCACAAGGCGTGCTGTCCTTTTTGCGTGCTGCTGCAGGCCCCTACCCCTTCCTGCCAGCAGCTGGTGATGGCTCCTTGCTCCTTTTGGCAGCAGCCGGGGATTACTCCTTGCTCTTCCTTTTACCAGCTGGGGGTGCCTCCTTGCCCTTCTTTGCAGCAGCTGGGGGTGCCTCCTTGCCCTTCCTTGCAGCACTTGGTGAGGCACCCTATCAGTGTGGCTGTCTGGTGCCCGGGATCCTCTCCCACCTGGTGTAGCTGTGACCCTGGACTGGGTGGCTGAGGTGCTTGGCTGGGTTCTGACCACCCTTGCCTGACGTGATGGACGGGGGGCTATGGAAGAGGTCGAAGGTGGAAAGGAAAAGCTTCTTAGGGACATTGGTGCGGGAAGAGGGAGATGGTTTGGGAGTGAACGTAGAGGGAGTGGTTGTAAGAGGTGTCTGTCTGTTGTGTATGGGTGCATGTGCATGGGCTGGATGCTGTTGTGAGTTGATGGCTGCTGAGTGTCTGAGTGCTTGTGTACTTTGGGAGGAGGGCGCACAGACACAGTGGGAGAGGACACAGGGGACATGTGCATGGAAGTGGGGGTGGTGACTGCCAGTGAGGGGCGTGTGCTGATAGGTGTGCTGGCAATGAGGGTAGTGGATGAGCATGTAGTTCATGCATGTCTGAGTGTAGACGAAACTGGGAGGGAGGTAGACTACGAGGAGGCCACAGTGGAGGCAGTGGATGTTGGTAGGTCTGCATCTGGATGGTGTTTGTGTGAGTCCCTGTGGGATGAAGTGTGGTGCTTGTGTTTGCCATGTCCACTCTTGTGTGTTGTCCTGGGTGCCTGCTCGTCTGCTTGTGTGCTTGGGATAGGTTGGGGTTGAGGGGAATGGTATTGGGTAGAGGAAGTTGGAGTTGGAGGGGGGAGGCTAGAAACAGGGACAATGGCTGCCATCAGATAGGAGTCCAGAGCCTGGATTGGTCTATGTTGGGCCGCCCTGCCAGTGTGAATGCCCTCCAGGAATGCATTTGTCTGTTGAATTTGGGCTGCCAACCCCTGGATGGCATTCATAATGGGTGACTGCTCAACAGAGATGGGTCGCAGGAGGTCACTAGCCTCCTCACTCAGGGCAGTAGGGCTCACTGGGGCAGGGCCTGAGGTGCCTGGGGCGCAGGAGATGCCCATCCTCCTGGGTGAGCGGGCCTCAGAGACACACTGAGGGGCTGCTGGGATGGCAGTGCTGGTATGGGGGTGGCGGCTGTACCTGTAGCTATAGTGGGCACAGAGGTGTCTGCCACCACCAGGGAGCTTCCATCGGAGGAAGAATCTGTGTTCGAACAGTCCCCTCCTGTCTCTGCCGTGGTGCTCCACTCGTCCTCCGTCCCACTCGTGCCCTCACCCTCAGTGGATTTGGCCTCCTGTGCCCTGTGAGATGCAGCTCCCTCTCTCGCTGGTGCCTCAGCTCTTCCGCCAGATGATGCTAATGCATATAAGGGCAAGGTGACAAAACAAAAAGGGGGGAAGGGACAAAGGATACACTTGGTCAATGGCAGTAACAAAACCACCGTTGGCGTACACAACACACACAGGGAACATCCCTACGCACTAGGCAATGCACAAACAGTCACAATGCTAGTCACCAGGCCATGGATTGGGACACCTAACGCCCATTGCAGCATACCTGAGACCCACAGACCCCTGCCCAGTATTGGATGCCTACTAACTTGGTTGGAGGTATTTTACATCAGAACCCTGCCCAACATGAGACCTATTCTGCAATGTCAGGCCTGGCCTAGGGGCACCCATAGGCCCACATCCCCCACCCGGATACCACCCCACCAGGCGCAAGTTGTATAATGGGGCACTGTACTCACCCCCTTGTTGCTGCTGTGATACTCCCAAGCGCCAATCCAGCTCTGGATAGGCCACCGCCAGTATGCGTGCCATCATGGGGTCAGGGTTAGACGGCACCCCTTCCTTGTTGGGAGGCCATCCCCAGCTGGGACTCCGCCGCCGTCCGTGCCCAGCGTCTCAGGTCCTCCCACAGTTTCCGACATTGGGTGCTCTGCCTGACGTAGACCCCTAGGCTCTGCACGTCCTTGGCGATGGCACGCCATATTTCCTTTTTCTGATGGGCGCTGACCTGCAGGGAAATGGACACAGGGAAAGGTATTAGTCTGACCATCCTGCCTGTTACACTCATGGTCCACCATGCCCATTCCCATTAGCACAGACATGGCCAACCATAAATGCAGCACGCTGCCCAGGGCCCATCCACCAACCCCCCCTACATGAGGCCTTCACACACAGCACTCCATGCATTCACGCCCCTTGCATCGTACTCACGGTGTACCAACCTGTTGGTCTGGAGGCCCACACAGCATTCGGTACAGGGGTAGGACCCCATCCAACAGTCGCTCCAACCCCGGCGAGGTGAGGGCAGGGGCCCTTTCCCCAGTGACATGAGCCATGGTCAGTTCCAGACACAGGTCATAGCAGCACTTGCAGTGTAGGTCCTCTCCTGTTAAAGGTCAGGTAGCAAGTGAGTGAACAGATAGAAAATGGCGGTTAGGTCCACGGCACTGCATACCGTCACCACTGGCGTACATCACCATTGGCCACTGTACCCCAGAGGGCCCAATGTTAACCAATGAGGAATTGCACTGCAGTTTTCGACCGCCTCTCGCAACGGCGCACAACGTCAGTGGAATTACCTCATTTCCACCTGTCCCTCCACACAGGACAGGTGGACGCCATTTCAGGGGGGGATGCAGGCCATGGCTCCTAACTGAGTCACAGTACACATATGTACCATTTGGACCTCTCCGAAAGAATACTGTTACAATCACGACATGCATTGAAGTGTAGTGTTTGGAAATATGAGATACAGACCAGCTGCTCACCATTTTGCCCCATAGAATGCAACCGCTACGGATGAATAGGAGATGGAGACATCCCCCGTGAACAGACCCCTGGTGGACTTGGCAACAATGGAGGACAGGCACATTATCCTCACCTATAGACTGGACAGGGCCACAATCACAGAGCTGTGTGCCCAATTGGAGCCTGACCTAATCTCTGCTATCCGTCACCCCACCGGGATCCCCGCTCGTGTCTAAGTGCAATCAGTGCTCCATTTCCTGGCAACTGGCTCCTTCCAAGTTACAGTGGGCTTGGCAGCAGGAATGTCTGAGCCAATGTTCTCAATAGTGCTGACCAGAGTGTTCTCTGCCTTGATTAAACACATGCACAGCTACATCGTTTTCCCCCAGGTGGAGGATTTGGCCACAGTGAAAGCTGATTTCTATGCAATGGAACATATCCCCAACATTACTGGGGCAATTGATGGTACACATATACCTTTTGTCCCCCCTAGGAGAAAAGAACAGGTTTTCAGAAATCAAAAGAACTTTCACTTGATGAATGTGCAGATGGTGTGCCTGGCGGACCAGGACATCTCCCACATCAATACAAAATATCCTTGGTCTGTGCATGATGCCTTTATCCTGAGGAATAGCAGCATCCCATATGTGATGGCTCAACTCCAGAGGCACAGGGTGGGGCTAGTAGGTGAGCGCTGGTTCTCACCCAGTGGATGTTGGTGTATGGGCATGGTGTAGGCCCTAAGGGTTGGTGTGTGGCTAACAGTTGTCCCTGGATATTTGCAGGTGACTCTGGTTACCCCATCATCTCATGGCTACTGACCTGTGTGAGGAATACCAGGACAAGGGCAGAGGAACATTACAATTAGGCACATGGGCAAACAAGAAGGATTATAGAGAGGACCTTTGGCCTCCTGAAGGCCATGTTTTGTTGCCTCCATCTAACAGGTGGCTCCCTGTGCTACTCTTCCAAGAAGGTCTGCCAGATCATCGTGGCATGCTGTATGTTGCACAACCTTGCCTTAAGATGCCAGGTGCCTTTTCTGCAGGAGGATGAGGCGGGAGATGGCAGTGTGGCTGTAGTGGACCCTGTGGACAGTGAAGATGAGGAGGCAGAGGATGAGGATGAGTACAACAGAAGTGCAATAATTTGTCAATACTTTCAAAGACACACAGGTAAGATAGTGGAACTTCACATTTTTGTGACAGTTTTGTGTTTGACATTGTTATTGGCAGGCTGATTTACCCACTTCTATGGCCATTCACTGTAGCCTTTGACATCTCTATTTGCAGATATTTGTGCCCCACTATCGCTCCTGGTGTGTTGACAGCAGCCAACTACAGGTCATTCCTATGCATACATTTCTGTTCAGTTGATTTTCAATGTTTCAACCTTGTTAAACGAATACATACTGAAATGATTTGACATACTCCATACTTGTATTTTTTCAAAGGGTGTTTAATGCAGTGCTAAGAGGTAGAGGGGGATGGGCAATGGGCTGGGAGGGATGATGGAGGAAAGTCCAGGTTGGAGTCCAGTCTATTTGTATCAGCAGTACATTGTCCAAGGGGGCATAGGAAGGGGAGCAATGGCAGTTCAAGGTGGACAGGGTGACAGTGTGGGACTCAAGGGTGACAATCAGGAGAGTCTTATTTCCTGGCGGGGGTCTTGGGAATAGTCACTGGCTTCTGCCTGGATCGCAGGGAACGTTTGCGGGGTGGTTCACCTTCTGCAGGGGGAGGGGTGCTGGTGGCCTGTTGGTCCTGTGGTGGGGCCTCTTGTCCACTAGCGGCAGCGGAGGTAGAGGGCTGCTCATCTGTTTGACGAGTGGCAGAGGCCCGGTGGGGTGCCACTGCCTCCCTCATAGTGTTGGCCATGTCTGCCAGCACCCCTGCAATGGAGACCAGGATGGTGTTGATGTCCTTCAAGTCCTCTCTGATCCCAGATACTGTCCCTCCTGCAGCCACATGTTCTCCTGCAACTTGACCAGTATCTGGCCCATCGCCTCCTGGGAATGGTAGTGTGCTCCCAGATAGCGGTGAGTGCCTCCTGGAGAGTTGGTTCCCTGGGCCTGTCCTCCCCCTGTTACACAGCAGTCCTCCCAGCTCACCTATTGTCCTGTGCCTCTGTCCTCTGAACCGTATGCCCACTGCACTGACCCTAGGTCCCTGATCGTCCGGTGTTTGTGAGGTGGCCTGTGGTCCCTGTAGTGGTGGACACACTGCTGATTGAAGTGTCCTGGGAAGAGAGGTATGGACCCTCTGGGTAGGTGCTGTGGTGGTGTTTCCTGAGGGGGGAGGCTCTGTGGTGGTGTGACAGTGTGCCTGGGTAACCGACTGTCCGGAGATCCCTGATGGGCCAGGTTGGTCATCCAGATCCAGGCGAGTAGAGCTGCTGTCATCACTGTGGGCCTCTTCTGGGGGAGAACTGGATGTTGCTGGCACCTCTTCTCCAGTGACATTGGCTGGGGGACCTGTGGGGATGTAAATGCAGTGTTATTGTTTCTGTGTGTGACATCATGTGCATGGGTGTGTTGCCCTCTATGGTTGTTGTAGCCCTGGCAGATTTGCCTTTGAGTGGGTAGCTATTTGGGGCTAGGTGATTCTCTCCAGTGAGCATGCAGTGGTGAGAGATGTCCTTGCAGGTCTGTGAGGGGTGTCCATGCATTAGTGTTACATGCAGGGCTTGGTATTGGGATGAGTGGGTTGTGATGATGGGGTATGTGGGAGGTGGTGATGTGATGGGAGTGAGGGTACAGGTGGGGGTTTGTGATGGCATGCACGTGGGGGGGATGATAGTAATAGAGACTTGACTTACCAGAGTCCAGTCCTCCTCCTGCCAGGCCCTCAGGATGCATGATTGCCAAGACTTGTTCCTCCCATGTTGTTAGTTGTAGGGGAGGAGGTGGGGGTCCACCACCGGTCCTCTGGAGAGCTAGTTGGTGTCTTGCTGCTGTGGAACGTACCTCCCCCCAGTTCGTTCCACCTCTTCCTGATGTTGTCCCTTGTTCTGGGGTGCCATCTCATGGCACTGACCCTGTCCATGATCCTCTGCCATAGCTCCATCTTCCTAGCAATTAATGTCTGCTGCACCTGTGATCCAAACAGCTGTGGCTCTACCTGGATGATTTCCTCCACCATGACCCTCAGCTCCTCCTCAGATAATCTGGGGTGTCACTGTGGTGCCATGGGTGTAGTGTGAGTTGTGTGGGTGAGGGTGTGTGGGGTGATGTGTTGGGGTGTGTGATGTAAGGTGCGTGGATGGTGTATAGGTGATGTTATTATATGGCTCTGGTTGTGTGTGTACTCTTGGTGTCTCTCTCTGGTGGCAATTCTTTCTAGTCATAAAGGATTGTGGGTAGTGTGGGTGTGTGTTTTATAGTGGTGTGGGTGTGTGGTGTGTGTATGGGTGTCAGGTGTGTGTTATTTAAATTGACCAATGTAGTGGTGTTTTTTTGTTTGTGTGTGTGTATATTGAGTGCAAAGGTATGTACCGCCAATGGTTTACCACCATTGAATGTCCACCACGGTGATTCGTGGGTCATAATGCTGTGGGCATAGTTCTGTTGGCTTAACGGTGTGGGTTTTGCTACTGCCAGTTTATCGCTGACCTTTGGGCTGGCGGACTTGTGTGTGTGGTTGTATTGTGACTGATTGGTATGTGTGTGTTATAATATGATTGGCGGTTATAGGCCAAAGGTGGCGTTATGTTGGCAGCAGTCGGCATGACGGTAAGCGGGATTTACCGCCAATGTCATGATGAGGGCCTTAGTATGTCCAGACTTTTCAAGCAAATATTGGACAGTTGAACATACACGCTTTCTCAGAGCATTACTATTAGACCTTGCAACCTTAGGGTGGTCACCCCTAACCTTTTACCTGCCTTCCTCCATTTCTTGGACACTGTTTTTGCTGACTCTGCGCACTTTACCACTGCTAAACAGTGCTAAAGTGCATATGCTCTCTTCCTTAAAACATGTTGACATTGGTTTATACCCAATTGGCTAATTTAATCTACTTGTAAGCCTGTAGTAAAGTGCACTGCATGTGGCCAGGGCCTGTAGATTAAATGCTACTAGTGGGCCTGTAGCACATAAGTAGCCTCTTAACCATGCCTCAGGCCCGTCATTGCAAGGCCTGTGTGTGCAGTTTCACTGCCACTTCAACTTGGCATTTTAAAATGCTTGCCATGCCTTAAACTCCCCTTTTTCTACATATGTCACCCCTAAGGTAGGCCTTGGATACTCCATAGGGCAGGGTGCTATGTAGCTAAAAGGCAGGACATATACTTGTGCAGTTTATATGTCCCGGTAGTGTAAAAACTCCTAAATCTGTGTTTACACTGCTGTGAGGCCTGTTCCTTTCGTAGGCTATCATTAGATTACCCTCATATATTGTTTGAGTGGTAGATTCTGATCTGAAAGGAGTAACAAGGTCTTATTTAGTATGGACAGAATGGTAATACAAAATCCTGCTGACTGGTGAAGTTGAATTTAATATTACTATTTTAGAAATTCCAGTTTTAGAAAGTAAGCATTTATCTGCAGTGAAATCCTTCTGTGCCTTACAATCCATGTCTAGCTGGGTTAGTTGACAGCTCCCTTGTGCAATCCACTCAGAAAAACCCCAAACACAGGATGCTCAGTCACACTTGCACACATCTGCATATAGAATGGATCTTCCTGGGCTGGGAGGGTGGAGGGCCTGACACTTACATGTCAAAGGACAGTAGCCTGCCCTCACACAAAGGACTGCCACACCCCCTACTGGGTCCCTGGCAGTCAGGATGGAATTGAAAGGGGACTTTTTGCACTTCTACGCCACTCTTTGAAATCTCTCTCACTTCAAAGGCACATTTGGGTATTTAAGCAGGGTATCTGACCCTACCACCTCAGATACTGCTGGACAAGATAACACTGGAGAAGAATCCTTGAACCAGAATCTGCAACCTGCTAAGAGGAGATCCCTGCTTGCCCAATTGACTCACCTGACTGCGTTTCTGCAAAAGGCTTCTGTCCTGCTGTTGCCCTGCTGCCTTGCTGCCCTCTGGCTCTGCTGAGAAGTGCTCTCCAAGGGATTGGATAGAGCTTGCCCCCTCCCCTGTTCCTTGAAGTCTCATCCCAAAAAGACTTCATGCTGCAAAAGAGCTTCTTGTGCAGTGAAAATTAGATGCACAGCCTGCAAGAAGCAATGCACAGCCTGCATCGCGGTTGAGAAAATCACCGCACGCTGAACCGGATCGACGCAGCCTGACTTCGCAAGAGAAGGTCGCTGCAGCGTCAGCGTTGCGCCTGGAACTTCGATGTGCGCCACTCTGGATCAACACAAAGCTGAGCCGGAACGACACAGCCCGACTTCCTTAGAGGAATTGACGCAACCCATGCCGTGCAGTAGAAAGTTCCACACATCACCCACCGGATAGACACAGCCCCTCTGACTTTATCTTGTAAGCCCAGGATTTCAACGCATCGTCCCCGGGGCGTCCGAAAACACCGCAACCCGAAGAGGCTCCCAGTCTACGTGCCGGAAATCAACGAAAAGCCTGCCCTGCGTGAAAATTCACTGACGCATCGTCTGTGTGCGCCTGAAAAATTGATGCACATCTCCCAGTTTTCCACAGATCTCCTCTGCGGTCCCTTGTAGAGAATTTGAACGCAAACCAGGACTTTGTGCTTGCAAGAGACATTTGTTGCTTTTTAAAGACTAAAGACTTCTTTTATCATTTCCTAAGTGACATCTCAAAGGGTACTTATTGAATCTTGATTGTTTAGACCTGCATTTAATCAGATAAACACTGTGTGGTGTATTTTTGTGGTGCTATACTGTGTTATTGCATGATTTATTGCACAAATATTTTACACATTGCCTTCTAAGTTAAGCCTGACTGCTCAGTACCAAGCTACCAGAGGGTGGGCACAGGATAATTTGGACTGTGTGTGACTTATCCTGACAAGAGTGAGGGTCCTTGCTTGGACAGGTGGTAACCTGACTGCCAACCAAATACCCCATTTCTAACATTGGTGATCAGCGGTGAGGATAGGACTTGTATTTCTGAAGTGATATACAATAGATAAGTGTTCACTACCTACCCACAGTTGAAGGTCAACTTGATTTTTTAAATCTTTTTCTGCAATTTTATTTTCTGCCTGACCTTTTACTAAATCCTCATTCAACATGTCTCTGGCTGGGTATCAAGCAGGAGTTGAAGATTTTGACCCAGCCGAGCTGGAGACATACACTATCGAACAGCTGAAGGGGCTCTGCAAGGGGTTGGGAGTACCCTACCAGGGTGCCTCTAAGAAGGAGGAGTACCAAATGGCACTGACGGCCTGGGCAGAAGTCCATTCAGAGGAGGATGTTGAGGAGGAGGAGCAAGGAGATGGCCCCTCACAGGATTTCTTGCCAGTCATGGGGGATGTTACCCCTGGATTTGTGCCCACTAGTAGACCAGGGAGCAGTGTCTCTAGCCATGGCCTGACCATAGAGGAGAGAGAATTCCAACTACAAATGGCAAAGTTAAACCTGGAAGCAAAGGAGAGGAAAGCAGAGAGAGAGGCTGAGAGAGCAGTCAAACAAGCTGAAGCTGAGAGAGCTGAGGCTGCAGCTGAGAGAGCCTTGGCTCAAAATAAACTTTTGTTGGCTCATGAACTGAGTCTCAAGGAGCTGGATATGAAGGTGAGAAAATCTGAGTCCAGCAGTGATGGTGGCAGCATACATGCAGGACCTGCTGGGGAAAGGAAGGTTCGTATACCTAAAAATGTAGTGCCAAGTTATGTGTTGGGAGACGACATTGACTAGTGGTTGGCTGCTTATGAAGTTGCACTAAGGGCTCATGTGGTCTCTGAAGAGCAATGGGGGGCGGACTTGTGGTGGTATGTACTAGTAGTAGGGAGGGAAACACTCCTTGCATTGGATCATAAGGATCAAAACAGATCACCCCTGAAAGCTGGTTTGCCCAGTTTAGGCTGACTCCTGAGAAGTACCATCAGAGGTTCAGGGACAGCACCAAACTCTCCACACAGAACTGGGTAGACTTTTTTGATTTCTCCAGTAAGGCACTGAATGCATGGGTGCGGGGCAGTAAAGTAGATGACTATTTGTGGTTATTTAATTTGATCCTGAAAGAGCATATGTTCAGTCTTTGCTTTACAGAGTTGCGCCAGCACCTAGTTGACAGTAAGCTGACTGATTCTAGAAAGGTTGCTGAGGAGGCCGACCTCTGGGTTAGCACCAGAGTGTCCAGAAAGGTCCCCGGGGGGACACCCACAAAGGAGGTCAGGGTTCCCAACAGGAGAAAGAGGGGGTAGAAAAACGTAAAAAAAAAGGAGTTCTCAAAAGGCCCCCAAATCAATTCCCTGGGGGGTTGGTAACCAGTTCTCACCTGAAGCTGACAGGAAGCCAGGGTACTTTGACAAGAAGAAAGGGAAGTTTATCTCCAGATACTTAAAGTGCTTCAAGTTGGGGCACTATAAGGTTGACTCCCAATGCACCAAGAGGGCACAGCCCCCCACTGGAGGGCAGACACTTGGGTTGGCTAGATTAGAGCTCTGGGGGGGAGGTGGTCCCAGTTAGCTTGGGGGAGCAGATAGAGGTGTCACTAGTATCCCTGGAAGATAAGGAAATGGTGCCAAAAGTCCACATGCCTGCCAATACTTCCAAGTACAAGCAGTGAATCACCATTGAAGGGCAAAAGGTGGAGGCTCTGAATGACACAGGAGCTAGTACAACTACTGTCAGGGGTCAGCTGGTGTCAGCAGAGCAAATCATCCCTATTACATTCCACCAGGTCATAGTCGCTGACAATCATGAGAGCCACCTACCAGTGGCTCTGGTTACCTTTGAGTGGAGTGGGTCCTCTGGTACTCTAAATGTAGCTGTGAGTCCTGCCATGCCTGTAGGTTGTCTGTTAAGCAATGATCTTGAGCACACTGCCTGGAAAGAGGTAGAGCTCAGATCCCACCTGGAGATGTTAGGTTTGCCTGAGTGGGTCTGCATGACCACACGGTCCATGGATGCCCAGGAAGGGAGTCAAGGGCATCTGGAGCCTGGAACAATAGCCCAGACAGCTGCACAGAGGAAGGGCAAGGGGTACGTGAAACCGGCCCCAGATATTACCATGGTGGTAGACTGGGTCCCAGAGGAGGAGGCCTCTGAGCCAACTGGGGAGGATATTGCTGACCTGGGTAACCTGCCTGAGCTTGCTGGCTGGCAAGTAGAGGGTGTGCCAACCAGGGAGGAATTCTCAAAGCATAGAAGGAGTGCAGAAGGAGTGCCCCACTCTTGAGGGTATGAGGCAACAGGCCTCAGTCTAAGCAGCAGGTGAAGTCTCTGGCGATCACCACATATATTGGGAGAAATATCTCCTGTACAGTGAGCCTAAGGTACTGGCCACTGGGGAAGCACATGTGCTGGTGGTTCCCCAGTGTTACCAGGCCTTCCTACCTGGTCTGGCTCCTGACAAGACAAGACCTTTGCCAGGCTTGTCACCCACTTCCATTGGCCTAGAATGCGGATAGCCTTAGATAATTTCTGTAGGGCCTGTCCAACCTGCCAGGCTAGTGCGAAGACAGGGAAAAGGCTTAAGGCCCCCCGATCCTACTCCCTGTCGTTGGCACCCCATTTGAAAGGGTGGGCATCGACATCATTGGTCCCTTGGACCCCAAAACCTCCCCAAGGCAACATGTTTATCCAGGTTTTGGTGGATCATGGCACCCGCTATCCAGAGGCAATTCCTCTAAGGACATTGAATGCACCAGTGGTGACCAGAGCTCTGATGGGGATATTTACCCATGTGGAGTTCCCAAAGGAGGTTGTGTCCGACAGAGCCACAAACTTCATGTCAGCGTAGATGAAGTCCATGTGGGATGAGTGTGGGGTAACCTACTGGTTTACCACCCCTTACCATCATCAAACCAATGGGCTTGTTGAGAGATTCAACAAGACCCTAAAAGGCATGATTACTGGCCTACCTGAGGCCATGAGGCGTAATTGGGACGTCCTTTTGCCGTGCCTTCTCTTTGCTTGTAGAGAGGTCCTCAGAAAGGGGTGGGGTTCAGCCCCTTTGAACTTCTCTATGGTTACCCTGTCAGGGGACCATTAAGCATAGTGAAGGAGGGATGGGAGAAAGCTCCCAAGAAACCTCCCCAGGATGTGGTCAGTTACATGCTGGCCCTTCGCAACCAGACACAGCATTTCTGGAAACAGGCCAAGAGAAACCTTGAGGCCAGTCAAGAGGTGATGAAGGAGTTGTATGATCAGAAGGCCACTCTGGCAGAATTCTCACCTAACAACAAAGTAGGGGTGATGGAGCCAGTAGAGCCTAGAGCTCTCCAGGACCACTGGACTGGCCCATTCAAAGTGAAGGAGCGAAAGGGGGAGGCCACTTACCTAGTGGACCTCAAGACCCCTAGAAACCCCCTAAGGTTTTACCACCACAACAGACGGAAGCCTCATTTTGAGAGGTCTAACGTCAGTCTTCTCCTTGTGACAGATGAGGGCATGGAAGAAGAGAGTGAGCCTCTCCTCAACCTCCTCTCTGCCAAAGAAAGTGATGGGTCAGTGGAGGGTGTTGTTCTCTGTGACTCCCTGACTCCAGAACAAAGAGGAGACTGCTACGAGTTATTGGAACAGTTTTCTTTCCAGTTTTCCCTTACTCCTGGACTCACCCACTTGTGTGTCCACGATATTGACACAGGAAACAGTCCCCCTGTAAAGAACAAAATTTACAGGTTGTCAGACAAGGTGAAGGCCAGCATCAGGAGGAAGTCACCAAGATGGTGGCCCTAGGGGTTATTGAGAAGTCCAGTCGCCCCTGGGCCAGCCCTGTTGTGCTGGTACCCAGGGCTTATGCACCCGGTGGCAAGCCAGGACTCTGGCTCTGCGTGGACTACTGAGGTCTCAACTCAGTCACACAGACTGATGCTCACCTAATCCCCCGAGCTGATGAGCTCGTAGACAGACTAGGTGTTGCCAAATTCCTCAGTACTTTTGATGTCACATCAGGGTACTGGCAGATCACCTTGACTGAGGGGGCTGAAGAGAGATCTGCATTTTCCACCCCTGAGGGCCATTACCAATTCCGGGTGATGCTCTTTGGGTTGAAAAATGCCCCTGCTACCTTCCAACGGTTGGTTAACCGGGTCCTAGCTGGCAAGGATGTCTTCTGCGCCGCCTACCTAGACAACATTGCTGTCTATAGTTCCAGATGGGAGGAACACCTGGTGGTGGAAAGGTGCAGCCACTCCAGGCCAAGATTGAAACTATCACAGCATGGCAACCACCTAGAACCCAAACCGAGGTGAGGGCCTTCTTAGGCCTCACTGGTTAATACCGTAGGTTCGTCAAGGGCTATGAAACTATTGTGTCACCCTTGACAGAACTCACATCCAAAAAAGCAACCTAGGTTGGTGAATTGGACAGAGGCTTGTCAGAAAGCCTTTGTCTCCCTGAAGGAAGCCATGTGCACTGTCCCCGTGCTCAAGGCACCTGACTACTCCCAGAAATTTATTGTGCAGACAGATGCTTCAGAGCATGACATAGGGGCAGTTCTAGCACAGCTAAATGAGGAGGGCATAGACCAACCAGTAGTCTTTATTAGCAGACGACTATCACCATGGGAACAGAGGTGGAGTGCTATTGAGAGAGAAGCATTTGCTGTGGTCTGGGCACTGAAGAAGCTGAGACCATACCTGTTTGGGACTCACTTCCAGGTTCAGACAGACCACAGGCCCCTCAGATGGCTCATGCAGATGAGGGGTTAGAATTCTAAACTCTTGAGATGGTCCATTTCCCTACAGGAGATGAACTTTACTGTGGAATGTCGCCCAGGGATTGACACGCCAACGCTGATGGTCTCTCCAAATACTTCCGCCTTATCGATGAGAGCTCCGAGGCGGTTAGGTAGCTTTCACCACTTTCAGCTGGGGGGACACAGGTTAGACCTGACAGCCTTAGGGTGGTCACCTCTAACTTTTTGCCTGCCTCCCCCAACTTTTTGACACTGTTCTTGCTGGTTTTAGGACTCTGCACACTTTACCATTGCTAACACAGCAGATTGAAACTATCACAGCATGGCAACCACCTAGAACCCAAACCGAGGTGAGGGCCTTCTTAGGCCTCACTGGTTAATACCGTAGGTTCGTCAAGGGCTATGAAACCATTGTGTCACCCTTGACAGAACTCACATCCAAAAAAGCAACCTAGGTTGGTGAATTGGACAGAGGCTTGTCAGAAAGCCTTTGTCTCCCTGAAGGAAGCCATGTGCACTGTCCCCGTGCTCAAGGCACCTGACTACTCCCAGGAATTTATTGTGCAGACAGATGCTTCAGAACATGACATAGGGGCAGTTCTAGCACAGCTAAATGAGGAGGGCATAGACCAACCAGTAGTCTTTATTAGCAGAAGACTATCACCATGGGAACAGAGGTGGAGTGCTATTGAGAGAGAAGCATGTGCTGTGGTCTGGACACTGAAGAAGCTGAGACCATACCTGTTTGGGACTCACTTCCAGGTTCAGACAGACCACAGGCCCCTCAGATGGCTCATGCAGATGAGGTGTTAGAATTCTAAACTCTTGAGATGGTCCATTTCCCTACAGGAGATTAACTTTACTGTGGAATGTCGCCCAGGGATTGACACGCCAACGCTGATGGTCTCTCCAAATACTTCCGCCTTATCGATGAGAGCTCCGAGGTGGTTAGGTAGCTTTCACCACTTTCAGCTGGGGGGACACATGTTAGACCTGATAGCCTTAGGGTGGTCACCCCTAACTTTTTGCCCGCCTCCCCCAACTTTTTGACACTGTTCTTGCTGGTTTTAGGACTCTGCACACTTTACCATTGCTAACCAGTGCTAAAGTGCATATGCTCTCTCCCTTAAAACATGTTGACATTGGTTTATACCCAATTGGCTTATTTAATTTACTTGAAGGACCCCAGTAAACTGCACAACATGTACCCAGGGCCTACAGATTAAATGCAAGCACTGATTGTGCCACCCACATAAGTAGCCTCTTAACCATGCCTCAGGCCTGCCATTGCAAGGCCTGTGTGTGCAGTTTCACTGCCACTTCAACTTGGTATTTTATAATACTTGGCAAGCCTTATACTCCCTGTTTTCTACATATAAGTCACTCCTAAGGTAGGGCCTGGATACCCCATAAGGCAGGGTACTATGTAGATAAAAGGCAGGACATATACTTGTACAGTTTATATATCCTGGTAGTGTAAAAACTCCTAAATTCGTTTTTACACTGCTGTGAGGCCTGCTCCTTTCATAGGCTAATATTAGGGCTACCCTCACATACTATTTGAGTGGTAGATTCTGATCTGAAAGGAATAACAAGGTCATATTTAGTATGGTCAGAATGGCAATACAAAATCCTGCTGACTGGTGAAGCTGGATTTTATATTACTATTTTGGAAATGCCAGTTTTAGAAAGTGAGCATTTTTCTGCACTGAAATCCTTCTGTGCCTTACAATCCACATCTGGCTGGGTTAGTTGACAGCTCCCTTGTGCATTGCACTCAGACAAATCCCAAACACAGGATGCTAAGCCACACAGACACACATCTGCACATTGAATGGGTCTTCCTGGGGTGGGAGGGTGGAGGGCCCGATACTTACATGTCAAAGGACAGTAGCCTGCCCTCACAAAAAGGACTGCCACACCCCCTACTGGGACCCTGGCAGGCAGGATGGAACTGAAAGGGGACCTTTTGCACCTCTAAGCCACTGTTTGAAGTCTCCCCTACTTTAAAGGCACATTTGGGTATCTAAGCAGGGTCTCTGACCCTACTAACTCAGACACTGCTGGACAAGATACCACTGGAGAAGAATCCCTGAACCAGAATCTGTAACCTCTCATGAGGAACTGTCTAGCTGCCCAAAGGACTCACCTGACTGCTTTTCTGAGAAGGACTGCTGCCCTGCTGTTGCCCTGCTGCCTCGCTGCCCTCTGGCTCTACTGAGAAGTGCTCTTCTAGGGCTTGGATAGAGCTTGCCTCCTGTTCCTTGAAGTCTCAAGACCAAAAAGACTTCATCTTCCAAAAGAACTTCTTGTGTGGAGAAAATTTGATGCACAGCCTGCATGAAACAACGCACAGTCTGTATTTCAGTGAGAAAATCACTGCACGCCGAACCAGATCAAAGCAGTCTGACTTAGCAAGAGAAAGATCGATGCAGCACCAGCGTTGTGACCGGAACTTTGACACACGGCCCACAGGATCGAAGCAAAGTCAAGCCAGAATGATGCAACACGACTTCCTGAGAGGAATCAACGCAGCACCTGTCGTGCGGTAGAAATTTCCACACATCACCTACTGGATCGACGCAGCCCCTGTGACTTTGTCTTGCATGCCCAGGATTCTAACACATCATCCCCGGGGCGTCCGAAAACCCCGCAACCTGAAGAGGATCTCAGTCTATGTGCCGGAAATCAACGCCAATCCTGCCCTACATGAAAACTCACAGACGCATCATCTGTGTGCGCCAGAAAAAGCAACGCACACCTCCCCGTTTTCCACGTATCTCCTCCTCTGCGGTCCCTTGCGAAGAATTTGAATACAAACCTGGTACTTTTTGCTTGCAGGAGACTTTTGTTGCTTTTTAAAGACTAAAGACTTCTTTTATTATTTCCTAAGTGATATCTCAAAGGGTCCTTATTGAATCTTGATCATTTTGATCTGCATTTAACCAGATAAATATTATCTATTTTTCTAAACACTGTGTGGTGTATTTTTGTGGTGCTATTCTGCGTTTTTGCATGATTTATTGCACAAATACTTTACACATTGCCTTTTAAGTTAAGCCCGACTGCTCTGTGCCAAGCTACCAGAGGGTGGGCACAGGATAATTTGGATTGTATGTAACTTACCCTGACTAGAGTGAGGGTCCTTGCTTGGACAGGGGGTAACCTGACTGCCAACCAAAGACCCCATTTCTAACAATTACAAGACATGCTTGCAGCTAAACACCTACACACAAAAAACAGCAACACGCATTTGGTCATCAGAGTAATTGCTAGTGCCATTGGTTTCACCTACATAAAAATCAAAGAAGGTGATACAGTCCCCATCGCATACAAATCACATATGTACTCCACAGCTGAACAACGCCTTGCTCCTACAGAGAAAAATCTGACTGCTGTTCAGATGGCTGTCATTAAAGAGAGACCTATGGCCCTGGGGAAATGCATCATTGTTGTATCTCCAATCCCAGCCCTTCGAGGCTGTCACTAAAGCCAGTGTTGCAAACGCTAAGGCACTATGGGGGTCATTACGACCCTGGCGGACGGCGGAGAAGCGGCGGTAAGACCGCCAATAGGCTGGCGGTCGAATTTTTGCAATTATGACCATGGCGGTTACCGCCATGGTCATTCAGCGCTTCTCCGTTCCGCCCGCTGGGCTGGAGACCTGGGTCTCCAGCCCAGCGGTCGTCACTATACTGCCTGCGGTATTTGGACCCGGCTGACCGCCATGGATTTCATGTGGTTTGGAGCCACCATGAAATCCATGGCGGTAAGCACTATCAGTACCAGGGAATTCCTTTCCTGGCACTGATAGGGGTCTACAACCCCGACTCCCTCCCCTACATCCCCCACCACCCCTGCCCCCACCAAAGGTGGCAGGACCCCCCTCCCCACCCCACCTCCCAACATCACATCACTCAATCACACACAACACGCACGCAGGCACCACCAACACACATACACGCACACACACCAACATACATGCCAACAGCCACACACACAGTCATACACGCACACCAACATTCAAACATACACGCACACATCCATACAGACATACCCACAGTCATACACGCACTCATTCCCAAACAAACAACACCCCGCAAGCCTACACGCACTCACACACCCCCTCTACATACACACACGCACACCCCCATGCACGCACACAACACCCCCACCCCCCTCCCCTAACGGACGATCAACTTACCTGCTCCGTCGATCCTCCGGGAGGGGACGGGACACCACACCATCAACAGAACACCGCCACACCAATTCACAGGACGTGATTCGGTGGGCGGTGTTCTGTTGACGTGGCGGTGGAGGTAGAGCAACCTCCAATTCCCCGCTGCCCGCCAGTATGGCTGTTGGCGGCTCTCTGTCCGAACAAGGACGGAGAGCTGCCAACAGTCATAATACGCCGAGCGGAAAACCGCCACCACTGGCGGTCTTCAGCACGGCGGTCCCTCGGCGGTCTTTACAAAAGACCGCCGAGGTCAAAATGACCCCCTATATCCACATTAGATTCAATGGGCAACGTCCCTGACGGCCACTGATGTTTCCTGTTTTTGAGCCAAAATTACAAACTCAAGAAGTTTTGCAATACAAACTTGAATATCCAGTTCCAGCAAATATATTTCCTACTGAACAATATCAAACAATCATGTACACTGATGGCTCAGCCCAACCTACAGTAGGCACAAAACATCAATACTCCACCACATGTGTGATCATGAGTGGTTACATGGAAGATGGTGAATTCTATCTACAACATACTTATACGCAGACCTTAGGGGACTGCACTGCACAACTTGCAGAGCTCAAGACTCTCTTGATAGCACTAGAACACATGGATCTAGGACAGCTAACATTTATTGTCTATGATTCATATTACTGTGTGCAGTCCTTTAATGATATCTCCATTACTGGCACCAGAATAGGTTCAGAACCTCAAAAGGCAACACCATTAAACACAAATTAATGTTGGGGAAGGTAGTTAATCTGAAAGAAATGCTACACATTGTCCATGTAGGTCATACATTGGGACATCAACATGGTGGAATACACATTGCTGGCAATAACTTCGCTGATGAAGCAGCCAAGTCAACAGCAGCTATGGCTTCTGTTGCTGCAATAACTAATCCACAGATGAGGTTGGATGATGAAACACGGACTGTTGTGAAAGCTTTGGCGGAGGGCAAGCCAGTGCCAAAGACATATCCTGCTAAATATTCCTACCGCATATCTAGCCTCAACACTGCCCTACTAGCAATACCAGGGGTGGGTGATCATATGATCCCCAATCAATATCAAAGACCTTAGTTGATCAAAGCAGTGCATGAGGGAGTTGCTTCTGCCCATGCTGGTGTGTCGGCTGCTATTTCACTATTACAAGCATGCTACTTGTGGCCAGGTCTATATAAACAGGACAATCAGTATGTCCTTTGTTGTGACATGTCAGCAAATAAAAAGGTCCACCGTCAAATCCCACCGCAGATACCCATCCTAATTTCTAACAAACATCCACAATGTGTGTACCTAGACCATTGCAGTCCCCTGACACCTGATGGTGCATACAAATTCATTTTAGTTGCTGTTGACTCCTGCTCCAGAATTCTATGGGTATGGCCACAGTTCTCAGCTGATGCTCGGACTGTGCAAGTCTTTATCTGCATGTGCTCTATCGGTACATATGCAGTTGCAGCTTTCCATTCATACCATTGCCCTGCTTTCGCCTCAAGGGCATTCAGGTACACAGTGGCTATATTAGGGGTACAATTGTATTAGTTGTCTCCTTATCATCCTGAGGGAAATAATGTAAGTAGCCAGAGTAATAGGCATGGGTCGTAGTTGGCCTATTCACCTGTATGCAGTCCAGAGAGCACTTGATCTGCCCAGAAGGTCCCTGGGAGGGTATACACAATATGAATGTCTGTTCTGAACACAAATGTATGTTCCTAAACTTAATAGTCTGGGCGCAGAAGTAGCAGATACACCTTTTGACGTAAATTAACGTGTCACTGTCTTGCTGAACTTAAGACTGTTCAGTGACAACAACCGGCTGGCTTCCAAAAGTTGGGAAGATGAAAAGATTGTTGTGAAAAAGGAGTTCGGTCCTTCTTATCATGCACTGGTTCCAGTCCTGGGAATACACAGTACCAGAACTGTCATTCTACCACCGCTGCCTGGTTCTTAAGAAAATCGTTTTGTCTCCATCGACAATGTCAAGCTACACCATATGGCTGATCCTGCACAGCAGACCTAGTTGACTCCTGGGTAGTACCCGACTCCCTCTTACTACAGGCCAGAATGTTCCTCTACAGATTTTGAGCAGCAATGCTGATACCTCTCTGAGCTTAGGGGGGTTGGAAAATGATATTTCATTAGTCCATTAACTTCTTCTGTGACAAGTAACGTCAACATTATTGAGCGATCCTAGTCAAATTCAACTCAAACAGATAAAATAATCTACTATGAGCCGCCAAGGGAGGCTTCTGACAGTTTTCCTCTTCCAAACACGACTCAAGTTTTTGCACGAACCACATCTGGATACTTTGCAGATGTCAATGACTTTTTCACCGACTCATGTGCCTCTTCTACAACAAGACAGTCAAGAGCATGTAAGCTGATAATCTGGCTTAAAACTAACTATTTCATTCTTCCATGGAAATGTCAGTAGCTATTATTAGCTGCGCTTGTCTTCCTTCTTTGGCTTCAGTTTGTCATCATCGTTTTCTTACTAATACATGGTCATTATCTTCCTGAACGTTCTGCAGTTGAACTGGTGGCTGAGGTCCTAAAAACACATTTTTCCTCCCAAAACGTCCGCAGAGACTTGTCCCGAGTGACATTTTCAGCTATACCACTTCCTGATGGGAGTGTTTGGGATAAAGTACCCTTTTATATATACGTCCCAACGGAGGTTATTCAAAGTCCATATGTTTTTAAGCTTTTAATGAATGATGTATTAACACCTGGAGTTACTTCTGATGATTGGGATGCAAAAACAGTTGATTCTCTGTTATCTGAATTAGAATATTTGACTGTTTGAAAGTGAGGATGTTTGTCAATCAAAAGAAAATTATTGAGATATGTTCTGTTATAATTATTATGGACATCATTACATTCACAGAGCGACCACCCAAAGACTTTTTTTAATTACACCCAATGGAACAGTGTCCTACTCCGCCAATAGTGAGTTCAAAAACGTATTCTGAAAATGTTGCATATTTTTCTGGGCACAACATTAAAAAGTCTGAGTCACATTATTTTAAATTGCCAATAATGGGAAAGCACCATGTTTTATTAACTGACACAAAATCAATTTATTCTCATTCCTTTGTTTTCCGGTTGGCTACATAAGTCACTGAACATTGGCTGAAGTTGATTGACTTAAAGTTGATTGGGGAACTAACAATTTGCAAATAAGATGGAAGGAAGCTTTATTTAGAGCATGCCTGATACCTGTTCAAATGATATTTTTTAATTAAACTGCACAATAGACAAGTTGTTTAGGCTTGGTACAAATTGTGCCCAGTATCCCTGCACTTGCTAAATTATACAAATGGCAAAAATACATTAATGCAGCTGAAGACCAGATTGAACGGTGGGTCCAAAATGGAATATTCAATACATCACTATCATGATCTGGTGGGTAGGTATTGTGGCTAGTAGACATAAATGGTTGTCATGCATGTTTTGTGAACTCCACAATGAGCCAGACCCTCGCTATGTGTCATCAAAAAATTCAGGTATAGTAACAATATACAGTGCAGGAAAATTATGCCAGCAATGGTTAAAAACATTCTCACTAGATGCTGTTAAAGAACACTTTAGTCTCCTGTTTAATGATACAGACATGCAGGATTTTCTGTTAGGCCGCAGAAGAAGAAAAAAGTGTTTCCTAGATACAATTTATAATGACATTTGGAAATTTTCACATCAAGTAGCTGCTGCTTGGTTAAGGCAAACAGATCAAGAAAACTTACAGAAAGCATTACTCATTGTAGATAATGAGATTATCACCTTGTCCGACCACATATACACTTCAAACAACATTGTTTCATCTGCAATATAAATTGTACAAAGTGACATGTCATTTTTACAACATAGACAGGGTCAGTTTAGGTCCATTATGCAGTTGGGTCGGACACTACAGACATTGAAATCAGGTAGTGTACCCAGGTAACAAGCCAGTGTGAGGGATATGTTTTCAGCATTTAATTTGATGCGACAACAGCAAATAATGGCTAAGAAGGAAACGACTTATGTTATGCTTAACATCGAGAAGTTCAAAAAGTTGCCTTTTACTGTGGCTCAAATACCATCTGCTGAATTGTTAATACACTGGGTTATTAATCTGCCTATTTCAACATTGCAAGTCATGTTCTGCTCTTTGGCCTTCCTTGGGACCTATTTAGTCATATTACTACCTGCTGAAGTAGAACATTTCCTTGCCTCAATTGTCCCAGCTGTAATTGGAGACTTTCCAAGTGACAATGGTTTTGAAATTGTTTTTTTTAAGCACCACTTCTCCGTCTCTAAACTGACCCTTTTCGATATTTTCTACCTGCTTCACTACGTTTTTACTTGTCATTATTGACATTTATGTACATGTACTAATGCAATTTTAAGCCTAGCATTTTAAGTTTCTTTTATTTTAGATAGTACGTGTAAGAATGTGGCCTCTTTCTAGCAGGGTTCCCCCACTTTTGGCCAGTTTGTGAGTGTGTGTCAGTGTGTTTTTACTGTGTCACTGGGATCCTGCTAGCCAGGACCCCAGTGCTTATAGTTAAAAACCTATATGTCAGTGTGTTTTCCCTGTCTCACTGGGATCCTGCTAGCCTGGACCGCAGTGCTCATAGATTGTGGCCCAATGTATGTGTTCTCAGTAGTGCTTGACTGTGTCACTGAGGCTCTGCTAACCAGAACCTCGGTGCATATGCTCTCTCTGCTTTTACATTTGTCACTGTAGGCTAATATTTCAATTGGCACACTGGACCCCCCCCTTATAAGTCCCTAGTATATGGTACCTAGATACTCAGGGTATTGTGGTTCCAGGAGATCCTTATGGGCTGCAGCATTTCTTTTGCCACCGATTAGGAGCTCAGACAAACCCTGCCACAGGACTGCCACTGCAGTCTGTGTGAAACAGTGCAGACACTATTTCACAGCCATTTTCACTGCACTTAAGTAACTTATAAGTCACCTATATGTCTTACCTTCACTTGCTGAAGGTTAGGTGCAAAGTTATTAAGTGTGAGGGCACCCATGCACTAGCAAAGGTGCCCCACATAGTTCAGGGCCATTTCCCGGGACTTTGTGAGTGCGAGGACGCCGTCACCCTTGTGCACTACATATAGGTCAATGCCTATATGTAGCTTCACAATGGTAACACCGAATATGGCCATGTGTATGTCTAAGATCATGGACTCGTCCCTTCATTCCAAATCTGATATTGGGGAGCCAATTCCATGCATCCTGGAGGCTCCACCATGGACCCCCCAGTACTGCCAAACCAGCTCTCTGAGCTTTGCACTGCAGCTACAGCTGCTGCCCCTCACAGACAGGGTTCTGCCCTCCTGGGGTCTGGGCAGCCCAGTCCCAGGAAGGCAGAACAAAGCATTTTCTCTGAGAGCAGGGTGTTCCGCCCTCTTTGTTTGGAAATAGGTGTTACAGGTTGGGGAGGGGTAGCCTTCCCCAGCCTCTGGAAATGCTTTGAAGGGCACAGATGGGGCCCTCCTGGAATTAAGCAGTCTACACCAGTTCAGGGAACCCTTCTCCCCTGCTCTGGCGGGAAACTGGACAAAGGAAAGGTGAGTGACCACTCCCCTGTCCATTGCCACCCCAGGGGTAGTGCCCAGAGCTCCTCCAGTGTGTCCCAGACTTCAGCCATCTTGCTTTGCAATGTGCGGGGACACTCTGGAGGGCTCTGAGTGGCCAGTGCCAGCAGGTGACCTCAGAGACCCCTCCTGATAGGTCCATAACTGATAAGGTATCCAATCCCCCTCTCAGGGCTATTTAGGGTCTCTCATGTGTGTTCTCTTCAGATTCTGCTTGCAAGTTTCCTTTAGGAATCATCTGCAACTACTATTTCATTCTCTGACCTCGGATCAACCGTAGCCTGCTCCAGGAACCACTGTAACAGCAACAAAGGATCCGCAAGGGATACTTTTCCTCTGCAACTTCAGCTCCAGCCAGCAACTGCAACAGTTTCCACGGTGTGCGTGCTCTGGGGACTCCCTGTCTTCATCCTGCACCAGAAGGACTGAAGAAATCTCCCGTGGGGTGACGGAGTCACTCCCCTGCTCACACAGGCACCTTCTAGGACAACGACTTGTACCGTTGGACTCCTCTCATAGCAATGAGTGTGCTCTTAAGGATACAGAGAGTGGATCCCATCGACCTAGACTGTCCTGAGGCCCTGCTGACACAATTTGGAGGAGGTAAGACCTTGACTTCCCTGAGAGCGATGGTACCCCTGTGTACCACATCTTCTTTACCTCCTGAGGCCTCTGTGCACTATTTGCAAAATTTCTTCATGCACAGCCTGGCCCAGGTCTACAGCACTCCATCCTGCGATGCTCAACTCGCTGAGTTGTTCTCGGCCGGCATGGGACCTTCCTTTGTTGTGCTGCACCAATTGCGTTTTGCACCTCCTTTGTCCCCATGTCCTTGGACTCCCATGGGTGCTGCCTGACATCACGAGGGCTCTCTAAAGTGCTGAAAGCCCCCTATACCTCCTAACACAGAGTTGAGGCCACCAGGTCCCTCCTTGGTCCAGCCAGCGCCATTTTGATGCAAAACGTATATTTGTCGTAACCAAGGCTTATTGGTGACTTCTAACACAAAATCACATCTGCATCCATCTTTATGTCGTAGGACATCTTTCGCATCATGCAGGAACCCGCTGGCATCTTCCTGGGGTGCATTCCTGCAGTCTTCTACTAACCAGCGACTGTCTTTTGCACCCTCTTCAGGGTTGGCAGGTGCTTCTGTCCTTCCTGGAACTTCATTTGACTTCTGGACTTGGTCCCCTTTTTTTGCAGGTCTTCATGTCCAGGAATCCAGCAGTTGTTGTTTGCAGACTTGGTTGATTACTGCAATAATCCATATCACGAGGTATAGTGTGTCCTAAGGCAACTTGCAGTACTTTACTCCTGCTTTTCTGGGCTCTGGGGTGGGGTGATTTATTTACCTTTGCTGTATTCTTACTCTTACAGCGATTCTGCACACACTATACTTGTCTAAGGGGGAATTCGTGATTCGCATTCCACTTTCTTGGTATATGGCTTGTGTTGCCCCTAGACCTATTTTCTCCCGTTGCATTCTATAGCATTTCCTATTGTTTGCACTATCGTATGACTAATTACTTGTCTAAGTTTGGTGTCTATTGTATATATTGTGTATAATGCTTACCTCCAGAAGGAGTATTGTCTCTATGATATTTTTGGTACTGTGTCACCCAAATAAATACCTTTTTTTTTGGTAACACTGAGTTTTGTCTTTACTTGTGTATCAGTACTGTGTAACTATAAGTGGTATTGCATGAGATTTGCATGTCTCCTAGTTCAGCCTAAGCTGCTCTGCCATAGCTACCTCTATCAGCCTAAGCTGCTAGAACACTACTACATTTCACTAATGGGGGATAACTGGACCTGGTATAAGGTGTAAGTACCCAAGGTACCCACTACAAACCAGGCCAGCCTACTACAGTACGCTGCTTTACCACCTTGAACCGCAAAAAGGGGTGTTGAATAACCATTTTAGTGATGTCTCCCAGCACGTTATTTTAGCAGCTAGGCCTTCTGCTTGTGATCTTTAGCCTAGCTATATTTTCTTCTGCTTCCTTTTTACCATTTTAGAAGTGGCCACATTTGTGTTGATGTTTTATTTTCTTTACTTAGTTGTCCTTTTGCCTTGGAAAGCATTAAGGCCCTCATTATGACTTTGGTGGCCAGGTGACGGCCACACCAGCGATGGCAGTAGTACCGTCGCCAGGCCAGCAGTAATGACCGCCAAATAATGACCATGGAGGTGATCTCTTCCATCGATAGCCAATGCACCACACCAAACACCAGTGCAATACGACCACTGAGCACAGTGGTAGTCACCTACAGACAGGAGGAAGACAAGTATCCACCTACCATATTATGACACAGCACACCGCCAGGATTTCGGGGGCAGTAGCAATGCCACCAAAAGCCTGGCGGAAATACAGCATATCAAAGGGGACACTCACCTCCAGGGACAGAGGGGAGTCCACGTCTGCCATGGAACCTGAATAGCCAGTCTTCCCAATGCTGTACCATGCCATGGCTGTCCTGGAACACAAATGCTGACGAAGACGATGATGGTGAGTACAGCCGCCTAGCACACAAAGGAGGGAGGGAAGGAGGGAATAGTGACACCCACACCACACACAATACACACACACCACACACCTAGAACCAGCTGCACAGTAACTTAAACTGGACCCAGGAGCAAAGAAAGCCAGGACACATACCTCTGTTAGAAAACACTGTAATCCTGTTGGATGAAGAGCCCAAATCCAAAAAATACAGAACTGCATATTTACACCCAGGACCAATGGCCAGATGTAGGAAGTTGGATTAATATATACTATCTCAAAGTGAGAGATAGTGTGCACAGAGTCCAAGGGTTCCCTTGAGAGGTTGATAGTGGCAAAATTAGATAATACTAATGCTCTATTTTGTGGTAGTGTGGTCGAGCAGTAGGCTTATCAGAGGGTAGTGTTAAGCATTTGTTGTACACACACAGGCAATAAATGAGAACACACACTCCAAGACTTAACTCCAGGCCAATAGGTTTTTATATACAAAAATATATTTTCTTAATTTATTTTTAGAACCACAAGATTCAAATTTCAGGTAAGTACATAAATGGTAAGGCGCTTCACACAGGTAAGTATAGAAATGTGATTAAAACAGTAGTACAGACAGTTATGGTTAAAATGGCAAATAGCTATTTTAAAAGGGGACATTGCAAAAATCAACAGTCCTGGGGGAGGTAAGTAATCGTTAGTTTCTCAGGTAAGTAAAGCACTTACAAAGTCTGTCTCCTGGGCATAGGCAGCCCACCGTTGGGGGTTCAATGCAACCCCAAAGCCACAGCACCAGCAACACAGGGACGGTCAGCTGCAGAGGTCAAAGGAGGGCCCAAACAACAAAGGTACCTATGGAGAACAGGGGTGCTCAGGTTCCAGTCTGCTAGCAGATAAGTACCTGTGTCCTCAGGGAGCAGACCAGGGGGGTTTTGTAGAGCACTGTGGGGGACACACACAAGCACACAAAACACACCCTCAGTGGCACAGGGGCGGCCGGGTGCAGTGTGCAAAGTAGGTGTTGGGTTCCTGTAGAAAAAAATGGAGGGACCCGGGGGTCACTCTGGTGATGCAGGCAGGGCAAAGGGAGGATTCTCAGGCTAGGATGAGGGCCGCCTGCTGGTCACTCCTGCACTGGTAGGTGGTTCCTCTCGGTCCTGGGGGCTGCGGGTGCAGTGCTTGGTCTAGGCGTCGGGTTCCTTTGTTACCCGGCAGTCACGGTCAGGGGGCTACTGTCCTGGAGGGTGGCTACACCCTCTTTGTACCTCCTCCCTGAGGGGAAGAGGGCACATCCATATTCCTATTGGGGGAATCCTCCAAAACCTAGATGGAGGATTTCTTAAGGCAGGGGTCACCTCAGCTCAGGACACTTTAGGGGCTGTCCTGAGTGGTGGGTGACTCCTCCTTGTTTTTCTCATTATCTCCTCCGGACTTGCCTCCAAAAGTGGGGTCTGTGTCCAGAGGGGAGGGTATCTCCACTAGATGGGATGCTCTGGGACGCTGTAACAACAGGCAGGAGCCTTTGAGGCTCACCACCAGGTGCTACAGTTCCTGCAGGGGGAGGTAAGAAGCACCTCCACCCAGTGCCGGTTTTGTTCCTGGCCACAGAGTGACAAAGGCACTCACCCCATGTAGCCAGAAACCTGTCTGGTTGTGGCAAGCTGGCAGAAACTGGACAGCCTAACACTGGTGTTTGGACTGGTATACAGGGGGCATCTCTAAGATGCCCTCTGCGTGCATTTTTCAATAAATCCCACACTGGCATCAGTGTGGATTTATTGTACTGAGAAGATTGATACCAAACTTCTCAGATTTCAGTGTAACCATTATGGAACTGTGGAGTTTGTAATTGACAGACTCCCAGATCATATACTCTTTATGGCTACCCTGCACTTACAAATGTCTAAGGTTTGGCAATGACACTGTAGGGGCATAGTGCTCATGCAGCAATGCCCTCACTTGTGGTATAGTGCACCCTGCCTTAGGGCTAAAAGGCATGCTAGAGGGGTGACTTACCTATGCCACAGGCAGTGGGTTGAGGGCATGGCACTCTGAGGGAAGTGTTGTGTTGACTTAGTCATTTTCTCCCCACCAGCATACACAAACTGTGGAGCACTGTGCATATGCTGAGTGGGGGGTCCCCAGGGTGACATAATACATGCTGCAGCCCTTCCATGGCCACAGGGCCCTTGGTACCAGGGGTACTAGTTGCAAGGGACTTATCTGTGTGCCAGGGCTGTGCCAATTGTGGGAACAAAGGTACAGTTTAGGGAAAGAGCACTGGTGCTGGGGCCTGGTTAGCAGGATCCCAGCACACTTTTAATCATAACTAGCATCAACAAAGGCGAAAAATGTGGGGATAACCGTGCCAAGGGAGGCATTTCCCTACAGCAGTTCAAAGTCTAATGCCCACAGGGCAAAGTCCAAGCCCCAACTTGACTCCTGACAACAGCGGGACTCCACTGTTCAGGGACATCATGTTGCAAATGGGCAGGCACCTCAGGGGGAGGGTGGTGGGATGGGTGGGGTTGCTTCTCATTGTGAGGGGGGCTCCTTGGCCTCTGGTTCTGGAGGGGGCTTCTCGGCCTCCGGTTTGGGAGTGGGCTCTTTCACCTTAGTTTTGGGAGGGGCCTCCTTTGGGTGTTAGTTTTGGGAAGGGTCTCCTTGGCGTTAATTTTGGGAGCTGTCTCCTTGGCCTGTATTTTGGTAGGGGTCCTCTTGGCCTTTGTTTTGGGAGGGGTATCCTTGGTCTTTGTTTTGGGAGGGGTCTCCTTGGTCTTTGGTTTTAGAGGTGACTCCATGGTTTTGTTTGTTTGTTTGGGAGGGGTCAGCACTTTAGCCCTCTGTTTTGGGGGTGGAGAAGTGTCCTGGGGGCAGGGGGCCGGCATTGCACTCATGTGCCCCTTAGTGGCATCTGGAGACTTTGGGGGTGGAGCAGGACCAGACTGGGTGCTGGAGATACAGGGCTGGGGGTGGGACCTTCCTCTTACAGGCAGGATGGGGAGGAGGGGGAGGGAAGAGGTCGAGGCAGGAAAAGGAAACGTCTGAGAGCAAATGGGGCAGGATGTGGAGGAGAGACGGGAGTGGAGGTAGAGGGTGTGGTTGTAGGAGGAGGAGGTGTGCTGGACTTGGGTGCAGGTGCATGGACAGTATGCATGTGTGAGGTGGATGGCTGTTGGGTGCCTGAGTGCGAGCGTTGGTTGTCTTTGGAGGGGGTGCAGACAGGGTGGAGGAGGTCAAATAGGACATGTGGATGGATGTTGTGGTGGTGTCTGCAAGTGAGGTGGGTGTGCTGCATGAGGCGGTG
Organism: Pleurodeles waltl; assembly: GCF_031143425.1. Classification (NCBI taxonomy): domain Eukaryota; kingdom Metazoa; phylum Chordata; class Amphibia; order Caudata; family Salamandridae; genus Pleurodeles; species Pleurodeles waltl. Next base: position 376,864,714 of record NC_090437.1, on the reverse strand, counting down.
ATGGTTGTGGTGGTGACTGCGCATGTGGTGTGTGGGGTGCACATCTGCAAGTCTACTGTTGTGGTGACTGTGGGCAAGGGTGTGCAGGTGGCAAGTTCAGGGACTATTGATGCAATGGATGCAGTTGTGAGTGCGAATGTGACTGTGAGGGAGGAGCAGGAGGGGGAGACAGCAGAGGCAGTGGATGATGTGTGTGCATCTGTGTGTTGGCTGTGTGAGTTCTTGTGGACTTAAGTGTGCTGCCTGTGTTTGTCTGTGCGAGTCTTGTCTGATGTTTTGGGTGCATGCTGATCAGAATGTGAGCTTAGGATGGGTTTAGGGACAGGAGACTGGGACTGAGAAGTGGTAGTTGGAGGGGGGACGAAAGAAACAGGGACACTGGCTGCCATCAGTGAAGAGGCCAGAGCTTGAAACTATCTTTGTAGGACCACCAAGCCACAGTGAATGCCCTCCAGGGGGGCACTGCATTGCTGCTTCTGGGGTGGTCCAAGAGTGGTCCGCCACAACCAGGGAGCTCCCATCAGAGGAGGAATCAGAGTCAGTGGTATCAGCTCCTGTCCCCAGTGGTTTTCCCCTCGCCCTCCGTTCCACTGGTCCCCTCTGCGTCAATGGACTCTGTCTCCTGGGTACCGTGGGTTGCAGCTCCCTCACTCGCTAGTGCCATGCTCCTTCACCAGATGATGCTAATGCAAACATGGACCTAATGACAAAAGGAGAGAGGGGTGAGAAAGAAAGGGAGCTCAGGGTCAATCACAGCAGCACAGATGGCATAAACATGACTGTCACACACTGAGACTGAGAATGGGCGGTGTGGACCACAGTGGCATACCATTGGCTAAGTACCATAGCAGGTAGGAGACAAACACTGCCATCTGCACACCAACTGGGACCAACTAAGCCCTGTCTGCCACTGAGAGCCAGTTACCTAGCTATCAAAAACATGCATTTCACCCAATTAACCTAAGCTGGACCATGCAGCAATGTCTAAACTGGCATATTGGGGTATCCACTGACTAGTACTCTGCACCCAAATCCCAGGCCAAGCAACAGAGATGGTTGTCAAACACACTGTAATCACCCCCTTGTGGCTGCTGTGATGCCCTCAAGTGCCCATCCCTCTGGGTAGGACACTGCCAGTATGCAGGCAATCGGGGGGGTGAGGTTCTGATGGGCACCCCTCCCTCATTGGGAGGCCAGCCCCAGCTAGGACTCTGCGTTCTTCTGGTCCCAGCGTCTCAAGTCCTCCCACTGTTTCCTTCAGTGGGTGCTCCATCTGCTATAGACCCCCCAAGGTCCACACGTCCTTGGCAAAGACACACCACAATCCCTTCTTCTTATGGGCACTGACCTGCAGAGGAAACCCAGAGGGACACCATGAACCAGACAATTCAGCATGTCACACATATGGCATACAAACTTCCTTTTCCCCCTCATCAGGCACACACATAACCTGTACCTTTGCATTAACACTGCCACCCTGCCATACCACCCCCAAATGACATACTGCCAGATCACACACATCTACATGCAGCCACGACGCATGCAAGTACCCATGGTGTACTCACCTGTTGGTCTGGAGGCCCATACAACTGCCCGTACAGGGGTAGGACCCCATCCACAAGCCTCTACAGCTCCTCTGACGTGAAGGCTGGGGCCCTTTCCCCTGTTGCACGGGCCATGGCAGGTTACAGACACAGGTCACAGCAGCACACACAGTGGAGATGTAGTTCAGTGGACACTCAGGAATCAAGTGAGGTGGTGGAAATAAAATGGCTGTCACGGCCATGGTTGGGAACACCATCATTGCTGCGTTGATCATCATTGGTTCCCATACTCCATAGAGGGCCATGTTAGCCAATGAGGAATTGCACGGCAGTGCAGACCTCTTCCCGCCATGACCCGAACGCCGGCGGAGTGAGGTCACTTCCATCGATTCCTGCATGCAGGAGAGGCGGTTGCCATTTTCTAATGCTAGTACACATGTACAGATTCAAAAGTGTGTAATTGTAGTCAAATGCACAGACCTAGACAATTCCAGTGTCCAGCACACAAGCATGCTCTGTGTACACTGCTGTAGTGTGTTCAAAGTTACTGTTGTCATTCCCTTCTTACTTTTGGGTCCCTTAGGTACTAACCACTGCGGAGGATTAGGAAGAGCAGGCAAGCACCCGTGTACAGAACCCTTGTGGACTTGGCTACACTGGAGGACAGGCACATCATACTCACCTATCGTCTGGACAGGGCCCCAATCACAGAGCTGTGTGCACAATTGGAGCCTGATGCTAAAAACTATCCATTGCACAACAGTAATACCCCCTCTTGTGCAGGTATTCTCAGTGCTCCATTTCCTGGCAACTGGCTCTTCCCAGGTAACAGTGGGCTTGGCTGCAGGAATATCACAGCCAATGTTCTCTATTTTGCTTGCAAGGGTTTGGTACCTTGCTCAAACATATGTGCAGCTACATTGCATTCCCCAAGGTAGATGAATTACCCACTGTGAAGGCTGGATTCTATGTAATGGGGCATATACCACATGTTATTGGGCCATTGATGGGACCTATATTGCCTTCGTCCCCAAGGGCCAATGAACAAGTGCACAGGGATAGGAAGTTTCCACTCATTCAATGTCCAGATGGTGTGCCTTGCTGACCAGTACATTTCCCACGTCACTGCCAAATATCCTGGGTTGGTGCATGATGCATTTATCCTGAGTAATTTGCAACATCACACAGCTGATGGCACAACTACAGAGGCACAGAGTGTGGCTTATAGGTGAGCCTTAGTCCCCACCCAATGCATGTCAGTGTATGCCATCAGGAGTCACATACCCTGAGATTGTGCAGGGCTAATGTGTGTCCCTCACTCTGCAGGTGATTCCGGCAACCCAAACCTGTCCTGGCTCCTGACCCCTGTTAGGAATCTGAGAACCAGGGCTGAGAATAGGTACAATGATGCTCATGGGTGTACCAGGAGGATTGATGAAAGGACCTTTGGACTCCTGAAGGCCAGATTCAGGTGCATCCATCTGACAGGTGGATCCCTTTGCTACTCCTCTAAAAAGGTCTGCAGGATTTTTGTTGTGTGCTGCATGTTGCACAACTTGGCCCTCAGATGCCATGTGCCCTATCTTCAGGAGGAGGGGGTGATAATACAGCTGTGGCAGCAGTGGACACTGACGACAGTGAGGAGGAGGAAGAAGAGGAGGATGTGGACAATAGAACAAATATGATACAGCAGTACTTCCAATGACACTCGGGTAAGATTGTTTAACTAAATATTTCTCCATTTCAGTGTTGTGCTGTGTAGCTGTAGCATAGCATAATACCAGCCACTACCTTTGCATCCCACCTGACTGTCACCTATGCCTTCCCTTATTGCAGATGTTGCTGTGGTTACAACAGTGTAATGCTCTGATGTGTACAGATTGCTGAGACACATTTGTAGGATGGACTAACATATTATTGGACATTTGCACAGGATCATGCAGTTCATTACAGTTTAATACATTGTACATTGCCTTCATAACAAACACTAGACCTCAAGGTGTGTCCAAGGGTTTATAAAAAATTGGTCTACAATGTAAAGTGCAATAGAGTGGGATGATCATTGGGAAAATTCCAGTGTAGTGGGCCAGTCTATTTGCTGCACAGGTCCAGTGTCCAAGGGCCCATTGGCAGGGGAGCAATGGGAGTTCTAAGTGGACAAGGTGACACAGTGTGACACAAGGGGGACATTCATGAGGGGCTCATTTCCTTGCTGTGGTCATGGTCTTGGCAACTGTCTCTGGTGTCTGTCTGGGACGCAAGGACCGTTTGCGTGGTGGTTCGCCTTCTGCAGGGGGAGGGGTGCCAGTTGCTTTTGGGTCCTATGGCAAGGCCTCCTGTCCACCAGCTGCAGTAGATGTGGAGGGCTGGTCAGTACACTGACTAGTGGAAGGGGCCCTCTGGTGTGCTGTGTAGTCTCTCATGATGGTGGCCATGTCACCCAGCACCCCTGCAGTGGAGACCATGGTGGTATTCAGGACCTGCAATTCTTGCTTGATCTTTTGGTGGTGTTCCCCCTGCAGCAGCTGGTTCTCCGGCATGATGTTTAACACCTGGCCCATCTTGTCCTGAGATTGTTGGTAAGCCACCAGGACATTAGTGAGTGCCTCCGGGGCAGTCAGTTCCCTTGGCCTATCCTCCCCCTGCGCACAGCAGTCCTCTGATCATCCCTGGCCCCCTGTACCTGTATCACACTCTCACTGACTCCAGGACCCTTATTGTTTTGCCTGTGAGGTGTGGACTGTGGTCCCTGTACAGGTGGGCACACTACTGATTGATGTGTCCAGGGGACAGAGGTCTGGGGATGTTGGGTGGCTGCTGTGGTGCTGGATTCTAAAAGGGAGGCTCTGTAGTGGACTGTGTGTGGGAGTGGGTAGCCGACTGACCAGTGGTCCCTAATGGGCCAGGAAGTTCATCCAGATCCAGAGCTCCAGAGCTGCTGTCATCACTGGGGGCATCTTCTGGTGGGGGACTGGGTAGCCGTGGCACCTCCTTGCTGATAAGATTGGCTGGGGCACCTGTGAGGATGTAAGTGTGTATTATACTACATGTCTGTGACATATTCTGCATCACTTGCTTCCCCTATATTATTGCTGTTGCCCTGACACCTTTGGTTGTGTATGGCGATGGATTGTGGGATTGTTAGTTCTCAATGCTGTGCATGCATTGGTGGTGGATGTACATGCAGGGCTGGAAGGGATATGAATGCAATGGGTATGGCATGCAGGGCTTGACATTTCATTTTGGTAATTGTGGTGGTGCACTGTGTGGGATGGAGTGGGGTGATGGGTGTCAGGGTGAGGGGTTGTAGTGGCAAGCAGGTATGGGGGTGTTAGGTAGTAAATGTTAACTCACCAGTGTCCAGTCCTCCAGCTAATCCAGTGAGTCCCTCAGGATCCAGGATTGCCAAGACTTGCTTCTCCCATGCTGTCAGCCATGGGGGAGGAGGTGACAGTCCACCTCCAGTTCTCCTGATGATGAGCTGTTGCTTTGCTGCAATGGGACGCAACTTCCCCTGTAGGTCGTTCCACCTTTTCCTTATGTCATCCCTTTTGTGTGGATGTAGTCCCACAGCGTTCACCCTGTCCACGATCCTTCGCCATAGCTTCATCTTTCTGGCAATGGATATCTGCCCGACCTGTGCTCCAAGCAGCTATGGCTCTACCCTGACTATTTCCTCAACCATGACCCGCAACTCCTCATCGCTGAAACTGAGGTGCCTTTGTGGTTACATGGGTGTTGTGTGGTGTGTGTATGTTGTGCAGAGGGTGATTTGTAATGTGGTGGGGTGTGTGGTGCGTGTTGGATTAATTCGTAGTTGTGATATGTGTGTGCAGTTCTCTTTTGGATTAGCGTCTCAAAGTGTAGCTGTCTTCTCATGTTAGCAAAGGATTGTGGGTGATGTGGGTGGGTGTTTAATAGTGCTGTTGGTGGGTGTGTGGTGAGTGTGTATTTGTGTCAGGTGTTGTTTTTTTGTTCTGGCCAATATTGTCTTGTTTTTTATTTGGGTGGCTATGTACTCCACAACGGTGTTCACCACCAATGTTTTACCACTGTTCAAGTTTATCACGTTTAGTGAGTCTGGCTAATTTGTGGTTGTGGCTGTTTTCTGTCTGTTTTGCATGTATGTGTCATAATATGGTGGACGACTGTCTGCCTTCCTAGTGGTATGCTGGTGGCAGTCAGCGCAGTGGTATTCGATATTTACCGCCAAGGTCATAATGAGGGCCTAAGGGGCATATATATACTCTGCTTTCGCCAGATTTGCATAATTGTTTTTACGCAAATTTGGCGCAAAACTAACACCATATTTATACTTTGACGCCTGACCCCGCAAATGTCAAAATTTCTCAGTGTGCATCATTTTATGGATGCGTGAAACTGCCTTGCGTTAATGACATGCAAGGTAGGCGCTCCCGTCCCAAAAATTACTCAATCACCTGTGCACCATATTCATCGAACCGCGCAAAAAACCCGCACGGCTCTGAGGCCGAGTCGAAAAAAAATGCACAGCCCGATTTGCATCAAAAATTAACACCTGGGTCAGGGCAGGCGTTAAAATGGGGCAAACACACCAGTACTTAAGGAAAACACACAGAAGCAGCATCAGAGCACCAAAAGGAAGACATGGAGGTGCTATTCATCCAGCATGCACGAAGACGCAGAGCACAAGGCCAACAGCAGCAGCTTCCACCACAGCAGCAGGGATCCCAAAAGCAACACCAAAGGCAGGAGAGGATATTCCGGACCAGGACAACCCTTCAGGGCCTCAGGGAACATGACATCATCCAGAGGTTCAGACTAAACTGGCAAGCCATACAGCAGCTGCTGTGCCACACTGAGCCACAGTTGGCACCCAACTTGCAGACATCCCACATCATTCCACCAGAGACCAAGCTGCTAGCTGTCCTCCACATGTAGGCAAGTGGCTCTTTTCAAACCACTTGTGCCCTAGTTGCCGGGATCTCACAGCCCTCATTCTCTGCCTTCCTACCCAAAGTACTGGATGCCATCATCTCCTTCACACCCGCCTGTAGGAGGCTGGACTGGCTTGTAGTGAGTACCAAGGGGTACTTGCACCTTGCACCAGGCCCAGTTATCCCTTATTAGTGTATAGGGTGTCTAGCAGCTTGGGCTGATAGATAATGGTAGCTTAGCAGAGCAGCTTAGGCTGAACTAGGAGACGTGTGAAGCTACTACAGTACCACAAGTGTCACTTGCACAATATCATAAGAAAACACAATACACAGTTATACTAAAAATAAAGGTACTTTATTTTTATGACAATATGCCAAAGTATCTTAGAGTGTACCCTCAGTGAGAGGATAGGAAATATACACAAGATATATGTACACAATACCAAAAAATATGCAGTATAGTCTTAGAAAACAGTGCAAACAATGTATAGTTACAATAGGATGCAATGGGGACACATAGGGATAGGGGCAACACAAACCATATACTCCAAAAGTGGAATGCGAACCACGAATGGACCCCAAACCTATGTGACCTTGTAGAGGGTCGCTGGGACTATTAGAAAATAGTGAGAGTTAGAAAAATAACCCTCCCCAAGACCCTGAAAAGTGAGTGCAAAGTGCACTAAAGTTCCCCAAGGACATAGAAGTCGTGATAGAGGAATAACGCAGGAAAGACACAAACCAACAATGCAACAATGATGGATTTCCAATCTAGGGTACCTGTGGAACAAGGTGACCAAGTCCAAAAGTCACAAGCAAGTCGGAGATGGGCATATGCCCAGGAAATGCCAGCTGTAGGTGCAAAGAAGCTTCTACTGGACAGAAGAAGCTGAGGTTTCTGCAGGAACAAAAAGGGCTAGAGACTTCCCCTTTGGAGGACGGATCCCTCTTGCCGTGGAGAGTTGTGCAGAAGTGTTTTCCCGCCAAAAGAATGCCAACAAGCCTTGCTAGCTGCAAATCGTGCAGTTAGCATTTTTGGACGCTGCTGTGGCCCAGGAGGGACCAGGGGGTCGCAAATTGGACCAGGAGGTAGATGGGACGTCAAGCAAGACAAAGAGTCCTCTCAGCAGCAGGTAGCACCCAAAGAAGTGCCAGAAACAGGCACTACGAGGATGCGTGAAACAGTGCTCACCCGAAGTTACACAAAGGAGTCCCACGTCGCCGGAGACCAACTTAGAAAGTCGTGCAATGCAGGTTAGAGTGCTGTGGACCCAGGCTTGGTTGTGCACAAAGGATTTCTGCCGGAAGTGCACAGGGGCCGGAGTAGCTGCAAAAGTCGCGGTTCCCAGCAATGCAGTCTAGCGAGGTGAGGCAAGGACTTACCTCCACCAAACTTGGACTGAAGAGTCACTGGACTGTGGGAGTCACTTGGACAGAGTTGCTGGATTCGAGGGACCTCGCTCGTCGTGCTGAGAGGAGACCCAAGGGACCGGTAATGCAGCTTTTTGGTGCCTGCGGTTGCAGGGGGAAGATTCCGTCGACCCACGGGAGATTTCTTTGGAGCTTGTAGTGCAGAGAGGAGACAGACTACCCCCACAGCATGCACCACCAGGAAAACAGTCGAGAAGGCGGCAGGATCAGCGTTACAGAGTTGCAGTAGTCGTCTTTGCTACTATGTTGCAGTTTTGCAGGCTTCCAGCGCGGTCAGCAGTCGATTCCTTGGCAGAAGGTGAAGAGAGAGATGCAGAGGAACTCTGATGAGCTCTTGCATTCGTTATCTAAAGTTTCCCCAGAGACAGAGACCCTAAATAGCCAGAAAAGAGGGTTTGGCTACTTAGGAGAGAGGATAGGCTACTAACACCTGAAGGAGCCTATCAGAAGGAGTCTCTGACGTCACCTGGTGGCACTGGCCACTCAGAGCAGTCCAGTGTGCCAGAAGCACCTCTGTTTCCAAGATGGCAGAGGTCTGGAGCACACTGGAGGAGCTCTGGACACCTCCCAGGGGAGGTGCAGGTCAGGTGAGTGGTCACTCCCCTTTCCTTTGTCCAGTTTCACGCCAGAGCAGGGCTAAGGGGTCCCTGAACCGGTGTAGACTGGCTTATGCAGAATTGGGCACATCTGTGCCCAAGAAAGCATTTCCAGAGGCTGGGGGAGGCTACTCCTCCCCTGCCTTCACACCATTTTCCAAAGGGAGAGGGTGTGACACCCTCTCTCAGAGGAAGTCCTTTGTTCTGCCATCCTGGGGCAAGCCTGGCTTGACCCCAGGAGGGCAGAAACCTGTCTGAGGGGTTGGCAGCAGCAGTAGCTGCAGTGAAACCCCAGGAAAGGCAGTTTGGCAGTACCAGGGTCTGTGCTACAGACCACTGGGATCATGGAATTGTGCCAACAATGCCAGGATGGCATAGAGGGGGCAATTCCATGATCTTAGACATGTTACATGGCCATATTCGGAGTTACCATTGTGAAGCTACATATAGGTAGAGACCTATATGTAGTGCACGCGTGTAATGATGTCCCCGCACTCACAAAGTTCAGGGAATTGGCCCTGAACAATGTGGGGGCACCTTGGCTAGTGCCAGGGTGCCCTCACACTAAGTAACTTTGCACCTAACCTTTACCAGGTAAAGGTTAGACATATAGGTGACTTATAAGTTACTTAAGTGCAGTGTAAAATGGCTGTGAAATAACGTGGACGTTATTTCACTCAGGCTGCAGTGGCAGGCCTGTGTAAGATTTGTCAGAGCTCCCTATGGGTGGCAAAAGAAATGCTGCAGCCCATATGGATCTCCTGGAACCCCAATACCCTGGGTACCTCAGTACCATATACTAGGGAATTATAAGGGTGTTCCAGTAAGCCAATGTAAATTGGTAAAATTGGTCACTAGCCTGTTAGTGACAATTTGAAAGAAATGAGAGAGCATAACCACTGAGGTTCTGATTAGCAGAGCCTCAGTGAGACAGTTAGTCACTACACAGGTAACACATTCAGGCACACTTATGAGCACTGGGGCCCTGGTGAACAGGGTCCCAGTGACACATACAACCAAAACAACATATATACCGTGAAAAATGGGGGTAACATGCCAGGCAAGATGGTACTTTCCTACACAACCCCCCCCAAACGAAGGACAATAAGACTAGCCATGACCTGATGAGTCTTCATTGTCTAAGTGGAAATATCTGGAGAGTCCATCTGCATTGGAGTGGCTACTCCCAGGTCTATGTTCCACTGTATAGTCCATTCCCTGTAGGGATATGGACCACCTCAACAATTTAGGATTTTCACCTTTCATTTGTTTTAGCCAAAGTAGAGGTTTGTGGTCTGTCTGAACAATGAAGTGAGTGCCAAACAGGTATGGCCTCAACTTCTTCAGTGCCCAGACCACAGCAAAGGCCTCCCTCTCAATGGCAGACCAACGCTTTTCTCTAGGGGTCAACCTCCTACTAATAGAAGCAACAGGTTGATCCTGGCCCTCAGAATTAAGTTGTGATAGGACTGCCCCTACTCCTAATTCAGATGCATCTTTTTTTACATAGAATTTTTTAGAGTAACAAGGGCTTTTCAGGACAGGTGCAGAGCACATGGCCTGCTTCAGCTCCTCAAAAGCTTTCTGACAGTTTGCTGTCCATAATACCTTTTTAGGCATTTTCTTGGATGTGAGGTCATTAAGAGGTGCTGCAATGGAGCCATAGTTCTTAATGAACCTCCTGTAATACCCAGTGAGGCCTAGGAAGGCTCTCAACTGAGTCTGAGTGGTAGGGGGAACCCAATCAATAATTGTTTGGATTTTCCCCTGAAGTGGTGCAATCTGTTCCCCACCAACAAGGTGTCCCAGATAAACCACCTTACCCTGCCCTATCTGGCACTTTGAAGCCTTGATAGTGAGGCCTGCGTTTTGCAGGGCCTCCAAAACTTTCCATAGGTGGGCCAGGTGATCATCCCAGCTGGAGCTAAAGACAGCTATATCGTCCAAATATGCTGCACTGAAAGCTTCCAGCCCTTGCAGGACTGTGTTCACCAACCTCTGAAAAGTGGCAGGTGCATTCTTCAATCCAAAAGGCATTACAGTAAACTGGTAATGTCCTCCAATGGTTGAAAATGCTGTTTTAGGTTTAGCATCTTCTGATAATTTGATCTGCCAATACCCTGCAGTCAAATCAAAAGTGCTTAGATACTTGGCAGATGCCAGTGTATCTATGAGCTCATCTGCCCTGGGTATAGGGTGAGCATCAGTTTTGGTTACCAGGTTGAGACCTCTATAGTCTACACAAAACCGCATTTCCTTCTTTCCATCTTTGGAATGGGGTTTTGGCACAAGTACCACCAGAGTGCTCAACCACTCCTAGTTCTAAAATTTTCTGGACCTCTTGCTTTATGCAGTCCCTGACATGGTCAGGCTGCCTTTAGATCTTACTTTTGACAGGCAAGCTGTCTCCAGTATCTATAGTGTGCTCACACCAAGAAGTGGTACCTGGCACAGTAGAGAAGAGTTCAGAGAATTGATCTAGGAGATTTATGCAATGGTCTTTCTGCTCAGCAGTAAGACAATCAGCCAAAACTACATCTTCCACAAGAGCATCTTGTTCTGTGGAAGAGAAGAGATCAGGTAGAGGATCACTGTCTTCTTCCTGTCCCTCATCAGTTGCCATGAGCAGGGTGAGATCAGCCCTGTCATAGTAGGATTTCAGGCGGTGGACATGGAGCACCCTAAGGGGACTCCTGGCAGTGCCTAAGTCAACTAAATAGGTGACTTCTCCCTTTTTCTCAACAATTGTGTGGGGACCACTCCATTTATCTTGGAGTGCTCTTGGGGCCACAGGCTCCAAGACCCACACTTTCTGCCCTGGTTTGTACTGAACCAAAACAGCCTTCTGATCATGCCATTGCTTCTGGAGCTCTTGGCTGGCCTGAAGGTTTTTGCTGGCCTTTTTCATGTACTCAGCCATCCTTGATCTGAGGCCTAGTACATAATCCACAATATCTTGCTTAGGAGCTTTTAAAGGTTGTTCCCAACCCTCCTTTACAAGTGTGAGTGGACCCCTAACAGGGTGTCCAAAAAGAAGTTCAAAGGGGCTGAAGCCCACTCCTTTCTGGGGTACCTCCCTGTAGGCAAAAAGGAGGCATGTTAACAGGATATCCCATCTCCTGCGGAGTTTTTCAGGGAGACCCATAATCATGCCTTTGAGAGTTTTGTTAAATCTCTCCACCAGTCCATTTGTTTGTGGATGATAGGGTGTAGTGAATTTATAAGTTACACCACACTCCTTCCACATGGCCTTTAAGTATGCAGACATGAAATTGCTTCCCCTGCCTGATACTACTTCCTTTGGGAAGCCCACCCTGTAAAATATTCCCAGGAGGGCCTTTGCCACTGCAGGAGCTGTAGTGGTCCTTAAAGGAATAGCTTCAGGATATCTTGTGGCATGGTCCACTACCACCAAGATAAACCTATTGCCTGAAGCAGTAGGAGGGTCAAGGGGGCCAACTATGTCAACCCCTACCCTTTCAAAGGGAATCCCAACCACAGGCAGTGGAATAAGGGGTGCCTTTGGAGTTCCACCTGTCTTGCCACTGGCTTGACAGGTTTCACAGGACTTACAAAAATCTTTTGTGTCCTCAGACATTCTAGGCCAATGAAACAAGGGAACAAGTCTGTCCCAAGTTTTCATTTGTCCCAGATGCCCAGCTAGGGGAATGTCGTGGGCAAGAGTTAGGAGGAACTTTCTGTACTCCTGAGGAATCACTAATCTCCTGGCAACTCCAGGTTTAGGATCCCTATGCTCAGTGTACAAGAGGTTGTCCTCCCAGTAAACTCTGTGAGAGTCACTGACATCCCCATTAGCCTGTTTGACAGCTTGCTGTCTTAGACCCTCTAATGTGGGACAGGTTTGCTGTGCCACACTCAGGTCCTCCCTGGCAGGCCCCCCTTCACCCAAAAGCTCAGCAGTGTCTGCTTCCAGCTCCTCTGGTGTAGGTTCTGCACAGGGAGGGAATTCTTCTTCCTCAGAAGAAGAATCCACTTTAGAGGGAGGGATAGTAGGAAGTGATTTGCTTCTACTAGCCCTAGCTTTAGGGAGCACTTGGTCCATTGTTCCAGGATCCAAGCTTCCCTGTCCTTTTTGCTTTTTGGCCTGAGCCCTGGTTAAAGCAAAAATATGCCCTGGGATGCCCAGCATTGCTGCATGGGCCTCCAACTCCACATCTGACCAAGCTGATGTCTCCAAATCATTTCCTAGTAGACAGTCTACAGGTAAATCTGTGGCTACCACAACTTTCTTTGGACCAGTAACCCCCCCCCCCCAGTTGAGATTTACAACAGCCATGGGGTGGCTAAGTGTGTTGTTGTGAGCATCGGTTACTTGGTACTGGTGACCAAGTAGGTGTTGTTCAGGGTGGACCAGTTTCTCTATGACCATAGTCACACTGGCACCAGTGTCCCTGTAGGCCTGAACCTCAACACCATTTATTAGGGGTAGCTGCTTGTACTTATCCATATTAAGGGGACAAGCACCTAAGGTGGCTAAATCAATAGCCCCCTCAGAGACTAGTATAGCCTCTGTGGTCTCCCTAACAAGACCAACCCCAACTAAGTTACCAATAGTGAGCCCAGCTACTCCCTTGGATTGGCTATTAGTAGGTTTGCTCCCACCACCACTGCTATTAGTAGGGACACTAGGTGTAGCAGTAGGGGTTGTAGTGGTAGGAGGCTTGGTGCTTTTCTTTGGACAACTGGGATCTGTTGTCCAATGGCCTTTTACTTTACATAAATAGCACCATGGTTTCTTTTCTTTGTTTTGATTAAAGGAGGATTTGGACCCACCACCCCCACCAGAGTGTTTTTGTGGGCCTGATGAAGACTCATTTTTAGATTTGTCCCCACCCTTGTCAGAAGACTTACCATCCTTCTTTTTGTTGCCATCTTTGTCACCCCCTGTATGAACTTTTCTGTTCACCCTTGTTCTGACCCATTTGTCTGCCTTTTTTCCCAATTCTTGGGGAGAGGTCAGATCAGAGTCCACCAAGTAATGGTGCAACAAATCAGACACACAATTATTAAGAATATGCTCTCTCAGGATCAAGTTATACAGGCTTTCAAAGTCAGTAACCTTACTGCCATTTAACCACCCCTCCAAGGCCTTCACTGAATGGTCAATGAAATCAACCCAGTCTTGTGAAGACTCCTTTTTGGTCTCTCTGAACTTTATCCTGTATTGTTCAGTGGTTAAGCCATAACCATCCAGGAGTGCATTCTTAAGTACTGTAAAATTATTGGCATCACTTTCTTTCACAGTAAGGAGCCTATCCCTACCTTTTCCACTAAATGATAGCCATAGGATAGCAGCCCACTGCCTTTGAGGGACATCTTGTACAACACAGGCCCTCTCAAGTGCAGCAAACCACTTGTTAATGTCATCCCCATCCTTATAAGGGGGAACTATCTTGTGCAGATTCCTGGAATCATGCTCTTTTGCAGGATGACTATGGGGAATACTGCTGCTGCCACCATGGGTTTCTAAACCCAACTTCTGTCTTTCCTTCTCTATTTCTAAAGACTGTCTATCCAAATCCAGCTGTTGCTTTTTAAGCTTCAGTCTGGTTTGTTCCACCCTCAACTTATTGAGTTCCCTTTCTAACAATCTGTCATCAGGGTTGGTGGGGGGGGACATTCCTAGATACAGAGGTATGATGGGAATGAACAGAAGGAGACCTTTCCCTTACAGAGGCCACCCTAACAGCTTGGCTAACAGAAACATCAGTACCACTGTGGTGAGAATAAATGCTTTTGCTATGATGTGAGACAACACTATTTGTATGGTGTGGCTCTCCATCATTACCAACTATGCTAGACTGTCTAGTAATGGGCAGGCTAGGAAGTTTCTTTCCTGAATCTTTTCCTGGGGGAGTCCCTGGATCAGATTGGGAACCATTAGCTACTTTTTCAACAGATGGGGCACTTTTAGCCTTATCTTGTTCTCTAAGCATGTTAAGTAACAATTCCAAGGAAGGATTCTTCCCTACACTCAAACCTCTCTCTACACAGAGACTCCTTGCTCCTTTCCAGCTAAGGTGGTCATATGCAAGTTTGGACAGATCAACATTTTGGCCTGTGCCAGACATTTATAGAGAGAGTTAAAGTGATAGAAAAAGAGAAAAAAGTTTTCAGAACTTTTTAGAAAGACAGAAAAAAAACTTTTTAAACTTTTAAGAACTTTCCGAAAGTTTAGAAGTACTTTTCAGCACTTTAGAAAAGAGTGAAAAGAGGAAATGCAAAACTTTTTAGCTATGTGTACACACACTGAACTTGTTTTGTATATTTTTCTCTTATGAAAAGTACAATGACAAGAGTGGTAAGTAGTCTCAAAGCACTTATCCCACCGCTGCACAACCAATGTAGGAGGCTGGACTGGCTTGTAGTGAGTACCAAGGGGTACTTGCACCTTGCACCAGGCCCAGTTATCCCTTATTAGTGTATAGGGTGCCTAGCAGCTTAGGCTGATAGATAATGGTAGCTTAGCAGAGCAGCTTAGGCTGAACTAGGAGACGTGTGAAGCTACTACAGTACCACAAGTGTCACTTGCACAATATCATAAGAAAACACAATACACAGTTATACTAAAAATAAAGGTACTTTATTTTTATGACAATATGCCAAAGTATCTTAGAGTGTACCCTCAGTGAGAGGATAGGAAATATACACAAGATATATGTACACAATACCAAAAAATATGCAGTATAGTCTTAGAAAACAGTGCAAACAATGTATAGTTACAATAGGATGCAATGGGGACACATAGGGATAGGGGCAACACAAACCATATACTCCAAAAGTGGAATGCGAACCACAAATGGACCCCAAACCTATGTGACCTTGTAGAGGGTCGCTGGGACTATTAGAAAATAGTGAGAGTTAGAAAAATAACCCTCCCCAGGACCCTGAAAAGTGAGTGCAAAGTGCACTAAAGTTCCCCCAAGGACATAGAAGTCGTGATAGAGGAATAATGCAGGAAAGACACAAACCAACAATGCAACAACGATGGATTTCCAATCTAGGGTACCTGTGGAACAAGGGGACCAAGTCCAAAAGTCACAAGCAAGTCGGAGATAGGCATATGCCCAGGAAATGCCAGCTGTAGGTGCAAAGAAGCTTCTATTGGACAGAAGAAGCTGAGGTTTCTGCAGGAACAAAAAGGGCTAGAGACTTCCCCTTTGGTGGATGGATTTCTCTCGCCGTGGAGAGTCGTGCAGAAGTGTTTTTCCGCCAAAGGAATGCCAACAAGCCTTGCTAGCTGCAAATTGTGTGATTAGCGTTTTTGGATGCTGCTGTGGCCCAGGAGGGACCAGGAGGTCGCAAATTGGACCAGGAGGTAGAGGGGACGTCGAGCAAGACAAAGAGCCCTCTTAGCAGCAGGTAGCACCCGGAGAAGTGCCAGAAACAGGCACTACAAGGATGTGTGAAATGGTGCTCACCCGAAGTTACACAAAGGAGTCCCACGTCGCCGGAGACCAACTTAGAAAGTTGTGCAATGCAGGTTAGAGTGCCGTGGACCCAGGCTTGGCTGTGCACAAAGGATTTCTGCCGGAAGTGCACAGGGGCAGGAGTAGCTGCAAAAGTTGCGGTTCCCGGCAATGCAGACTAGCGAGGTGAGGCAAGGACTTACCTCCACCAAACTTGGACTGAAGAGTCACTGGACTGTGGGAGTCACTTGGACAGAGTTGCTGGATTCGAGGGACCTCGCTCGTTGTGCTGAGAGGAGACCCAAGGGACCGGTAATGCAGCTTTTTGGTGCCTGCGGTTGCAGGGGGAAGATTCCATCGACCCACTGGAGATTTCTTCGGAGCTTCTAGTGCAGAGAGGAGGCAGACTACCCCCACAGCATGCACCACCAGGAAAACAGTTGAGAAGGCGGCAGGATCAGCGTTACAGAGTTGCAGTAGTCGTCTTTGCTACTATGTTGCAGTTTTGCAGGCTTCCAGCGCGGTCAGCAGTCGATTCCTTGGAAGAAGGTGAAGAGAGAGATGCAGAGGAACTCTGATGAGCTTTTGCATTCGTTATCTAAAGTTTCCCCAGAGACAGAGACCCTAAATAGCCAGAAAAGAGGGTTTGGCTACTTAGGAGAGAGGAGAGGCTACTAACACCTGAAGGAGCCTATCAGGAGTCTCTGACGTCACCTGGTGGCACTGGCCACTCAGAGCAGTCCAGTGTGCCAGCAGCACCTCTGTTTTCAAGATGGCAGAGGTCTGGAGCACACTGGAGGAGCTCTGGACACCTCCCAGGGGAGGTGCAGGTCAGGGGAGTGGTCACTCCCCTTTCCTTTGTCCAGTTTCGCGCCAGAGCAGGGCTAAGGGGTCCCTGAACCGGTGTAGACTGGCTTATGCAGAATTGGGCACATCTGTGCCCAAGAAAGCATTTCCAGAGGCTGGGGGAGGCTACTCCTCCCCTGCCTTCACACCATTTTCCAAAGGGAGAGGGTGTGACACCGTCTCTCAGGGGAAGTCCTTTGTTCTGCCATCCTGGGGCAAGCCTGGCTTGACCCCAGGAGGGCAGAAACCTGTCTGAGGGGTTGGCAGCAGCAGCAGCTGCAGTGAAACCCCAGGAAAGGCAGTTTGGCAGTACCAGGGTCTGTGCTACAGACCACTGGGATCATGGAATTGTGCCAACAATGCCAGGATGGCATAGAGGGGGCAATTCCATGATCTTAGACATGTTACATGGCCATATTCGGAGTTACCATTGTGAAGCTACATATAGGTAGTGACCTATATGTAGTGCACGCGTGTAATGGTGTCCCCGCACTCACAAAGTTCAGGGAATTGGCCCTGAACAATGTGAGGGCACCTTGGCTAGTGCCAGGGTGCCCTCACACTAAGTAACTTTGCACCTAACCTTTACCAGGTAAAGGTTAGACATATAGGTGACTTATAAGTTACTTAAGTGCAGTGTAAAATGGCTGTGAAATAACGTGGACGTTATTTCACTCAGGCTGCAGTGGCAGGCCTGTGTAAGATTTGTCAGAGCTCCCTATGGGTGGCAAAAGAAATGCTGCAGCCCATATGGATCTCCTGGAACCCCAATACCCTGGGTACCTCAGTACCATATACTAGGGAATTATAAGGGTGTTCCAGTAAGCCAATGTAAATTGGTAAAATTGGTCACTAGCCTGTTAGTGACAATTTGAAAGAAATGAGAGAGCATAACCACTGAGGTTCTGATTAGCAGAGCCTCAGTGAGACAGTTAGTCACTACACAGGTAACACATTCAGGCACACTTATGAGCACTGGGGCCCTGGTGAACAGGGTCCCAGTGACACATACAACTAAAACAACATATATACCGTGAAAAATGGGGGTAACATGCCAGGCAAGATGGTACTTTCCTACACTGCCACATTAGCTTCCCCAAAACACAGCTGAAGCAGCAGGAGACCAAACAGGGCTTCTATCAAATCAATGGCTGCCCACATATGTTTGGTGCCATTGACTGCACACATGTACGGATTGTGCCACCTGCTGCAACTGAGCATCTATACTGCAACAGGAAGAGCACACACTCCATCAATGTGCAGGCCATTGTGGATCACCGGGGATTGATCACCAATATCCTGGGTGCGTACATAATTCATTCATCTTCTGCCACTGCACCATCAATCAACACTTCCAGGATGGACAATATGGAAATGGCCTACTTGTTGGTAAGTACAGAAACCTAGTTATATACACACAGCACAGCAACCCTGTAGGACACACAACATATACACCACTACATTGACACGTGGCCAGGAAGACACTGAGGTTGTGAGACTGCTAGTCATGTTTGATATCCTGACCCAATGGGATACACACCTATGGACAAATGACAGATGCAAATAACAACAGATGCCACTCCAGAGTCAGAAGGGACCAATTTAAAACCACACAGTGACAATGACATGGCCTTAACTGGCAGTACAACTTGGAAGATGAACCTTTCAATATCACATCAATAACACTCAATCACACACCCTTCCAAGCAATACGTACTGTGTAAGGGGTGTGTAATGTGTTTTGCTGCAGGCCAAACACCATGAGACACATAGCATGATGATAATGACTCAAATGAAGGTGACATGAAATCATTGAGGAAGTACTAACATCTCACAATACTCCTGGGGTGACATTGCCTGCTACCAATAAGCAAGTGGACTGTGCTAAGAACACATATTGATGTGACAATATTGCAAAGAGCACATTGCTACACATTCAGATTGACACAATTACACATATACACAACAGATGTACAGGCATATAGACCTTCCGACACTTAAACCTTCATCCCCACAACAAAGTTAGCAAGCTTACCTGGACCAGGTTCAGTAGTGTAGGTACACGTTTGCATATGAGCCAACTCGGTGAGGGCACAAAAATAGGTCTGCATAGAACGTGTCACACATGGGATATTTGTGCATTGTCAATTGTGAACACTTCAGTGCTGCAAACCTATGGAGATGTGTTGTACATTGTCACCTGGCCAAATGAAAGGGCCTTACTGTTGTTTTTCACATGGTATTACATCAGTTGATGTTTAGGCTACACAGTGCAACTGTGTTACCATCACAGTGGAATCAATTCTGTGTGTGGAAGTATCATGTCACCTCCATTGAAGGCACATGGACATTTCTTTCACATGACATAATGCATGGGAGATACACAATAAACTCCAAGTTTACAAATATACTGCTGTTATCCGGTCAATCAGCCAAACACCAGTTTAGATAAATAAACAACTCAATGCTGAAAGAACATCCTAGAAGCCTAGGATCCCACACAATAGCACAAACACAGATGAGTCACAGACGACACAAGATAACAACTGCCATGCAAAGTGATAATCAGGGTGCAAGCAACATACAAATATGTACACTCATTTTCTCTTTCAGCTGATCAGGGTTATGGGATCCAGCCATGGATCATGACCCGATTTGCAAACCCAAGCACAGCAGCAGAGCGTGCCTATAATGAGGCACATCGGAGGACACTCACCATAGTAGAGAGGATTTTTGGCATCCTGAAGTCAAGATTCAGGTGCCTCGACATCACCGGAGGCGGCCTCTTATATTATCCTGAAATGGTCTGCAAGATCATTCTGACCTGTGCCGTCCTGCACAACATTTGTGTAAGGAGGAACATTCTCCTCTATGAACCAGACCCACAAATGGCTGAACAGGAGGATGCTGTTTGTCAACATGAGGGGGACCATCCAAACACTGCAGCAGGATTGTGTCGGAGACAACACATTGTACAAAACTTCTTTTAACTCTACTCACCATCACTACTTTCTTACCATACGTCCTTAAACACCTAACGTCATCACTCAATCATGGTCTGGGTATTTATTTATGCATCATATGATCCCTAGGAATCATAATCAGAGTTTAGTCTCATGGAGCATTGCAGAAATACAGATTAGGATACTGAAAAAAGCCACACCAAATTTAGTGGGTATGAATGTACAGCCAACATCACACACAGTGGAAATGTCATATGTCCTGTCTATTTCACATGTGAAGGCCAAAATCAGAGGACCACAGTTATGACACACATCCATGTTGCCAACATAGTTCATTGCAGCACATGACAGACAACTAAGACATCATCAATCATAAGGTAAAAAAGTTGTTTCATACATGAGGCAGTGGATGTGTTAATGCATTGGTAACAGGAATGTATGACCAGACCCTTGATATCAGTAAGTGTGACATCAGCTATCTTTGCAAGGAGCATGTGTGACAAGAAGTCCAACTACGCTGAAAATGGATAGCATGAGTGCCCCAGGTATGACAAGCATTGCTCACAAGACATGCCCTGCGCAGTCCATCCCAGGTAATAAGCCCTGCCACTGCCATGTTTTAAGTCTCTCCCCACCCTTCTCTAGAGGGCCCTGTAACTGGACAATCTGTACCCTGATAACCTTCATCTACACACAACCAGACACCCGATCTGACTCCTGTGTGCTTCCCTCTTCAGTATGGCATGCCATAGTCATAGTTCATCAATCTGCATGGACTTCAGGTCCGATAATTCACTGCCTGGTAGTCGGTAGGCCCGTTATCAGCTGTCCATTGCTTCCCATGTGAAAGGTCCACTTGGCCTTTTGAACTTGATTCTTAACTACTGGACTTGTGAGAGACTGAAGGTGCACACACGTGAGCACTTCCATGCAGACCAGCCATTTGAACCTGCACTGCCATTGCTGCTGCCTGGAACTGCTTAGAAGCTGACATTTTCTGAATATCCTTGTTGTGCATTACTGTGTAAATCAGTTGTGTAACAGAGCCCTTGGTGGATTGTGTAACGTTGAAGCCCACAGCACAAATACAGTTTTTAGTTCCAACAGTGTTGTTCCAGCTTTTCCCAGTCAGAGTCTACTCACAGTGTATTTGCCTTGTCCATGTTTGTTCCTGACAGAGCCTGCATCCTGTTAGCCTGACTGGTTCCTGTCTTTGCGTTAACCATAGAGGTTCCCTGTGGCTACATTTGTCTCATAGTTGCTTTCCATGCCCTCTCTTTCCTCCTGGGGTATTGTGTCTGGTAGGTCTACAATGAATCCTCAAATGCATAGTATAGTTTAATCAGTTTACTTATTGTATTATGGTCTGGGACATGTATTCAAATTGCCTAATCCGGCCCCCATCCCTTGTCTGGGTTCATGTAGTCATGAGTGCCAAACAGTGACAGTGTACTATTGCTGTATGCATGGATTTGGGACGGTGCCTCCAGCACAACAAACAACGTTTGCTAATGTGTATGAAAGGACAAAACATGTTTGTGCCCTGACGGTCCACACATAGATTCACATCGACCGCAACCTATTGATGGGGCTTGCGTGGTGACTAGCTGTGAGATTAATCAGCACAGAGGCACTGATGTTCCCTGTGGCAGTGGGAATTTTAGGCCCCCCCTGTGTAAAAATGTTGTGATGAAACCTGCCTGTTTCCTTTTACTGATCCATAAAGTTTTTGAGCACACAAAGCTTGCCCTTTCGTCAGCCTTATAAAAGATCTGCAGTGCTATTGCTGGACTATACCCATGTGTGTCGTAAATTTATCTTTGGCTTTAGGTCAATTCTGCTTTGAAGGACACTGTTAATGCATGGAATGGCTCCACAGACTCATGAGTAGACCTGCACGTAACTGTGACAACATGGAGGCCAATGCTGACACAGGGTACACATAGCCACACATTTGAAATGGACACCTTTGTGCAATGAACCAATGGAAATATGTGAAAACATGCAGCATGGTCTGCTGGTCCACCACTGCCACAGGAGAAACATAGGTCATTTAAACGACTCAAAGGTGGTTATTCTAACTTTGGAGGAGTGTTAATCCGTCCCAAAAGTGACAGTAAAGTGACGGATATACCACCAGCCGTATTACGAGTTCCATAGGATATAATGGACTCGTAATACGGCTGGTGGTAAATCCGTCACTTTTCCGTCACTTTTGGGACGGATTAACACCTCCTCCAAAGTTAGAATAACCCCCAAAGTGTGGTGTACCATTACGTTTGTGGATTGATGTTGGGACTCTGTGTCACAAACCCTGTACCTACCTTGTCATGTTTAAATGCCAGACTCATGGGTAGTATACAAACAAGTGACCAAGAAGTGGTATTTAACATTCATGTACATGTGATAGCTTACCCTTGTAACATTGCCATAATCAACCTTCCTGGGAGATAGTTGTCATAGTTTGTCATGGGAGATATTTTTTCCACAAAGTCAGGGAAGTTCAGACATCATAACACGCTACGGGTATGACAAACACATATCCTGACTGATGTACCCCAATGAATGGCATGTAATGGTTATCCCACATGCATACAAGCACATTATGGAAAACACACCTTGTGACGTTCACACAGAGGCACAACAACAATTGAAACAGACCTATACGCACAGGCCATGAGTCAATGCATTAAGATGCGTAGCCTTGCTATCCTCCATTGACGCACAACCTGCTCAAACTAGGGAATACCAATTTTAATTCCAAATGTTTGGGTTGCTGTTGAATCAGTTAAGAATGTTAGTCCGGCACAACAACATGAGTATTATTGTCCGCATTAGTGTGGCCTGCCACATGTGCCCAAACACTGGAACACACACAGCAGGCCCTTACAGCCTATCTCTGTATGGTTACAGCTTTCATGTATGTGAAAAATGAGAAAAATGACACAAATAGTTAAAGACAGATATTTTGACACAAACGCGTCAAAAAAGATGCACATGCATCAAATTTTGCTGCATATGCTTTGAAAAATGATGCTCACAGCCATTATACATCCATTGGTCCCTAGCGGTAATTCCAACACTGCACCCCATGAAATTGGTTATCCATGAAAAATATATTGATCTTTGAATGCCGGGGAATTTTTAAGCATTTGCGTCAAAAAAATATGACGCAAAGGCCGTAAGCGGCATAAACTTTTCACGCATCATAATATAAAGCACTGCATTTGAGACAAGAAGTGGTGTAATAGGATATCCTGTTTACAGAAATGGTACAGTGGGTGTACTTTCACTTTGCAGTCTGTGATTCTTCTAGACTGTGTGGCTGTGTTGAGAGTTGTGTCTGTCCGAATTGTGCTTTTGTCTCCTGTGTGCCACTCCAATTGTCATCCGTTGCTTTTGTAATTCTCTCATTAAATCGGTGTAAGTGTGTTTTTGTCATTTTTTTGTGTCTAATTTTGTCTTTGTACTTTTGGGAGTGTGTAGTGGGTATTGTTAGTTGGGGTATTGTAGGGCTGTTTGTGGGTTCTTCAAGTTTCATTTTCCTACCTCCTTTCCCTGTATTTTCCTATATACCCTTTTCCTATCCCTATTTTTTTTGTCATGTTGGGAAGGCCACGTCTGGGGAGAATGGGTGAGGGGGAGCTGGGGGCTTTCATTTGGCTGATGTGCCACTTCCTCACCCTGATGTTAGAGGCTGGTCGTAGGGTGAAACAGGGGTATCACAGAGAGGTGAAGAGGCTCAGGTGGTCCAAGGTGCTGTTCCAACTGAAGAGAATATTCAACAGCCAGCGCAACGACCACCAACTAAAGCATCGCTGGGCTGACCTTGTGGCCAGAGAGCAAGACCTGCTGGACCACCTCGGTGTGGTGATTTGTGGCCCTGTTGGTGAGTACAAATCAGACTATTGTGCACATTTAAATGCTATGTAGTGACAGTATCAGTTTTGTTAACATGCTGCATGCAATGTTTGTGGACATGTAGAATATAAGTTAAATATACAGTGGCCCTGATTTATACAATATTTGCTACACATTTCCGTCATTTGTTGACACAGAAGCTGCACAAACTTACAAAACACAACTTGATCCTGTAAATTAGTGCTGCTTAGAGGTCAATAGATGATGGTAATGCAGCTCAAACATATGTTTTATTCATGGCCTGTGAGTGTGCGAGGAATGAGATGTATTTCAGATGCTAAAACAAGGAATGAATGTAGTCCCCAATTAGTTGGAATATATGTCTGAACTGTATTCATGGCCATACGTACAAAGTTCTTCCTAACCTCTGGTAATATCTCAGGCTGATACTTTGACTTGGTTTGTGCAGCATTTAAATTAGAAATGGATGCCAAAGTAATGCACACGGGATAATATCAAAATGTTTGGTGCTACTTTCCATAGCTGTAGCGTAAAAACATGAAGCAAATGCTACACATTAAAAAAAATATATATATGGCCCTATGTTCATTGATCCTGCGTGTTTTAATTTGCCTTGGGCACAATTGCTGGTACAGAGCTGATGCATTTGCCATCTGTGTCACTTTATAGCCAAGCAATGTTCATAAAATAATGGGTCATCATGGGATCCCTCAACTTGGTGAATTCATGGGCACAAAGGGGGTCATTATGACCCTGGCGGAAGGTGGAGAAGCGGCGGTAAGACAGCCAATAGGTTGGCGGTCTTACTTTGTGGAATTATGACCATGGCAGTTACTGCCATGGTCATCTGCCGGTTTTCCGTTCCGCCTGCCGGGCTGGAGACCTGGGTCTCCAGCCCGGCGTCTGTCACTATACCGCCGGCGGTATTTGGACCCAGCTGACCACCATGGATTTCATGCGGTTTGAAACCGCCATGAAATCCATGGCGGTAAGCACTATCAGTGCCAGGGAATTCCTTCCCTGACACTGATAGGGGTCTCCCCACCCCCCACCCCACCCCGACTCCCTCCCCTACACCCCCCATCACACCTGCCACCCCCCAAAGGTGGCAGGGCCCCCCTCCCCACCCTGACCCCCAACATCACAGCAATCATACACACACGACACGCACACAGGCACCACCAACACACATAGGTGGGAGATTCCGACCAGGGAACCACAACTAGATGCTGACTGCCTTGTTGCAGATGCTGAACCAGATCATTTCAACAGGAGTGCCAGCTGTGGCCTTATCCTGTTTAACAAGCATGTTAACCAACAATTCTCTACAGGGATTCTTCCCTACACTTAAACCTCTTTCTATGCAGAGACTCCTTGCTCCTTTCCAGCTAAGGTGATCATAAGCAAGTTTGGACAGATCAACAGTTTGGCCTGTGCCAGACATTTTAGAAAGTGTTTAAGTGATAGAAAAAGTGAAGAAAAAGTTTTTCAGAACTTTTGGAAAGACAGAAAAAAAACTTTAAAAACTTTTTAAGAACATTTAGAAAGTTTAGAGGTACTTTTCAGCACTTAGAAAAGAAGTGAAAAGAGGAAATGCAAAACTTTTTGGTTAGGTGTACATACACTGAACTTGTTTTGTATAATTTTCTCTTATGAAAAGTACAGTGACAAAAGTGGTAAGTAGTTGCAAAGTACTTATCCCACCGCTGCACAACCAACGTAGGAGGCTGGACTGGCTTGTAGTGAGTACCAAGGGGTACTTACTCCTTGCACCAGGCCCAGGTATCCCTTATTAGTGTATAGGGTGTCTAGCAGCTTAGGCTGATAAATAATGGTAGCTTAGCAGAGCAGCTTAGGCTGAACTAGGAGACGAGTGAAGCTCCTACAGTACCACTAGTGTCACTTGCACAATATCATAAGAAAACACAATACACAGATATACTAAAAATAAAGGTACTTTATTTTTCGTACAATATGCCAAAGTATCTCAGAGTGTACCCTCAGTATGAGGATAGCAAATATACACAAGATATATGTACACAACACCAAAAATATGCAGTATAGTCTTAGAAAACAGTGCAAACAATGTATAGTTACAATAGTTACAATAGGATGCAATGGGGACACATAGGGATAGGGGCAACACAAACCATATACTCCAAAAGTGGAATGCGAACCACAAATGGACCCCAAACCTATGTGACCTTGTAGAGGGTCGCTGGGACTATTAGAAAATAGTAAGGGTTAGAAAAATAGCTCACCCCAAGACCCTGAAAAGCGAGTGCAAAGTGCACTAAAGTTCCCCAAAGGACATAGAAGTCGTGATAGGGGAATTCTGCAGGAAAGACACAAACCAGCAATGCAACAACGATGGATTTCCAGTCGAGGGTACCTGTGGAACAAGGGGACCAAGTCCAAATGACTCTGCCCATGATATAAAGAAGACATATCTGATCTAATAATGTCTATAGCAGAGGAAACAATGCTGTCAATCGTATATACACGGTCGGACAAGGTATGCATACCATTATCCACAAGAGATAACGCTTGCTTCAAATTCTCCTGATCTATTTGCCTCAACCGGGCTGCTGCCTCCTGTTGAGAAAGTTTCCATATCTCATTATAAACTTCATACAAAAACCTTTTCTTCCGAGGCACTCTCGGGCCTGACAAAAAATCTTGCAAGTCAGTATTATTAGACAGTAACGTGAGATGTGTTTTAACTGCATCCAGCGTGGATGACTTTAACCATTGTTGACAAAGTTTCCCCACGCTATATGTAGTAATGATATCAGCATGTTCTGGTGATATATAGCGAGGGTCAGCCCGACTAGTCCTGAAACCGCCTGAGGAGGTGACAAAACATTGATGACACCCATTAGTGTCTATGGGCCACAATAACCACCCGCCTGGACATGTCAATGAAGTGTTAAGCGTACCATTCTGGACCCAGTCTGTAAGCTCACTAAACGTGGCATTAATATATTGCTGTCAATTTTTCATTTTTGAAGGGACAGGTGTGCCGGGCATATTCAATTCTCTAATTGTTGCTAAACCCAAACAGCTAGTCGGTTGCACAGTGTCATTTAAGAAAATCATCTGGACAGGAATAATACATGCCCTAAATAATGAGTCCCTACCCCGCATATGCCAATTTTTCATTCCCCAAACACTTTTCAAATCAATAGTTTTGGACCTGTATTCATACCCTTCAACAGATAATTTAGATACAAACAAATTGGAATACAAAAATTTAGTATCAGTCAACAACATTTGCTTATTAGTTTTGCGGAGTAACTCTAAAATAATATGACTTAGCATTCTGTTGATGATGGCCAGAAAAATATGCAAATTTATCATAATAAGTTTTAGAACTCCCCTGCGGAGGAGTCGGGCAATGTTCCCATTGCACATACTCAAATATTGATTTAGGGCTACTGGCTTTATGAATAAAGTGGTGTCCGTAATAATTATAACAAAACCTATCACCATAATTATCTCTAAACTGGTAAGCATCTTCATTTTCATAGACATATATGCAAACATCCACACACACAGTCAGACACGCACACCCACGTTCAAACATACACGCACACAACCATGCAGACATATCTACAGACATACACACACTCATTCCCATACTCACGACACCCACGCAAGCATACAGGCACAAAGACATCCCCACTACATACACACACACACCCCCATTCACGCACACAACACACAACACCCCCCCATCCCCTCCCCTCACGGACCATCGGCTTACCTGGTCCGACGATCCTCCGGGGGGGAAGGGAGCCATGGGGGCTGCTCCGCCGTCACCACACCGTCAACAGAACACCGCCACGAAGAATCACAGGACGTGATTTGGTGTTCTGTTGACGTGGCAGTGGAGGTGGAGCAACCTCCACTTCCCCGCCGCCCGCCAGTATGGCTGTTGGTGGCTCTCCATCCGAAAAAGGACAGAGTGCTGCCAACAGTTATAATACGCCGAGCGGAAAACCGCCACCACTGGCGGTCTTCCGCACGGCGGTCCCTCGGCGGTCTTGAGAAAACACCGCTGAGGTCAAAATGACCCCCTAAGTCTTTATTTGCATGATGTTGTGCAAGGGACCCCTGACTGCTTCCATCGGACATTTAAAGTGACTAAGGGGGTTATTACAACTTTGGAGGAGGTGTTAATCCGTCCCAAAAGTGACGGTAAAGTGACCGATATACCACCAGCCAAATTACAAGTCCATTATATCCTATGGAACTCGTAATATGGCTAGTGGTATATCCGTCACTTTACCGTCACTTTTGGGACGGATTAGCACCTCCTCCAAAGTTATAATAACCCCCTAAATATTTTGCTAGTTTACCTTTGGTACACCCCTGCTGATCTAGTGCAGCATATGTACAATAATTAACTTCTTAGTACGAAGGCTATCACTGACATGGGTGTGTGCTAAGATCAGCAGACCAGCATTCCTGTGACTGCAGCCATTCCCAAGGTGCATACAAATTGACACCTACCTCATCAAGATTGCCACAGTAGGCATGCTTGAATTAGGGGACAGTGTCAGTTCGTTGTATAACCACGGGTCACCCAACTTGGCAAATGTAAGTTGATGAATGTGGCTACCTGTGATTTACAATACCCTATATAGCTACACAGGGCCATGAGCAACACATTTCAGGTGCAATGACGACTACACCGGTGCCCATGCATCCTGTCACGGACGATCAAATTAGACACTGTCTGCATATATTTGTTTGTTGTTTTGATTTAGATAAATGGCCAATCCATGTTAAGTGTAACATTGTCATCAAGTAACACACAGGCTCCCTGCCATCATGGTGTCATAGGGGCCATCTATGGCTCTGAGTACACTGGCAATGTGGCATATGTAACATGTGCCCAGTCATATAGGGGGGTTGATGTTTAGAGTGTTTAGTTAAATGTGATAAGTAAGTTTAGATTATGGTAGTGAGAGCCAGTTGTGGGTAATGTGTAGTTAGGATAGGTTAGGTTAGTTAAGGTGTTTCCCCTAGTTTTAGTATCCTTTTTTACTGTTAAATAAATATTTAGGTACTCCTTTACAGTATGTGTCAAATGCTTGGGGATCAGGGCCTTGGCATGGGTGAACAGTGTCAATTTAGAATTTGCATTTGTGTTCCATCCTGCATCCAAATCCCATTATTGACATGGTTATTCCCAATTCCAATTGCGCTGTCACATTGGCAGCTACACCAAAGCTACCCCCTATGCATCTGCCATCCATTGCACCCACCACCACTATGGCTCCCAATGTGTTGTTAAGGTTGGATGTGTGTTTTAAATCTGTCATCGTTTGAGACCTGATTTGGAATCTTGGGCACTGTGGTACGTCTGCCTGCAGTCTGATGTTCATGTGAACCCTGATAAGGTGAGTGATGGCATAATCGTATGTAGTATTGTATGCATAACTAACACCTATCATTTCTTACATTGTACTGCCAAGTTACATATTTGTCCATACACTTGTACACATCCATTCCTGCTGTATGGTGTGTGTGTGATAAAAGTTTATAGTCAGATGTCACATACATAAAGATTGTCTAGAAGGGAATTTTGAACACATTGATTTTCTGCTTAAACATCCCTTGAAGAGGACTTTTTCATTCCAACACAGCTTTATACTGTTAGTTTTCGAATTACTTCAGAAATAACCCCCAGGAAGCGCAGATGATGATACAATCCAGATCCCAGTGCATAGTTATCAGCCTACAATCTTTCAAGGCAGTTGTATTGACATTCTATTGCAATTGACATGTGACATACATCACTAATCTCCTACACGGTTGTTGTGTCACATTACACAGAGACAAAGTGGTTGTGCAAGTGCTATTTATTTGAAAGTGCTGTAGTGCAATATTCACATAGTCCAGGATTGTGAGTCCATTAGTGTGACGCCTTCTGTTGTGATACTACACAGGTGCAATGGGACATGTCATTGGACATGCTGGGGTGCAGTGTCATACAGTGCAGAGGAACATGAATTGCCAATGAGGTAGTGAGAGACAATCAGAGAGCATAGTGTCAAGGTAAACAGTGGGCTGGATAACAGTACATGTGAGCAGCTGTTGCTAGACTGGCATGTTAACAAGCACAGGACCTAGGATATAAGTGACCATTTGGCATGGGCTTGTGCTTGTGCTCCAGGGTACTCTTACAGGTGAAGTCGACCTGTTCCACATCTTCTTCTGATGTGTGTGTCATCTCCTCTGCCCTTGGTGGTGGTGGGTTTAAAGGGGCAACACACACTTCAGTGTTTGAAGACATGGAGTCAGAAATCCCAGTAGCTGCCAACTGTGGGGCTATTAAGGGCAGTACTGAAGCAAGGGAGAGCTGCAGCTACATCACTGTGGTAGGCAGCCAGGTGGGCCCTGAGGGGGTCATTATTGCATTTGTGCATGCAGTGAAAGGTTTGGTGAGCAAGGTGTTGTGGCAACTCCCTTACTGCAGTGCTGATTTCATTTACATGTTGTTGAAGTTCTTGCAGGATATACGTTTGCGATTACATGGTTGCTGCCTGTTCTGCAGATGACAGCATGCACAAACACATCCCCTCAAGGCTGGCTGCCATATTTTGCATCCCCACCGCACCTCCATGGCCAGCTCCCGCTGTACTCCAACTACAGTCCTCTCAAAGCTGGTGCCAGTGTCATCAGAGTCCTCAGCTGGGTTGGAGCTGGCAGGTCGTACACTTGGGGAGGTGGGTAGGTCCTCTGTGATGGCTGCTACTTCTGTGCTCCTCCTTGTGACTGAAGGTGGGATCTGGAGGGTTCCCAGGATATCTTGGAGGGTCTGCTGGCTGATGTTTGGCAACTCGTCATCCATGTCATCAGGGAAAGTCCAGGACAGGCATATCCCCAAGAGAGCCATTGTCTCTGCAATTAGATATTATACATTTAGTGTGTCTGTGTTGTGGCATTTGTAATGTGACGTGCCTGATTTCCCATTAGTTGCACATTGTGATCTTGGTTCCTGTACATTGTACCTGTCATCAATATAGGCATTCTCCCAGGCCTATGCCCCACCTGCATGTCACATGTAGTGTGAGCAGTTTGGGGAAATGTTTGCGTCACATCCTCTAGGTGTAGGTTCTGCCCAAATTGTATGTTGCCACCTTCTTATCCTACTCAACCCTCCGTCTATTTCCATTATCATGGTGTGGCCTTGCACTGGCTGTGGATGCTCTGATGTCACTAGCACCACACTTACCAATCTGGAACTGAGCCAGGCTCTGATATTTCACATCCACCTATATGTTGCAGAGACCTAGAATGTACTATGTATAGCATTGGCATGACACAATACAGGTGTCAGCATTGGTAGTGCATACTACTGATGTTGGGAAATGTGTGCTACATTGGATTACACTGATAGTCCTAGCAGTGTTCCATTTCCTCTTATCACTGTGTGGGTGTGTTTCACTAGCTGGAAACATATGTCCTCCCCCTCAATGCTGTTGCCTCAGCACTCTGACACTTGAGATGTTGCATGGTGGTATTGTAGCTATTGTGACACAGGCACAGGGTAGACACTGACATGTGCAGCATGGGTATGACATTACTGCTGTGTACCTACTAATGTTACATACAACACCTGATGTTTGTAGTGCCTATAGACATGAGCATTTGATAGGATTTACACATTTTTATTAGTTACAGGGGACTGATAATGTTATTATCCTGAACCTTCTACTTTGGGTGTGTTAGATCCATGAGCACGTAACTGCCATTAGCAACTTGTCCTGCACACACAGCAGAGGTGGTAGTGGCAACTGTTGTCATTGGTAAATACCACTTGCGGATATGGCCTGAGACTGGAAATTGAGCCCTAGTTCATGTAGCAACAATACTAGCTGTGGTGTGACAGCAGGCCAGTTTTACGTTGTACCCTACCCTCCTGGACTGGCTTTGCTTTTCCCACTTACTTGCCATGGCAGAGTACCCCCATGCAAAGGTTGTTGGTGTAGTGTTGTGCTGTGCCCCAGATTTTCCCTGCACAGCCAATGCCTCGTGCCGTGCCCCTTTGCCCCTTCCACTACCTGTTATCATGGCTGACATGCATTGTGTAGTAGGTATGTTCCCCCCCCGGTTGCAGTTAACAATTAGGCATTTTTGTTCCCCATGCCACTTACCCTGCATCTGTGTTGTCTCCTTGTAGTCTGCGCTGTCCTGTCCTTCAATCCCTGTGACGATCTCCTCTGGGATGGAGTCTGCCACCATCTCCTCCATGTGGTTCAGCGCCTCCTACGAAGCAAGACTCCCACCTCCAGTCTGCAGTGCTGCCTTCTTGTTCCTTTCCATTTTTTCCTTGGTTCTGTGCTCGCAGTAATGCCAGCGTTTCTTGCAGTAAGTGATTTTTCTCTGTACATCTGCCACACTGTTGATCTTATCGACAATTTGTTGCCAAATTGCCTCTCTCCAACCAATTGGCAATTTAGAGGTGACAAAAAGTTGATGCTGGTGTTCTGTCACCTCTTTCACCAGTATTTTATGCTTCTCTGCACTGAACCGACACTTTGCTTTCTTCTTCTCCCTCTCCTGGGTCTTGTGTGGGCCCTCCTGGCTGGTTCTTGGTCGGTTGTCATCTTCCAGTGGACTCTCATGGCTTCTGGGATCGATTTTGGGGCTTCTTTGCACATTTTGCTGTGTTTGCGCCGCTTTTTGATGCTATTGCTGCGAAAAATGGCGCTTATCAGGTTTGCGACGTCGTAAACCGAATTAAAGTCATTTTCACGGTGTTAACATAGTTTTTCTTAATGATGTGGCGCATTGGTTTGAGTAAAAAAAAAATTACTCTAACCAGTGGTTTGCGTCGCCGAGCGTCAAAGTATAAATTTAACGTCCGGGTGGCGCAAGGAAATGGCGTTAGTCGGCGTTAAATTTTTTCACGCAAAACTGCGTCGGCTCAGTTTTGCATCAGAAAGTATAAATATGGGCCTAAGTTTCTTAGCTTGACTTTCTATCAACCTGTGCTTTCCTAAGGCTGCAGCAAGATAAGATTGTCGGTACAAGTGGGACACTGCATCTCTAACATTTGTAGCGGGGACATTTTCTCAGAACACCAGCTGTTTTAATCTAAAAACCCTTCCCAGTCCCAGGCACATTATAGGGAGGTTCCAGCCAGATGACTACACTGCATGCTGATTGACTTTGGTACAGCTGCTTGCCGAGACCACCAGTTCCCTGGCTTACTTGGGGATGGTGTCTCCCTAGACAACAGGCACACTCAGGTATGGGAGATGATATCTTCCCAGGGGGGAATCCTGGCTGGCGGATAAGGGCTTATCATACTGTGCTCTAACATATCTTATGTAGGAACTGCATTCATAGTGCTTAGTGACAGTATGGTGGGACTTTTTCTGTTTCACTTTTCTTCTCACAGTTTTGCTTGTAGCATGTTTCATCATTCGTATTATTGCATGTCATGCCATGTGATCTAAGATGCAGCAGATTCAATAAATCTTATTGAACCATCCTCTGGCTCTGTTTGTCTTTACATGTGTGAGACTAAAGTAACTGAGGAAAAGGATAAGATCTGATCCCCCATGATTTCTCTGAGAACTCATTTTTGTCATGCGCCCAGGTGCCGCAAATCATCCCTGCTCTTGGGCAGAGATGAGGTGCTGCTAGATGGCCAGAAGTGGATTAGGTTGTCAGTTGTCACATGGTGTGGGACTGGACTCAGTTCCCCACAATTCAGGTGACGCTGCCACCCAAATCCAGCAGCCTCACTAGAATAATGAAAACCCATGTGATAGTATATTAAGTCAATATACTATCATTGCAAGCTTCCCATGATTGAAGTCCTTGGTAAATTTGACTAGCAACTAAATGCTTTGGGTTGAGCTGTAATGAACGTGAGTAACAAAACCTCATCCCAATGAGAATAAAGTACAAGAAAATGTAATATATTGTGGATCTTTTAAACTTTTTGTAGAACTTCGGGACCATACATATGTGCTAGCCTGACATCATAATTCATTACTGTAAGAAATTAGGTTGTTATTTGAGGTGGTAGAAAGTTCACTTAAGTTATAAGCACACACCTTGCCAGGGTGAACAACAAAATGCTTTAAATAAACCTGTGCCTAGCCCTCTGATAAAAACAGTCAGCATTAAATTATAGCTGATCTTTAAAGTGTTTATGCAGCACTCAATATAATAAAGTGAAAACGCAATACAAGAAAATCTAAATCCTTTATAGAACAATAGAGGCAATTTTAATAAATAAAAGGACACCAAACTGGCAAACTTCCAATCAGTAGAAAAGGTGCTATTTATCTTTAATGTTTTAGGTGAGCATAGTGCAAAAACGCACAAAGTGACAATTATTGTTTTCTGGTCACACTGGACAGGGGCAAAGTCATAATTTGAGGCTGACTGCAATAGAGAAGAGTTAACTTCTCAACTCCATACAAGAGGGTACCATTCCTGTTGGTGGGTGCTGTTAGGAGGTTGCAGTCAGTACAAGGAGACTGTTCGGTGTTGCAGACAGCTACTGTTTTGACATGAAGCACCGGTTGTCACTGCAGCTTCATATTGGTGAAAGTAGCAGATGGTCACTGTTGACCTCAAGTGCAGGTCCCACTGGAGCGCTAAATTGGCTTTCATCACGGGTGGTCACTTCTCTGTGTGAAATGGCTTCTTCATGGATACAAGGTTCCCAAAACCTCTGACTCTTCAGCTTGAGGTCAAGCGGAGTGCCCTCTGATGCCAGTCAAGGGTCTAGGACCTGGTGGGGTCACATCATGGGTATCAAGGTTCACTCCAGCAGAGGACAGTAGCAGGACTCAGACAGGTTCAGTCAAGTGCAGTTTGAACTGTGCAGTGGGGCTGTTGTAGGATGTCAGCAACCCGACCGTTGGAGTTACTCTTGAGATGCCTGGGTTCAAGGTAAGTAGGTCAAGCCTTCATTCTTCATATAGCAGGACAGTCCTTACAAATGTCAGGGTCAGGGGTGTTTTGATTGTGCCTCTGTTATCTCCAGTGCCAACCTGCTGGTGGGGAATGCCCCCTTTGTCTAACCTTTACCCCTTTTTGGGTTTGGCTCCAAACGGTATAGGGTAACATATGGCAGACAGGCCTGGATGTGAGCTGCATGTGTCAGTGAAAAGTCAGGCAGCCCTTAAAAGCCAGGAATGGGTTGGGAACGCCCTAAGGATAATCTTTGAATTACAGAAGGGCTGATTACAACCTGCCAGGACACCCTGATCAGAAGAGCAACACTCTGACCAACAACCAAGGCCCTTCTAACCCCATGTTTAGAAGGAATACACAAACACCAGAGGAGAGACAATTTCAGTAATGTGGCCCGGGACACTAACACAACGGCACATTTGGATTAGGCAGAAATGTGCCAGCATTCTAAATATGGCATTTTCACAATAGTAACTTACAATCTGACTTTACTATTGAATAGGAATTCAAACTACTATTCATTTTAGTGGAAGAAGTATTTCTCTATTTGCTCGCAAATTGATTTTATCACTTAATAAGAGTAATACTGTAACCCAGTTTAAGGCCATGGGAGCAATAGCCTTAAACAAATGAAACATGACTAGCAATGTTTTCACTGTCAGGGCATGTAAACCCTCAGTACAATTGTCATACTTTTAAAATATCATACACCTTGCCCTTTGAGCCTTTAGGGCCTACCATTGGGTTGACTTATAAATATTGAAAATTAAGTTTAATCCTGGCAAAATGTTTATTTTGCCAGGTCAAAATAGCAATTTAAAACTGCACTTCGGGGTACAGCAGTAGGCCTGAGACTTGATTTAAAAAGCTACTTTAGTGTGTGTCACAGTGAGTGCTGCAGCCTACTAGCAGCATTACTTTACAGGTCCTGGGTACAGTTAGTATAATTTTAAAGAGATCTATGTGCAAATTAAACTTATCAATGAGGGGTAGGCCAATTTTACTATGTGTAAAGGAGAGAGCACAATCACTTTACCACTGGTTAGCAGGTAAAAATTGCTGATTCCTAAAGTCCACCAAAATGAGGCTCAGCAAAGGAAAGCACAAGAAGGCAAAAATGTCGGGTGACCCTGCAGAGAAGCTCAGTTCCTGCAATTACATTCAGATACTCTTCCAAATTAAGCTTTTACTGCAAAGGAACATTTAGTTCAGAAGACATGATTGCAAGTATGAGGTAAGAGTATGGTTGTTTTTGTGGGGGAGGCAGGCATGATGAGATGGTTTTAGGGGTAGTATGGGTTTTTAAACATGGTTTCTATGAGATGTTGTGAGTTTAAGTGATAATAATGGTTTTGTTTTTGGGGTACTAATAGGTCTTTATGGTTAGGGATGAGTTGTATTTAGAGGTAGAAGGAGGGCTTGGGGGGCGACCTCATAAACAAAGAATAGGATGGTGGAGCTGGAGGGTTTAGCCTCAAAATAGAAGAGTAAGGAATGGGTGGTTGGGTAGAGATTATGAGTATTAATAGGTTTTTAGGACTTAGAGGCTCAGTTCACTTTATTTGTACAAAAAGGGTTTATGATAGGTTTCGTGAGGTTATAGAACTCAAAAAAGAGAATAGGAGTTATAGGTTGTGGTGGGAAATATTTTCGGGTGAATTGTCGTGATTCAGGAGTATTTTTTTGGGACTCTGAGTTTTTATTGTATTTTACAAAATATTTTATTACTAACATACATTAACTTTTAGGAGCGGGTTGTTAGGGTTACATGGGCACTGAGTGAGAAGTATTTTCATCTTGGATAATTTGTTCTGGGTCATTTATTTGCCCAATAGGGCAATTTGTTTCTGGGGTTCAGGTGTGGGTATTTATTTGTTTTAGAAGTGAGTTTTTATTTTAGTTTTTAAATTATCTTATTAATTATGTACATTACCTTTTAGGTGAATGATGCTATAGGGCAAAGGCCACCGGGTGGAGAGTATTTGAATTTTGGGTAATTTGTTACTGAGCGAGGTAATTTCTTTGAGGTATGAAGCAAATTACAGTTGGAAATTGGGGATTAATACAATACTTACACATATGTTTCTATAATTTATTGTATTTTGATTTTAAATTTAATAATATTCACTTTTTCAGTTAATGTTGCCTTATTTCATTATTTAAACAATAACACAATTGAAATCTTGTATTAATTATGAAAGTCTATCTATCTATCTATCTATCTATCTATCTATCTATCTATCTATCTATCTATCTATCTATCTATCTATCAAATTGAACATTTTATTTTCATCTTAGTTACATTGTTTTATGTTTTTTACACTTTCCATTGTTTTGTTTGGGAGAAAGTGTCCTTTTACATTTTCACTGGTACCAATTTTTCTTTATGTCTTCTTGGTTGCTTCTATTGCTTCTTTGAAGGGTGGTAAATCATGGTTGAGGCAAGAGGATTCTGAAATGCCAGCCAGGAAGAAGCTTTCATTTAGTAAAAGGTATCACCTAATATGGGTACTTTCATTGTAGAGAGAGGGAGAGAGAGAGAGACAGTAAGAGTGGCCTGCGTAGTAAGTATACATTGTAGGTTTTATGTTTTGCAAGCTTTCTTTTACACTGTACAAGTACCAGGGCAATGTCCATGCCGGAAGATGTATGTGTGTTTTTAAAAAAAAATAAGTGGGTGTAGAGTGAATCACCTCTTTTTGGATTTTTAATGCATTTGTTAGATTTTAATGGAGGTATTTCAAACTGCAGCTATAACCTTTGCGCACTCTCTACTTAAGTGTATGGGGGTATTAGGGGCACACCCTACCTTATATTCCCCACTACTCTCCTTTCACCATTTGTAATGGAGCGTTTTTGAGTCGATTGTACAAATCACTATTATGTTTGAGAATTTAAAGGTTTATGTATCTGAAATTTATGTTCATAAATGTCTGACATTTTTCAACATTTTTTACGAAAAAGAGAGGCAAGCTTTGTAGGTATGTTAAACCTAAACTAACCTTCATAATTAGATTTGTTTTTGGTCAGATTTTCCTGGAGCATTTTTATGAAGATGAGATCAGTTAATTTAAATTTGTATCCAGTTGTGTATGTTTTGATGAATAGGTTTTTGAATTATTGATCTGGATTACCTTCGAGCACGTAAATAAAAAAAGTAAAGAGCACCTTCATTTGAAGTAAGAAAACTGATCCACGCTGAATATTTTTGTTAATTGAAAATTTAGAATTTTATTTTGTTTGCACAAATATTTTTAAAAGTTTTATTTACATTCTTTTAGGGTGTTGAGAGCCAATTGGATTTTTATTTTGTGAAAGACAGAAGAGCAGATAATGGTGGTAGTCTGTTCCCATGAACATACCAATTTATTGAGCCTTTGAAGAAAGTAGTTCATTCATCACTTTAGTTTTTTTAACTTATTTTGGGTTACAGACTACCTTAAAAAAGATTGTACTTGATGCATGTCCGGCAAATGTCACTCCTTTTTCTTTATTTCCAAGATAAGGTAGAATGAAGCATGTGCCTTTGTAGCAGAAGATGATAAAGGCCTTAGTTATGACATTCCAGGGTGGGATTCTCCATCACAAACATGACAGATATCACACCTGCCGTGTTATAATTTCCATTAAATCCTATGGAATTTATAAAATGGTGGCCGGGATATCACCACGTTTGTGAAGGATTATCCCAGCCACCAAGGTCTAAAGCGTTATGCTATTCCTCAATGGCATTGCTAGTTTTTGGTTCTCTCTCTAGTCAGGTTGAGTTGCACTAGTCAATGTGAAATCCTGACTGACCTTTTTAAATGGCCAATTCATATTTCTTCAAAATAATTGACCAAAGGTGCCAATTTTTCTTTATTGTGTCAAAGGTATTATCATTGAACTATCTCATTGTAGAAGTCACCTTCCTGCACAGGAGAGACAAAAGCAAACACTCTAACACAGATATTTTTCATTTCAAATTTCATTTTGCCATCCGACATGCAGTCTCCAGCCAGTTTTGTTTTCTGTATTGCATTTTTTGCATTCTGAATCATTAATTTAGGTTGCATTTCAATAACTCCTGCTATTGCTCTTCATTTTTAACTGGAAATTATTTAATATATTTTTAGCATTTTTATATTTGACTTTCTATGACCCCCATGTATTTTGGAAGAGCTTTTTTGTACTTGATTGTTTATGCCATTCTGAAACATTTTACATTGTTAATCTATGATCTCGACTAATGTGCTACAAGAACAGCTAAGAGATATCTCTGGTTTACTTCAGTATACCTGTAACTCTAGACCATGGAATTAGCTGGGAGTATG
This sequence comes from Pleurodeles waltl, assembly GCF_031143425.1. NCBI lineage: Eukaryota > Metazoa > Chordata > Amphibia > Caudata > Salamandridae > Pleurodeles > Pleurodeles waltl. Next base: position 376,825,840 of record NC_090437.1, on the reverse strand, counting down.
CGAACTTTTTGACACTTTTTGACAAATGAACATGCATAGGGATCAAACATACCTTGCTGTTAGTGCTGTTAGTGGTCATTTACTTGTGTGATATTTTGTGTGGATCAAGGGGTATGTAAGATGGCAGTTTCAGAGCAGTTAGATAACCAGCATTAGCATGGGGTCATGATATGATGGCACGGGAACACAGGTGCCATTTTGGCACATAACAACATAACATAACAATGTTGCAGAGGAGTGTCAATAAGTTTCAAGGGGGAATTAAAGTTGATGATGTTACAATAGTCCTGATGTATCACAACAATGTCTTGCATCTACTCAACCCAATGGTTTGTTTGTAGATGTGGGAGTTCAGAGAGTTGAAGGTTGGTATTTTTGAGCGCTGTATTAACTTGAGTAAGACATACAAGTTTGGAACTTAAAAGATTCTCCTCATTCATGGCGTTTTGTGTGATTGGAGGAGGGCTTAAGATAACTTGCATACCTGTTCCAGTTGCCTCAATTATCATTGTTTTAGACTTAGGAGTACTCAATTGACTGTTGAACTAATTAATCAGATCTATTGCAAAACACAAATCTGTGTAGGAGACCTCTCTTTTAAGTATGGTTACCCTCAACCCCATAGCGTGGCATGTTTTATCATAGTATTTCTCCTCATGCTGGTTGCTCTTGTCAGTAATGTATGCGGACAACAACCCTGCGAAACAGCCCTTATAAGAGAGCTCATCCACAGATTGGTTTACAGTAACATTTTTCAATATAAAGACAAATATAAACCAGAAACATTAATCAATCAATCAGCCCTTCATTTACATCCTTCACATTTCTAAAATACCCCAAATAAAAATAGAAAGATTCTCCCTCTACTGGGTGGCACTTTATGTAGAACTTTGCTCTGAGCCTTGGATGCATTGTGCGCAGCGTATAAAGGCTTCATATAGCCAGTATGTTAGGCTATCCAGTTTCCCAGATTAATTTGTAATACATTTCTTGAAGACACTAAAAACAATGAAATTTGTGGGGATAAAAACCTAGCACTCCTCACTATTGAATGGGGCACAATACTCTGTACTAATGATTCCCTCTATACCCCAACCGCCATCTATAAAATATGGTTAAGGTGCAGGAATCTAAGAAAGTGCAATGTGCCAAGTTAAGAATTCTGGGGAGTTAGCAATTAACAAGGAGATTCTGCATCTTCCTTTGAATGGCTATCATGTTTGCTCATCCACAAAGCTCAACTTTGACATATCACCACCTGCTCAGTTTCCAGTGATTAGCCAAAGCACTGCCCATCAGCTAGCCATCTCAACAATATTTGAAATTTTTTTAAAAGTCTTCACCATCAACTTGGTCCCCCGACAGGCAAGAGGAATTGAAGAGCCATTCAGCTAGCTAATGACGGCTGGCCTACATGAACGTATCCCTAGGGCCATAAAAATGTATTTCAAGAATGTTTTCCTTTGCTCGGCCAATGCTGGGCATACACAAAAAACATAAACAAGTGACCCCTATTTGTACCCACAGAGGGAACAAGATTGAGTCCTGAACTGCTGCTTCCTGGAGGGGGGTAATATCCTTGGTTTCAACCCAAAGCGCAAAAGCATGAATTGATATTTCTTCAAATGCATGAAAATGCAGATAATTATTCCTGTGCTCTGAGTACTTTATATGATGATAATACGGCCCACGCATGTCTTCTTTTGGTGAGCATGTTCTTGTCTGTTGTGAGCGACAGTAACCGAGTTGCAGCATTTTCCCCTCCGGTAAAACTCAGTTTTACTCAGAGTCAAACCCCAGATGTTTTGCAGGCCCAGTTCCTTTATAGAGGTATTTTAATGGGTTCTCCATGGGCCTATAATATTGCAGCTCTGTTGCTTCTTGATTTCATAGTTTGTTTATAGATCCTGACTCTGCAGCTCTCATTCACCAGCAGTGATGTAAGTACACATTTTTGCACTGACATTTGTAATTTTGTAACCAAATTCTAGGCGTACCTGAGCGGGTGAGGCTGATTTTGGATCTGGAACACTGATTTGTAGGCCTTCGTTTGTATTTGGTGCAAAACAGCTGTTTCTTTGCCCAACATAGTTTCAGCCTCGTATGTAACTGTTGGCATTAGCCGTGCTGACATTACAGAGAGAACATGGTTTTATGACGGACAACTCATTTTTTGTTTAAATATCTTAAATCCATAAATCAAAGATTGTGCCTTTACTTGAGCAGTGACAAGCTGAGGTCTGAAGGTCAGATTTTGGTCCACTATGAAACCCAAGTATCTGTGAGCAGGAGCGACCTCCACCTTGGTTCTGTTGATGAACCATGAAAAAGGGTTGCGTTTTGATTCCACCAGTCTGACCGCTTTGGTTATGTTCAAGTTCCGTTCCAAATGGAAGAGTCTCCCCCTTGGTGGGTCGTCAAGCGACAAAGGCCAAGATTTTCAAATCTGTTGTTCAGGTGCAAGCCGTGGTGTTTTTGTCCCTATTTTGTATAGCCTTTGCTCAGGTCAGCATTAAAGTCGCCGGACATGAAGTGGGTGGCCTCCTTGTACTGCTTCATTAACAATTTGAGGATGTTTAACAATGTTTCCATGTTTTCTCTATTTTGCTCCTTGTTCGGGTGAATGTACACATTGGTAAATAACAGTGGGGTGCTAACGCCGTATGACTCCTGAGGTTCTAACTTAATTGGCAGCAACCAGTCTATACCGAGATCTATTTGTGTGATAGTCCATTTGGTTTTAGTTGAACAAAATATAGTGAGGCCACCTTTGGGATGCCCAAATTTTTGGATCTTGACTGGGGGAACATGCCAATCGACATACCCTGAGATTTGTATACGTTCTGTACACCAGGTTTCCCGAAGCATGAATGGTGTGAAATTCAGTAGAAACGTCAACGCCTCTGCATCTGTTACTATTTGTTTCAAACAATGGCAATTCCAAGAGCATTAGTAAAAGCTGTTCCCTATGGCAGTTTCCATCTAGATCTTTGATCAGGACAAATTGCTGCTGTGGACCATAATGAAATACCGTTCTGCCTGATTCCAAATTGGAGGCCTGCCAAGAAATACTTAATGGCTACTCGCCTGAGGAAGTGAACTTTGATTCCTTACTATGGTTAGATTTTGTCGGCTGCTTGAGCTCACCACTGATCCAACTGCACCTTTCAGCACTGAAGACCCCCCCCACACAATGTAGCAAGGGGCTAGGATAGCGACATAGTTCTTGGCTTTGTAGTGTAATGCCCCATGAACTAAAAGTATCCCGGTATGCCAGGATTTGATTGATGATAGCTGAAGAGGCCCAAGATGTGCATGTTGCCGCTTCATCTCTGTGAAAGTCCACTGTCTGCAGCTCAGTTGTAGTAACATGAGCTTGGGGCCGAATTTCCTTTATGAGCTTGATGATTGTTCCTCTATTCAAGATATCAAATGCCACTTTTGAATTGTACTGCGGGATAAAGAGGAGTTTGTAGTCACTCAAAGCTTAAATTTTTAGTAAGGACTGACCTTCTAGGTGGGTTATTAGTGTCGGCGATTTCAGGTTGGTATCACTCCTTGTGTAATGTTTCTTACCAGTGCTCGGTGTGGTGTTTGCCTGTGGAAGCTTTTTTGCGGCCTAATGGTGCTCAATTGCTATAGAAGAGTGGGTTCCTGTGAACGAAGGCTTCCTACTCATCGTTGCCCCGTTGGCTCCTTTGGGCAGGGATCTGACCGATGGTAAAATCCACTGCCGGGGGGTTATTTGCAATGATCTCCCGCTGAACTGGGAAGTCTCCCTTGACTTTCCCCTCAGGGTCATTGCCCTCAGTGCTATTGGCCTTTGCAAATGACTTCCAGATACTGTTTTGCTGAGCTACCTTGGCCTTCTTCCGAGCTTTCCTTCGTTGTTTCTTTTTCCTTTTGGTAAGAGAGGCCTCATTTACTGCTGGAGTGTTTGGAGCTTTTCCGGCAGGCTCTTCCTTGCCAGGACTTACTGGTTGAGAGCTGGAGTTTTTGCAGCACCCAGATGCTCTCCAATTTTGCTCCTGTTGGAAAGAGCAAATAGCCTTTGGATTTCTATTTTCACTGTCTGCACCAGTCTTTTTGAGGTGACTGTCGAGCACCGACCCTTCCCTCCTACAAAGCCCCACCTCAGATCTAGGCGCCTGGGCCTTGACATCAGTCAAGATGTTGTTTAGGATTTCAATTGGGTGACTTGTCTCCTGCAGAAGCACATTGACATAACACTTGATGGGTGTAAGAATGGGTCTGGGCCCTTCATATCAAGTCGTTCAACCATCTAAGCTTCTTGTCAATACTCTCAATGTGCACTGCCAAGACATTGAGTAATTCCACCTGAGTTTCCTGTTTATCTGCTTGATAAAAGATGTCTGCTGACACTGCAGCCATGGTCAATAGGAGGGCCTGCCAGGAGGCCCCAGCCTCCCCAGGAGATGATCGTTCCTTCATGAATTTAGCACCCAAAAAAGGATCCACCTGGACTTTTTCTCCTCTGGACAGCCCAACACTGTGCCTGTTGCCTGATCCTGCTTTGCTAGGCCACAAGGGCACCATGGGTTAGAGGAGGGGTGTGCCTCCAACTCCTCCAATGAGCTGTTGCTACTGGTGATACGCTGTTTCAGAGTAGCTGGTCGATTTTCCAAATGGTCCTCCCCTCCTTGCATGGTATAGGTGTTAGACGATTGGGCCACATTCGTCAGGCATGAGACACTGGTGCAAGTGTAAGAGAGATCGATAAGAGGTAGCTCATGCATTATTATGTGATTACTGATACTCCCTCCCTGTGGTGATTGCTGTAATTGCAATTCTTGCAATACTTGTGGCGACTGTGGAAGGGACTTCTGGCTCCAGTTATTACAATTGCTAAGATTTAAAACGAAGAAGGAGTCCTGTTGGTTACCAGTGTGTACTTCTGCAGTGGTTATAACTATTGGGGCGCTTGGTGTGCGGCTATGGAAGCTTTTCCTAACAGGAGGGGGACTCTCTACCGCAGCAGGGGTCGACCCAGTAACAACATCCATATGCAGTGCAACCAACTGTGTGCCATCGAGAGCTGGGATAGACTTGTCTGCCGGCTTAGTCAACAGGAAGTCGGTGTTTGTATCCCTCTCTCTTAAGGTGTCCTGCTAGTTTACTTGTGATGTTATCTGGTTTTGTGGCTGCGGTTGGGTTGGTGGAAGAGTTCCACTCAGTGGAGTCATTGGGTTGGACTATTAGGTCCGTTGGTCCCAGAAAGCTTCGCCTTAACTTCTTTGCTGCTTTTCTCCTCCCCCGAGTTAATGTCATCCTTGCTCCTGTACTCCTTTTGCTGGTAGTGGATGTTTATACAACAAGGCTGAGGTTGAGTGCTTGTGCCAGTGCATGAGATGAGGAGATGAGGTGCTTGACAGCTTCCCTTGGTAGCTTACCTTAGGCACAAGCCGCACCGGACTAACAACGCCCGCTTCCGCGCAGAAGGTGGTTGCAGCCTAGAGCCCGGAGGAGGCTTGCACTCTCTATGAGTGTACTTGGCTGTGAGGTTTGGTATTCTGGGGTTGCACAGTAATGCTTACACAACCTCCTGGTCTGTGTTGGGCCTGGCAACTGTGCTGGTATGAATTGATGCTTAGCGCTTAATTCACTCACTTCTGGTTTTGAGGTCTGGTGAAGTTCCTGTACCAAAAAAACTAAAGTACACAGTTCCAGCCAATAGACTAGTACAAATGTAAACAGTAAGTAATAGAGTCTATGAGTCTGCTCTCATTAGAACAAGAGCCCTCACTCACCAAATGGTGACATGCATCATCATCGGGCTTTTGCTCCTCGTCAGGCCGGCACTGCAATGCCTGACGGGCCCCTCGTGGGGGCTCTTTGCTGGAGATCTTTTGAGTGTAAAGAATGCCGGTAGCTGAGTGCTAGTATGTGGGATTGGTATATGGGTATGTGAAAATAAAAATGGCTAGAGGTCTGGAAATATTGTATTTAATCAACCCAGACTCCTGTCATGATTAAAAGCAGAGTGTGGGTAAGGATTAGAAGTAATGTCTAGTCCACCCTCAGAAACACAAAAAACTGTCAGTCCCTGAATTAGGGGAATGTGGAGAGTTAGAGTGCAGAACTAACTATACTTCTATCATTGGGGTCAACATGTTTCTCTCAAAAAATGTCTGTTAAGATCAGCGCAATTCATCAGGACCAAAAAACGTACCTAATCCCCATGTTATAACCCAATACGGGATTTCTTCGTACCACAAAAACCTACAAAGAGCAAAAAAACAGACTCAAAATACAAATATAACCATGTGCACAGTGAGCTCATTCCGGTGAAAAACCCTAATGTGCAGTGTATCACACAGTGAAATATAAATCAAACAGACTCCTCTCAAGTCAGAGGATAAATCCTTACCCTCTTTGTATTAAAGGATGGGCCCCATCGGGATAGTGATAAGCATCAGTGGTCCTGGCTTGTATAGTCAACTAAGTATAGATATAGATGACATGTCATACATAACAAGCATAAATATCTCAAGGTTTATAAATCCATTAAAACTATTCAGGACAAACTTAAATCATGGCTCAAACATGTCCAATAACAGAAAAGCCTAAGTATGAGGACAAAGGTAATCACCATGACTATGTGGAATATTGTTAGTCAATTCAAATTGTCAAAATAATCTTCAATCACGAGTCCAACATGTCTAAAAAATGTGTATAGTGTGGACAATCGCCAGTCCAATAATGTACAGAAATAGTATTAATAATAAGGACACAGGGTCATAGTGGTGTTAAGTGTTTAATGACAGCTCCCACCAAGGATCAAGAAGGGGCAAAGAAAGTGGTCTGCAATATAGATAGTTACTCTTCTGCTCCTTAAAGAAAGGTAACATAGTACTTACCCCGCTCGTGTGGCCACCAAGTGGATTACCTACCCCTGCTCCGCGTCCCAGAAAAAGTGAGACATAGCTGGCGAGGGGTTTATAAATGGTGGTGGGCCATCAAGCTAGAAAGAGGACTGGAGAAAAGCGGCGGCCATCTTGAAGGAATTCCCTAACAGTAAAAGAGTGGCGGCCATTTTGTAATGGGGTTAGGAATAGGAAATAGTGGCGGCCATATTGAAGGCATTCCCTAACAGTAAAAGAGTGGCGGCCATTTTGTAATGGGGTTCGGAATAGGAAATAGTGGCGGCCATATTGTAGAGATGTTTTTTTAACAAAAAAATGGCAGCCATATTGTAGTGGAATACCAATACAGAGGGGGACCTGTGGTCAAACAAGGGTGGCAACCAATAGCTGTACCCCCAAAATGGTAATCCTAAAGGACTGTTTGTAGAAAGATAATAGAAAATAGAAAACATCCCAATCATACTGAAATGAATGTTACCATCAAGGGGGCATAAACAGTGTAGGAGGGGGCACTTCGCAGCAATTGACGACAGGGGGAGTCATAATAGAATCAGTTGTGTTGGCACAATCATAAAATTATGTCGAACCTCAGAAATGGTTGTATATTCGTAGATCCAAGCATAATGGAGGCTGCCATTAAAAAAACTATGGGGGTCATTCTGACCCCGGCGGCCTGAGACCGCCGGGGCCAGGGTCGGCGGGAGCACCGCCGACAGGCCAGCGGTGCCCCGCAGGGCATTCTGACCGCGGCGGTTTGGCCGCGGTCAGATTCGGAAAACCGGCGGTCTCCCGCCGGTTTTCCGCTGGTTTTCCGCTGCCCTTGAGAATCCTCCATGGCGGCGGAGCGCGCTCCGCCGCCATGGGGATTCTGACACCCCCTACCGCCATCCTGTTCCTGGCGGGTCTCCCGCCAGGAACAGGATGGCGGTAGGGGGTGCTGCGGGGCCCCTGGGGGCCCCTGCAGTGCCCATGCCAATGGCATGGGCACTGCAGGGGCCCCCGTAAGAGGGCTCCACTTTGTATTTCAGTGTCTGCTTTGCAGACACTGAAATACGCGACGGGTGCCACTGCACCCGTCGCACCTTCCCACTCCGCCGGCTCAATTCTGAGCCGGCGTCCACGTGGGAAGGTTGATTTGCCCTGGGCTGGCGGGCGGCCTTTTGGCGGTCGCCCGCCAGCCCAGGGCAAATCCCAAAATACCCTCAGCGGTCTTTCAACCGCGGAGCGGTATTTTGGTGGGGGAAGTCTGGCGGGCGGCCTCCGCCGCCCGCCAGACTTAGAATCACCCCCTATATATTGTTTGTGATATCTCCATAGTGAAAAGATCGAACCCTGTGACTATTGATTAATAAATTCCAACCAGGGTATATCATCATTTAGTCCAGTCCGATGTGTTCCTAACCTAAACATCCAGCGTTGTTCTCTCTCAAAAAATCTCTTGGTACAGTCTCTAGTGTTTTTAATGCGTTCCAATACAACCCATCTCAGGTCGTCAGGTGTATGTTGGAATTCAATGAAATGTTTAGTCAATTTTGTTGCGGCTCGTTGACATCGTATAGTGCTCCGATGCTCATTGATACGTGTTTTGACCATTCTAGTGGTCATCCCGATGGATCGGAAATTGCATCGACAGGTGATCATGTAGATGCAGTACTTTGTGCAGCAGTTAGTATGTGTTGCTAATTGCCATGGTGTCCTCTCACCCAAGTCCACATCCTGTGTATGCATCGAGAAGGGACATACATTGCAGTTACCACAACGATAATGTCCTATAACCCCTAGCCATGATCTAGATTGTATGTTGTCACGATTTCGTTGTGGTAGTGGTCTAGAGTGTACTACTAAGTCTTGAATGTTTTGTGTGCGTTTGAATGCAAAAAGGGGTTGCGCTAAAGCCTCACCTGAAATGTTCAGAATGGACCAGTGTTTTCTAATAATCTTCCTAACCTGGTACTCTGGCACAAGCCTCTGCCCCTCAGTCTACTGGAGGACGGAGGGCATAGGGCGTAGGGCTCCACCACGTCTGAAAAGCAAGGGTCTCAATGTTGGTCCTCTTACCCTCTTGCTTTCCTGCTGCCACCACATAATGACCGGGTCCAAGCACCACACTGCAGTCCCACTGACCTTGGCGTGGACATAACCAGCAACCGACTGGGGTTGAGTGAGGACAATGGCACCTGCACACCTCGCGTCTCCTCCCCCTGACCCCTGTTGCCTCATCTTCAACTCTCCTCGAATCTCCACAAGGTGCTAGGTGCTGGCTGGGTGCTGGGGTCTGGGTGCTGGATGTGGGCCAGGGAGCAACCCCCTCCGTTGCCTGTTGCATCGGACCAGTCAACCAATCAATCAGTCATTCCAAGCAGCTCCGAGGGAGCTCTGAGGTGGCCCAACTGGGCAGTTCAAGTGCACAGAGACTCGCAGCCCAAAGCTCCAAGTCGGCCGGGGGTGAGGCGTCCATCCCCAACACCACACCTCTCGTCTGGCATGCCTGGCTTGGCATGGCCTTCATTTTGGTGACTAACGGCGTGCACCTGCTCGCAGCCTCCTCGCTGCCTCCTGCGTCCTCGCTGCTGCTCCTTAGCCGAGGGCCACCTGGCACTGACAGCGCAGACAGCACAGGCGACTCTGCTTCAACGCTCAGACGCTCTCCGCGATGCTCAGTAATCAGAAACAAATACGAGGGTTTAAGTATAGATCCTGGAGATGTATACTCTGGTTATTATTTCCTCTTTGTCCCCTAGTTTGAAAACAATATTTGTATACTTGACAGCATCTACTGCTTAAAGGCTAATTGACTATTATGCGCCTGGAACAATAGTCACAATTTTTGGCATGACTACATATTTTGTCTAAAATGTCAGATAGTAACAGAATGTTATGGTCATTTATATTTTTACAGTGTCTAAAAGTATCAATATATTTCAGCCACCTCACACATTCCTTTGATGCTGCAGAATGAAGTAGACTAATATATAAACATTAAAAAACATTCTAAAAATATGCCTACTGAAATGACATTCTCACATTAGCCTTAATGGAAGAGGTATTGTTTTGCAGGGGTTCAGAATAAAGTACTGTTTTCAAAGTTGGTATGGGATACCTCCTCCTGCCTTTGATTAACAGTGAGTACTGCACTTGAGGTTGTAGAGATAGGAAATGCCCCCCTCACATCCACTGATTTGAAGTGATTTGCAGTGACAGACAGATGTTAATGGTTTGTCACCACTGTTGAGTTTGCAAACTATTCATCAGGATTCCAACAACTCAAATGCTGTGGTGTCTAATTGCAAAGTGAGAGCTTACTGTGAGGGATGGTTCCAACTCTGAGATTCTCCCCCCGGTCATTGAGGTGGAGTAGACAGTGGTGTTTTACTGATGTTTACCCATAAGATGCCATTTGTATTTTTTAAATGTCTGTCTTCGTCTCTTTGAAGAGCAAGGGGGGGGGAAATGTTGGCATTTTGTACATATGAATGTAGGGACAAGAGTCTGCTGTCCCTTACAATCCTCCACCATTGCATTCTCAAGCATTCAGAAAACTTCCAAACACTTCCATTTTAAATATGCATGACAAATAGAAGTTAGTAAAATTGTTCACAATACATTATTTAATCACAGGAAGGTTTAATTGTTATAAAACAAATTATGGCCCAACATTGGAAGTATTGACTGCCTACTGCTGTGGCGACAGCCGACAATACACCGTCGCCACGGCTACCTACCATCCGCCACATTATGACCGTACCTGGAATTCCAACAGAAGGATGGTGGAATTCTGGCTGTGGTCATGGCGGCAGACGGCGGTAAGGTGGCGCTGCTGCCAGCAGCAGCGCCACGCCAGTAGACCACTGCAGACCATATCATGACCCCTATCAGTGACAGGGAAGGGATTCCCTTTCACTGATAGTGCATACCGCCATGGTTTTCGTGGCGGTAAGGAAGCCACAAAAACCATGGCAGTAGGCAGGGTCATAATCCTGTGGGTGGGACAGTAAAGGCCGCCTGGCTGGAGACTGAAGTTTCCAGTTCCGTGGCTGTTACCACCCTGGCGGACGGAGTGGTACATTGGTGGTTTGGCTTGAGCCTAACCGCCAATGTCATATTTTGGGGACGAGTACCACCAGCCTGTTGGCCCTCCGCCAGGGTCAGAATGAGGGCCTATGTTTGATAAATTTCATGAACTGCAAATACACCATCACTTTATATACTGATAAAATTCCCTCCAAGGCCCTTATTACCTGTGTCCTCCTAATTCTGAGTGCTCACTATTAGTATTTTTACTGGCCAGAAAATCCAGCAAGTAAGATCATGTTTAGATCGGGCAAGGGGACACAAGGAAAGCCCGGATCCCGCCCAACTTTCTACACTGCTCCTACCCCTTTGTACTGAAAGCCTTCAGCGCTATGCTGCACAGTCCCTCCTGCCTCTCTTTACCACCATAGCAGGTGGTAAATTAGAGAAATAATCCACAGAGAATTGAGAAATTCTTACATAAATTGACCAGGAAAAAATAGATCTGTATGATTATATTCTGTGATTACCTTGTAATTGTATTGCACTGGCAGGGCGCTTCTGCTTTGGTTCTGGTATATACTGATGCATAGTTGCAGCCTACTAGTACTGTACTATTGTTAATTAGGTCCTTGAAAAAAAGACTGAATGTCAAACAAACTCCCTGTACAATGATACAGGTGGTATACCAGCAGGAAGATCAAAATACCTTAACATTATATTATGACTGACAGTTATGTTGATGAACATACACGTTTCTTTTATGGATACTTTAAAATACAACACAGGGCATACAAAATATCAGACATAAGGCAAAGAAATTACACAGCCAATGAATCACACAATTTAGCACAATACCCTAGTAGGTTTGAAAAGTAGGCAAGACTTGCAGCAGGTTCTGACATTTTGGTTGGGGAGAATATCATATTTCATGGGGCTAGAAGGAAGCTCAATAGAAATTTGAAACAGTTTCTCATCCCCCTTCAGAGGTTCACAGTCCCCAGGGAATATGCCAAATAATGCTAATAGATGAATTGGGCAGGTATTGGCCATGACCTCAAAATGAAGTTGTAATCTATTTATATATGAGATTAAAAGGGCCAGTCCTGAACTGGGTATTGAGCAGGAAGGTTATTTTGAGACCACAGGGGTTGTTCAGCAACACGTTGTCTGGTACCCAAAACTAGGGATTTAGGATGGGCCTGTATTCACCCCACACTGGATGGAGGATTGATGGTTCCAAGGTTGCTGCAGGAGGCAGGGAGATCCCCTCTAGTTCAAACTAACCCATTTCGGTGAAGGGAACGCTTGTGTAACATTGTTGCTTTCTGCTTTCTGCTGTCTGCAGTACCTGTTCTGAAGAGCTTATTGGCATTCTGTATCAGCGCACCTTTCCTCCATAACTATGCAGCCTGGAATTCAGTCCAGACTTCCATCAAGAAGGGCAAACTGAGAAGACCATTGGCAGAGCTGTGAAATGAATAGCTCCAATTGCCAAACATCTAGGAAGACTTGGGTTGAGTTTACACAGGTCTTGTCACTGTGAGGCTCTTCAATTTGCTGAAGTGGCGCTCCGGCTTTATCCTCAGTCTTTGGTACTTAGGACACTATCCCACTCTCAATCAACTTAAAGATGAAGTTGAACCTCTTGGTACCAGCTAATCAGCCGGCAGCTGGCTGTTTTGCTCTCTAGAGATGTGGATGAGTAGTCAAGCCTGGGAGCGGCACGAGAACATATTTTTCAGAATATCATCAGAAATATTTGTGCCCTAAATATCAATTCAAACATAGGTGTTAATGATAGAAAATCGATACCCAGTGGGATCGTATTTGGTAAATGCCTTTTAGAACACAATATTTATGTTAGGGGTTATTTCTGCCCATAACAGTCTTGCACACACTCAAGCTGCCTTTAGATGACCTGGAAGGGGTGTAGTTCGCTAGCACGCTTTGCTTTCATATCTTCTATTCAAGCAAGATTTTGTGAATGATGTGAGTTTTCAGTAATTTGTTTTGTCATTTAAGCAGTGGGAGACATTCATTATGTCCGTCTCTGTCCCTGTCTCTTTCTCTCTCTCACATACACACTCACGTGTAAAAACCCTCTGTACTGTAACATCTACAAAGTGGTATAGACTCACAACCCCGGATGTGGGGCAAATGGCCCTACAGTTTGCGTCTTTTGGTGCTCCACCGATGACCTAAGACACCGAATGGAGGAACAGGGGCTGCTTTAATTCCCTTAGTTTAACATATGGGCCTATTTCTACCAGTAGTTGATCTGCTCACAAGTTTTTCATCTCTTTTCGCTGATGGTGGCCTTGTTGTCCTCTCTCTAACTCTTACCTTTCACTCCTGTCCTTCCAGATGACCTCTTTCTGCCAATATGGCCCTGCTCTCTGATCAGTTATTCGGAGAACAAAATGTTATTCGGAGAACAAAATGGCACACAGTTGTGCCAGTTTTGGGGTTTACTGCAAAAATCTACACACCCTGCCACCAGTCAATGCACGATTTTATAGGAGTAAGAATAAACTAGCGTCTGGAAAGCAAATGAGAATTAACATTTTTGGAATTCCTTATGCCGAATCAGGCTCAAATGGTTAGACTAGGAATCATAGTTTTAACCTGCACAAGAGAGGGACTTCAGGGGACCAAAGGAGTGGAAAATTGCAGGATAAGGTAGCCAGGACGGACATATGTTAACTGTTGTCTTTACAGCACTTCAGGTGTTTTTAATTAGATATGCTTAGTTTGTAAAAACAAAATGTAGAGGAATAAAGCTTAGAAGTCCACCACCGGCTCCTCCGAATGACAGGATTGCCAATTTCCATGGCTGCCCCAAATTGATTCTACATTATGCTTTATTTTTGCCCACCGCTCTATGGGCCATATTTGCAAGAAAGTAGCGCATCAGCTTTGATGCGCCACTTTTCTGGCCCCCCCCCAGTGACACTATGGCCCTCATTACAAGATTGGCAGTAAATCCCGCTTACCGCCGTGCAGAAGACCGCCAACACACTGCCGTGGCCGCGGAATTCCGCCACAGCTATTACAACCCACAGCTCGGAATCCGCCAAAATTCAGACACCCACACAAGTCCGCCACAACAAAGGTCAGTGATAAAGTGGCGAGAACTAAACCTCCACCGTCACGCCAACAGGAATACGCCCACACTATCACGACCCACGAATCCACGCGGCAGTCTTTCAAACACGGTAAACCATTGGCGGTACACACTGCACGCTCAAAATACACACACTCTAACAAAACACAACCACATTGGAAAATTCCAAATACACACACCTGATACACATACACACACCACTCCCACACACCACTATAAAACATCTGCCCACATCACCCACAAACCCTTACTACCTAAAATATTGACAAAGGCCAGAGAGACAGCACAGCAAAGACAACACCACCATACAGAGGAACACACCACCATCACACATACACATCCATGTACAAAACACCACACACCCATAAACATCACCCCACACATCACAACACACACCACCTCACACACCACCCACACCACCCCATGGCACCGCAAAGACACCCCAGGTTTTCTAAAGGAGGAGCTCAGGGTCATGGTGGGTGGAGGAAATCATCTGGGTAGAGCCACAGCTATTCGGATCACAAGTGCAGCACACCACCATAGCTAGGAAGATGGAGCTATGGTGCAGAATCGTGGACAGGGTCAACGCAGTGGGACAGCACCCAAGAACACGGGATGACATCAGGAAGAGGTGGAACGACCAATGGGGGAAGGAGCGTTCCGTGGTCTCAAGACACCACATTGCGGTCCAGAGGACTGGCAGCAGACCCCCATCTCCTCCCCCACAACTAACAACATGGGAGGAGCAGGTCTTGGCTATACTGCATCCTGAGGGCCTCGCAGGAGTAGCTGGAGGAATGGACTCTGGTAAGTCAAATCTTAACTATTACATCCCCCACCCTACCTGCATGCTAACTTATACCCCCACACTCACCCTCACCCCATCACCCCAACTCCTCACATATGTCCCACTATCACAAGCCACACATCCCAACACCAAGCCCTGCATGCAACAACAAAGCATGGACACCCATCACCAATGCATGTCCACTGCACATACCCACACAGACCCCTAAACAATTAGCATACAAGGTCCTACACAGGAATGCAAGCACTGGGCTACAGGGTCACCCACCCATTGCACACCATGGCAAACACAGATACTAAAACTATGCCTTTACACCCCTGCAGGACCCCTACCCAATGTCACCAGACAGGAGGTTCCATACATGTCCATTCCCCCCACAGGAGAGGCCCACAGTGATGACAGCAGCTCTGTCCAACTGGATCTAGATAACCAGCCGGCCGATCTGGGACCTCAGGACAGTCTGTTCCCCCTCACACTTGCACAAGCCACAACAGAGCCTCCCCCCTCTGGAAACACCAGCACAGCACCCACCCAGCGGGCCCATACCTCTCTCCCCAGGACACGTCAAGCAGCAGTGTGTCCACCACTACAGGGAACCCAGGCTAACCCAACACCTCAAGAACAGCAGGGACCTGGGGGCAGTGGCAGTGGGCACACGGTTCAGGGGACAGAGACCCAGGAACACAGGGGAACTGGGAGGGCTGCTGTGCGACAGGGGGAGGACAGGCCCAGGGAACCCACTCTCCACGAGGCCCTCTCCAACATCATGGGAGCCTACCACCATTCCCAGGAGATGATGGCAACAGTACTGGCCAAGTTTCAGGAGACCCAGCGGCTGCAGGAGGAACAGTATTTGGGATTCAGGGAGGAACTCAAATCCATCAATACCACCCTGGGCACCATTGTAGGGGTGCTGAAAGAACTCATGAACACCAGGAGGGACACTGTGGTACAACAGGACGCACCGCAACAGGACCACGACACCAGCACCCCACCCCCTGCAGATGGAGAACCACCCCGCAAGCGGTCCCTGAGATCCAGGACAAAGACAGAGAACAATGCCAAGACTCCCGCCAAGAAATGAGACTACCCTGATTGTCATTCTTCTGTCCCACTTTGTCACCCTGTCCATCCATCAACTGCCCCAGCTCCACTTCCTATGCCCCTTTGGACAATGCACCTGTGAAACAAATAGACTGGACTCTGCCATGGACATTCCTCAACCATCACCCCTGCCCATTTTACAACCCCCTCCACTAATTAGCACTTAAATAAACACCCTTAAATCACAAAACTATCTGAAGTCAGTCTGTGCTTTCACAAATGTGTGGTTGCAATAACTGAGAAAAATAGCAATATCCATTGTATTGTCAACATACCTATGTCACACAGCTCTAGACCATGAGGAAACATAGCAGAGGTCACACAGTGGAACTCACATCTGTGAAATCGAAAGGGAAAGTGACAAATCAGGGTCCATACACTGGGTGAAAGTGACAGACAGATGAGCGGTAGAACAAGTGTATCAGATGTAGCAGGCAGTGATGTCTTCTTAGCTGTGTCTCACTGGAAGTATTGATGAATCACGGTGTTTCTGTTGTCGATATCCTCTTCTTCTGCTTCCTCTTCTTCACTGTCCACAGACTCCACAGCTGCCACAACACCGACTTCAGGACCATCCTCCTGCAAAAAAGGCACCTGTCGTCGCAAAGCCAAGTTGTGCAGCACACAGCAGACCACGACGATCTGGCACACCTTCTTTGGTGAGTAGAATAGGGAACCACCCGTCATATGGAGGCACCTGAACCTGGCCTTGGGGAGGCCGAAGGTCCTCTCTATACCTCTACTAGTTCGCCCATGTTCCTCATTGTAGCTTTCCTCTGCACATGTCCTGGGATTCCTCACTGGGGTCAGTAGCCATGACAGGTTGGGGTACCCAGAGTCACCTGCAAATGTCGAGGGACAACTGTTAGACACACACTAATCCTTAGGGACAACCCCAGACCCAGACAACTATTCACACTGTATAGGGTCCATGTCCTCACCTAATAGCCACACACGGTGCCTCTGGAGTTGCCCCATCACATAAGGGATGCTGCTATTCCTCAGAATGTAAGCGTCATGCACTGAGCCAGGAAATTTGGCATTCACATGGGAGATGTACTGGTCAGCCAAACTCACAATCTGCACATTCATAGAATGGTAACTCTTCTGGTTTCTGTACACCTGTTCACTCCTGCGGGGGGGACCAAGGCCACATGTGTCCCATCAATGGCACCTATGATGTTGGGGATATGTCCCAAAGCATAGAAGTCACCTTTCACTGTGGGCAAATCCTCCACCTGAGGGAACACCATGTAGCTGCGCATGTGTTGCAGCAGGGAAGACAACACTCTGGACAACACTTTGGAGAACATAGGCCGGGACATCACTGATGTTATGGCCACTGTCGTCTGAAAAGACCCACTTGCCAGGAAATGGAGTACTGACAGCACCTGCACTAGAGGGGGTATCCCTGTGGGATGGCGGATAGCTGACATCAGGTCCGGCTCCAACTGGGCACACAGTTCATGGATTGTGGCACGGTCCAGTCTGTAGGTGACAATTACATGTCGACAATGGAACAGGTCCACCAGAGGTCTGTACACTGGAGGATGCCGCCATCTCCTCACCTGCCCCAGCAGACGTGCTCTATGGAGGAGAACAGCAAGAAGAGGGTCAGTCAACACTGAGATACGAAAACACAATGTTATTGCACACATTTTTCAATCCGCTATTGGCCTGTCTTAGTGTGTATGCAAGGACTAGATATGTGTGACACATTTAAAAGTAATGCCATGTTGCCCCCTGAAATGGCGGCTGCCTGATCTGCAAGGTGTGACAATGGGATATGAGGTAACTGTGCTGTCGTTGGACACCGTTGCGGTAGGCGGTCGAAGACCGCGGCGCAATCCTGCATTGGGTAACATTGGGCCCTATGGGTCCCAGGAGCCAATGACGAAATACGCCGGTGGTAACGGTATGCACCGCCGCGAACGTGACCGCCATTTTCTATCTGTTCACTCACTTGATATCTGATCTTCAACAGGAGAGGACCTACACTGCAAGTGCTGCTGTGACCTCAGTCTGGAAGCGACAATGGCTCATGTGTCTGGGGAAAGGGCCCCTGCCTTCACCATGGAGGAGTTGGAGAAACTAGTGGATGGGGTCCTCCCCCAGGACATGCTACTCTATGGTCCTCCAGACAAACAGGTAAGTACACTGTGAGCATGCTGTATGGGCAATGCCTGTGTGGAGTGGGGTGGATGTAAGATACGGGGAGAGAATGAGGCGTGCATGAAACAACAGTGAGTTTATGTGCGTCATGGCAAGGGTAGGAACGCGGGCCAATGACTGTGACCGTGCGGGCGGTCATATCTTCTCCTTTTCCCCTGTACTATTCCTGTAGGTCAGCGCCCACCAGAAGAAGGGTATTTGGTGTGCGATCGCCAAGGAAGTTCGGACCCTGGTAGTCCACCACAGACGGAGCACCCACTGCCAGAAAAGATGGGAGGACATTCGCCGCTGGAGCAAGAAGTTGGCGGAGGCCCAGCTGGCGATGGCCTCCCAATGTGGGAGGGGTGCCTGTCACACCATGACCCCCCTGATGATCCGGATCCTGGCGGTGGCGTACCCGGAGTTGGATGGTTGCTTGAGAGCATCACAGCAGCCACAAGGGGGTGAGTACACTCTCATTCAGCTGAATCCGCGTGCATTGGAGGTGTCTGGGTGGGGGAGGTGGGCTGTGGGTACCCCTAGGCCAGGGTGAGTTTTGTAGGCAAGGTCCCTTCATAAGGCAGGCCATGTGGCACCCCACCCCACCAGTGTTAAGAGCCAACTACACCTAGTCAGGCTCCTGCGACTTCCATGTGTGCAGCAATCGGGCATAGGCCTTGCACCCCATGGCCCTGTGATGAATTAGGGAACTCTAAGTGCATGGCGTAGTGAAGAGGGCTGCTGTTTCTGTAGTGTCCGCCAATGGTAGCAGTATTGCATGCACTGAACATGTCTTTCTTCTGTCTCCCTCCCTGCTTTATGTGGTCTCCCTGTTCTTGTGTGCAATAGCATCATCAGGTGGAGGAGCAGTGGCACCAGAGCAGGAGGGCAAGACTACGGACTCCGAATTCACCAGTGGGACGGAGGGCGAGGGGAGCTCCACGGCGGGGACAGGAGCTGAGACTAGCGACACAGACTCTTCCTCTGATGGGAGCTCCCTTGCGGTGGTGGGCCCCTCTGTGCCCCCCGCATCTACAGGTACAGCCGCCACCCCCCCTACCAGCACTGCCCTCCCAGCAGCCCCTCAGCGTGTCCCTGTGGCCACTCACCCAGGAGGGTGGGCATCTCCTTCGCCCCAGGCACCTCAGCCCCTGCCAGCCATGCTGCCCTCAGTGAGGAGGCCATTGACCTCCTCAGATCCCTCACTGTTGGGCAGACTACCATTCTGAATGCCATCCAGGTTGTAGAGAGGCAGTTGCAACAGACAAATACATACCTGGAGGGCATTCATTCTGGTCAGGCAGCCCAACAGCTAGCTTTTCAGACTCTGGCCTCAGCACTGATGGCAGCCATTGTCCCTGTGTCCAGCCTCCCCCCTCCAACTTCCTCCACCCAGCCCCAATCCCCTGTACCTCAGCCTATCCCAAGCACACCATCAGACCAGCATGCACACACCTCAACAGACAAGGGTAGCTCTGGCAAACATAAGCACCACACATCCCACAGGCACTCACACAAGCATCATACCCATGCACACATACCAACATCCACTGCTTCCACTGTGTCCCCTTCCTCCTCGTCTCCCTCCTCCCTCCCTGTCACGTCTCCACTCACACCTGCATGCACTACATCTTCAGCCACTACGTCCATCACCAGCACGCCCCTCACCACACACCGCTCACGTGCACTCACCACCCCACTACCATTTACACATCCCCTGTGTCCTCTTCCAGTGTGTCTGTGAGCCCACCTCCCAACGTACACAAACGCAGTCACACACCCACCCAACAGCCATCCACCTCACGACAGCCTCCAGCCCATGCACCTTCACCCAAAGTCAGCAAACGTACACCTCCTACAACCACTACCTCTTCCTTCACTCCCAAACCCCCTCCATCTACCCGTCCAAGTGTACCTAAAAAACTTTTCTTCTTAAATGTTGACCTCTTCCCTACACCTCCCCACCCCTTCCGTCCCCTAGGGCACTCCTTTCCAGGTCCCAACCCAGCACCTCAGCCACCACATCACCGGGAACAGTGGTGCCAGCAGTAACCGGCTTCTGGAGTGCGCCAAGCAGCAGGGCAGCCAGTGTGCCAAGGAGCCAGACCACGGACAGTCCACCTCAGAAACATAAGAGGTTGGCCACAGTCCGGAGGGAGAAGGGCAAAACACCTGCCACCAAGGGCTGTCCCAGGACTACAGTTGGGAGTGGCAAGACAGCTGCGCCACAATCCAAGATGGGGAAGGGGCATAGAAAGAAAGGGAAGTCACCGCCAACCTGCACGGCAGACAAGACCGCCACCAGCATCACTGCCAAGGACACCGCCACCACCAGCACCGCTGCCAAGGACACCGCCGCCACCAGCACCGCTGCCAAGGACACCAGCACCGTTGCCATGGACACCTCCGCCACCAGCACCTCTTCCCAGGACACCGCCGCCACCAGCACCGCTTCCCAGGACACCACCGCCACCAGCACCGCTGCCAAGGACACCGCCACCACCAGCACCGCTTCCCAGGACACCGCCGCCACCAGCACGCTCACTGAGCCACCCACCAGCACCGCAGGCCAATGAGCGTTGCAAGCAATGACGCTATTGAGCCCGCTGCAAGTACCGCCAGCGGCCACGCCACATCATGTGCCAGTGGCACAACCGCAGACATGGCTGCCATCCCCAGTGGTCAGTCATACGAAGCTGGTGGTCATTTTCAGGGGCCTGGACAGCTTCCATGTAGGCCCACTGTCAGTGGAGAAAGACATCCACTATCTCAGTCCTTGGCAGGATGAAGCACTCTGGGCACAAAGAACCCTCCAGAACCAGTGGAGACTGTTATCCACTTGTGAGACTGTGACTTTGCACTCCCCAGGATGCAGCAGTGGGCAAACCACCCACTGGAAAGACTTGTGAGACTGTGGCTTTGCACTCCCCATGATAAAGCAGTGGGCAAACCACCCACTGGAAAGACTTGAGAGACTGTGGCTTTGCACTCCCTAGGATAAAGCTGTGGGCAAACCACCTACTGGGAAGACTTGAGAGACTGTGGCTTTGCACTCCCCGGGATGCAGAAGTGGGAAAACCACCCACTGGAAAGACTTGTGAGACTGTAGCTTTGCACTCCTCAGGATAAAGCAGTGGGCAAACCACCTACTGGAGAGACTTGAGAGACTGTGGCTTTGCACTCCCCAGGATACATCATTGGGCATGGAGCCCCCTTGTGGATCTGGTGTCGTGCACTCATCCGGCTGAGGTGCCCCCCCTTCCCTTCCACCTGAGGTGCCTGTTTTATTTCGATCTGATGCCCCGGCAGTGTTCTCTTCGTTTTGATCGGGTATCTTGTGTGGGCCTCGCCCATGCATTTTGGGCCCGGTGGTCCACGGACTATGTATGTGCAGTACATGGACTTGAATTCTTGGTGTATATATTTGTTTATAGTGTATATATATTTTTGAGTAATGGATTTTTATTGATTGCAATCGTTCATCTCATTTCCTTATGTCCTTGCATTCTTCGAGGGGGGATTGGGGGGTGTAAATGTAATGTCTCAACATGTACTTGTGTGTGTGTTGTAGTGGGTGAGGGTTGGGGTGGTGGTTTTGCGTGTTGCGTGTGTGTGTCACTCTCTTTTCCCTGACCCCTCCCCTGTGTCGTAGGTGCAGTACTCACCGTGGTCTTCGCGGCTGGCGTTCGTGCTCCTGGTAGAGGAGCAGGAAGACAATGGCAGGTAGAATATGGAGTTCCGCTCCGTGGTGTCCTGGTTCCTCGTGGGGTGTGTAGAGGTGAGCGTTTACCCTTCCAAGTCCTGTTTCTGCTGTGTTTTAGTTTGCGGTGAATCCGCCCCGGAAAAGGTGGCGGATTGGCCTCTTGTGATACTGTGGGCGGTACATTGTCTTAAGCCTGTCTGTTGGCAGTGACCGCCATGCTGTTTGTTTGTCTATTTTGCCAGTTTCCGCCATGTTGATGAGTCCATTTTTTTTACCGCCGGCCTGATGGCGATTTTACCGCCACTTAAACATCGACCACCAGGGTTGTAATGAGTGCCTATGTGTTCTCCGTATTTACAATACAGCACACCATGGTGCACGTTAGGACAATAGTGTTATAATTTATGATGCTAATGTGGTACTTTGCAGGATTAGCGTAATAAATTGTGGCGCTAGTCCTACAAACTAAAAAGAGGTCCATTCAAAGTAATGAGTGCGTTATTTTAATGGCTGCCTTAGGCAGGCATTATAAATGACTCTAAAAATTATGCAGTGAATTGCTGTAAATCTCACTTCGCCATTTTTACGGGCCTCCCCGCGTGGGAACGTCACCCTTGCATACATTATGCCTGGGGCAGGCCTAATGTGGCACAAGGAGTTACAAAGTGGTGCAAACGAGTGGCCCCCTTAAAGCCATATTAGCGTAAAAGAAGTGACACTAATGTGGCGCTAAGAGGTGCTATTGCCTTTTAAACCTGGCCCTCAGTTTCCTGTATTTGTCTTGCAGGTTCTTTTTTATCCCTGACTCATGCTGTGATACCTTTTGCCAATCTTTCCCTCCCGTTATTTCTGTCTTTTCTACCGTTCTCATTTTTACACTGAGCAAAAGTTTTATGATAAAAAAATAAGCCTTGGCTCCCAAAAATGAGTGGCACTGACCACCAACGGCAAACCACCAGTACAAAATAAGCACGGGTACGGATAAAAAAAAGATTTTTTTTGTGGCTTGCTATAGTAATATAAGTATGACTTTGGCATGACATTATTTCAAAGGACTTCTGACATGAAGGAAACGAAGAGCAGAGTGCACACCTTTGAAGTAGGATGAAACAGAGGCAATAATCCTCTGTGTTCATGCTTTTTGCAACGTGTGTGAAGGTAGGTGGAAGCGCTGGTTTATATGAGAAGGTCAGACTAAAAGGTACCCCCAAATGCAGCAACATCGAGGAGGAACAACCTGGTTACAGTTTTTTTTTCAAAATGGGCTGTAATTATGATGATACAATGGAGGGATGGAAGGATGATTGTTGTTGATACTGATGCGCAATCTGCACTTGATAGTGTGTAGCTAAAAGCGCATCAAATCCTAGGGAAAACGTACCAAATCCTACAAAACAAACTACTGAACCAACCTGTAAGACCCTCTAAATGCACTTGCCGCTTTAAAATATAGCACATTCGGAATGGCCTGCAGGTTGTTTGTTAATTTCCATTGCTTTGGCACCTTCGCAGTATTTCTGTTTTTCTGCCTTTCAGCCTGGGGCACCTGTCAATGTTTATTGATCTTATTGGATAGTATGTTTGATAGTTTTGGCAGTCCGAGAGCAGAGGCCATTTTTTACCTGCAGTTCCTTTTGACGTCAATTTCCGTTTGTCGTTTTTGTAAAAATAAATAAATACACAAAGTACATTTTAACCCTTAGATTTGCAGATCGATGTTTTAATAGTTTGTCAGCTACTGCTTCTACTTCTAAGTCTCATAAACCAGTTATGACTCTAAATCCATTCTGCTGTTCCATGAGCTGTGCAGTGCCTGCATGAACAATGGCTCTTTCAGTGATTGCTTTATTGAAGCTTCTGAAGTGATTAATGGCTTTAGAAATTCTGAAAAGTTGTATTTTTAACTTCAGTAAGTACCTCTGCGTCGCTCATCGTTAGTCCCTCTCAGTCAAGAGTACAGTGGATATGGTATTTTGTTGATATTTTATTTGTCTTTTCCGTTTTACTTGACAATTTTATATGATACAATTTTATATGATGCGAGGTGTTATGACACATTATTGCTATGTTTCTGTCATGTGCCTTCCTATTGTATTTCGTTCTCCTAGTCTGCTCTGTTTTTAGGTTTTAAAAGCTAAGATAAACACGGATTCCATATTGTATGGGGCCCGTGTACAGATATGTTTATTATAATTATATTATCTTGCTTTTTATGTCTTCCATAGAAATACATTTTTCACTATGAGGTTTTCTGAGAGCTATTGTCAACTGCTGTGAAGTCATGCAAAGGGCTGCAGCTTTCTTCCATGCTGGACAGAGGATTCAGCTAAACTGAGGGAAAGATGATAGAGCTGGTTTCCCTATTACCTCCTTCCATCTGGGACTATATAGTTCCTGAGAGAAGAAGAGGAAATTAAGGTGCTGCAGCACCACCTGCCGTTGCCTCCTTCTTTTATTGGATTTGCACAGACCTACGAGAATCCGAGGACATGCAGGTGCCTTTTGAACTGCCTTCTACCTCCACACTTCGGCCCCAATTTATTAAGGTTTTGCATCATCAGCCCAAGTCCCCATTTCTATAAAAACAGAGAAAGGGAAGGTAGCAAGGGAAGTGTTAGAAATGGAGTCTTTGGTTGGCAGTCAGGTTACCCCCTGTCCTAGCAAGGACCCTCACTATAGTAAGGGTAAAGGAGAATCACACTCAGTTACCACCCGCTCACCTCCTTGGTATCTTGGCACGAGCAGGTAAGCTTAACTTCAGAGACAATGTGTTAAGTACTTGTACAAACACACAGTAATATGGTGAACCACTACAAATTAGACACAACACAGGTTTAGAAAAATATTAAATATTTGATGTAAATAAACAAGATCAAATACAATAAAAATCCACAATATACAGTCAAAATATGAATTTAGCACTAAAAAGCAAGAAAACAGTGATGTGAGGTGAAAACACTGCAAGTTGGTAAAACACGGCGTTCACGGAGTCGGTCGACCCCCCAGGTACACTACCTTTAGAACAATTAGAAAACAGGCAAGTGCACTGAGTCGGGGGGAGAGGCTTTGCTGGGTCTGATGTGGCGTTGGTTCTAGTGCCACGGAGCAGGAAGACTGTGGTGTTGTGCAGCGGCGTCTGGTCCTCTCTACAGGGCGGTGGAGGTAAGGCGGCTTCAGATGCGAAATCGGTCCCTTTGTTTCAGCAGATGTGAAGCCTGGCGGTGTTACGATGCTTCAGGACAACCTCGCGGGGTCAGGGTGATGTCACAAGGCCACAGGCGCCACAATGGCGTCGGATCATCACAGACGTTTGACTTACGACACTCCGACGTCAGCGAAGTAGGGTAGGATCAGCGGTCACAGTGACGCAAGGCCCACAGGATCGTCGGACTTCTACGAGGTCCACGGCCTCGGGGCAGGTGGCGTTGTGGCCCTGGGGAAGAGGCATCAGCTCACAGTGTCGTCGAATTCGCACCCAGCGAGGTCCACTGCCTCCGGAAAGCATCGTTGCAGTTCCAGGCAGCACTGTCCTTTACGAAGCTGCACAGCATCGTCCGGCATCAGTATATAGGTTCTTCTCCAGGAATTCACTTTCAGGGGTCCAGGAACTGGAATGGCACCCTCTGACAACTTAGAGTCCACAGCTAGTAGACTCCGGTCTGGATCCTTTGCTGTCCCTAAGGCTTCAAAACAGGAGGCAAGCTCTTCTCCAAGCCCTTAGAGTCACTTCTCAAGCAGGAATGCAACAAAGTCCAGTCTCTGTACCCTTGCACAGGCAGAAGCAGCAACTGCAGGATAGCATAGCACAGTCACAGGCCAGGGCAGCACTTCTCCTCAGCTCTTCAGCTCTTCTCCAGGCATAGGTTCCTCTTGAATCCTTGAATTAATCGAATGCCTTGGGTGTGCGGTGCTCTTCTTATACTTCTTTCTGTCTTTGAAGTAGGCCTACTACAAAGTAAGGTTTCAAGTGTCTGTGAAATCCTTTCTTGTCCAGGCCAGGCCCCAGCCACACACCAGGAGGTTGGAGACTGCGTTGAGAGGGCAGGCACAGCCCAGCTAAGTGTGAATGCCCACTCCTCCCTTCCTCTCTAGCACAGATGGCTCATCAGAATATGCGGGCTACACTCCATCCTCCTTTGTGTCACCGTCTAAGGAGAGGTGCATGCAGCCCAACTGTCCAACTGACCCAAACAGGGAATCCACAAGCCACACAGAGTCACAGAATGGTTTAAGCATGAAAATGCCTACTTTCTAAAAGTGGCATCTTCAAACACACAATCCAAAAAACAACTTTACTAAAAGATGTATTTTTAAATTGTGATTTCAGAGACCCTAAACTGCATATGTCTATCCACTCCAAAAGGGAATCCACTCTTTAATCAGATTTAAAGGCAGCCCCCACGTTATTCTATGAGAGAGATAGGCCTTGCAACAGTGAAAACCGAATTTGGCAGTATTTCACTGTCAGGACATGTAAAACACATAAGTACATGTCCCACCTTTTACATACTCTGCACCCTGCCCCTGGCACTACCTAGGCCTACCTTAGGGGTGCCTTACATGTATGGGAAGGGAAGGTTTAGGCAGGGCAAGTGGGTACACTTCCCAGGTCGAATTGGCAGCTTAAAACTGCATACAGACACTGCAGTGGCAGGTCTGGGCCATGTTTACAGAGCTACTACTGAGGGTGGCACAACCAGTGCTGCGGGCTCACTAGTAGCATTTGATTTATAGGCCCTGGGCACTTCTAGTGCACTATACTAGGGACTTACTAATAGATCAAATATGCCAATCATGGAGGGCCAATTACATACACATTCTACATAGGAGCGCTTGCACTTTAGCACTGAATAACAGTGGAAAAGTGTCCAGAGTAACGAAAACAGCAAAAACTGAGTCCAGCACACATCAAGAACCTGGGAAACAGGCAAAAGGTTAGGGAGACCACGCCAGGATGCCAAGTCTAACAGGAAGTGAGGAGAGATCAATGGTAAAATGGCAGACATATTTTAAGTCTTGCTACGTGCCACCCTCACAAAATTAAAACAAAAAGTATAAACAAATTGGACTTTGGTCACCTGCTTTTTGCATGTTTCTAGTTTGGTAATCCCTTTCAGCCATTACTTGTCTTGTGTGTGCTTCTCATTTAAATTCACCTGTGGCATGTCATGAAAATTTCCATTTAAAATAGGTGATTGGCTAGCAATGTAGTCCTTGTCAGGCAACGTCCATTCTCACCTTGAAAAGTACCATGTCACAACCTCCAGAGCCAATTATCACCCTCATTATCTTGCATCTAGGTTGCATGTTTTGTTTTAGCTCATTTAAATTTTTCTACTTTCAACAGAAGGAGACAACTATGAGTCCGCCCTCTTCATGATTTGCTGGAATGCTGAGTTTTCGGAGACAGTGATAGAAATTGGGCTATTAGATATGTGGCCATCACAAGTAATAGGTCCACAATTGTCCTCACTGGGAACCAAACAGGGGTGGCTCCTTCGCCATGGCGAAGGAGCAGCACCCCACTGGCTGTGTCAGAAGCAGAAAAATAAAACAATAGTTCTCTATTGTTTTATTTTTCTGCTTTGGGCACAGCAGTGCAGGGAGGGTTGGGGCTGGGGCACGTGAGGTGGGAGTTGGGAGGAGGGGAGAGTGTACTAAGTGCACATGTGTGTTTGGCTGGCCATCTGAGGCCGGCCAAACACACATGCACACTTAGGTTTCTCCATACACAGCTGGGCTGGAGAAACTGCACAGATCCCAGGCTTGTGTTTGAGTGGCAGTGACTGCCACTCAGACCAATCCTGATGCTGCTTCCATGCTATGTATAGCATATAAGCAGCACTAGGATTTCTGGGGAGCCTCTTCTGGTGTCCCAGGGGTGAATGGTAGAAAACCAGAAGAGGATCGAGGCGGCAGATGGCGGTGGCGAGGACGGAAAGAGGTAAGTTATTTTTTTAATTATTTTTTATTCCCTCCCAGCCCCTCCTCCCCCTGTCTCTACCCCAACCCTCTCCTTGAGATTTGCAGTGGCTGCTGCATGAACCAAACACCCCTTTTATAGCATATGACTCTCACAGCACAGCAAAACAGAGTAGTCCAAGGCCTACTCAAGGGACGTGGTGGGGGCTAGTAACTATCAATCATTGGCACTGAATAATAACACTTAATAAATGGTTGTCCAGTCAGTACTTTTCTTTAGGAAAAGGAGAAGTACCTTTATTACACACACACTATGAAATATTATGCAGTAATTCACAAATTGGCAGTTGGCCTATATCACACATGACATTGTGTAATCACTGGTTTCCCCTTGGAGGGTCATCCAAACATATTAAGCAAGGTTAAACAGTTGTTTAGTAATGAGCACTGAACATGTCACTTTTGCATGAATCATTGGCATTATAGCAATAATAAAGTCATAAATCACGTGCAGTCATTGTGCTAACCTAATATAACATTTAGCACAAATAAACCTTGTGTCTGTATATTGTTTCTTATAATGGTAAAAACAGCCACTCAAGGGATTCACAGCAAACAAAAAATGCATTGCAACCATATAGTCAACCTCTAGGACACGCAAAAAACATGGATATTACATTAGCACATTTTCAGGTCTTCCAGGCCTCTCTGAACTTTACCATACAAATGGCCCCTGTAGGCAGCTGGGCCTCCTAAAAACTATACTAAAGTATGGTATAGTGTGCACAGAATTGAGTGGGTCACCAAAGGCTCTACAGAGGCAAAAGTAGATACTACTAATGCTCTCTCTTGTGGTAGTGTGGTCAAGAAGTTAGGTTTATCAGAGGGTAGTGCTAAGCATTTGTTGTACACACACAGTCAAGAAATGAGGCACACACCCAAGGACTAACTCCAGACAACTGCCTTATGCATCCAAAAATATACCATGTTACTTTATTCCCAGAACCAAATGGATCTTTGTTGCAGGTAAGTAGAGTTTCAAGAATGTATCACTTTCACGTATCAAATACACTTTGTTTAAAATTCACAGGTAAAACAGTTTACAGGTAAGTAATACTTTTCAATTTCAAAAGTAGACAGAGCAATTTCTCATTGAAATAATGCAGTTTTAGGGGAGGAAAAGTAACACAATTCACAGCTAACTACCCAACTTATGATCCCAGTCTTCGGGGGTTAAGGTGTCCAGAGGGAAAAGTTTAGGAAGACACCGAGGACCTGATTTATACCTTTTCACGCAAAACTGCACTAACGCAGTTTTGTGTGAAAAAGTATACTGCTGGCTAGCGTCATGCCAAGACACCGACCAGGAGTCATATTTATGGTATGACTGTAGCTGGCGGTAAGGACCAGCTAGCATCATAAAAAAGGACGCTAGCCGGGTGGGGGAGGCCTAGAGGGAACAGAAGGTTGTGCATTAAAGGATGATGCTAGTTTGGGCAGAGGCATAAATAATGCCTCTAACCAGACTAGCGTAATCCTTTGATGCACAACCCCTATGGACATGACTCCTGTCTTAGTAAAGACAGGAGTCATGACCACCACCCCAATGGCCATGCCCAGGGGACTTGTGTCCCCTGGGCATGGCCATTGGGCCCAGTACCATGTAGGGAGGCCCTATTAGGCCACCCATGGCACTTCTTAAAAAAAAAAGAATAATTACCTGTACTTACCTTACTCAACCAGAGGATGGGGTCCCCCATCATCTGGCATCCCTCTGTTGTGAGTGAGGGTGTCCCTGGGGCTAGGGAAAGGCACCTGTGGGCCCATTCCATGGTCTCTGACATGGAAATAGGCCCACAGGTCCCCTAACGCCTGCCCTGACCCAGCTTAGCGCCATCATTTAAGGCCCCCTTCCTCTGGGCTTGATTTTAGCATGGGGGTAGATATGTTGCTAAGGCCATATCATCATCTTTTGCCCAGGAATGCCTACCTTGCATCTCATTGAGTAGTAGTTTCCTGCAGGCAAAAAGCGACTTTAATTCCAAAACTTTGGTACTAGACGTGTCTAGCGCCAAAGTATACATTTGGAGTTAGCTTTGCACCGAATATGGGTAAAAAAATGATGCAAATTCAGTGCAAATGGGGTATAAATATGCCCCCAAGGGTGCACCACCAGAAACATGGGGCTAGCTGTGTGCAGTGGTCAAAATTGGTGTTGGGCGCCTAATAGACTCCTATAGAGAAAGGTAGCACTCAGAAAGAAAGAGCTTGCAGGAAAGCATTTGTTACTTCAGGGCACAGACCTGGGGGTTTAGATCAGCACTGGGGGGACACAGACCAGCACCAAAGACACACCGTCAGTGGCACAGTAGCAGCCAGGTGCAGGGTGCAAACACAGCATCGGGTGCCTATGCTTTTCAATGGGAGAACCCCATGGGTCACAAAGATGCTGCATGCTTGGTTCAGGGAGTCGGCTGAAGAAAACCAATGACTGGACAGGTAAGTAGAGCGCCCATTGGACAATGCCCTACCATCAGTTGGGTCCCCCAAGGCCAGGGGGCTGCGGGTGCAGTGGTACCTTCAGGTGTCAGGAAGGCTTCACTGGAGCCTGTCGATGTCAGAGGGGTCCTCTGGATTTAGGCTGCAGACCTTGTTGTGTTGATCAGGATGAGACATCCCAGGGTGAACTCAAGGTCGGAATGTCCTGGGGACATTCTCTGGACTGGTTGGCCACCTCGATACGGGCCATGGGCATTAGGTGCAGAGTGAGCAGGACTTGCGGATACAGGCGGTTCTGGAGTCCTTCTTAGAGGTTTCTTCATGGACAGGGCCACTGTCCTCTGGAATTCTTGGTCCTTGGGTAGGCAGGCAGTGCTCTGGGGACTTGTAGATGTTGCTCGTTCTGCAGGATGCATCTCCTTTTTGTAGCAGGAGTCTTGAAGCTGCAGACAGGCAAATAGGGCTGGGGCAAAATCAGTTGTTGTCTGGAGTCTGCTCTGCTGTGCAGCTCTTCAGTCCTGATTCTTCTTTTCAGGTCACCAGTAATCTGAAGAGCAAGGTTCTGGGGTGCCAGAAATACTAGATTAAGGGGTGTTACAGAGGTCAGTGGGCATTAACCAATGGCTACTGCCCTGAGGGTGGCTACACCCTTCCTGTGCCAGCTTCCTTTGGGGAGGGGGGCACATTCCTAACCCTATTGGCTATCCTCCTCCAAAACAAGAAGGAGGATTCTGCAAGGAGGGGGGTCACCTCAGCTCTGGGCACCTAAAGGGTGGTCCCAGATGAGGTGGTCACACTTCCTTGTGTTTAGTAATTTTCCCACCGGTCCTGCTGCCAAAAGTGGGGCTTGGACAGGGGGTGGGCAGCTCCACTAGCTGGAATGCCCTGGGGCAGTGTAACCAAAGCCTTTGAGACTCACCTCCAGTGAAGTGAAGCAACTCCACCCAGAGCAGACTTTGACCCGACACCAGAGAGCACAAAAGCCCTGACTTCATGGCGTTGGAATCTTGCCTGTTAGTGGTAGGCTGGCACAGACTGGTGAGGCTTACACTAGAGGGTTGGGTGAAATACAGGGGGCATCTCTAAGATGCCCTCTATGTGTATTTTTCAATTAGTCCAACACTGGCATCAGTGTAGGTATTTTGAGCTGAGAGGTTTGATACCAAACTTCCCAGTCTTCAATGAATCCATCATTGAGCTGTGGAGTTTGTGATCACAAACTCCCAGCCCATGTACTCAATATGGCCACGCGGCACTTAGAATCTCTAAGAATGGACTTACACACTGTAGGGGGATACTGCTTATGCAGCTATTCCCTCACGTATGGTATAGTGCACCCTTCCTTAGGGTTGTAAGGCATGCTAGACTTTTGGCTTACCTATGCCACAGGCAGTGGTTGGTGGGCATGGCACCCAAAGAGGGAAGCCATATCGACTTTACCTTTTCCTCCCACCAACACACACAATCTGCAATGGTACTGTGCATGTGTTTGGTGAGTGGTCCCTTAATGTGGCACAATACATGCTGCAGTCCTTGGAGACCCTCACTGACAATAGGGCCCTTGGTACCACTGGCACCTTTTATAAGGGACTTAGTAGGGTTGTGGCAAATTTTAGAAACAATGGTACACTTTAGGGAAATAACACAGGTGCTGGGGGCTGGTTAGCAGGATCCCATCACACACTCAGTCTAGTTAGCATCAAATATCAGGCAAAAAGTGGGAGGGAAGCCATGCCAAAGGGGGCTCTCTCCTACAGCACCTTGAGGACATAACACCCCCTGCTGAAGAGTAAAAACTCCAGCCATGGGAGTGCTTGAAAATATAAAGGGAATCCAGGGGGATTGATATTGTTGGGTCCACCCAACTGAGGGTGAGGATGTGAGAACTCTGTAAAAGAAAGATAGGATTTAGCTAAGTTGAATGGTTGTGGTCCTGTTGTCCTGGGACCACTACAGGCAGGGATATGGACCAAAATGTATTTCAAATAGCAGGGCCCCACAAAGCATTATGGGATGCTCCATGGAAGCAGTGGACATTATAATATTACCTCTCCAACTGAGCTGGGAGAGCTGTGCTACTATTCTTTTCTTCTGTTCAGGGTCTCAGGGCAGTGCACGGTCCCACCCAAGCACCCCCTCAAAAGTACAAAGGACACCAAACTTTAAAGTGCCATAATGTGGACCACATTGGGCCAATTTTGACATTATTTGGTTCACCTGATGGAGATCTCTTGCAGCAACGAATTCTCACCACTCAAGTGGTGCAGTCCATGTTAGAGACTGGGTATTGGCAGGGGTAAGTGCAGGCCTATCTCTATCAGTGCACCCCAAACATATGGTTGTGCCAAGTGAAGGTCCCACAAAGTAGCCCCGGGCTTAGCCCCTGGTAGCTTGGCAATGAGCAGTCAGGCTTAACCCATGAGACAGGTATGTAAAGCATTTAAATACGCCAATACAGTAAATAAGTAAGACACAACACACAATAAAAGTCTCACATCAAAGTATAACAATAGCATATAGTTTGATCTTTAAAATGACACCAGAATAACATAAATCCAATATAGGGAACCAGAGATATGATTTTTTAAAGATTAAGAGTAAATTAGCAATTAGAAGAAAATAGTGCTCAAAAGGAAGGTTGCACTGGAACAGGACACAGTCAAGATTCAGCTGTCCGCAATGTAACAATTTGACACTTACATGCAGAAGAGTTTCCTGATGCAGGAAAGTGATCAACAATCCCTATCTAAAGTTCTAGAATCTCTGAGTTGTGCCCTAGGATGTTGGGTATATAATTCCCACAATGCACCTGTCCAAATCCTTGCAAATCCCTTGGACATACTCCAGGCTGGGGACTTTTGTGGAAGTTGGTGAAGGGAAGCTCTTTTAAACTAATGCTTCAGGGAGTCCACTCCTGAGTCCTTTTAGAAGCATGGCAAAGTCCTTCAGGCTGTGGTTGCAGTGTGCAGGCTTCTGGGTTGCAAACCATGGTTTTAGTAGGAAAGTCCCTCTTCCTCTTTTGGTTTCAGGCAGCAGATCTGGATTCTAATGCAGATCAGCCACCTTTATTCAGTCATCTTATGGGACAGTCAATTGGCATCCATGTACAGTGAGCTGCAGGATACCACCCAAACCTAGGACAACTTCCTCCAAAGTATGGCATTTTCTAGTCCCATAAAGCACTGCACTTTAACATTCCAAGATGGATGATTTTCCTCCAAAAGAGTAAGATCTGGCTTAACCAGCCCCCTAGCATAGCTCATTACCATTAATTCCTCCTCTGGACATCTTCAAATTCCTTTCCTAAGCTCACCATCTATCTGTGGGGTACAAGAGTGAGAGGGCAGGCCTGACTGCATTTCCTTCTGATTGGTATACTTTTGAAGCCTGAAATTGATTCACCCAGCACGCTTCCTGGCCTGGATTCACCATCTGCCTACCTCCCTCACCAGATAACCTCTGCTCAATGCAGGCCACGTATCACCTCATCAAAGCAGCCTGGCTAGTCTTGTTAAGGCTGACCAATCAAGAGAGACCACTAGCAGGTTGGAATTTGGCTTACAATAAGGAAAGTCTCATAACTTATTATCTGTATACGTTATGATACATTCAACAATTGCAAGTTGTTGCATTTATCATTACAATTCATTTGAGTTCTTTCACTGCATTTTTATCCCTTCCTAGCAATATTTAGGCTTCTGAAAAATATTTCCATTATAGCCTATAAAAATCATCTTTCTACGATGGGAGAAAATGAAAGGTGCAACATTTCCCTCACCTGGGTATATAAAACATGGTTTATGATGTTACTGCTTATAGTTACATAGCACCCCGCCCCTGGGTCATCTAGGGGAGGCTTTGAGGTGACCTATAAGTAAAAATAAGGCAGATTGTTCCTTTGGAAGTACCTTTAATACCAAAGTCAAATGTGCATACATTTCACATTTTAAAGACAGTCTGCAGGACTGGGCTGCCTTTAAAAATGACAGCAGGCACACAGCAATGCACACTACAGTGCAGGAAATATACTGGGCCTTAAAACGTCCCTGCCCTACTATATACAAGGGACTTATAGGCCGTTTGAATCCCTCTTTTCATTTTATCTACTAGGGATTTACAGGGTCAGTCATTGCCAGTTGGAATTATAACATTGTGCCATTTTACCATACACCTTATATTCAGAGCACTGGCCTTGGGCCTGTTAAGCATAGTCCAGGGCACAGTCAGGGTCAGTTACCATCAGTATCAGTCAGAAACATTGGGGTGAACATGCTAAAAGGATGACTTTTTCACAGTTCTCAATGCTCATCCTTCTGGCTCCCTGTGCCATTTCTCCTTTGGTTCTTTACTCTTGTGTGCGGAAAAGTCCAGGGTTTTCCCCATGTAGTCCTCATGGAGTGTAAGAGGGCCAGCCTCTCTGGCACTTGGGGAGACCAACTGGTCCTGGGGTCAACTGGACAGAGTCCTTGGTCCTGAGTGGGGGTAAGGTGGGAAGTTCCTTTTTCCTGTTCTCCGTGGCAGCCCCAGGATCCAGCGGCAATTTGTTGGGTATAAATCTGAAGGCAAGAGAGAATCTCTCCCTTATGCAAGCGTTTTTAAAGGGGAGAGGAAGGTTCCACAAGTCAGCCACCACTGGCCAATCCTGGGGTGCCACATCACCTCTCCAACCCTGTCCCAACCCTCCTGCACAGCATGTTGGGACAGTCCAAAATGGTGTCATCCAGGAGCCACTGGTCACATTAGCTCCTGGGCTCTCAGCTCCACCCCATGCTGACATCAGTGCCAGGGACTTGCACATTAGAATTTCAACGAGAGTGATGTGGTGGGTTGGCTCTACTTGTCTGGGCACTCTCCTTTATTCTGTGGTCTTGGACAGGCTCATCCTTCGTCACTGGAATAGCTGGGTGATTGCTAAAGATCTTTCAGCTCCCCCCCTTTTCTCTTTTGGAGCTGGGAGAGGTGGTGCTAGTTACTTCTTTTGTGTGGGGGATACCTTTGTTCCTGCTGCTGGAGAAATGCAATTAGTGGACACTGCAGGGTGACACAAGGCCTGGGCTTTCATACTGTGCTGAGCCAGGGAACTATGGAAACTCTGGATGAGTTACAAATTTTGTTTTCTTGCACAGGTTACACTCCAATTCAAAACGTCAATGGTCTCTGTAGTACAAGGGGAAGGGAAACTATATTCTAAGGCAGTTCCCTCCCTATTTTTATAACGGGGTGCCACTACAGTCAAAACGGTAAAGCCCACTGACGTTCCCTAATAGTGTACACTACTCTTGTTAAGCATATCCCCGGTACCTAGTCCTGCAGAGTCCCCATTGCGCCAGGCTGCCAGAACGCTTGTACAGGCCTGTGCACAATAGTGGTCTCCCACAGGCAACCTACACAAGTGTGCACACTCATGTGCACAGATGTTCATGTATAACTAGCCAAGAGCACCTTGTCCTTGCTGTTCGCAGTGGCCTTATCTTAAGAGGCAGACACTGGTGATAACCATGTGCAGTTCAATTGCCATGTGATTACTGTGGTACCTGTAGTGATACTTATCCACAGTAAAAAAAACAAAAAACAGGTGACCGGAAAAGCAAAAAATCCGGGCGTACTGCAGAGAAGAACCCAGTGCAACAATGATGTTTATGCTTACTTGCAACTCCTCCTATTAATGACCTATGATACCCAGCCTGGTACAGCATGGACTTGTGCATGACTCAAGAGGGACATCTTGCAACAGCACGCAGTACTTGATCTCTGTTAAAGAGTCGTCAAGGACTTGTGCCTGAGTCAAGAGATCATCAGATCAGAGATCATCAGATATAATACTTCTCCATTATGAAATAATTTTCTAAAATGTTCTACATTACATTATGCATAGTTGATTAATTAATGATGTATTCCACTAAGGCATTGTGTGCCATCTAAGAAAACATCAAGGCACAAATAGTTGTTCTAACAGCTTCCCTGTCTATGCCGCACATTTTTTTAACTTCCATTAACTGCTCAGATAAAGAGCTCAACAATACATAGAGCAAAAGGACTTACTATGTACCAATGACTGGAGTAAGTATACAATTTAGGGTTTTTTCACTTCTGTGTTTGAGAGCATACAGGAAGTGCAGTATGAGCTGTGATAGAGGATTGCACTATATTTACCCAGAATTAGCATATTTACTTGGCTCATGGAGAGAAAGAAAAATTGTAAGACTATGAAAAATAATGCATAATATTACTCTTAAAGCCTCTTATTTTTTGTGGTCTGAAGCATAGTCAAGTTTTGGTTTTCCTATTTCCCATTCCACTTTCATCAAAAAGCAGACATGCAAAGAAGTCTGTTCTGTTTACAAATTCCTTGTATTCTGAGTACGGCAGTGTTGGACTTTTGCCCTTTTGCAGGGTCATCCCCAATCTTTTTTGCCTCCTGCCTCCTATTTATTCTGACCTGTTGCTGTTGGCTTTTAAACTCTGAGCACTTTACCACTGCTAACCAGTGCTAAAGTGCATATGCTCTGTGTGTAAATTGTATGGTTAATTGGTTTATCCATGATTGGCATATTTGACTTACTGGTAAGTCCCTAGTAAAGTGCACTAGAGGTGCCCAGGGCATGTAAATCAAATGCTACTAGTGGGCCTGCAGCACTGGTTGTGCCACCCATATAAGTAGCTCTGTAATCATGTCTTAGACCTTCCACTGCAGTGTCTGTGTGTGCAGTTTTAACTGTAAATTCGACTTGGCAAGTGTACCCACTTGCCAGGCCGAAACCTTCCCTTTTCTTACATGTAAGGCACCTCTAAGGTAGGCCCTAGGTAGCCCGAACGTTAAGGTAGGACATATTGTAATGTGTTTTATATGTCCTGACAGTGAAATATTGCTACATTTGTTTTTCACTGTTGCAAGGCCGGTCCCTCTCATAGGTTAATATGGGGGCTACATTTAAATGTGATTAAAGTGTAGATTCCTTTTGGGAGCGAATGGACATGTGGAGTTCAGGGTTCTACCCGGACCCAAGAGTGCTGACCGGTTCCACGCATCGCTCTCCTGCGGAGAGAAGAAACAACGCGCCCGACCCGATAAAAGGAGAAATGCCGCAAGTTCTCGCTAGTGAGTGAAATCGACGCATTGAAGCCCTTTTTGATGCACACTTACCCATGCAGGGTTATTTTTGATGCACCCAAGGTACATTTTCACGCTAACAGTGTTAGTGTGTGTTTAAAACTACATGAAGATTTTTTTTGCTTTTTAATTGATAACTTCACTTGTGTATTGTCGATTTTTGTTGTTTTGGTCTTGTTTTGTTTAGATAAATATTCTCTATTTTCTTAACCTGTGTTGTGTCATTTTGTAGTGTATTCATTGAGTTACTGAGTGTGTTTGTACAAATACTTTTCACCTAGCACTCTGAAGTTAAGCCTACTGCTCGTGCCAAGCTACCAAGGGGGCATGCAGGGGTTAGCTGAGGGTGATTCTCTTTTACCCTCACTAGAGTGAGGGTCCGTGCTTGGACAGGGGGTAACCTGACTGCCAACCAAAGACCCCATTTCTAACAGGCAGTGATTAAATGAGGATGATTGTGGCACCTCTTCAAGACCTAAGGTAACAGCCTGGTACAGCAATGACTTGTGTCTGACTAAATAGAGACAATTATCAATGATTTGCAGTAGTGCTCCTTTGTGAAGAAATCTCCGTGGACGTGTGCTGCACTCAAGAGGGACATCTCGTAATAGTTTGATCTGCCATACTTAATATAGGGCCTTTAAGTACTTCTGTCTAAATCACATCTAGTAACGCCTTGTAATGTATGGAATATTTGCAGGTGTCTAAAGCGCTTTCTTTTCCTAACTTCAAAACAAATCCTTCATCTTTCCTGATGACATTATGTATCAACTGAAGGAAAGTGAGTGCTGCACTCTATGCACAAACATCTTTTGTTTTATGTTGCAGGGCAGTTTCCAAAGCAGATGAGACTTAAGGTCATGGCAGACTCGAACATGTTAAAACACTTCTGTGGGTCAACATCGAATAGTGTGGCATGCAAAGTGAAGTATGAGCTAATGACACATCTTCTGTTTTAACATATTATTGTATCAGACAGTTGTTTATGTGTGAGTCAGGAGAGACAGACTGAACACCGCCCGAGATGGGAGTGGGAATCAGAAGGTCAGGCAGTTCTGAAAATTTAATTGGTGCCTTTTGGTGCTTCCTGGACAGACATATTACGGCTAGTTATATATTCTCTAGATGGTCAGTATCCTGAGTGAGATCAATTTACAAGTGTTTGCCTCAGTACACCTCTCATTGCTCCTTGATTTGCATTTCCATGAAAACAGCTCAAGGTGAGTGAAGAAATGACATGGAAGGATTAAAGCATATGCAGCATACAGTTGTCCACAAGTAAATACAACAATGGCATGTTTTCACCTCAGATTTCCTAATGTCATTAAGACAACTTAAACTGTGCTCTCACTGTCA
This sequence comes from Pleurodeles waltl, assembly GCF_031143425.1. Taxonomy (NCBI): domain Eukaryota; kingdom Metazoa; phylum Chordata; class Amphibia; order Caudata; family Salamandridae; genus Pleurodeles; species Pleurodeles waltl. The sequence continues at coordinate 376,787,164 of NC_090437.1, read as the reverse complement.
AATGATAGCACTTGGAATCAAATACTAAAATTAGATTATTTGGGATGCTTACAAAAGTCCAGCTCGATAGTCCTCCAATACGTTTTTTGAAATAAGGTCTGAGGTATAAAATTGTACAGTTAACATTGCTATTTTTGTTGTCACTCTATTAAGTTTAAGTTTATTAAGCGGTTTGTGGAAATCTGAAATTCCTGTTGGTTACTCAAAATAAAGTCTTGCAGAAATGGGAGAAATATACAGCACTGAATTTTTCATAGATGTTTAGTAAAATTACATCATGGCAAGCGCCAATTGTTTGCAAAGAGGAAATGTGCAAAAGCTTATGATAATGGTATTACTGAGTTTCCTGCCTCATTGTTAATGCACAGCAGGCTACTGAAAGTAAAACTGAGTTCCCACAATGGTACTTCCATGCTAAAGAATACTACTACAGAAAGTATCAGTAATTTTGCGACACAGAATTAGGTATTGGTAACGCGTCAGAACCTTGATAAGTAAACTTACAAGGAGACATGTTTAGGCCAATGAACCTTTTGACCACGTTTGGGGACTTCCCAGAATGAGATATCCGTTCAGCATGGCAATCAATAGATCAATAACCTCGTCAATATTCACAATAACTAATCAATCAAGCTAATCAATAACATTTAATATTGATCAATACAGCGAACGCACCATGACCTTTCAGCCATGAATAACCACAACAAATCTTGTAAGAGTTGGGATATTTATTCCCTATTAGTTACAAGCTAATATCATGTTTATTAGTTTCAACATCAATAAGCACATCAACACCACTATAACTTGACAATAAGAGCAAAACTCAATCAAAGCATAGATCATGAACATTAGAATAAAGCACAACTTTAAAATGAGTCAACATTTAGCAGAGTATCATTAGTACATTATTCAACAAATCAAGAATTCAGTCATTTGTCTATTTGCATCCGATTTTAGTGAACTCCTTAACTAACCTCGAATTAGCATCAGCATGTTGGGCTTCATGCAAAACAATTTGGCAAACATCAAATTTGGAAAACATCTAACTATGGTCTCTATCAAAAGAGCAGTTGGTACCTAGAAATGAAAGGCATACAGACAATTGCAATTTATCATCAGATAGTTACCCATCCGAATGAGTCAGCAAACAGCGTCAGTCTTCATCCTCAGGACATCAGTCAATTCCCCATCGGCCAGGATAAAACAGGTAAGTCTCAGTAGGGCATAGCAAGAAAAAGCCCTTCCCTCATAAGGAGGAGAAGTGCATAACAGACAAGGAATAAGGTGAGGATGGTTTACAATTGTATTCTATAAGCTTGTGCCACTTTTGCGTAAAAAAATGTCGCAAATGCAGCGCTAAAAAAGTATAAATATGGGCCAAAGTCTCTGAAAATGGCAAGGGATGATGAAGAATGGCTAGCTTCTCCTCGGGTCACGCCGTTATATCAAAACTGTCGAACAAGTCTCTAATTTCCCATTGGGCAATATTTGGTGCATCATTATCTCTGTCCAATGATTCTTCCCACACCTTACTAGAATTTTCATCTAACACAGTTCTCATGCAGTCGATCGGCTCCTGTGATTGACGTCTTCGTCGGGTGGAATGTCAGGTAAGAAAAGTTACACTTGTCGCTCCAGTCAGTAGTTCCATTGTTTTCTCCTAGTCCAGGCGACCTTGCACCTGTTGCGAGTTACACTGTTGCATTCGGCAAGAATGTCTCCTTGAGCAAGTCGGGTCCCATGAGAAAAAATTTACTACAGCTACACACATATCTCTAGCTTCTGGAAAAGTACAGCTTCGTGTCCTTCAGGAAAACAGCACATTGCACGTTAGAAAAGCAAAATGAATGTGAGACCAGGCAGCTAGGCCCAGACCCTTGATAACTAATGCCTAGTGATTAATTTGGCAATAACCCTAATACATAATCCTTAATGCCAATACAAAGTCATACACTAGTACATTGTTAATTAATTATTAGTCAGTTTCATTAATCATCATATACATTGGTGGCCACTCCCCGTGCGCACATTTCAAACGCGTACATTATTTTTTCTAGGTTAACATATCTTCTACGCGGCTTCAATACACATTATATTGCAAGCTTTTCATGTTAATATTAATTTTTAAAGGTCACACTCCAACAGTATATGTTCTTAGTCGGATTGTCTTCTGACGGAAGTGGAAACATGTCAGGAATTGATCTTACCACACCCGATTCCAGTGGTATTTACCGTCTTTAATCGTGTTTAGCACTTGGAGATGTCAATAACATATAGCTGGTAAAATTTCTCAGACAGGAAACGCCTGAATTGGCCTTTCCCTGAGGAGCTGTAATCCAGAATCATCTATTACTGGCCGAATCAGAGTTATCTGCTAATTGAAAATTGAGTCCTAAATCAGGAGCTGGCAAACACAAATCTTGCTATAGGGTTTTACTTCCACACTTTCCTCTGTGCATTGCACGATATCTTGGGAGGTGGGACAGTTTCCTGTCTTTCTCAAATCACTCTGAGAGAACATGACCAACTATGGAAACACTGGTGATAAAATGAAGGGCTCTAAATCCAGTGACGATCTATGATCTAAAAAATAAAAACTGCTCTAACCATAACTGCAGGGAGGGAAAGAGTACATAGGAATATAGAGGGTGTGCAATATATGGCGGGAGACTTGAGATTCCAACAGTCGAGTGAATAGGAGAATATTGCAAAGGAATGGCCTACGTTTAGCAAACTTTCTTTCTGGTATTATTCTGGTATATAACCATTTTAATTCAGAATTGATGGCACTGAATTAAGTAGTTTGTTGCCCTGGCTTGAGATAGTTTTAAGAGAATCTTAAAATGGTCCTTCCTCACTTGACAAGGGGGTAAAATTGTTATTTGCAGCAAACAACAGATTTAAAGTTGTCTTTTAGTAAAAATCCTTAGCACATCAGGCAATATGTTTGTAAAGGTCAAATTGGGACATGCAATGCTAATTCTGACAGTATTTGCAACACTTATACTACTATTACTACTACTAATACTACCCTTGTTAATAATATTAAGTAGATACAACAGCCATGCTCCTATTCTTTCTTTGTAGACTATAATATGGAATCAAACATGAGTGGTTGCATGGCCATCTCACCTTTGAGGTCTTCAGTAGCCTGCCAGTGCGTTAAATGCCAGCAGCACACGGCTCGATGGGATCAGATGCAGGACATGCGTTGCTTGGTGATGGTGAACTGTATGTTTTCTCTCTGGCCTCAAATGCAGCCAGTCACCTGCGGTCTTCGGCAGGCCACTTAAATGGGCAGTGCCAGAGAGATCTCACAAATAATGAGAACAAATGAAAAATACCCGAATACCCAACCTTGACAAACTGCCAGCCATCTATTGTAGAATGAAGACTATCCTGATCAGTGAGACTGAAGTTCTGAGTTTGAAATGTTGTGATAATCATAGCAGAGTACTTATCCAAAAATAGGATGTGAAGGGTGAAGGGGGCATATAGGTATTGGTACGGTTAAGGTTGTGGAGAGGTATTAAGGTTGTCAATAGCCGGGATGAAGTTATTTTGAAAGCAAGCAACAATCCTGAAGCTGACTAAGTCTATCCAAGCAATAAAGTCTCTGTGATTTTGCAAAACGAAGTTGTGAAAACGTATAATAGATCAGTGATTGAAGCACGTCATCGACACTGTGCCATCTGCAGATTACAGTCCCAGTGAGATAGCTCAGTTGAATATCTGCTAAAGCAGTGGAATATCATCTTTAAGGTACTGTACGTACAGCAGTAGTGTGTGTGTTGGTAGTTGTTGAAGCCATATTACAAAAGCAGAATGGAGTGGGAACTAGGTAGTTGGTATTGAAATATTACTAGATAGCAAATAATCCGATTAGTTTTCACATATTTGCACATTACAAAAAACTACAATTTGACATATGAGGAGGCGTTATTTGTTAATTATCACACAATTTTGTCTTCAAGCGGTAAAACCGGGCCTGGACATCAGGGCCCATGTATTGTAACGGGCCTCAACAGCTTTTTCTGTCCTTGTTATGCATCTAGTCAGCATCCGTATGCTACAGAAGATGCCCCAGATATTTTTGTGGCCTCTACCGTAATATTCATTGAACTGACACAGGCTTCACACTTGCAAAATGTCACATGGCATTCCTTTTTTGCTTGAGGGTCTGGCCCCACACAGATGAGAGAACGCCTTTGTGCTGATACATGTGTATTGCAAAGAGGCATTTCAGCAGATCCACTTAATGTGCTCCACCTTAGATATAAACTGTCAGTGTGCCCCTGAATGACACCTTTTAGGAGGGGTACACAGTCTGCAACTCCATCATCCCTGCAGTAGCTGCCTAAACTGCCTTCGGTGAAAGCAGAAACAGCACTTCTAGGGCCAACATGCTCCATCTTTAACTGCAGCAATTTCTTGAGAGCAAGTGTAAAATTGTGAGTTCACCTCTGCACAGAAGCTATCATAATGTTTGTAATCAGATGCTCCAATGAGAACAGCTTACAGGGGTGTATATGGGTGGATACGGTGACCATGCAGATATGGTAAGGGGCCCAAGTCTGAAGTTTTGAAAGTCAATATAGTCACATTTAAATCAGTTAAATTAAATGATGGGAGATAGGAACTTCTGGACACCAAACATGCAGCCTTTTCTACCGTCCCACAGTGCAACACCAGAAAAATGTACTTTCTGTCATTTCGCAGACTGTTTTTTTTTTTTAGAATAGAAAAGATTTAAACCTGTGGCTAATAAACACCTGAAAGTCAGGATTGTTTTTCTGAAGTGGGACAGGTGGAAATGATCAAATATGTGCCATGGAAGGGCTTGATGCATTCCCTACGCCCACCTCCCAAAAACACATAAAAATACAAGGAAGCATTGGAGCTCTATCCTGGGTCATGGGTGAACTTTTGCAAGGCCTGGCTTTCAGCAAAGAGCACTGTGCATTCAGGCATTTCTATTCCCATTCCTGTGATGACGAAATGTTTACACCGAAAACTGCAAGGTCCAGAGTGCAAAGTGCCATTGACTAAAAATCTCAGGGCACATCTGAAGAATGTGGTGTACTTTTGTCCTGCTCTTTCCGTCCATGAAAGCAGAAGAGTCTCCAAGCGGGGCCATTGTTATTTCCATCCACTTCTGCCCATTACAACAAAGATGGGTCCATATTTTATTAACACCACACATGGTTTGCATCACAACAATTATGCAAACCGGTGCAACGTGTCATTTTAGTATTTATTTTCAAGCTCAAGGCCTGTTTTGTTGAGGGGAAAAAAGAATGCAGCAGTCTATGTAGGGCAAGCACTGGCATAGAGAATGAGTCAGTGTTTGCCATGCAGTGAAATGTCCGCAAATCATGAAGCACAAGAGAAAAATTCATGTATGTGTTTTAATGAAAATATGAAATCTGAAAAACCATATTGGAGGAAACTAAATCATGGAAAACCAATTTTAAGGAAAGACACTTTTCAGGAAATACAAATAAATCCACAATTAAATGAAGCACTTTAAAAGATAATTTTAAGGACAAATCCAAAATTACGCTACACTTGGGTGCAAGGGTATTGAGAGTATTTTTGGTTCATGGATAAATTATGTCAAGGGGTTATTAGGGGTTTTAATAAATCAGGGATGAGTAGAGCTCAGGTTTATAAAGGCTTTTTAGGGTTCAGAGATGGGATGGGTTTAGAGGTCATGAGGGTTTTGCAGGGATCAGGAATGGGTGGAGATTAAGGGTGTTGAGAGTTTTTTATGTTTTACGGATTAGTAAAGTTTAGGGCTGGTTAGGGGTTTTAGGGTTCAGGAATGGGTGGAGTGGAGGCTTGTTGGGGTTTTTAAGGATCATGAATGGGTGGAGTTTAACGGTGGTGATGTGTTCTATGGTTCATGGATGAGTGGAGTTCATGGCTGATCAGGGAGTTTTAGATTTCAGGTATTGGTGGAGTTTAGGGGTGCTGTGGATGTTCAAGGATTTAGGAATTAGTGTGGTTTAGACACAGAATTTTTTAGGGTGCAGTAGATTCTGGGTTTAAGGGTAGTGATGGTTTTTATGGTTCAGGATGGGTGGAACTTCAAGGCCCGGGATGGGTGGAGTTTAAGAGTGGTGAGTGGTTTTAATGATTCAGGAATGAGTGGGTTTTCAAGTCGAAAGAGCTTTTAGGTTTCAAAGACAGGTGGAGTTTAGGATTCACAGGTGTGTATAGTTTAACACTGTAAGGTGTTTTAGGGGGAGGACTAGATGGTGTATAGGGGTTGTGAAGGGATCAGGGATGGATTGGTGTTAGGGGTGGTGACTGGTCAGTGAATTAAAAGCATCCAAAGTAATGTTTGACCAAATAAAAGATAAAATCCAAAATAATATCCTCTAAAGCAAAGCACTTCAATAAATAACTCTGAAAAAGATATTTCGGAAACTAAGACCTGCAGTCATTTCATTTAAACCTTAAAAATAAGCTTGCAAAAGCAATTTAGACAAAAATACATTCTATGAATTAGTTTCTATGAAATATTAAATCCCATTGATCCTGCAATATTCCATTGAACAGTTTGGGTGAAATGGCTTCTCAGTAATGTTATTGTATGATTTGTATTCCTATGAAATCACATACAACCATGCCTCATCTAAGTATCTGTTATTCTTCTGTTCAGGATATAAGAACGTTGTCAAGAAGAACATCATATTAACAATAGCACTTGTTTACAAGGTTTTATGAGTTGAAATTGTCAAAAGAGGCAGCTACCTATGCCTATGCTGAGCTAACTTGGTTGAACTACGATTTTTACTTCCAAGTGTCAATTTGTGTATGTGATAGACTGTTCATAAAGGCATACACAATAGAAATGCAACTTACTTTTGTTGCTTAATGTTATTATGTATAGTTTTAAAAGTATGCTGCTATAGCCACTTTTCCCCTAACTTTCACTCTTTTGAGAATGACACAACTCTATTTTACCCACCTAAAACTGCATTTAACCTCTACCCTTAAGCATAGAAAGTAAAAATACTACAATCTCATCTGCAGACCAGCTATGGACCTTCCATTTGGGGCACACTTTGGTTCTCTCACTTTGCATGAGAAAAATCTGATCCTAACATTTTGGTCTGTAAACAATGATTAGGCGGAATAGACTTAAATGTATTTACCTTTTGAGGTCTGGTCTTTCTGTACCCTGAGGCATCTTGATAATACTGAAGGTGTTACAGACATTTCTCCTTTTGTAATATAGAATGTACACCTTTGCTCCAGCTCCATATTACAGATGAAGCCTTATATGCAAATAGACCTTATTGAGTCACAATGATTGTTATGCGCTGTTATTGCACAGGTCCTAATGGCAGGAGGTGTTGAGAGTCCAGAGAACCCTAGGTATCCTGCTGTCACATTTTGCACTCACCTGTGGGAGAGATTCATGATAGTCTGGGAGGGGAGCTACTCAACATTCTATTGGTCATTCTGCATTGAAAGAAAGGTTGGTAGTTTCAAGTCAGCAGATTGCCTCTCATCAGTACAGGCATGCTCCCAGAGCGACACACTTTTTATGGTCAATGGTGCACTATTCCTCTCTGTGTCAGGTATACCTAGCCTGGTGCAGAGAGGAACAGTGTCCTTCTCCCACAGATTTCTGCTAAATCTGGTCACTTTGCTAGATGTGGAGTTTGTATGGACCCGGTTATGGGCTTGCCATAGTTTTCCTTTCAGATGCAAAGGCAACTTTGAAAGAACTCTTTTGAGATATGTGGTGACAAAGATCTGCAGCACACAATCCACAGGATTTTCTGGTGATTTGTTGAGGAGAAGAGACAGAATACAGTTAAAGCAAGGGTCCAAGGAGCAGACAGTAATTGCAACTGGGCACATAAGATAACACTTGAATGTTCTTAAATAGAATACACTGTCCATCAATAAGGGTGAACAGAACAATATACCATCACACACTACAGAACTAGACTACATCACAGACAACGAATAAGACATCAAACAACCGTATCCGTCAAACCCCAAACAGAAGAGTGAAGTTTTCAGCTCTTGAAATTGTAGTCGATTTCCTGACCTTCTATCAACCGGCTGCCTTAAAGCTCTTGGCCTATTTTTTCTTCTATTGGTTGTGGCAGATGAGTTGCCATCTTATAAAGTGTTGGTATTGTTGAACAGATCACAATGTACTTGGCATATTGGTTTCATTCACTTGACTTCACCCATCATGTTCTTGTACATATTCAAAATCACTTGCGACTAATATGCATGAAAGTGGTGTAAGGAAATACAACTTTTTGCATGTTCACATCCACGTTTTGGCACTGCTGCTTCTGGTTTATCGACTTTGAGAGTCCACTTGGGCCTGCTAACCAGACCTCGGTGCTAGTGTTTAACTCTATACAAAAGTATGTTTAATTGGCTACCCCCAATTGGAAAGCACTGCCTTACTTATTAGTCCCTGGTAAATGGTACCCAGATACCGAAGGTGTTAGACTTGGCATCCTTGGTGTGGTCTCCCCTAACTTTTTGCCTCTGCTTCCATGGTTGTTGATGTGGGCTGGACTCGGTATTTGATAACCAATACTAAAGTGCAAGTGCTCCTATGTAAAAAGTATGTGCAATTGGCTTATTTATGATTGGCATATTTGATTTACTAGTAAGTCCCCAGTAAAGTGCACTAGAAGTGTCCAGGCTCTGTCAATCAAATGCTACTAATGGGTCTGCAGCACCGGTTATGCCACCCACATTAGTAGCCCTGTAAACATGGCACCGACCTGCCACTGCAGTGTCTGTCCGTGCAGTTTTAAACTGCCAATTTGGCTTGGCAAGTGTACCCACTTACCAGGCCCAAACTTTCCCTTTTCATACATATAAGGCACCCCTAAGGTAGGCCCTGGGTAGCCCCATGGGCAGGGTGCAGTGTATGTTAAAGGTGGGATATTTACTGATGTGTGTTACATGTCCTAACAGTGAAATACTGCTAAATTCAGTCTTCACTGTTGCAGGGCCAATCTCTCTGATAGGATAACATGGAGCTGCCTTTAAACAGTATTAAAGTGCAGTTTCCCTTTGAGAGCAGATGGAAATTTGGAGTTTGGGGTCTCTGAAATCACAGTTTAAAAATACATCTTTTAGTGATGTTGGTTTTTAGATTGTTAGTTTGAAATTGCCCCTTATAGAAAGTAGGCATTTTCTTGCTTAAACCATTCTGTGACTCTGCCTGTTTGTGAATCCCCTCTTTACAGTGAGACAAAGTTGGGGTATAGGCTGCATATCCTGATCAGCCATCTGTGCTCGGAGGGGAGGGAGGAATGGTCACTCACACCTGAAAGGGCTGTGCCTGCCCTCACACAATGCAGTCTCCAACCCCCTGGTGTGTGTCTGGGGCCTAGTCTGAGCAAGGCAGGATCTGTGAACAACAGAGACTTTCCTTTGAAGTAGGCCTACTTCAAAGGCCGAAAGGGTTATAAGTATTGGACCCAAAACCCCTGAAAATTAGGTCACTTCTGGAATCAAGAGGAACCTCTGCCAAGGATAAGAGCTGAAGAGCTCAGGAGGAGTGCTGCCCATCCCTGTGCTTTGTTGTGCTATCCTGCAGTTGCTGCTTCTGCCTGTGAAAGGGGACAAAGACTGGACTTTGTGGTATATCCCTGCTTGTGAAGGGCTTGAGCTGAGCTTGCTTGCTGTTTTGAAGTCTCAGGGCCATCAAATACATCCTCTTCTAACATCTGGACTCCCTGTTGAGACTTATGCCCTGCCAAGTGGTGTCCTATCCAGTTCCAGGCCACTTGAAAGCTGAAGCTGGCAGACAAAAGCTGAAAATCCACACACAGAATCCTCTGTGGGGAAGTTATGACACACCATCTACAATGTGGCTGATCAATGATGCGCCGCCGGCTTTGCAGCTTAAATTGACACTCCACCTGCATTGCGGCTGTGAGATAGACACATCGTGGCTAGAGAAACAACTCGCAACACCCCCTTGCGGCTGCTGATAACGATGCAAACCCCACACAGCTTAGTTTGTCATGCATCATCCCTGTCTGTCAAAGTCAACCTGACTCTGCGTGGATCCAAGGTGCCCGTCTGAAGCTCGACATATGACTCTCTTGCAAGGGAGAAGAATGACGCAGTGCCGACCCGACTGGAGAAGAAACGATGCACGGCCTCCCTTGCAAGGAAAAAATCAACGGATTGCTGCCTTTTCCGATGCACGCTCACCCGTGTGGCTTTATTTTTTACTCTAACCAGGTACTTCGTGCAAAATTAATGTTTGAATTGTTTTCTATGGAATAAGACTCTTATTTTGAAAATTCATACTTTAACTTGTGTATGTGGGAATTTTGTCATTTTGGTCTTGTTTGATTTACATAAATATTGCCTATTGTTCTAAATTGGTGTGGTGTCCATTTTGTAGTGTGTTCACTGTATTACTTTGTGTGTTGGTACAAATACTTTACACATTGCTTCTGAGTTAAGCCAGCCTGCTAGTGCCAAGCTGCCAAGGAGGCGAGTGGGGGTAAATCAGGTGTGTTTCTCCTTTGCTCTGACTAGAGTGAGGGTCTTTGCTTGGACAAGGGATAACCTGACTGCCAACCAAAGACCACATTTCGAACATTGGTGATCAGTGTTTTGGACTTGTATTTGTACTTGACAAACAGTGTACACTACTGTTTTTAGTGCAGACCATTACGTGACCCCATACTACTTGTTTTTACTTTTGCTCTTTTTTTACTTGTATTTTTATGTTTTTGGTGATCTTTTTATTGATTCTTGAACTTCTCTTTGAAAACTCTTTTTCTGCCTTGGAACTTTCCACTTTTTGATTTGCCATCATGTCTTAATCTGGAGATGCACCAGCTGGAGCTGTTTTTGAATTAGGGGAACTGGAAAGTTACACAGTTGCTCAATTGAAACCGTTCTGTAAGGATCTTGCCTCTCCCATTAGGAGCTCCACAAGGAAGGGGGAGCTGCAAAAGGCACTGAGGCTCTGGGTGACAGCCAAGGAAGATGGGGGGCACACGGAGGATGAGAATGAGGCGGTGCAGAGTATATACAATGACATAGTGGGTGGACCTGTTATGCCTGGGGGAGAGTCCCCAGCGCAGGTAGCAGTGTGTCATCCCAGGGTCTGACTCCTGAAGAGTTATAGGACAGACAGGCAGAGAGAGCTCACCAGTTGGAATTAGAGAAGTTTAGGATGCAAAGGGAGATGGAAGAGAGGAGACTGGCCATTGAAGAGAAAAAGGTACTGCTGGCTCATGAGCTCAGCTTGAGGGAGCTGGTTCAGGGCAGCCAGTCGAGTAGGGATGGTAGCAGCAGTACCTCAGTGCAGCCTGAGAGAAGGGTACACATTCCATCCAAAGGACTTAGTGAAGGACTATAAAAGGGAGGATGCCATATAGTTGTTGTTCAAGGGGAATGAGTCTGCTCTCTATATGAACCCTGTCCCTGAGGCACATTGGGGGCGGGTACATGGAAGCACTTCGAGGAAGAGGGGAAGGACACTCTGACATCCTCAGCGGACCCTCAGTGACTCACCTACAACATAATGAAAGATGCCCTACTACAAGATATGGTCTGGCCTCTGTGCAGTATAAAGACAGGTTTTGAATCAAAGGGGCATATTTATACTCTGTGCCGAATGTGCGTCATAAATTTTGACGCAGATTCGGCGCAAACTTTGCCCCATATTTAAACTTTGATGCCCGACCCCGCGGATGTCAAAATTCCACCGTGTGCGTCATTTTTTGGAAGCGGGAAACTGCCTAGCGTTAGTGATATGCAAGGGAGGCGTTCCCTTCCAAAAAATGACTTTAAGGCCTGTATGCCTTATTTATACCCCAGTGTCATTTTGACGTACAGGAGGGGGTGGGCCTTAAAAATGGCGCACAGCCTGATGTGTGCCGTTTTTTAACGCCTGGGTCAGGGCAGGTGTTAAGGGATCTGTGGGCTCGGCAGGAGTCCAGAGGTGCCCTCCCCTGCCCCCAGGGACACCCCCAGCCACCCTCACCCAGTGCGTTGGCACAGTTGTGCGTCAAAAAGTATAAATATGGCCCAAAGTCTCTTTCTCGCCTCTTGTTTCCAGAGACCTCAGGGAGACTTACACAGTTGAGTGGGCGAAGGCTCAGACACCCGTATTATACTACAATCATGTAGGATAGGACAAAGATTTTCCCTACCATATCTTACCAATTAGATCTCAAGCCCAACCTTAACCCCAATACCAAATAAAGCATGAAGCTCGAGCACCAGTGAGGAAAATCCTCACACAGCTAGAGTACCAGGGTGTAATTGAGCCCTGTGTCTCACCAATGAACAACCCGTTGTTCCCCATAGCTAAACCAGACCATTCATATAGAATAGTCTTAGACTAAAGACATTTAATAGTCATACACACACATTTGAAATGCACACAGTACAGCACTTATCAACAATATAGTGCACAGAAAATACAAAACAACCTTGGATACAATGCTTTTTTATGCCAAAATATAGCACCTGAAAATAGGGACTTAACAGGATTCAGTGCTTTAGGCTTCCCAGAAAATACTTGCTGACTCCCATAAGGATACAAAGACAGTCCAGGATTGTTTTCAGCTTGTGTAACTTCAATTTTACATGATATTGAACCCTAGGCATTGTCCTACGTGGATGATATCTACCTTAAGGATGAGGATCTCGTGCAACATGTAAGACGGGTGAGCCACATTGTTGTGGGGTTTGCCAAATTAGGCTACAAATATAACTTTAAAAAAACAAAAATAGCCTCCCTTAGTGTCATATTTTTAGGATACAAACTATCAGACGAAGTCAAGAGCATAGCGCCCAATTTTCAGAAAAATGTGCACAATTGCAACCACCAAACACCATCAAAAAGCTCTATCACTGTTAAGCTTTTTTTTAAATGTTGGCCAAACATATATTCCGGATTATGCACAATGCATCAAACCATTATATGACTTAGTATGTCCAGACTTTTCAAGCAAATGTTGGACAGTCGAACATACACGCATTCTCAGAGCATTACAACAAGACATGCTTGCAGCTAAGCACTTACACACAAGAAACAACAAAACACATTTGATCATCAGAGTTATTGCTGATGCCATTGGTTTCCCCTATGTAACATTCAATGAAGGTGATATAGCCCCATTGCATACAAATCATGTGTGTACTCTACAGCTGAACAACGCTTTGCACCCACAGAAAATAATCTGACAGCTGTTCAGATGGCTGTCATTAAAGAGAGACCTCTGGCCCAGGGGAAATGCATCATTGTATCTCCGCTCCCAGCCCTTCAAGGCTGTCACTAAAGCCAGCATCCACGTTAGATTCAATGGGCAACGTGTCTGACGGCCACTGATGATCACTATGGTTTTGACCCAAAAGTACAAACTTAAGAATTTTTGCAATACAAACTTGAATATCCAGTGCCAGCAAACATATTGCCTACTAAACAATATCAAACAATAATGTACACTGATGGCTCAGCCCAACCTACAGAAGGCACAAAACGTCAATTCTCACCGAATGTGTGGTCATGAGAGGATACATGGAAGATGGTGCATTCCATCCAGAACTTACTTATACGCGGACCTTAGGGGACTGCACTGCACAACTTGCAGAGCTCTATGCTCTGTTGAAAGCACTTGAACACACGGATCCAGGACAGTTAACATTAATCGTCTATGATTCGTATTACTGTGTCCAGTCCTTTAATGAATATCTGCATTACTTGCACCAGAATGGGGTCAGAGATTCAAAAGGCAACACCATTTAACACAAATTACTGTTGGGGAAAGTAGTGGATCTGAAAGTAATGCTACCCAATGTCCATGTAGGTCATACATTGGGACATAAACGTGGTAGAATACATATTGCTGGCAATACCTTGGCTGGTGAAGCAGCCAAGTCAGCAGGAGCTATGGCTTCTGCTGCCGCAATAACATGTCCACAAACGAGGTTGGCAGAAGGCAAGCCCAGGCCAGAGGCATATCCTGCTAAATATTTCTACCACATATCTAGCCTCAATACTGCCCTAATAGCAATACCAGGGGTGAGGGATTGTGTGATCCCCAAGCAATATCAAAGAGCTGAGTTGATCAAAGCAACACATGAGGGAGTTGCTTCTGCCTGTGCCGATGTGGCAGCTACTATTTCACTATTACAAGCAGGTTACTTGTGGCCAGGACTATATAAACAGACCAAGCAGTATGTCCTTTTTTGTGACATCTGTCAGCAAATAAAAGGGTCCATTGTCAAACACCCACCACCGATACCCATCCTTATTTCCAACAAACCTCTACAATGTGTGTAACTGGACCATTGTGGTCCCCTGACACCTGATGGTGCATACAAATGCATGTTAGTCGCTGTTGACTCCTGCGCCAGATTTATCTGGGTATGGCCACAACTCACGGCTGACGCTCAAACTGCTACTAAAGATCTGCAAGTCTTTATCGGCACATATGCAGTTGCTGCTTTTTCACTCGGACCAGGGACATGCTTTCACCTCCAGGGTATTCAGGGACACCATGGCTTCATTAGGGGTGAAATTGTATTAGTCGCCTCCTTATCATCCTAAGGGAAACAGTGTTGTGGAGCAAAGAAACCTGGATTTAAAGCAATCCTTAACAGCCAGAGTATTAGGCATGGGTCGTAGTTGTCTTAATCAACTGTATGTAGTCCAGAGAGCACTTAATCTGCCCAGAAGGTCCCTGGGAGGGTGTACCCCTTATAAATGCCTGTTCTGGACACAAATGTATGTTCCTCAACTTGAGGCTCCAGGTGCGGATATGGCAGATACACCTTTTTACATAAATGAATGTGTCACTGTCTTGCAGGACTTACAACAGTTCAGTGACACAACGCTTCTGCCAGTGCTGCCTCCTTGGGAATAGGCGATACACCAATAACACCAACCGGCTGGCTTCCAAAAGTTGGGATTCTAGTGGATGAAAAGATTGTTGTGAAGAAGGAGTTTGATCCTTCTTATCTGCACTGGTTCCAGTCCTGGAATACACAGTACCAGAACTGTCATTCTACCACCGCTGCCTGGTTCTCAAGAAAATCACTTTGGGGGTCATTACAACATTGGCGGTAAATGCAGCTTACAGCTGTGCAGAAGACCGCCAACACACCATAGCGGCCGCGGCTGAGGCTGCGGAATTCCACCATAGCTATTATGACCCACAGCTCGGAATCCGCCAACATTTAGGCACCCACACAAGTCCGCCATACCAAAGGTCAGTGATAAACTGGCGATAACAAAACCTCCACCGTCACGCCAACAGGAATACGCCCACACTATCAAGACCCACAAATCCACGCAGCGGTCTTTCAACCGTGGTATTCGATTGGCGGTACACACAGCTGCGCTCAAAATACACACACATTTACAAAACACAACAACATTGGACAAATCGAAATACAGACACCTGAGATACATACACACACCACTCCCACACATCCAATACAATATAAAACACATATCCACATCACCCACAAACCCTTACGACCACAATTGCAAGTGAAGGCCAGAGAGAGACACCACCATCTACAAACTAGCATCCACAGGCACTCAACACCATCACTCACACAACATCCAGGCTCAAAACACCACACACCCCTAAACATCACCCCACACATCACAACACACACCACCCCACACATCACCCACACCACCCCATGGCACCGCAAAGACACCCCACGTTATCTGAGGAGGAGCTCAGGGTCATGGTGGAGGAAATCATCCGGGTAGAGCCACAGCTATTCGGATCACAGGTGCAGCACACCACCATAGCCAGGAAGATGGAGCTATGGCGCAGAATCGTGGACAGGGTCAACGCAGTGCGACAGCACCCAAGAACACGGGATGATATCAGGAAGAGGTAGAATTACCTACGGGGGAAGGTGCTTTCCGTGGTCTCAAGACACAACATTGCGGTTCAGAGGACTGGCGGCAGACCCCCACCTCCTCCCACACAACTAACAACATGGGAGGAGCAGGTCTTGGCTATACTGCATCCTGAGGGCCTTGCAGGAGTAGCTGGAGGAATGGACTCTGGTAAAACAAATCTTAACTATTACATCCCCCACTCTACCTGCATGCTATCGCATACCCCCACCCTCACCCCATCACTCAAACTCCTAACATATGTCCCACTAGCACAATCCACACATCCCAACACCAAGCCCTGTATGCAACACCAAAGCATGGACACCCATCACCAATGCATGGCCACTGCACATACCAAAACACACCCCTAAACAATTATCACACAAGGTCCCACACAAGAATGCAAGCACTGGGGTACAGGGTCACCCACCCATTGCACACCATGGCACACGCAGATGCAATAATAACGCCTTTACACCTCTGCAGGACCCCTACCCAACATCACCGGACAGGAGGATCCAGACATGTCAAGTCCACCCACAGAAGAGGCCCACAGTGATGACAGCAGCTCTGTCCAACTGGATCTAGATGACCAGCCTGGCCCATCTGGGACCTCGGACAGTTGGTTCCCCTCACACTGGGCACAAGCCAGAACAGAGCCTCCCCCTTCTGGAAACACCAGCACAGCACCCACCCAGCGGGCCCATACCTCTGTCCCCAGGACACGTCAAGCAGCAGTGTGTCCACCACTACAGGGAACCCAGACTAACCCACCACCCCAACAACACCAGGGACCTGGGGGCAGTGGCAGTGGGCACACGGTTCAGGGGACAGAGGCACAGGAACACAGGGGAACTGGGAGGGCTGCTGTGCGACAGGGGAGGACAGGCCCCGGGATCCCACTCTCCATGAGGCCCTCTCCAACATCATGTGATCCTACCACCATTCCCAGGAGACGATGGCAACGGTACTGGCCAAGTTTCAGGAGACCCAGTGGCTGCAGGAGGAACAGTATTTGGGGTTCAGGGAGGAAATCAAATCCATCAACACCACCCTGGGCACCATTGTAGGGGTGCTGAAGGAACTCGCCAACACCAGGAGGGACACTGTGGCACAACAAGGGGCCCCTGACACTAGCCTGGACGATGAATTGCCCACCACCTCCGCCGGCGCTAGTGGACAGGAGGCACCGCCACGGGACCACAACACCAGCACCCCACCCCCTGCAGATGGAGAACCATCCCGCAAGCAGTCCCTGAGATCCAGGACAAAGACAGAGAACAATGCCAAGACCCCACCAAGAAATGAGACCACCCTGATTGTCATCCTTCTGTCCCACTTTGTCACCCTGTCGATCCTTAAACTGCCCCAGCTCCACTTCCCACGCCCCTTTGGACAATGCACCTGTGAGACTAATAGACTGGACTCTGCTATGGACATTCCTCCACCATCACCCCTGACCATTTTACAACACCCTCCAATATTTAGCACTTAAATAAACACCCTTGAAGCACAAAACAATCTGGAGTCAGTCTGTGCTTTCGAAAATGTGTATTTGCAATAACTGTGTAAAAATGCTATATTCATTGTATTGTCAACATACCTATGTCACACAGCTCTAGTCCATGCGGCTACAAAGCAGATGTCACACAGTGGGACCCACATCTATGAAATTGAAAGGGAAAGTGACAACTCAGGGTCCATACCCTGGGTGAAAGTGACAGACAGATGAGAGGTGGAACAATTATATCAGATGTAGCAGGCATACATCTGTGATGTCTTCTTACCTGTGTCTGACTGGAAGTATTGATGAATCACCGTGTTTCTATTGTCAATGTCATCTTCTTCTACTTCCTCTTCTTCACTGTCCACAGGCTCCACAGCTGCCACTACATCTCCATCTGGACCACCCTCCTGCAGAAAAGGCACCTGTTGTCGCAAAGCCAAGTTGTGAAGCATACAGCAGGCCACGATGATCTGGCACACCTTCTTTGGTGAGTAGAATAAGGAACCACCTGTCATATGGAGGCACCTGAACCTGGCCTTCAGGAGGCCGAAGGTCCTCTCTATAACCCTCCTGGTTCACCCATGGGCCTCATTGTAGCGTTCCTCTGCCCTTGTCCTGGGATACTTCACTGGGGTCAGTAGCCATGACAGGTTGGGGTACCCAGAGTCACCTGCAAATGTTGAGGAAAATCTGTTGGACACACACTAACTCTTAGGGACATCCCCACACCCAGACATCTAGTCACACTGTATAGGCTCCATGTCCTCACCTAAGAGCCACACTCTGTAGTTGCCCCATCACATAAGGGATGCTGCTATTCCTCAGAATGTAAGCGTCATGCACTGAGCCAGGAAACTTGGCATTCACATGGGAGATGTACTGGTCGGCCAAACACACCATCTGCACATTCATTGAATGGTAACTCTTCCAGTTTCTGTACACCTTTTCACTCCTGCGGGGGGGACCAAGGCCACATGTGTCCCATCAATGGCACCTATGATGTTGGGGATATGTCCCAGGGCATAGAAGTCACATTTCACTGTTGGCAAATCCTCCACCTGAGGGAAAATGATGTAGCTGTGCATGTGTTTCAGCAGGGCAGACAACACTCTGGACAACATGTTGGAGAACATAGGCTGGGACATCCCTGATGCTATGGACACTGTAGTTTGAAAAGACCCACTTGCCAGGAAATGGAGTAATGACAGGACCTGCAATGGGGATTCCTGTGGGATTGTGGATAGCTGACATCAGGTCGGGCTCCAAATGGGCACACAGTTCCTGGATTGTGGTACGATCAAGTCTGTAGGTGACAATTACATGTCGCTCCTCCATTGTCGACAGGTCCACCAGCACCGGTACACCGGTAGACGCCGCCACCTCCTCACCTGCCCCAGCGGACGTGCTCTATGGAGGAGAACAGCGAGCAGAGAGTCAACCAACACTGAGGTACGTTAACACAACTTTATTCCTCAATTTTTTAAAACCGGTATGTTCCTCTATTAGTGTGTATGCAAGGCCTAGATATGTATGAAGCATTTAAAATTAATGCCATGTGGCCCCCTGAAATGGCGTTTGCCTGACCTGTAATGTGGGACAAGGGGATATGAGGTAACTGCGCTGGCCTTGTACACCATGTTGCGGTAGGCGGTCGCAGACCGCTGCGCAATCCTGCATTGGTTAACATTGGACCCTATGGGTCCCAGGAGCCAATGACGATGTACGCTGGTGGTGACGGTACGCACCACCGTGGACGTCACCGCCATTTTCTCTCTGTTCACTCACTTGATTCCTGACCTTCTATAGGAGAGGACCTACACTGCAAGTGCTGCCATGACCTCAGTCTGGAAGAGACAATGGCTCATGTGTCTGGGGAAAGGGCCCCTGCCTTCAGCACGGAGGAGTTGGAGAAACTAGTGGATGGGGTCCTTCCCCAGCACACGCTACTCTACGGTCCTCCAGACAAACAGGTAAGTACACTGTGAGCATGCCGAATGGGCAATGCCTGTGTGGAGTGGTGTGGATGGAGGATAGGGGGGGAGAATGAGGCGTGCATGAAACGACAGTGAGTGCATGTGCGTCATGGCAAGGGTAGGGATACGGGGCAATGACTGTGACGGTGCGGATGGTTATATTTTCTCCTTTTCCCCTGTACTATTCCTGTAGGTCAGCGCCCACCAGAAGAAGGATATTTGGCGTGCCATCGCCAAGGAAGTCCGGACCCTGGGGGTCCACCACAGATGGAGCACCCACTGCCGTAAAAGATGGGAGGACATTCGCCACTGGAGCAAGAAGATGGCGGAGGCCCAGCTGAGGATGGCCTCCCAACGTGGGAGAGGTGCCCGTTGCACCATGACCCCCATGATGTTCCAGATCCTGGCGGTGGCGTATCCGGAGTTGGACGGGTGCTTGAGGGCATCACAGCAGCCACAAGGGGGTGAGTACACTCTCATTCAGCTGATTCTGCGTGCAGTGGAGGTGTCTGGGTGAGGGAGGTGGGCTGTGAGTTCCCCTAGGCCAGGGCGAGTTTAGTAGGCAAGGTCCCGTCGTAAGGCAGGCCATGTGGCACCTCACCCCACCTGTGTTCAGAGCCAACTGCACCTAGTCAGGCTCCTGTGACTTACATGTGTGCAGCAAAACGGCATAGGCCTTGTACCCCATGTCCCTGTGATTAATTAGGGAACTCAAAGTGCACGGCATAGTGCAGTGGGGTTCTGTGTCTGTAGTGTCTGCCAATGGTAGCGGTACTGCATGCACTCAACATGTCTTTCTTCTGTCTTCCCCCTCCTTTTTGTGGTCTCCCTGTTCTTGTGTGCATTAGCATCATCAGGCGGAGGAGCAGTGGCACCGGAGCAGGAGGGAGCTGCATCCCACATGGCCCTGGAGGGCGAGACAACGGAGTCTGAAGCCAACAGTGGGACGGAGGGCGAGGGGAGCCCCACGGCGGGGACAGAAGCTGAGACCAGCAACACCGACTCCTCCTCTGATGGGAGCTCCCTTGTAGTGGCGGGCCCCTCTGTGCCCACCGCATCAACAGGTACAGCTGCCACCCCGCCTACCAGCACCGCCCTCCCAGCAGCCCCTCAGCGTGTGCCCCGTGGCAGCTCACCCAGGAGGGTGGGCATCTCCTTCGCCCCAGGCACCTCAGCCCCTGCCCCTGTCAGCCCTGCTGCCCTCAGTGAGGAGGCCATTGACCTCCTCAGGTCCCTCACTGTTGGGCAGTCTACCATTTTGAATGCCATCCAGGGTGTAGAGAAGCAGTTGCAACAGACCAATGCATACCTGGAGGGCATTCATTCTGGTCAGGAAGCCCAACAGCGAACTTTTCAGACTCTGGCCTCAGCACTGATGGCAGCCATTAACCCTGTGTCGAGCCTCCCCCCTCCAACTTCCTCTACCCAGACCCAAACCCCTGTACCTCAGCCTATCACAAGCACACCATCAGAACAGCATGCACACACCTCAACACACAAGGAAAGCTCTGGCAAACATAAGCACCACACATCCCACAGGCACTCACACAAGCATCATACCCATGCACACATACCAACATCCACTGCCTCCACTGTGTCCCCCTCCTCCATGTCTCCCTCCTCCCTCCCTGTCTCGTCTCCACTCACACCTGCATGCACTACATCTTCAGCCACTACGTCCATCACCAGCGCACCCGGCTCACGTGCAGTCACCACCCCCACTACTATTCACACATCCCCTGTGTCCTCTCCCAGTTTGTCTGTGAGCCCACCTCCCAAGGTACACAAACGCAGCCACACATCCACCCAACAGCCATCCACCTCACGACAGCCTCCAGCCCATGCACCTTCACCCAAAGTCAGCAAAGTACACCTCCTACAACCACTACCTCTTCCTCCTCTCCCAAACCCCCTCCATCTATCCGTCCCAGTGTGTCCAAAAAACCTTTCCTGTCCAACCTTGACCTCTTCCCCTCACCTCCCCTACCCCTTCAGTCCCCTCGGGCCCGCCTTTCCAGGTCCCAACCCAGCACCTCAGCCACAACATTAGCAGGAACAGTGGTGCCAGCAGTAACCGGCTTCTGGAGTGCGCCAAGCAGCAGGGCAGCCAGTGTAACAAGGAGCCAGACAACGGACAGTCCCCCACCTCAAAAGCATAAAAAGTTGGCCAGTGCCCAGTGGGAGAAAGGCAAAACATCTACCACCAAAGTTGGGAGTGGGAAGACAGCTGCGCCACCATCCAAGGTAGGGAAGGGGCACAGAAAGACAGGCAAGTCGCCGAAAACCTGCACAGTGGATAAGACCGCCACCAGCACCGCTGCCAAGGACACCGCCACCACCAGCACCGCTGCCAAGGACACCGCTGCCACCAGCACTGCTGCCAAGGACACCGCCGCCACCAGCACCACTTCACAGGACACCACCGCCACCAGCACCGTTGCCAAGGACACCGCCGCCACAAGCACCACTTCACAGGACACCGCCGCCACCAGCACCGCAGGCCAATGAGCACCAAAAGCTCTGATGCTACTGGGGCCGCCACGAGCAGGATGAAGCACTCTGGGCACCAAGCCCCCTCCAGAACCAGTGGAGAAAGGTATCCACTACCTCAGTCCTTGGCAGGATGAAGCACTCTGGGCACCAAGCCCCCTCCAGAAGCAGTGGAGACTGTTATCCACTTGTGACACTGTGGCTTTGCACTCCCCAGGATAGATCAGTGGGCAAACCACCCACTGGAAAGACTTGACAGTCTGTGGCTTTGCACTCCCAGAATAAAGCAGTGGGCAGACCACCCACTTGAGAGACTTGTGAGACTGTGGCTTTGCACTCCCCAGGATAAAGCAGTGGGCAAACCACCCACTGTAGAGACTTAGGAGACTGTGGCTTTGCACCCCCAGGATAAAGCAGAGGGCAAACCACCCACTGCAGAGATTTGTGAGACTGTGGCTTTGCACTCCCCAGGGTAAAGCAGTGGGCAAACCACCCACTGTAGATACTTGGGAGACTGTGGCTTTGCACTCCCCAGGATAAAGCAGTGGGCAAACCACCCACTTGATTGACGTGTGAGACTGTGGCTTTGCACTCCCCAGGATAAAGCAGTGGGTAAACCACCCACTTGAGAGACTTGTGAGACTGTGGCTTTGCACTCCCCAGGATAAAGCAGTGGGCAAACCACCCATTTGAGAGACTTGTGAGACTGTGGCTTTGCACTCCCCAGGATAAAGCAGTGGGTAAACCACCCACTTGAGAGACTTGAGAGACTGTGGCTTTGCACTCCCCAGGATACATCAATGGGCATGGAGCCCCCTTGTGGATCTGGCGTCGTGCACTCATCCGGCTGAGGTGCCACCCCCTTCCCTTCCCCCTGAGGTGCCTGTTGTATTTCGAGCTGAAGCGCCAGCAGTGTTCTCTCCGTTTTGATCGGGTATCTTGTGTGGGCCTCGCCCATGCATTTTGGGCTCAGTGGTCCTTGTACTGTAATGGTGGAATACCTTGGACTTGCATTCTTGGTGTATATATTTGTTCATAGTGTATATGTATTTTTTGGAGTACTGGATTTTAATAGATTACAAACGTTCAAATCATTTCCTTTTGTCTTTGCATTCTTCTGGGGGGTTTTGGGGGTGTAACTGTAATGTATCACGATGTATTAGTGTGTGTGTTGTCGTGGGTGAGGGTGGGGGTGGAGGTGGGGGTGTTGCGTGTTGGTTGTGTGTGTCACTCTTTTTTCCCTCCCCCCTCCCCTGTGTCGTAGGTGCAGTACTCACCGTAGTCTTCTCCACCAGCATTTGTGCTTCTGGTAGAGGAGCAGGAAGAAAAAGGCAGGGAGTATCTAGTGTTCAGTTTCCATGGCGTCCTGGTCCCTCGTGGGGTGTGAGAGGTGAGCGTTTTCCCTTCCAATTCCGGTTTCAGCCGTGTTTTTGTTCACGGTGAATCCGCCCCAGAAAAGGTGGCGGATTGGACTGTTGTAATACTGTTGGCAGTACATTGTCTTCCGCCTGCCGGTTGGCGGTTACCACCGCAGTGTTTGTTTGTACCGCCGTGGCGGTCATGGTGTTAAAGTGACAGTCTATGTTGGCTGTTTTCGCCACGGTCGTGATTCCATTTTTTTTACCGCCGGCCTGTTGGCGGTTTTACCGCCGCTTTAACACCGACCGCCAGGGTTGTAATGACCACCTTTGTCTCTATCGACAATGTCAAGCTACACCATAAGGCTGATCCTGCACAGCTGAGCTAGTGGACTCCTGGGTAGTACCCAACTCTACAGGTTTTGAGCAGCAGTGCTGATACCTCTCTGAGGGTGGAAATTTTTTAATTAGTCCTATTAGCTTCTTCTGTGTTAAGTAACATCAACATTATTGAGTGATCCTAGTCAAATTCAACTGAAACAGATGAAATAATCTACTATGAGCCACCAAGGGAGTCTTCTGCCAGTTCTCCTATTCCAAACACGACTCCAGTTTTTGCACAAACTGCTTCTGGATACTTTGCAGATGTCAATGATTCTTTCACTGACTCATCTGCCTCTTCTGCAACAAGACTGTCAAGAGCATGCAAGCTGATAGCTGATAAAATGGCTTAAAACTAACTACTTCATTCTTCCATGGAGCTATCAGTGGTTTTTATTAGCTGTACTTGCTTCCTTCTTTGGCTTGAGTTTGTCATTGACTTTTTCTTACTAATACATGGTCATTACCTTCCAGAATGTTCTGCAGTTGAACTGGTGGCTGAGGTCCTAAAACCACATTTTTCCTCCCATAAAGTCTGCAAAGACTTGTCCCTAGTGAACATTTCAGCTATACCAATTCCTGATGGGAGTGTTTGGGATAAAGTACCCTTTGATATATACTGCCCAATGGAGGTTATTCACATTCCATTTGTATTTCAGCTTTCAATGAATCATGTAATAACACCTGGAGTTGCTACTGATGACTGAGATGTAAAAATAGTTGATTCTCTGTTATCTGAATTAGAAGATTTTACTATTTGAAAGTGAGAATGTTTGGCAATTAAAAGAAAATTATGGCGATTTATTCTCTAATAATTATATTCGACATCATTACATTCACAGAGTGACCACCCCAAAGACTATTTTTAATTACTCGCAATGGGATCAGTGTCCAACTCTGCCAATAGAAAGTTCAAAAACGTAATCGGAAAAGTTTGCATACTTTTCTGTGCACAACCTTAAAAATTCAGAGTCACGTTATTTTAAGTTGCCAATAATGGAAAAGCACCATGTTTTATTAACTAACACATAATTGATTTATTATCATTCCTTTGTCTCCCGGTTAGCTACGGAAGGCTAGGAACATTGGCTGAAGCTGATTGACTTAAAGTTGATTGGGGAACTAAAAATTGCCAAATAAGGCAAAAGGAAGCTTTATTTAGAGCATGCCTGATACATGTTCAAATGATATATTTAAATTAAACTGTACAACAGACAAGTTGTTTAGGCTTGAAAAAAATTAAGGACTTGAATGCGCCCAGTATCCCTGCCCCTGACAAATTTACAAATGGCAAAAATACATTAATGCAACTGAAGTCCAGCTTGAAGGGCGGGTCTAAAATGGGAACATTCAATACATTACTATCACAACTTTGTGGGTTTTTATTGTGGCTAGTAGACAGAAATCACTGTCATGCACTTTTGTGAACTCCACAGGGTGGTTTAGAAAAAATAAGCCAGACATTTACCATGTGTCATCAAAACATTTGGGTAAAGTAACAACATACAGTGCAGGGAAATTATGCCAGCAATGGTAAAAACATCCTCACTAGATGCTGTTAAAGAACACCTCAGTGTCCTGTCTAATAATACAAACATGCAAGATTTCCAGTTAGCCCCCAGAAGGCAACATAAAAAGTGTTTCTTAATAAAATTTAAATGAAATTTGGAAATATTCACAACAAGTAGCTGCTGCCCGGTGAAGGCAAACAGATCAGGAAAACTTACAGAATGCATTAGCCATTGTAGATAATGGGATTAACACCTTGTCCTACTGCCTAGACACATTAAACAACATTGTTTCATCTGCAATAGATATTGCACAAAGTGACATTTAATTTTTACAACATGGACAGAGTTAGTTTAGGTCCCTTATGCAGTTGGGTCGAAACCACAGACATTGAAATCAGGTCACGTACCCTGGCAACATGCCCGTGTGAGGCATATATTTTCAGCATTTAATGTGACGCGATAATGGTTAAGAAGGAAGCGACTTATATTATGATTAACATCAAAAAGTTCAAAAAGTTGCCTTTTATTGTGGCTGAAAGACCATTTGCTGAGTGGTTAGGACACAGGGTTATTAATCTGCCTATTTCAACACTGAAAGTCACGTTCTGCTTGAAACACATTCCAGTAGGCAGATATGAAAGGCTGGGAGTTAGTTACATTCATGAGGTTTGGGAGCTTCCCTTCTCGCACAAATGTATTTACAGTATGAAAGAAGTCTTTCTTAGCAGCAGTGAATGCAAGACTTCTGTAAGCCTTTCAATAGTTTTTAAGCAGCTGTCCTTCCATGGGGCATGTAACGTTTCAGCAGCAAACTTAGCTTGCTATCTGAGGAGAATTCCTGGCCCCTCGAATAGACCTGCATTCCGGGTGCTCCTTAATGGAAGCTATGTGCTTCTTAACAGTGAGAGCTGTTGTGGGATGAGAGCTGGAATAACTTACGTCATTTTGATCTCCCACATTGTCACCTGTTGCAGGAATGTTCTTTTTTCCCCTACGCAACATATGAAAGTAGCAGATATTTGGCCTCATATTGGTACTTCAAATGTTAATTTTGGCAAGTTAAACAGAATAAAAGCTCTAGTGTTTCAAAAACATGTGGCGCTCACATGTGCACATGAGATCTTTGCACTCCAATTGGCAATTGTCATCCTGTACTACTGAGATTGAATATTTCTTTAACACTGTCGGTTCTGGTTTCATTAACACCTTCTTCTCTATATTTGGCTTAATACCTTCAGCCACACACTCTATATTTTTGAGTATTTTCAGGGTATTTCTGATTACTTTGGCTGTAATAGGTTGCCTCTTGCAGTTACTGCTTCTTTATTCACAATGGCTGTCATGAACGGATGATGCAGTATTTCAGAGCACCACTCCTGGACGAACTGGAGTGCAACTGGTCTCTGTGATTCAGACCGGTTTTGCATTGTGTACAGCCCGTGTTTTGGTGTCTCTGGTGCTTTTTCAAACGTGCAATGAATGTTTGTCCTTCAATGCGGCACTTACTTTCATTGGACGTTGACCGGTTGAAATTTCGCTGAGGGCTCATTACCATACATGCGTGTGGGGGTGCGTTTGCTGCGGAAAGCCATTTGTGAGCTGCCCTTCATGGCTCATGCATCTCTTAATACAAAATCAGGCACAACTAGGAATGCTGCTGCCTCAGCTGGAGCTCAGGCTTTGAAACATGAATGCCCTTTGGTCTTCCTTGGGGCTGATTTAGTCACATTACCACCTGTCAAAGAAGAACATGCCCTTGCTTCAATTGTCTCAGTTGTAATTGGAGACTTTCCAAGTGACAATGGTTTTTAAATTGGTTTTTTTATGTGCCATTTCTCTGTCTCTAAATTGACCCTTTTCGATATCTTTTACCGGCTTCAGTATGTTTTCACTTGTCATTATTACTATTTATGTACATATATTAATGCAATTTTAAGCCTGGCATTTTAAGTTGCTTTTATTTTAGATAGTAGGCTGCTTTACCACCTTGAACCGCATGAGAGGGTGTTGCAAAGCCAATTTAGTGATGTCTCTCTGCACGTTATTGTAGCAATTAGGCCTGCAGCTTGTGCCCTTTAGCCTAGCTATATTTTATTCTGGTTCCTTTTTACCATTTTAGAACTGGCCACATTTGTGTGATGTTTTATTTTCTTTATCTAGTTGTCCTTTTGCCTAGGAAAGCATTAAGGCCCTCATTACAACCCTAGCGGTTGGTGATAAAGCAACAGTACCACCACCAACAGGCCGGCGGTAAAAAAAATGGAATTATGACCACAGGGGAAATGTCTCACACAGACAGCCACTTTAACACGCCAATTGCCATGGCGGCAGCAACAAGCACCACGGCAGTAACTGCCAAAAGCCAGGCGAAAGACAATGTACCCCCACACTATTATGACACACCTATGTGCCACCTTTTCCGGGGCGGTACCAACGACATCAGAAGCACGGCAGAAACAGTGCACAGAAGGGAAATGACTCACCTCTGGGCACTAAGGGAAAAACCACACCGCCATAGAGTCCAAGTTGCAGGTGTTCCCCATGCTGGTCTACCTCCTTCTTCACCGTGAATACCAACACCAGAGAAGACGATCACAGTGAGTACTGCCGCCTAGCACACAAGGGTGGGGGGAGGAAAAAGAGAGCGACACACACACGCAACCTGCAACTCCCCCACCACAACACCCACCCCCAACACCATACACACAAACAGATGCAGTGACATTACATATCCACTCAGTAACCCCTCAGGAATAATGCAAGGACAAAAGGAATTGATTAAAGTGAGTGTAATAAGATAAAATACTAGAAATACATCCTTCAAAATCAAAACAGTATATACATTTATAAAAATGGTGGGACACTGCCCAGTCCACAATGTCCGTGGGCCACAGGGCCACATCACATAGGCCAAGGCCCCACTTGACTCCTGCATCAACACGAAGAGAACACTGCAGGGGAATCAGGTTGAAAATACACAGGCACTTCAGGGGGATGGGGAAAGGGGGGGCATCTCAGCCGGAAGATGGAACAACACCACTGGTCCTGGAGGGGGCTACATGCCCATCACACTGTCCTGGGGAGTGCAAAGCCACTGTCTCTCTTGTGGGTGGTTTGCCCACTGCTTGGTCCTGGTGAGTGCAAGGCCCCAGTCTCTCAAGTAGGTGGTTTGCCCACTGCTTGGTCCTGGGGAGTGCAAGGCTGCAGCCTCTCAAGTGGGTGGACTGCCCAGTGGTTCTGGAGGAGACATTGTGCCCAGTGTGCCTTATCCTGGCTAGGAGGGGGTGAGTGGATGGCTTCTTCCACTGGTTCTGGAGGGGGCCTTGTGCCCAGTGTGCTTCATCCTGGCAAGGAGGGGGTGAGTGGATGCCTTCTTCCACTGGTTCTGGAGGGGGCATTTGTGCCGTGTGATGCAGATCTTGGGGAGTGCAAGGTAACAGGCTCGTATCTGGGTGTCAGACCTACAGGATTTGCAGGGGTCAGGATGCATTACAGTCCATGGAGGCTGGAATACACGCTGCCCGCGGGCAGTGATGGCTGCTCAGTGGTGGCAGTGCTGGTGTCGGGGATGCCAATGGTAGGGGGGGCTCCAGCTCTTCCCCTGCAGCCTCAGATGGCTGCCCACTGGGGCTGCTGCTGCTGGTGGCAGTGCTGGTGACGGTGCTGGTGCTGGTGGCGGTGCTGGTATAGGGGATGCCAGTGGTGGGGAAGGCTTCAGCCCTTCACCTGCAGCTTCGGATCAACCCTTCCCCTGCAGCCACAAACGGCTGAACCGCAATGGTTGGTGGTGGGGGCTCAGAAACAATCCCAGCACCAGGCCTCCTGTCCTTCCTGCCTGCAGGTGCAGGCCCTTTGCCCATCGCCTTGGCAGCTGGTGGTGCCTCCTTGCCCTTCCTCTTGGCAGCTGGTGGTGCCTCCTTGCCCTTCCCCTTGGCAGCTGGTGGTGTCTCCTTGCCTTTCCTCTTGGCAGCTGGTTGTGCATCCTTGCCCTTCCCCTTGGCAGCTGGTGCAGGCACATTGCCAGTGCTGATGGGTGGTTCCCTAGAGCCTCGCACACCTGCAGTAGCTGCCGATACTACTTTGGCCGTGGACTGGGTGGCTTAGGTGCTAGCCTGGGTTCTGACCACCCTGGCTCGACGTGAAGGAAAAGCGGAAGAGGGGTAGGGAAGAGGTCAACGGCGGAGAGGAAAAGCTTCTTAGGGATACTGGGGCGGGAAGAGGGTGAAGGTTTGGGAGTGGAGGGAGAGGGAGTGGTTGTTGGAGGTGTCTGTCTGCTGTGTTTTGGGTGCAGGTGCCTGGGCTGCATGCTGTTGTGAGGTGGATGGCCGTTGGGTGTTTGAGTGCTTGCGTTTGTGTACTTCGGGAGGAGGGTCACAGACACAGTGGGAGAGGACACAGGGGACGTGTGCATGGAAGTGTGGGTGGTGACTGCCAGTGAGGTGTGTGCTCTGATGTAATGGATGAGGATGTAGTGCATGCAGGTGTGAGTGGAGACGCTACTGGGAGGGTGGTGGACGAGGAGGAGGATGGGGACACAGTGGAGGCAGTGGATGTTGATAGGTCTGCATCTGGATGGTGTTGGAGTGAGTGTATGTGGGATGATGTGTGGTGCTTGTGTTTACCTGAGCCACTCCTGTGTGTTGTCTTGGGTGCATGCTGGTCTGAATGTGTGCTTGGGATAGGTTGGCGTTGAGGGGAATGGGACTTGGTAGAGGAATTTGGAGGGGGGAGGCTAGAGACAGGGACAATGGCTGCCACCAGAGCCTGGGTTGATCTCTGTTGAGCTGCCGTGCCAGAGTGAATGCCCTTGAGGAATGCATTTGTTTGTTGCAAATGGCCTGCTAGCCCCTGGATGGCATTCACTATGGTTGACTGGCCAACAAAAATATATCGCAGGAGGTCAATTGCCTCCTCACTAAGGGCAGCAGGGCTAACAGGGACAGGGCCTGGGGTGCCTGGGTGCGAAGGAGATGCCCACCCTCCTGGGTGAGCGGGCACGGGAAAGTCGCTGAGGGGCTACTGGGAGGGCGGTGCTAGTACGGGGTGGTGGCTGTACCTGTAGTTGGGGTGGCCACAGAGGTGTCCGCCACCAGCAGGGAGCTTCCATCGGAGGAGGTATCACTGTCCGAACTGTCCCCTCCTGTCTCCGCCATGGTGCTCCCCTTGCCCTCCATCCCATTGGTGCCCTCACCGTTGGTGGATTTGGCCTCCTGGGCCCTGTGGGATGCAGCCCCCTCTGTCGCCGGTGCCTCTGCTCCTCCGCCAGATGATGCTAATGCACATAAGGACAGGGTGACAAAACAAAAGGGGGGGAAGAGACAGAGGATACACTTGGTCAATGGCAGCAACATCACCACCGTTGGCGTACACAACACACACACACACACACACACACAGGTAACAGGCCTACCCACTAGGCAATGCACTACCAGTCACAATGCTAGTCACCAGGCCATGGGCAGGAATACCTACCACCAATAGCAGCACACCTGAGACCCAAAGAGACCTGCCCAGTAGTGGATGCCTACTAGCTTGGTTGAGGGTGGTGTTCATCAGTCCCTGCCCAACATGGAACCTACCCTGCAATGTCTGCCCTGGCCTAAGGGCACCCCCATGCCCCATCCCCCACCCGAAACCCACTCCACCACGCACAAGTAGTATAATGTGAAGCTGTAGTCACCCCCTTGTGGCTGCTGTGATGCCCTCAAGTGCCCATCCAGCTCCGGATAGGCCACCACCAGTATGCGGAACATCAGGGGGGTCAGGGTTTGACGGGCACCCCTTCCTCGTTGGGAGGCCATTCCCAGCTGGGCCTCCGCCGTCTTCCATGCCCAGCATCTCAGGTCCTCCCACTGTTTGCGACAGTGGGTGTTTTGCCTGCTGTAGACCCCCAGGGTCCGTACGTCTTTGGCGATGGCACACCATAATCCCTTTTTCTGATGTGCGCTGACCTGCCGAGAAGTAAACATATAAAAAAGGTATCAGCCATACCATTCGGCCTCTTACACTCATGGCCCACCATATCCATCTCATCCCCTTATGCACAGACATTGCCCACCATACATGCAGCACGCTGCCCAGGACCCTTCCATCCCTCCTTCCACGAGGACCTCACACACAGCACTCCATGCATTCATGCCCCATGCATTGTGCTCACAGTTTACTCACCTGTTGGTCTGGAGGACCAAACAGCATTTGGTACTGGGGTAGGACCCCATCCACCAGTCTTACCAACTCCTCAGCGGTGAAGGCAGGGGCACTTTCCCCAGTGACACGAGCCATGGTTGGTTCCAGACACAGCAGCACTTGCAGTGAAGTTCCTCTCCTGTTGAAGGTCAGGTAGCAAGTGAGTGAACAGATAGAAAATGGCGATCACGTCCGCGGCGGTGCATACCGTCACCACCGGCGTACATCACCATTGGCCATCTGTAACCCATAGGGCCTATAGACAACCAATGAGGAGTTGCACGGCAGTACTCGACTGCCTCCCGCAACGGCGCACAACGTTAGCAGCATTACCTCATTTCCACATGTCCATTCACACAGGACAGGTGGACGCCATTTCAGGGGGGGTGCAGCCATGGCACCTAACTGCGTCACAGTACACATAGGCACCATTTGGGCCTATCAACAACATACTGTTTCAGTCACAACATGCAATGCAGTGTACATTTTGGAAATGTGAAATACTGACAAGATGTTCATCGTTTTGCCCCCTAGATTGCAACCGCTGCAGATGCATAGGAGATTGAGACATCCCCCTGTGTACAGGCCCCTGGTGGACTTGGCAACAATGGAGGACAGGCACATTATCCTCACCTACAGACTTGACAGGGCCACAATCCAGCAGCTGTAAGCCCAATTGGAGCCAGACATGATATCTGCTATCTTTCACCCGACTGGTATCCCCCCCTTGTGCAGGTGCTATCCGTGCTCCATTTCTTGGCAACTGGCTCTTTTCAAGTGACAGTGGGCTTGGCAGTAGGAATGTCACAGCCAATGTTCTCTATAGTGATGACTAGAGCGCTGTCTTCCCTGATGAAACACATGCGCAGCTACATTGTTTTCCCCCAGGTGGAGGATTTGGCCACAGTTAAAGCTGACTTCTATGCAATGGAACATATCCCCAACATTATTGGGGCTATTGATGGTACACATATTGCCTTTGTCCCCCCCCCCCAGGAGAAATGAACAGGTGTTCAGAAATTGAAAAAGCTATCATTCAATGAATGTTTAGATTGTGTGCCTGGCAGACCAGTACATTTCCCATGTCAATGCAAAGTATCCTGGCTCTGTGCATGATGCCTTTATGCTGAGGAATAGCAGCATCCCATATGTGATGGCTCAACTCCAGAGGCACAGGGAGTGGCTCATAGGAGAGCCCATGGTTCCCACCCAGTATATGTTGGTGTATGGGTATGGTGTTGGCCCTAAGGGTAAGTGTTTGGCTAACAGGTATCCCTCGATATTTGCAGGGGACTCTGGTTACCCCATCCTCTCATGGCTACTGACCCCAGTGAGGAATCCCAGGACAAGGGTACATGAGCGAACAAGAAGAATAATTGAGTGGACATTTGGCCTCCTGAAGGCCAGGTTTCGGTGCCTCCATCTAACAGGTGGATCCCTGTGCTACTCACCCAAGAATGTGTGCCATATCATTGTGGCATGTTGTATGTTGCACAACCTTGCCTTACTTTGCCAGGTGCCTTTACTGCAGGAGGATGAGGATGGAGATGGGCGTGTGGCAGCAGTGGACCCTGTAAACAGTGACGAAGAGGAGGCAGAGGATGAGGATGTGGACAATAGAACAGCAATCATACAACAGTACTTCCAGTGACACACAGGTAAGACACTGTAACTTCACCTTCCATTGACAGTTTTGTATTGGATATTGTAACTGGCAGGCTGATATTCCCACTACTATGGCCATTTACTGTAGCCTTTGGCATGTCTACTTACAGATATCTGTGCCCTACTCTGGCTCCTAGTGTGTTGACTGCAGCCAACTACAGGTCATACCTATGTATACATTACTGTACAGTTGAATTGCAATGTTTACAGCTTGTTAAACAAATACATAGGTCAATCTATTGACAGACTCCATACTTGTATTTTTTACAAGGGTGATTATGTATTTGCTAATAAGTGGATGGGATATTGCTATGGGCTGGGGTGGTGGTGGAGAAGAGTCCAGGGTAAAGTTCCAGTCTATTTGTATCATAGGTGCACTGTCCAAAGGGGACATAGGAAGAGCAACAATGGCAGTTCAAGGTGGACAGGGTGACATAGTGTGACACAAGGGTGACATTCAGGAGAGTCTTATTGCCTGGTGGGGGTCTTGGCAATAGTTTCTGGCTTCTGCCTGGATCACAGGGACCGTTTGTGGGGTGGTTCTCCTTCTGCAGGGGGAGGGGTGCTGATGGTCTGTTGTTCCTGTGGTGGGGCCTCCTGTCCACTAGCGTCAGCGGAGGTGGAAGGCTGTTCATCGGTTTGGCTAGTGTCAGGGGCCCGTTGGTGTGCCACTGCCTCCCTCATGGTGTTGGTCATGTCTGCCGGCACCCCTTCAGTGGTGACCAGGGTGGTGTGGCTGTCCCTCAGGTCCTCCCTGATCCCCAGGTACTGTCCCTCCTGCAGCCGCTGGGTCTCTTTCAACTTGTCCAGTATCTGGCCCATCATCTCCTGGGCATGGTGGTATATTCCCAGGATGTTGGTGAGAGCCTCGTGGAGAGTTGATTCCCTATGCCTGTCCTCCCCCTGTTGCACACCAGTCCTCCCATCTTCCCTGTTGTCCTGTGCATATGTCCCCTGGACCATGTGCCCACTGCCACTAACCCCAGGACACTGATCGTCATGTGTTTGTGGAGTTGCCTGGGGTCCATGTAGTGGTAGACACACTGCTGATTGATGTGTCCTGGGGACAGTGGTATGGGCCCGCTTGGTGGGTGCTGTGCTGGTGTATTCTGAGGGGGAGGCTCTGTGGTGGTATGGGACTGTGCCTGGGTGACAGACTGTCCGGAGGTCCCTGATGGGCCAGGTTGGTCATCCTGATCCAGGCGTGCAGAGGGTCTGTCATCACTGTGGCCCTCTTCTGGGGGGGACTGGATGTTGCTGGCACCTCTTCTCCGGTGACATTGGTTTGGGACGTGTGGGGATATAAATGCAGTGTTATTGTTTCTGTGTGTGACATCTTGTGCATGGGTGTGCTGGCCTGTATGGTTGTTATTGCCTTGACAGCTTAGGCTTGTGTAAGTGGTGATTTGGTGGGCTAGGTGATTGTCTCAAGTGTGCATGCGTTGGTGATGGGTGTCCATGCAGGTCTGTGATGGGTGTCCATGCATTGGTGTTGCATGCAGGGCTTCGTTGTGGGAGGGGTGGGTTGTGATGGTAGGGTGTGTGGGAGGTGGTGGAGTGATCGGAGTGAGGGTGAGGTTGAGGGTGGGGTATGTGATGGCATGCAGGAATTGACTTACCAGAGTCCAGTCCTCCTGCTACTCCTGCCAGGCCCTCAGGATGCAGTATTGCCAAGACTTGCTCCTTCCATGTTGTTAGTTGTGGGGGTCCACCGCGAGTCCTCTGTACTGCTATTTGGTGTCTTGCTACCATGGAACGCACCTTCCCCCGTAGGTCGTTCCACCTCTTCCTGATGTCATCCCTTGTTCTTGGGTGCTGTCCCACGGCATTGACCCTGTCCACGATCGTCTGCCATAGCTCCATCTCCCTAGCAAGGGATGTCTGCTGCACATGTGATCCGAATAACTGTGGCTCTACCTGAATAATTTCCTCCACCATGACCCTTAGCTCCTCCTCAGAGAATCTGGGGTCTCTTTGTGGTGCCATAGGTTTAGTGTGAGTGGTGTGTGTGAGGGTGTGTGGGGTGATGTGTTGGGGTGTGTGCTGTAAGGTGTGTGGATGGTGCATGGGTGATGGTGTTCTATGGCTCTGGTTCTGTGGGTGCTCTTGTTGTCTCTCTCTCTCAGTTTTCAATTTTCTTGAGTCGTAAAGGGTTGTGGGTAATGTGTGTGTGTGTTTTATAGTGGTGTGGTGTGGTGTGTGAATGTGTATCAGGTGTGTGTAGTTTGAATTGTCCAATGTGGTGTTGTTTTGTATGTGTGTGTGTATTTTGAGCGTGGTGGTATGTACCGCCAATGGTTTACTGCGGTTGAATGTCCGCCACAGTGATTCGTGGGTCATAATGCTGTGAGCGTAGTTCTGTTGGCATAACGGTGTGGGTTTTTCTACTGCCAGATTATCACTGACCTTTGGTCTGGCGGACTTGTGTGTGTCTCTGCATAGTGACGGATTGCTATGTGTGTGTCATAATATGGGTAAACCGCTGCAGCAGCAGTATGTTGGTGGCAGTCGACATGGCGGTAAGCAGGACTTAAAGCTAATGTCATAATGAGGGCCTAAGTCTCTTAACCTGACTCTGTTTCAACCTGTGCTTTCCTCAAGGCTGCAGCAAGATAGAATTGTCAGTACAAGTGGTACACTGCATCTCTAACATAGACAGACACACATGTATTTTGATAGTGGGGACATTTTATCAAAACACCTGTTGTTTCATCCTAAAAACACTTCCCTGTCCTATGCACATTATAGGGAGGTTCCAGCCAGATGATCACAATGCATGCTGATTGACTTTGTTACAGCAGCTTGTCTAGATCACCGGTTCTCTGGTATACATGGGGATAGCGTCTCCAGACAACAGGCACACTCAGGTATGGGAGATAATGTCTTCCCGGGGGGAACCCTGACTGGTGGATTAGGGCTCATCATGCTGTGCTCTAACATAGCTTAGGTAGGAACCGCATACATAGTGCCTAGTGACAGTATGGGACTTTTTCTGTGTTTCACTTTTATTGTCACAATTTAGCTTGTAGCATGTTTCATCATTCTTATTATTGCATGTCATGTCATTTTATCTAAGACGCTTCTGAGTCAATAAATCATATTGATCCATCTTCTTGCTCTGTTTGTCTTTGCGTGTGTGAGACTAATGTAACTGAGAGAAAAGGATGAGATGTGATCCACCACAATTTCCCTGAGAACTCAGTTTTGTCATGCGCCCAGTTGCCACAAATCATCCCTGCTGTTGGGCAGAGATGAAGTGCCGCTCGTTGGCAAGAAACGGATTAGGCCGACAGTTATCACATGGTGTGGGAGTGGACTCAGTTCCTCACAATTCAGGTGATGCTACTGCTGAAATCCAGCAGCCTCATTAGAATAATGGGAGCCCACGTGACAGTATACTAAGTCAATATACTATTATTGCAAGCTTTTCATGTTTGAAGTCAATGGTAAATGTGACTAGAGACGAAATGCGTTGGCTAGAGCTGTAATGAACTTGAGTAATGAGACCCCATTCCAAAGAGAATAATGTACAAGAAAATGTAATATATTGTGGATCTTTTCTACGTTTTGGAGCGCTTGGGACCATACATATGCTAACCTGACATCATAATTTATTACTATGAGAAATTAGGGTATTATTTGAGGGGGTCCGTGGTTCCCTCAAATTTTAAGCACGCACCTTGCCAGGGTGAACAACAAAATGCCGTAAATAAACCTGTGCCTAGCCCTCTGATAGATGGGCACACAAAAAGTCAGCATTAAATTATAGGTGATCTTTAAAGTGTTTATACAGCACTCAATATATAGTAAAGTGAAAAAACAACACAAGAAAATCCAAATCCTATACAAAACAATAGAGGTAATTTTAATGGATAAAGGTACATCAAACTGGCAAACATCCAATCAGTAGAAAGGGAGCTATTCATTTTTAAAGTTTTAGGTGAGCATAGTGCCAAAAAGCTCAAAGTTCCAATTGTTGTTTTCTGGTCACACTGGACAGGGGTAAAGTCATAAGTGGAGGCTGACTGCAATGGAGAAGAGTTAACTTCTCAACTCCAAACAAGAAGGTGCCATTCCTGTTGGTGGGTTCTGTGAAGAGGTTGCAGTGAGTGCAAGGAGACTGTTGTGTGTTGTGGACAGTTACTGTTTTGGCATGAAGCACCGGTTGTTACTGCAGCTTTATGTTGGTGGTCAAAGCAGATGGTCACTGTGGACCTGAAGTGCAGGTCCCACTGAAGCGCTACATTGGTGGTAATTACTGGTAGTCATTTCTCTGTGTGAAACGGCTTCTTCATGGATACAAGGATCCCTAAATCTCTGCCTCTGCACCTTGAGTTCAGGAGAAGTGCCCTCTGATGCAAGTCAAGGGTCCAGGGCCTGGAGGGCACATTATGGGGATCAAGGCTCACTCCAGCAGAAGCAGTAGCAGGGCTTACGCAGGTTCAGTCAAGTGCAGTTTGCACTGTGCAGTGGGGTTGCTGCAGAGGGATATCTGGCAGACCACTGTGTCCCTTTATCCCAAATAGGATGTCAGCAACCTGACCCTTGGAGTTACTCTTGAGAGACCTGGGTTTGAGGTAACTAGGTCTAGTCTTCATTCTTCATACAACAGGGAAATCCTTCCAAATATCAGGGCCAGGGTGTTCTGATTGTGCCTCTGTTTTCCCCAGTGCCAACCTGTTGGTGGGGAATACCCCGAATGCCCCCTTTGTCTAAGTTTTCCCCCTTCTTGGGTTTGGCTCCAAACGGTCTAGGATAACATATGGCAGACAGGTCTGGGTGTGAGCTGAATGTGTCAGTGACATGGCAAGCAGCCTTTAAAAGCCAGGAAGGGGGTGGGAAAGCCCTGAGGATAATCTTTGAAATACAGAAGTGCTGATTACCACCTGCCATGACACCCTGATCAGAAGAGCAACACTCTGACCCACACCCAAGGCCCTTCTGTCCATAGGTTTGTAAGGAATCCACAAACATTAGAGGAGAGACAATCTCAATAATGTGACCCTCGACACTGGAAGAAAGGCACATTTGGATTAGGCACAAATGTGCCAATATTATAAATGTGGCATATTCACAATAGTAACTTAAAATCTAACTTTACCAATGAATAGGATTTCAAACTACTATTCGTTTCAGTAGAAGAAGTATTTCTCTATTTACTCGCAAACTGATTTTATCATATATTGAGTATAATAATGTAAACCAGTTTAAAACCATGGGAGCAATAGCCTTACACAAGTGAAAAATGACTAGCAGTTTTTTACTCTCAGGGCTTGTAAACCCTCAGTACAATTGTCAGACTTCTAGAATATCATGCGCCCTGCCCTTTGAGCCTTTAGGGCATACCATCAGGTTGACTTATAAATAATGAAAATGAAGTTTAATCCTGTCAAAATGTTTATTTTGCCAGGTCAAAATAGCAATTTAAAACTCCACTTTGGGCTGCAGTGGTAGGCCTGAGACTTGTTTTAAAAAGCTACTTTAGTTTGTGTCACAATGAGTGCTACAACCTGCTAGCAGCATTTAGTATACAGGTCCTGGATACAGTTAGTATAATTTAATAGAGACTTATGTGCAAATAAAGATACAATTGAGATGTAGGCCAATTTTACTATGTGTACAGGAGAGAGCACAATCACTTTACCACTGGTTAGTAGGTATAAATTGTCAAGTTTTAAAGTTCACCACAAAGGGGCAAGGTAAAGGAAAGCAAAAGAAGGTAAAAATGTTGAGTGACCCTGCGGAGAGGCTCAGTTCCTGCAATTACATTCAGATACACTTCAAAGTAAAGTTTTTACTGCGAAATAACTTTTACTTCAGAAGACATGGTTGCAAGTATGAGGTAAGTAAGAGTATGGTTGTTTTTGTGGGGGAGACAGGGATGAGATGGTTTTAGGGGTAGTATGGGTTTATAAATATGGCTTCTATGAGATGTTGTAGTTTTAAGGGATAGAAATGGTTTTGTTTAGGGGTACTAATAGGTATTTATGAATAGAGATGATTTGTGTTTAGAGGTAGAAGGAGGGCTTGGGGGACTACCTCGTAAACAAAGAATAGGATGTTAGAGCTAGAGGGTTTATCTCCTCAAACAGAAGAGTAAAAAATGGGTGGTTGGGTAGAGATTATGAGTATTAATTCATTTTTTAGGATGTAGGAGTCAGTTCAGTTTAGTTGTAGAAAAAGAGTTTAGGGTATAGCCCTCAAAACATAGAATAGGAGTTAGAGGTTGTGGTGAGAAATATGTTTTGGGTGAATTGTCATGATTCAGGAGTACGTTTTTTTGGACTCTGAGCCTTTAT
Organism: Pleurodeles waltl; assembly: GCF_031143425.1. NCBI lineage: Eukaryota > Metazoa > Chordata > Amphibia > Caudata > Salamandridae > Pleurodeles > Pleurodeles waltl. The sequence goes on along the minus strand of NC_090437.1, from coordinate 376,747,896 downwards.
TTTAGTTTTTAAAATATGTTATTACTAATGCACATTAACTTTTAGGAGCGGGTTGCTAGGGTTACATGGGCTCTGATTGAGAAATATTTTCATTTAGAAGAATTTGTTGTTGGGTAATTTATTTGCTCAATAGGTCAATTTGTTTCTGGGATTTAGGTATGGGTTTTTCTAAAATATTTTTAGAAGTAGGTTTTTATTTTATTTTTAAAAATATGTTATTAGCTATGTACATTACCTTTTAAGAGAAAGATGCTAGAAGGGCAAAGGGGCCTGGGTGAAAAGTATTTTAATTTTGTTTAATTTGTTAATGAGTGAGGGCATTTCTTTGTGGTATGAAGCAAATTACAATTAGAATCCGGGGTTTAATACAGTACTTATACATCTGTTTCTATAATTTATTGTATTTTAATTTTAAATTATTAAATAATATACATTTGTTTTGTCAATATTGCCTTATTGCATTATGTATACAATAACACAATGTAAATCCTGTATTAATTATGAAAGTCCATCTATCTATCTATCTATCTATCTATCTATCTATCTATCTATCTATCTTATTGAAAATATTATTTTCATCTTAATTACATTGTTTTGTGTTTTTCACACTTTCTATTGTTTTGTTTGGGAGAAATTGTCATTTTACATTTTTACTGCACCAATTTTTCTTTATGACTTCTTTGTTGCTGCTATTGCTTCTTTGATGAGTGGCACATCATGGTTGAGGCAAGAGGATTTTGCAATGCCAGTCAGGTAGCAGCTTTCATTTTGTAAAATGTATCACTCAGTATGGGTACTTTTATTCTAGGGAGAGAGAGAGATAGAGAAAGAGAGAGAGAGAGAGAGAGAGAGAGAGAGAGAGAGAGAGAGAGAGTAAGAGTGGCCTGTGTAGTTAGTATACTGTGTAGGGTTTATGTTTTGTATGTTTTCTTTCACACTGTACAAGTACCAGGGGAATGTCCATGCTGGAACATGTGTGTGTGTGTGTGTTTTTTTTTAAATAAGTAGGTGTAGAGTGAATCGCCTCCTTTTGGATTTTCAATGTATTTGTTTGGTTTGGTTTTATTGGAGGTTTTTCAAACTTCATCTATAACCTTTGGGCACTCTGTACTTGAGTGTATGGGGGTATTGGGTTCAAACCCTAGCTTAAATTCCCCACTACTCTCCTTTCACCATTTTAATGGAATATTTTAGAGTAGTTTGTGAAAACCACTATTGTTTTTGAGAATTTGAAAGGTTACCTATTGGAAGTTTATGTTCTCAAACTTCTGACATTTTTTCAACATTTTTTACAAAAAAGAGAGGCAAGCTTTGTAGGTATGTTAAGCCTAAAATAAGCTTTCTGATTAGACTTGCTTTTGGTCAGATTTTCCTGGAGCATTTTTAAGAAGATGAGATCAGTTAATTTTAATTTTTTTTCGGTTGTGTATGTTTTGATCAATAGGTTTTTGAATTACTAATCTGGATTACCTTCGAGTGGATAAATAAATAAAGTAACTAACACCTTCATTTGAAGTAAGAAAACTGATTCACGAAGGATAGTTTTGTTTAATGAAAATTTTGAATTATATTTTTTTATGCAGCAATATTTTAAAAAGTTTATTTTACATTCTTTTAGAGTATTGAGAGCCAATTGGATTTTTATTTTGTGGTGGTAGTGTCCCCCCCTGAACATACCAATCTATTGAGCGTTTAAAGAAAGTTGTTCATTCATCACTTTAGTTTTTCTACTTATTCTGGGTTCCAGACTACCTGAAAAAAGATTGTACTTGATACATGTCCTGCAAATGTCACTCCTTTTTCATAATTTCCAGGACATGGTAGAACGAGGGATGTGCCTTTGCAGCAGAATAAGATAAATGGCTTAATTATGACATTGGCAGATGGGATACTCATCACAAACGTGACAGGTATCTCACCCGCCATATTATGAGTATCATTATATACTATGGAACAAAGAAAACGGTGGCCGGGATATTGTCACGTTTGAGAAGGATTATCCCACCCACCAAGGTCGTAATCAGGCCCAAAGTATTATGCCATTTTTCAATGGCATTGCTAGGTTCTCTAGTCATATTGAGTTGCAGTAGTCAATGTGAAATCTATCAGTGACTGACCTTTATACATGGCCAATCCATATTTCTTTATTGTGTCAAAAGTATTATCATTGAACTATCTCATAGTAGAAGTCACCTTCCTGCACTGGAGAGACAAAAGCAAACACTCTAACACAGATATTTTTCATTTTAAATTTCATTTTACCATCCAACATGCAGTCTCCAGCCAGTTTTGTTTTCTGTATTTCATTTGTTGTACTCTGAATAATTAATTTAGGTTGCCTTTTAATAGCTCCTGCTATTGCTCTTCATTTTTAACCTGCAATTATTTAATACATTTTTTGTATTTTTATATTTGACTTTCTATGACCCCCATGTATTTTGGAAGAGTTTTTTTTGTATTTGTTTGTTTATGGCAATCTGAAACATTTTACATGGTTAATCTATGGTTTCAGCTAATGTACTGCAAAAACAGCTAAGATATATCTTTGGTGTACTTAGAGGTTCCTGTAACACTAAACCATGGATTTAGCTGGGAGTATGCAAATTGTTTGACATCTGAACATGCATAGGGTCCAACATACCTTGCTGTTAGTGGACACATACTTATGTGGTATTTTGTGTGGATCAGATGGCAGTTTCAGAGCAGTTAGAAACCCAGCATTAGCATGGGGTCAGGATACGATGGCACGGTCCTTAGAAACACAGGTGCCATTTTGGTGGCAACAGCAAATAAGGGTCCAGGTATAGGCTCCCATGCATGCTAGTCATCAAGTTAGTGGCAATAGGTGGAAATATTGATGGAACCTCACTGGGTTCCAATGTTGCAGAGGAGTGTCAATAAGTTTCAAGGGGGAATTAAAGTTGATGATGTTAAAATAGCCCTGATGTACCACAACAGAGTCTCGCATCTACTCAACCCAATGCTTCGGTTGTAGATGTGGGAGTTCAGAGAGTTGGAGGTTGGTATTTCTGAGCCCTGTTTTAACTTGAGTAAGACATAAAAGTTTGGAACTTTAAAGATTCCCCTCATTCATGGCTTTTTGTGTGATTGGAGGAGGGCTTAAGAGTAGTGGTATCTCTGTTCCATTTGCCTCAATTATCTTTGTTTTAGACTTAAGAGTACTCAATTAACTGTTGAACTAATGAATCAAAACTATTACAAAACACAAATCTGTGTAGGAGACCTCTCTTATAAGTATGGTTACCCTCACCCCCCCATACTGTGGCATGCTTTATCACAGCCTTTCTACTCATGCTGGTTACTTGTCAACAATGTGTGTGGACAACAACCCTGTGAAACAGCCCTTAAAAGAGAGCTCATCCATAGATTGGATTGCAGTAACAGTTTTGCTTCATTAGCTCATCGGTCTATTAGGAACTCTTGGTTTAAGTATTAATCCTGGAGATGTACCCTCTGGTTATTATTTCCCCTTCCCCTAGTATGAAAACAATATTTGTATACTTGACAGCATCTACTGCATAAAGGGAATTTGTATAGTATGCCCCTTTACCGTTAAAAATAACATTTACATTTTAAGATGGTCTCCTTGCTTGTAACAATGTACACCATTTTTGGCATGCCTACATTGTTTGTCTAAAATGTGGGATAGTAGCAGAATGTTGTGGTAGTTTATATTTTTATAGTGTCTAACAGTATAAATATATTCCAGCTACCCACCCTTCCCGTGCACTGCATTTGAGGTTGTAGAGATAGGAAAAGCCTCCCCTCACTTCAACTGATTTGAAGTGATTTGCAGTGACAGATGTTAAAGGTGTGTTACCACAGTTGACGTTGCAAACTATTCATCAGGATTCCAACAACTCAGATGTTGTGGTGTCTAATTGCAAAGTGAGAGCTTACTGTGAGGGACAGCTCAAACTCTGAGAGTCACCTCCACGGTCATTGAGGAGGAGTAGACAGTGGTGTTCTCCTGATGTTTATTCACAATATGCCATTTGTGTTTTATAAATGTCTGCCTTTGACCCTTTAAAGAGCAAGGGAGGGAAATGTTAGCATTGTGTACATAAGAAGGCAGGGACAAGAGTCTGCTGTCCCTTGCAATCCTCCACCATTGCATTCACAAGCATTCAGAAAACTTCCAAACACTTCCATTTTAAATATGCATGACAAATAGGAGTTTCTCAAATTATTCACAACACATTAATTAATCACAGTAAGATTTAATTATTATAAAACAAATTATGGGTGATACATTTCATGAACTGCAAATACACCCTCACTTTATACACTGATAAAATTCCCTCCAAGTCGCTTATTTCCTGTGTCCTCCTAATTCCGAGGGGCCAGTATTAGTAGTTTTATTGGCCAGAAAATCCAGCAAGTAAGATCATGTTTTGATCGGGCATGGAGACACAAGGAAGCTCTGCACCCGCCCAACTTTCTACACTGCTCCTACCCCTTTGCATTGCAAACATCCAGCGGCTATACTGCACAGTCTCTCCTACCTCTGTTTACCACCATAGCAGGTGGTAAATTAGAGCAATAATCCACAGAGAATTGAGAAATCCATACATAAATTGACCAGGAAAAAGCAGGTCTGTATGATTATCCCCCTAATCTGTGGTGATTATCTTGTAAATGTATTGCACTGGCAGGGAGCCTCTGCTTTTGGTTCTGGTACATACTGATGCATAATTTGCAGCCTGATAGTACTGTACAACTTGTAATTAGGTCCTTGAAAAAAAGACAAATATAAATAAATAGCAAACATAAGACAAGAAAATTACACAGCCAATTAAGCACACAATTTAGTACAATGCTCTGGTAGGTTTGTGAAGTAGGCAAGACTAGCAGCAGCTACTGACATTTTGGTTGGGTAGAATATTGCATTTCTTGGGACTAGAAGAAGCTCAATAGAATTTTGAAACACTGTTTCTCAGCCCCCTTTAGAGGTTCACTGTCCCCAGGGAATGTGCCTAATAAGTCTAATAGATGAATTGGGCACGTATTGGCTCTGACCTCAAAATGAAGTTGCTGGTTAGTTCTGACTGTATTAAAACACATAGGTAACTTGCAATCAATTTATAAGGTTGGCATATGAGGTTAAAAGGGCCAGTCCTGAAATGGGTATTGAGCAGGAAGGATATTTTGAGACCACAGGGGTTGTTCAGCAACACTTCGTCTGTTACCCATAACTAGGGATTGGGGATGGGCCTGTGTTCACACCACTCTGGATGGAGAATTGATGGTTTCAAGGTTGCTGCAGGAGGCAGAGAGATCCCCTCTTGTTCAAAGCAGCCCATTTCGGTGAAGGGAAGGCTTTTGCAACATTGTTGCTTTCCATTGTCTACAGCACCCCTTCTGAAGAGCTTATTGGCATTCTGTGTAAGCTCACCCTTCAAGGGACCAAAGCAGTTGAAAATTGCAGGATTAGGTAGCTAGAAGGGACAGATGTTTACCGTTGTCTTTCCAACACTTCAGGGTGTTTTTATTACATATGCTTAGTTTGTAAAAACAAAATGTAGTGGAGTAAAGCTTAGAAGTCCACCAGTGGCACCTCTGAATGGCAGGATTGCAAATTTCCATGGCTGCCCCAAATTGATTCCACATTATGCTTTATTTTTGCCCATCACTCTATGGGCCATATTTACAAGAAAGTAGCGCATCAGCTTTGATGTGCCACTTTTCCTGCCCCTCTCAACACCATGTGTGTGCCGTATTTACAATAATTTATGACGCTATTGTGATAGTTTGCAGGACGAGAGCCATAAATTGTGGCGCTCATCCTGCAAAGAATAAAGAGGCTCATTCAAGGTAATGAGCGTGTTATTTTGATGCCTGCCTTAGGCAGGCGTTATAAATGATGTTAAAGATGGTGCAGTGAATTTTTGTAGATTTCACTGTGCTTTTTTTACGGGCCTTTCTGTGTGGGAACGCCGCCCTTGCATACATTTTTCTTGGCGCAGGCAAAATGTGGTGCAAGGAGTTACAAAGTGGCGTATTGCGCCACTTCATAAATATGGCAAGGATAATGGCCTCCTTAAAGCCACATTAGTGTAAAAGAAATTACTCTAGTGTAGCACCAACAGGTGCTGGCCCTCTGTTTCCTGCATCTGTATCTTGCAGATTCCTTTTTATCTCTGCCGCATGCTGTGATTCCTTTTTCCAATCTTTCCCTCCCCTTATTTCTGTCTTTTCTACCTTCCTCATTTTTACACTCAGCAAAAGTCCGATGATAAAAAATAAGTCTTGGCCCCCAAAAATGAGTGGTACTGACCACCACCACCAGTATGAATTAAGCATTGGTTCGGGAAATAAAACATCTTTTTTTTGTGGCTCGCTATAGTAATATAAGTATGACCTTTAGCATGACATTATTTCAAAGGCTTTCTGACATGAAGGAAACAAAGAGCAGAGTGCACACCTTTGAAGTAGGATGAAACAGAGGCAATAATCCTCTGTGTGTTCATGCTTTTGCAACGTGTGCGAAGGAAGGTAGGTGGGAGTGCTGGTGTATATTAGAAAGTCAGACTAAAAGGTACCCCGAAATGTAGGAACATCAAGGAGGAACAACGTGGTTACAGTTCTTTTTTTCAAAATGGTTTGTAATTATGATGTCACAATGGAGGGATGGAAGGATGATTGTTGCTGATACTGATGCGCTGTCTGCACTTGATGGTGTGTAACTAAAAGTGCATCAAATCCTAGGGAAAAAGTACCAAATCCTACAAAACAAACTACTGAACCAACCTGTAAGACCCTCTAAATGCACTTGGTGCTTTAAAATATACCACATACAGAATGGCCTGCAAGTTGTTTGTTATTTTCCATTGCTTTGGCACCTTCACAGTATTTCTGTTTTTCTGCCTTTCAGCCTGGGGCACCTGTTAATGTTTATTGATTTTATTGGACAGTGTTTTTAAAGGTTTTGGCAGTTCGAGAGCAGAGGCCATTTTTTACCTGCGGTTCCTTTAGATGTCAATTTCCGTTTGCAGTTTTTGTAAAAATAAATAAATACACAAAGCACATTTTAACCCTTAGATTTGCAGATCAGTGTTTTAATAGTTTGGCAGCTACTGCTTCTACTTCTAAGTCTCATAAACCAGTTATGACTCTAAATCCATTCTGCTGTTCCAGGAGCTGTGCAGTGCCTGCATGAACAATGGCTCTTTCAGTGATTGCTTTATTGAGGCTTCTGAGTGATTAATAGCTTCAGAATTTCTGAAAAAGTTGTATTTTTAACTACAGCAAGTACCTCTGTGCCGCCCATCTTTAGTCCCTCTCAGTTAAGAGTACAGTGGATGTGGTATGTGGACACGGGCCATGGGCATCAGGTGCAGAGTAGCAGGACTTACAGATCTGGGCAGTTCTGGAGTCCTTATTGGATGTTTCTTCATGGACAGGGCCACTGTCCACAGAAGATCTTGGTCCTTGGGTAGGCAGGCCGTCCTCTAGGGGTTTGCAGAGGCTGCTGATCCTGCAGGATGCGTTGTCTTTTTGTAGCAGGAGTCTTGAATCTGCAGTGATAAAAAACGAGTACACTACTCCAAGCAAAGCAATAACGCCAGGAGACCTGTGATCTCAGGAGCTAGAACCCTCAAGCATCACATTGGATGGCTAGCATCATCATTGGGAATTGCTCCTCACTAGGCTGGCACTGCAATGCCTAGTGGGCACTCCAGTGCGTGGGTGCTCTCAGCCAAAATAACATGATGCTCAAAGTCACCACCAAAAGAGTGCAAAAAGAAGTTAAAATTGGTTACTCATCCATAAACCACCATCATTTAATCAGACTAAGATAACATGGATGAAGACCAAGATTAAAAAATAAGGAGTCGAAAGAAAAATGAGGATAATGCTCAAAGTCTTTCTAAGGTGAATGATCTAATCAAGGATCCTTGAAATTAAAAGGACCTCAATTTCACTGGTCGACATGTTTCGCGTCTATTGGTCCAGCCGGATCCATTGACGCTTCATCAGGACCTATACAGTTCGTTAGTGGAAGTGTGTATCACAAACAAGGATGCACAAAAATATATATCCATTAACTACAATTAAAGTTAACTGGTTGACACAGGTAACCTAGGAAACAAAAGAACAATAGACAAATGTCGAAATGTCGAATGAGTTACATAAAAGACTAAACAAGGAGCACCACACGTCAACATATGCTTACCGATCCCTAGTCGAGATCAGGCTCCAATGGGTGGTGCATTTCAAAGACTCGTGGTGACGCTACATGTGATTAATGACAACAAAATGTTAGGTTGGTAGCTGAACCAAACAAGGAAAATGACATCTCGTTGTGCCAAAGTGGTCAATCACATAGGCAGTAATATTATAGGACACGAGGTAGAATAAAAAGTAGGGGAGGTTACTGCTGTAAATTGTCAACAACATTGAAACGTGACTGATTGATAAATTGAAAAAATGAAAAAAGTAAAGATCTATCAGTGGTCGATCTATTTATGCGCTATGTTGGATATTCCCCTCCAATGGGATATGTTTTACAAAATGCCAATTAGCTAAATGATCAAGTGCGAAAAATCAAGGTATATCGCCGGTAGAACTATTCTGCACAGTGTTGGATATTGCCCTCCAAATGGGATATACTCAGAGAAATATTGAATAGCCCATAAAAATCATAATGGAGAAAAACAATTAGAGAAAAAAATATAGGGTTGATATAGTGCATCTCATTCATAAACCCCGGAATTACAAATTCATAAGGTGAACGGGGTATGTGCATAGAGTGATCAGTAAGAACGGTGGATGGCGGTTAAATAGTAAATACCAATCCGCACCAAATAATGCTGTTCATGAAAGGAATGGCAGGTAAATTACTCACATATTCGTCCCTGGTTCAGCTTGTTGAACCTAGCTTTGAAGACGCGCGACCCGGAAAACAACCGGGTCGGACGTTGTCCGGGCTTTAAATGGAGTCAGCAAAGCCTGCACCCGAGTACGTCACTTCGTAGAAATAAACAAAGGACAACCGAGGGCCACGTCCGTGTCGGAGACGGATGATGGACTATTATGAAGGGAGCGTAATAGTCGTCCCTTTCAATCTTAATCGAACTGTGTATTGGTTGTCCGTATTGGAGGGACGCCAAAGTCTACCAAACGGAGTTATTTATCAGGGAAAGTAAAATGATGGCGAAATTAGTGGGTGGCTGGTAAATACTCATTATGTGGTGGCGCCCAAGATGAATGGGCTGCCACACCAGAAAACCAATAAAAATTCGTTATAAAACGAACAATAGTGAAAACGTCAAAAAAGTATTGAATAGCAAAGAACAAAACGTGCAACGTAGTTAGGCAGGTCATCATATTGGAGGGCACTAAATGAATTATAAATGGTGCTATCCAGAAGGCTATAATTAGTGGGGCAGACTAATAGTGACCTGACTAGGCAAATTAACATTTTAGATATGGCCCTCGGTTGTCCTTCGTTTAATTCTACGAAGTGACGTACTCGGGTGCAGGCTTTGCCGACTCCATTTAAAGCCCGGAGAACGTCCGACCCGGTTGTTTTCCGGGTCGCGCGTCTTCAAAGCTAGGTTCAACAAGCTGAACCAGTGACGAATATGTGAGTAATTTACCTGCCATTCCTTTCATGAACAGCATTATTTGGTGCGGATTGGTATTTACTATTTAACCGCCATCCACCGTTCTTACTGATCACTCTATGCACATACCCCATTCACCTTATGAATTTGTAATTCCGGGGTTTATGAATGAGATGCACTGTATCAACCCTATATTTTTTTCTCTAATTGTTTTTCTCCATTATTATTTTTATGGGCTATTCAATATTTCTCTGAATATATCCCATTTGGAGGGCAATATCCAACACTGTGCAGAATAGTTCTACTGGCGATACCTTGATTTTTCGCACTTGATCATTTAGCTAATTGGCATTTTGTAAAATATATCCCATTGGAGGGGAATATCCAACATAGCGCATAAATAGATCGACCACTGATAGATCTTTACTTTTTTCATTTTTTCAATTTATCAATCAGTCACGTTTCAATGTTGTTGACAATTTACAGCAGTAACCTCCCCTACTTTTTATTCTACCTCGTGTCCTATAATATTACTGCCTATGTGATTGTCCACTTTGGCACAAGGAGATGTCATTTTCCTTTTTTGGTTCAGCTACCAACCTAACATTTTGTTGTCATTAATCACATGTAGCGTCACCACGAGTCTTTGAAATGCACCACCCATTGGAGCCTGATCTCGACTAGGGATCGGTAAGCATATGTTGATGTGTGGTGCTCCTTGTTTAGTCTTTTATGTAACTCATTCGACATTTCGACATTTGTCTATTGTTCTTTTGTTTCCTAGGTTACCTGTGTCAACCAGTTAACTTTAATTGTAGTTAATGGATATATATTTTTGTGCATCCTTGTTTGTGATACACACTTCCACTAACGAACTGTATAGGTCCTGATGAAGCGTCAATGGATCCGGCTGGACCAATAGACGCGAAACATGTCGACCAGTGAAATTGATGTCCTTTTAATTTCAAGGATCCTTGATTAGATCATTCACCTTAGAAAGACTTTGAGCATTATCCTCATTTTTCTTTCGACTCCTTATTTTTTAATCTTGGTCTTCATCCATGTTATCTTAGTCTGATTAAATGATGGTGGTTTATGGATGAGTAACCAATTTTAACTTCTTTTTGCACTCTTTTGGTGGTGACTTTGAGCATCACGTTATTTTGGCTGAGAGCACCCACGCACTGGAGTGCCCACTAGGCATTGCAGTGCCAGCCTAGTGAGGAGCAATTCCCAATGATGATGCTAGCCATCCAATGTGATGCTTGAGGGTTCTAGCTCCTGAGATCACAGGTCTCCTGGCATTATTGCTTTGCTTGGAACAGAGTACTCGTTTTTTATCACTATTGTTGGGAGGTTGTACACTGGACCTGAATACTCCCGGTCCCTCCTCTCTTTGTTTGTGTCTTGAATCTGCAGACAGGCCGATAAGGCTGGGGTCAAATCAGTTGTCATCTGGCTTCTTCTCTGCTAGTGCGGCTCTTTAGTCCTTCTTCTTGTCAGGTCACCAGAAATCTGAAGAGCAAGGTTAAGGAGTGCCCCTAAACATTAGATTTAGGGGTGTTACAGGGGTCAGTGGGATGTAGCCAATGGCTACTGTCCCTGACGGTGGCTACACCCTTCCTATGTCAACTTTGGGGAGAGGGGCACATTCCTAACCCTATTGGCTATCCTCCTTCAAAACAAGATGGACGATTCTGCGGGCATGGGGTCACCTCAACTCTGGGCACCCTAGGGGTGGTCCAAGCTGAATAGGTCACTCCTTGTGTTGACTAATTTTCCCACCGTACCTGGTAAAGTGGGCTTTGGTCTGGGGGGGTGGGCATCTCCACTAGCTGGAGTGCCCTGGGGCAGTGTAACTAAAGACAGGAGCCTTTGAGGCTCACCTCCAATTGTTGCTGTTCCTGCAGGGGGGAGGTATGAAGCACCTCTACCAAGAGCAGGCTTTGTCCCCGACACCAGAGAGCACACAGGCTCTCACCCCATGGGGTCAGAAACTTGTCTATTAGTGGCAGGCTGGCACAAACCAGTCAGCCTTACACTAGAGGTTTGGGTTAAATACAGGGGTCATCTCTAAGATGCTCTCTGTGTGTAATTTTCAATAAATGCAACACTGTCATCAGTGTGGGTTTATTGAGCTGAGAAGTTTGATACCAAACTTCTCAGTCTTCGATGAGGCCATCATGGAGCTGTGGAGTTTGTAATGAAAAACTCCCAGCCCATGCACTCAATATGGCCATGCTGCACATGTCTAAGAATGGACTTAGACACTGTAGGGGCATACTGCTCATGCAGCTATGTCCTCACTTGTTGCTCTAAGGCCTGCTAGAGTGATGGCTTACTATGCGTCAGGCAGTGGTTTGTGGGCATGGCACTCAGATAGTTACTTTACCTTTTCCTCCCACCAATACACACAATCTGCAATAGTACTCTACATGTGTTTGGCGAGAGGTCCCCTAGGGTGCACAGTACATGCAGCTCTCCCTGGCCGCAGGGCCCTTGGTACTACTGGCACCTTGTACAAGGGGCCTAGACGTGTGCTAGGGGTGTGCCAAAACGTGGAAACAATGTGCGGTTTAGAGAAAGAACACAGGTACTGGGGCCTGGTTAACACAATCCCAGCACACCCTGAGTCAAGTTATCATCTGATATCAGGCAAAAAGTGTGGGGGGTAGCCATGCCAAAAGCTGCACTTTCCTACAGCCCCTTGAAGATGTAACACTCCCTGCTGAAGAAAAAAAACTCCAGCCATAGAAGTGGTTGAAAATATGCAGGAAATCCAGGGGAAGTGATAATGTTGGGGCCCTCACAACTTAGGGTGAGGATGTGAGGACTCTGTAAGTACCTCTGAAAGAAAGTGAGGATTTAGCTGAGTTGAATGCTTGTGGTCCTGTCATCCTAGGACCACTACAGGTAGGGATATGGACCAAAATGTTTTTCAAATAGCAGGTCCTCCCAAGGCATTATGGGATGCTCCTTGGAAGCAGTGAACATTATTAATAGTTGGACTTTCACTGAGCTGGGAGGGATGCACTACTTTTTCTTTTCTTCTGTTCAGGGTCTCAGGGCAGTGTCCAGTCCTACCAAAACACCCCCAGGAGCTTCATTGTTGAGCAAAAGGTCAAAGGTCACCATACCTTAAAATATCATAACATGGGCCCCATTGGGTCGAGTTTCACACTCTTGGGTGCATTTACTCTTGACGGTGAGTTCTTGCAGCAACACTTCTCACCTCTCAAATGGTGCAGTCAATGTTAGAGACTGGATTTTGGCAGGGGTGAGTGCACACCTATCACTAGCAACACACCCCCAATGCAGGATTGTGACAAGTGAAGGTCCCACAAAGTAGCCCCTGGCTCAACCCCTGATAGCTTGGCAATAGGCAGTCAGGCTTAAGTCAGGAGACAGGCATTATATTAAAAAATACATTAAATAAGTAAGACACAACACACAATAAAAATTCCACACCAATATTTAAAAATAGTAAATACTTTTACCTTTAAAATATATACCAAAACAACCTAAACCCAAGATGGAGAACCAGAGATCGGATTTTTTTTAAAAAATTAAAGAAAACTGGCATTTAGAAGCAAATAGTACTCAAAGGGAAGGTTTCACTGGACCGGGACACAGTCAAGAGTTCAAGCTGTCTGCAATGTAACACTTTTACACTTACTTCCAGAAGTGTTTCCTGATGCAGGAAAGTGGTCCACAACCCCAATCCAAGGTTCTAGAATCTCTGAGTTGCTCCTTGTGATGTTGGGACTACAATTTCCATAATGCACCTGTCCAAATCCTTGCAAATCCACTGGACACACTCCTGGCTGGGGACTTTTGTGGAAGTTGGTGTAGGGAAGCTCTTTTAACCTATTGGTTCAGGGAGTCCACTTCGGACTCATTTTAGAAGCACAACAAAGTCCTTCAGGCTGTGGTTCCAGTGTCCAACAGGTACAGTCCTTATGTGTGTAGGCCTCTGGGTTGCAAACCAGGGTTTCAGTAGGGTAGTCCTTCTTCTTGTGGTTTCAGGCAGCAGATCTGGATTCCAATACAGATCAGCCACCTTTATTCAGTCATCTTGGGGGACAGTCAATGGACATCCTTGTCCAATGAGCTGCAGTGTGCCACCCAAACGTATGACAACTTCCTACAAAGGGTGGCATCTTCCTGTCCCATAAAGCACTGCACTTTAACATTCCAAGATGGTTGATTTTCCTCCAAAAGAGTAAGATCTGGCTTAATAAACCCACCAGTATACCCATCTCCATTAATTTCCCCTCTGGACATCTGCAACTCCTTTCCTAACCCCATCATAAATCTGTGGGGTACACGAGTGAGAGGGCAGGCCTGACTGCACTTCTTTCTGATTGGTATCCTTTTGAAGTCAATGCTTGATTCACTCACCCCCCTTCCTGGTCTGTATTCATCATCTGCCTCCAGATAACCTCTGCTCAACGAAGACCACTTATCACCTCATCAAAGCAGCCTGGCTAATCCTGTTAGGGCTGACCAATCTGGAGAGACCATTAGCAGGCAGGAATTTGACTCACAGTATAGAAAGTCTCATAACTTATTTACTGTATAAGTTATGATAAATTCAACAATTGCAAATTGCCACATTTATCATTACCATTCATTTGAGTTCTTTCATGGCATTTTTATCGCTTTCCTAGCAATATCTAGGCTTATGAAAAATATTTCTATTATAGCCTATGGAACCATCTTTCTACAATGGGGGGAAATGAAAGGTGCAGCTTTTCCCTCACCAGGCTATATAAAACATATTTTATAATGTTCTTGTTTATAGTTACATGGCACCCTGTCCCGGGGTCATCTAGGGGAGACTTTGGGGTGACCTATACATAAAAATAAGGTAGATTGTTTCTTTGGAAGTACCCTTAATTCCAAAGTCGAATTTGCATACATTTTTCATTTTAAAGACAGTCTGCAAAGCTGGGCTGCCTTTAGAAATGACAGCAAGCACACAGCAGTGCACACTACAGTGCAGAACATCTACTGGGCCTTTACACTTCCCTGCCTTATTATATACAAGGGACTTATAGGTCTTTTGAATCCCCCCTTATCCTCTAATTCAATAGGGACTTACAGGCTCTGTCGTTGCCAGCTGGAATTATACCATTGTGCCATTTGACAATATACCATATATTCAGATCACTGGCCGTGGGCCTGTTAAGCAGAGTCAAGAGCACAGTCAGGGTCAGTTACCATCAGTACCATTCAGAAACATTGGGGTGAACATGCTAATAGGATGACTTTCTCAGAGTTCTCAAAATGCTCATACTTCTTGCTCCCTGTGCCAGTTCTCCTTTGATTCTTCTCACTTGGGTGTAGAAAAGTCAAAGGCTTTCCCTCATCTGGCCCTCAGGGGGCATAAGTGGGCCAGCCTCTCTGGCCCATGGCAAGACCCACTGGCCCTAGGATCAACTGGTCAGAGTACCTGGCCCTGAGTTGGGGTGGGGTGATCCTTCTTCCAGTTCTATCTGGCAGCCCCAGGATCCAGCAGCGAAATGGGTATAAATCTCCTTTATGCAAGAGTGTTTAAACGGGAGAGGAAGGTTCCACAAGTCAGGCTCCGCTGGCCAATCCCGGGGTGCCACATCACCTCTTCGACCCTGTTCCCAACCCTCCTGCACAGCATGCTTGGACAATCCAAAATGGTGTCATCCAGGAGCCACTGGTCACATTAGCTCCCAGGGTCTCAGCTTCACCCCTTGCTGACATCACTGTCAAGGACTTGCACACTAGAATTTCAAAGAGAGCCCTATGGTGGGTTGACTTCAGTTGTCTGGGCACTCTCCCTTGTTCTGTGGGCTTTGTCAGGCCCATCCTTGGTACATCATGATAGCTGGGTGATTGATACAGATCATTCAGCCCCACCCCTTTCCTTCTCAGTAACTGGGAGAAGTAGTGCTAACTGCTCCTTTTGTGTGGAGGCTGCCTTTGTTCTTGCTGCTGCAGAAAAAGCAATTACTGGCACTGCAGGGTGACACAAGGCCTGGGCTCCGATCCTGTGCTGAGCCACGGAACTATGGAAACTCTGGATGAGTTACAAATGTGGTTTTCTTGCACAGGTTGAAACTCCAAATTCAAGACATCAGCGGTCTCTGTAGTCCAACAGGAAGGGAAACTACATTCTAAGGCAGTTCCCTCCCTATTGTTATAATGGGGTGCCACTACAGTTAAAACTGTAAAGTCCACTGATTTTCCCTAATAGTGTACACTTCCCTTGTGAAACGTATCCCCGGTGAATAGCTAATCCTACGGAGTCCCCATTGCGCCAGGCTATCAGTGTGCTTGTACCAGCCTGTGCACAAAAGTAGTGTCTCACATGCTGCCTGTACGTGTGTGCACACTCATGTGTGCAAATGTTCACATATAACCAGCCAAGAGCCCCTTACCCTTGCTGTGTCACAGTGGCCTTATCTTAAAAGGCGTACACTGGTGATAAACATGCACAGTCCAATTGCCATGTGATTACTGTGAGTGTGACACCGGTAGGTAGACTCATCTACAGTAAAAAGTCCAAAAACCAGGTGATCAGAAAAGCAAAAAATCCAGGCTTACCGCAGCGGCAGAACCTAGCGCCACAATGATGTTTATGCCTACTGGCAACTTTTCCAATTAATGGCCTATGATACCCAGCCTGGTATAGCACGGAACTGTGCATGACTCAAGAGGGGGCATCTTGCAAACACATGCAGTTCTTTATCTTTGTTAAAGAATCTTCAATGACGTGTCTGATTAAAGAGATAATCTAGTAATGGTTTATAGTATTTAGTATTTCACCATTATGAAAGAATTTTCAAACATTTTCTACATTACATTATGCATAGTTGATTAATTAATTATTTATTCCACTAAGACATTGGTAGACTCATCTAAGAAAAAATGAAGGCACAAGTAGTTGTTCTTACAGCTTTTCTGTCTATGCCGCACATTTTTTAACTCCCATCAACCGCTCAGATACAGAGCTCAACAAAACATAGAACAAAATAACTTACAATGTACCAATGACTGGAGTCAGTATAAAATATAGTTTTTTTTTTTACTTCTGTTTCCAGAGCACACAGGAACTGCAGTAAGAGCTGTGATAGAAGCTTGCACTATATTAACCCAGAATTAGCTTATCTACTTAGCCCATGGAGAGAAAGAACAATTGTTAGATTATGAAACATAATGCACATTTACGTCTTGAAGCCTCTCCTTTTCTGTGATCTGAAGCACAGTCAAGTTTTTTTTTTCCTTTTTTCCATTCCACTTTCAGCACAAAAAAAAACAGACATTCAAAGAAGTCTGTTCTGTATACAAATCCCTTGTATTCTGAGTGCAGCAGTGATTCAATGAGGATGATTGTGGCACATCTTCAAGGCCTAAGGTAACAGCCTGGTACTGTAACCACTTGTGTCTGACTAAATTGCAACAATTACCAATGCTTTGCAGTAGTGCTCCTTTGTGAAGAAATATCCATGGACGTGTGCCTCACTCAAGAGGGACATCTAGTAATAGTTGGATCTGCCGTACCTATTAAAGGGCCTTTAAGTACCTCTGTCTAAATCAGGTCTAGTAACGCCTTGTAATATATGGAATATTTGCTGGAATCTAAAGTGCTTCATTTTCCTAACTCCAAAAAAATCCTTCATCCTTCCTGATGACATTTTGCAGCAACTGAAGGAAAGTGAGTGCTGGGCTCTATGCACAAACATCTTTCTTTTTATGTTGCAGGGTAGTTTCCAAAGCAGGTGAGACTTAGGGCCATATTTATACTTTTTGACGCAAAACTGCGCTAACGCAGTTTTGCGTCAAAAAAATTTGCGCCGGCTAACGCCATTCTGAAGCACCATGCGGGCGCCGTATTTATTCAATGACGTTAGCCGGCGTTAGCCGCCGGCGCTGCCTGGTGTGCGTGAAAAAAAACGACGTACACCAGGCAGCGCCGGCGTAGGGGAAAATGGAGTTTGGGCGTCCAAAAATGGGGCAAGTCAGGCTCAGGCAAATTTTTTGCCTCAACCCGATTTGCGCCATTTTTTTACGACGCCCAACCCCCATTAACATGACTCCTGTCTTAGCAAAGACAGGAGTCATGCCCCCTTGCCCAATGGCCATGCCCAGGGGACTTATGTCCCCTGGGCATGGTCATTGGGCATAGAGGCATGTAGGGGGGCACAAATAAGGCCCCCCTATGCCACAAAAAAAATTAAAAAAAATACTTACCTGAACTTACCTTAATGTCCCTGGGGTGGGTCCCTCCATCCTTGGGCGTCCTCCTGGGGTGGGCAAGGGTGGCAGGGGGTGTCCCTGGGGGCATGGGAGGGCACCTGTGGGCTCATTCCGAGCCCACAGGTCCCTTAACGCCTGCCCTGACCCAGGCGTTAAAAAACGGCGCTAATGCAGGTTTTTTTGACCCGCCCACTCCCGGGCGTCATTTTTGCCCGGGAGTATAAATACGACGCATATGCATCGGAGTAATTTTTTTTGACGGGAATGCCTACCTTGCATATCATTAACGCAAGGAAGGTGTTCACGCAAAAAAATGACGCAAACTCCATGAACTTTGGCGCTAGACGTGTCTAACGCCAAAGTATAAATATGGAGTTAGTTTTGCGTCGAATTTGCGTCGAAAAAAACCACGCAAATTCGGCGCAAACGGAGTATAAATATGCCCCTTAATGTCATGGCAGACACAAACATGTTGAAACACTTCTGTGGGTCAACATCGAATAGTATGACATGCAAAGTGAAGTATGAGCTAATGACACATCTTCTGTTTTAACATATTATTGTATTCCAGTTCATCAGACAGGTTTTTATGTGTGGGTCAGGAGAGACAGACTGAACACCGCCCGAGATGGGAGTGGGAATCAGGAGGTCAGGCAGTTCTGTAGGTTTAGGGGCATATTTATACTCCGTTTGCGCCGAATTTGCGTCGTTTTTTTCGACGCAAATTCGACGCAAAACTAACTCCATATTTATACTTTGGCATTAGACGCGTCTAGCGCCAAAGTTCATGGAGTTTGCGTCATTTTTGTGCGTGAACACCTTCCTTGCGTTAATGATATGCAAGGTAGGCGTTCCCGTCTAAAAAAATGACTCCGATGCATATGCGTCGTATTTATACTCCCGGGCAAAAATGACGCCCGGGAGTGGGCGGGTCAAAAAAACCCGCATTAGCGCCGTTTTTTAACGCCTGGGTCAGGGCAGGCGTTAAGGGATCTGTGGGCTCGGAATGAGCCCACAGGTGCCCTTCCATGCTCCCAGGGACACCCCCTGCCACCCTTGCCCACCCCAGGAGGACGCCCAAGGATGGAGGGACCCACCCCAGGGACATTAAGGTAAGTTCAGGTAAGTATTTAAAAAAAAAAAAAAATGGTGGCATAGGGGGGCCTTATTTGTGCCCCCCTACATGCCACTATGCCCAATGACCATGCCCAGGGGACATAAGTCCCCTGGGCATGGCCATTGGGCAAGGGGGCATGACTCCTGTCTTTGCTAAGACAGAAGTCATGTTAATGGGGGTTGGGCGTCGTAAAAAAATGGCGCAAATCGGGTTGAGGCAAAAAATTTGCCTCAGCCTGACTTGCCCCGTTTTTGGACGCCCAAACTCCATTTTCCCCTACGCCGGCGCTGCCTGGTGTACGTCGTTTTTTTTCACGCACACCAGGCAGCGCCGGCGGCTAACGCCGGCTAACGTCATTGAATAAATACGGCGCCCGCATGGCGCTTCAGAATGGCGTTAGCCGGCGCTAATTTTTTTGACGCAAAACTGCATTTGCGCAGTTTTGCGTCAAAAAGTATAAATATGGCCCTTAATTTGAGCTTTTTGGTGCTTCTTGGGCAGACATATTACGGCTAGTAATATTCTTTTCTAGATAGTCTGTGTCATGAGTGAGGTCACTTTACAAGTGTTTGGCTCGGTACACCTCTCATTGCTCCTTGATTTGCATTATCGTGAAAACAACTCAAGGTTGGTGAAGAAATGACATGGAGGGATTAAACGCATATGCAGCATACAGTTGTTCATAAGTAGATACAACAATGGCATGTTTTCACCTCAGATTTCCTAATGTTATTAAGGCAACTTGAGCTGTGCTCTCACCGTGAAATAATGGCACTTGGAATCAAATACTAATATTTGAATTTTTGGGATGCTTACAAAAGTCCAATTCTATAGTCCTCCAATAACTGTTTGAAATAAGGTCTGAGGTATGAAATGGTACAGTTAACATTGATATCCTCGTTGTCAATCTATTAAGTTTATGTGAATTTTTCATAGGTGTTTTAGTAAAATTACATCATGGCAAGCGTAGATTGTTTGCAAAGGGGATAATGTGCAAAAGCTTATGATAATGTGTTACTCAGTTTCCTGCCTCATTTTTAACGCACAGCAGGCTGCTGAAAATAAAACTGTGTCCCCACAATGGTAATTCTACACTAAAGAATACTACTACAGCATGTATCAGTAGTTTTGTAACAGAGAATTACTTATATTTTCTTAGTCGGATTGTCTTCTGAGTTATATGGTAAAATGTCAGGAATTGATGTTACCACACCCGATTCCAGTGGTAATTACCTTCTTTAACCCTGTTTAGCACTTGAGATGTCAACAATATATAGCTGGTTAAATGTCTCAGACAGGAAAAACTGGAATTGTGCTTTTCCCCAAGTAGTTGTATTCCAGAATCAGCTCTAACTCATATTACTGGCCAAATCAGAAGTCTCCGCCAATTGTGCCCTAAATCAGGAGCTGTCAAACACAAGTCCTGCTATGGGGTCTTACTTCCACATTTACATTTGTTCTTTATATGATATCTTAGGAGGTGGGACATTTTTCTTAACATGATAAACTATGGAAATGCTGGTGATCCAATGAAGGGCTCTAAAAAGGGATCAGAAAATTAAAACTTCTCTATCCATAACTGCAGGGAGGGAAAGCGTACATAGATATATAGGGGTTGTGGCATATATATTGCTTGAGACTGGAGATTCCAACAGTCGAGTGAATAGGAGAGATTTTCAAAGGATCGGCGTAAGTTTATTAAACTTTCTTTCGGGTATTATTCTGGTATATAACCATTTAAAATCAGGATTAATAGCAATGAATAAAGGAGTTTGTTACCCTGGCTTCAGATAGTTTTCAGATAATCTTAAAATGGTCCTTCCTCGCTTGACAAGGAGGTACGAGTGTTATTTGCAGCAAATGACAGATTTAAAGTTGTCTTTTAGTGAAAATCCTTAGCAAATCAGGCAATATGTTTGTAAATGTCGAATGGGGACATAAGTGATAATTCTGACAGTATTTGCAATACTATTACTACTACTAATACTACCCTTGTTAATAATATTAAGTAGATACAACAGCCATGCTCCTATTCTTTCTTTGTAGACTATAATATGGAATCAAACATGAGTGGTTGCATGGCCATCTCACCTTTGAGGTCTTCAGTAGCCTGCCAGTGCGTTAAATGCCAGCAGCACACGGCTCGATGGGATCAGATGCAGGACATGCGTTGCTTGGTGATGGTGAACTGTATGTTTTCTCTCTGGCCTCAAATGCAGCCAGTCACCTGCGGTCTTCGGCAGGCCACTTAAATGGGCAGTGCCAGAGAGATCTCACAAATAATGAGAACAAATGAAAAATACCAAAATACCCAACCTTGACAAACTGCCAGCCATCTAGAATGAAGACTATCCTGATCAGTGAGACTGAAGTTCTGAATTTGAAATGTTGTGATAATCATAGCAGTGTATTGTAGGAAAGTACCATCTTGCCTTGCATGTTACCCCCATTTTTACTGTATGTATGTTTGTTTTTGCCCGTGTCACTGGGATCCTGCTAGCCAGAACCTCAGTGCTCATAAAGTATGCCCTGTAAGTGTTCCCTGTGTGGTGCCTAACTGTATCACTGAGGGTCTGCTAACCAGAACCTCAGTGTTTATGCTCTCTCTGCTTTTAAAATTGTCACTGCAGGCTAGTGACTAATTTTACCAATTCTGATTGGCACACTGGAACACCCTTATAATTCCCTAGTATATGGTACCTAGGTACCCAGGGTATTGGGGTTCCAGGAGATCCCTATGTGCTGCAGCATTTCTTTTGCCACCCATAGGGAGCTCAGACAATTCTTACACAGGACTGCCACTGCAGCCTGAGTGAAATAACGTCCACGGTATTTCACAGCCATTTTTCACTGCACTTGAGTAACTTATAAGTAACCTTTATGTCTAACCCTCACTTAGTGAAGGTTAGGTGAAAAGTTACTTAGTGTGTGGGCACCCTGGCACTAGCCAAGTTGCCCCCACATTGTTCAGGGCTAATTCCCCGGACTTTGTGAGTGTGGGGACAATTACATGTGTGCACTACATATAGGTCAATACCTATATGTAGCGTCACAATGGTAACTCAGAACATGGCTATGTAACATGTCTAGGATCATGGAATTGTCACCCCAATACCATTCTGGTATTGGGGGGACAATTCCATGCATCCCCGGGTCTCCAGCATAGAGCCCGGGTACTGCCAAACTAACTTTCCGGGGGCTTCTCTGCAGCTACCGCTGCTGCCAACCCCTCAGACAGGTTTCTGCCCAGTCCCAGGAAGGCAGAACAAAGGATTTCCTCTGACAGAGGGTGTTACACCCTCTCCCTTTGGAAATAGGTGTGAAGGGCCTGGGCAGAGTAGCCTCTTGTGGCCTCTGGAAACTCTTTGAAGGGCACAGATGGTGCCCTCCTTGCATAAGCCAGTCTACACCAGTTCAGGGATCCCCCCAGCCCTGCTCTGGCATGAAACTGGACAAAGGAAAGGGGAGTGACCACTCTCCTGACCAGCACCTCCCAGGTGAGGTGTCCAGAGCTCCTCCAGTGTGTCCCAGACCTCTGCCATCTTGGATGCAGAGGTGTGAGGTCACAATGAACAGTTCTGAGTGGCCAGTGCCAGCAGGTGATGTCAGAGGCCCCTCCTGATGGGTGCTTACCTTTCTCTTTAGCTAATCCTCCTCTGTGGGCTATTTAGGGTCTCACTTGTGGGTATCTCACCAGATAATGAATGCAAGAGCTCACCAGAGTTCCTCTGCACTTCCCTCTTCGACTTCTGCCAAGGATTGACCGTTGACTGCTCCAGGACGCCTGCAAAACCGCAACAAAGTAGCAAGAAGACTACCAGCAACACTGTAGCGCCTCATCCTGCCGGCTTTCTTGACTGTTTCCTGATGGTGCATGCTCTGAGGGCTGTCTGCCTTCACCCTGCACTGGAAGCCAAGACGAAATCTCCCGTGGGTCAACGGAATCTTCCCCTTGCCAACGCAGGCACCAAACGTCTGCATCACTGGTCCTCTGGGTCTCCTCTCATCCTGACGAGTGTGGTCCCTGGAACACAAGAGCTGGGTCCAAGTGTCCCCGACAGTCCAGTGGCCCTTCTGTCCAAATTTGATGGAGGTAAATCCTTGCCTCCCCACGCCAGGCAGTAATCCTGTGTACTGCGTGAACAGCAGCTGCTAGGGCTTCTGTTCACTTTTGCAGGACTTCCTTTGTGCACAGCCTAGCTAGGTCCCAGCACTCCGTCCTGCATTGCCCAACTCGCTGAGTTGGACTCCGACCTCGTGGGACCCTCTTTTGTTGCTCTGAGTCGACTGTCAGCCTCAGATCTTCTAAGTGCCTATTCAGGTGCTTCTGCGGGTGCTGCCTGCTTCTGCATGGGCTCTCTGTGTTGCTGTGCGCCCCCTTTGTCTCTTCCTCCAAGGGCGACCTCCTGGTCCTTCCTGGGCCCTGGCAGCACCCAAAACCCTCAACCGCAACACTTGCAGCTAGCAAGGCTTGTTTGCGGTCTTTCTGTGTGGAAACAACTCTGCATCCTCCAGCACGCAGTGGGACATCATCTGACCAAAGGAAAAGTTCCTGGCACCTTCCATTCTTCCACCCGGAGGCAGCCCTTTTGCACCTTCATCCAGGGTTTAGTGGGCTCCTGCCCCCCCTTGACACTTGCGTGACTCTTGTCTTGGTCCCCTTCCTTTACAGGTCCTCAGGTCCAGGAATCCTTCTTCAGTGCTTTGCAGTCAGTTGTTGTCCTTGCAGAATCCCCTTACTCGACTTTATTGTCTTTCTGGGGTAATCGGATAACTTTACTCCTACTTTTCAGGGTCTTGGGGTGGGGTATATTGGACACCCTCAGTGTTTCCTTACACTCCCAGCAACCCTCTACACACTACACTAGGCCTGGTGTCCATTCGTGGTTCGCATTCCACTTTTGGAGTATATGGTCTGTGTTGCCCCTAAGCCTATTTGTCCCTATTGCATTCTATTGTGTTCTACATTGTTTGCAGTACTTTTCCAGCTGTTTACTTACCTGATTTGGTCTGTGTGTGTATATTTTGTGTATATTACTTATCTCCTAAGGGAGTATATCCTCTGAGATACTTTTGGCATATTGTCACTAAAATAAAGTACCTTTATTATTAGTAACTCTGAGTATTGTGTTTTCTTATGATACAGTGCTAAGTGATATAAGTCATATAGTAGGATCCTTGCATGTCTCCTAGTTCAGCCTAAGCTGCTCTGCTATGGCTACCTCTATCAGCCTAAGCTGCTAGAACACTTATAATCTACTGATAAGGGATAACTGGACCTGGCACAAGGTGTAAGTACCACAAGGTACCCACTATAAGCCAGGCCAGCCTCCTACATGTATTTATCCCAAAACAGGATGTGATGGGTGAAGGGGGCATAGAGGTACCAGGAGGGTTAAGGTTGTGGAGAGGTATTAAGGTTGTAAATAGCCGGGATGAAGTTATTTTGAAATCAAGCAACAATCCTGAAGCTGATTAAGTCTATCCAAGTAATAAAGTCACACTGATCTATTGTGATTTTACAAAAATAATTTTTGAAAACTTACAATAGATCAGTGATTAAAGCACATGTCATCAACAATGTTCCACCTGCAGATTACAACCCTAGTGAGATAGCTCAGGCTGTTGAATATCTGCTACAGCAGTAGCATGTCATCTTTAAGGTAGTAAACATACAGAAGTATTTTGTGTGTTGGTTACCTTTGAAGCCATACTACAAAAACAGAATGGAGTGGGAATTAGCTAGATGTTTTTGGAATATTACCAGACAGCAAATAATGATATTAGTTTACACATTTTTACATAAAAAAAAATACAATTTGACGTATGAGGAGACGTTATTTGCTAATTATCACACAATTTTTTGTCTTCAAGTGGTAAAACCGATTTTGGTCCTCAGGGCCTATATATTGTAGCCAGTCACAGCTTGAGAGAAGCAGAAGGGGCTGGGTGGCGTACGGGGGGAATTAAATGAAATTAAAAATAATGTAAAAAATGTAAAAAACACTTACCTTACTGCTGCATGTCACTCCGCTCCTCCTTCTCCTCGTTGCAGGCAGGCACAGTCTATGAGCCTGCCCTGCGCCAATTCTAGCTTTGCTTAGAGCATCATTAGGATTGGCAGGGAGCGCTCAGCCAGGGCGCTCCCAGGCAGACTGGAAGCCTGTGCAGGCTCTCTCCAGCCCAGCAACACCCTGTGCACATATGAGTTTGGCCGTCCAGCCAAGCACACATGCACTCTGAGGGGGAGTGCTGTGCTCTCCTTCTCTGTGCTCGTCACCACTGTGGCCCCACCTCTTTTAAAAATAAATGATAATAAACACATTTTATTATCTTTTTTTTGGGAAAAGGTTTGCACCTGCCGCTGCTGGCAGGGATCCAACTCTCCTCCGCCCTTATGGAGGAGCCGTCCCTGATTGTAATGGCTGGGACCTCAAAAGGCTTTTTTTGTCCTTGTTATGCATACAGTCGGCATCCTTATGTTACAGAAGGGGCCTGTGAGATTTTTGTGGTCTCTACCGTGATATTCATTGAACTTGCACAGGCTTCACACTAGCAAAATGTCACACGGCATTACTTTTTTGCTTGAGGGTCTGGCCCCACACAGATGAGAGAACACCTTTGTATTAGCATTCAAATCTTAATACTGATACATGTGTATGACAAAGAGGCATTTTCAGCAGATACACTAAATGAGCTCCACCTTAGATGTAAACAGTTAGTGTGCCCCTGAATAATACCCTTTGAGATGGGTATGCTGTCTGCAACGTCTGCATCCATTCTGTAGCTGATTAACCTGCCTTTGGTGAAAGCAGAAACAGCACTTTTAGGGCCAACACTCTCCATCTTTAACTTCAGCACTATCTTGATGGCAAGTGCAAAAGTTCACTTCTCCACAGAAGAGAGATTTTTGTAATCAGATGCTCCAAAGAGAACAGCTTTCAAGGGTGTATTTGGGTGAAGAAGGTGACCATGCAAATATGTTAAGGGAGCCAAGTCTGAAATTTTGAAAGTCTATATAGGTACATTTGAATCAGTTAATATAAATGATGAGAGGTAAGAAACTGCTGGACACCTAACATGCTGCCTAATGTACCGCCCCACAGTCCAACAATAGAAAAATGTACATTCTGTTATTTGGCAGACTGTTTTTTTTTTTAGAATTTAGAATAGCAATTATTTAAACCTGTGGCCAATAAACACCTGAGAGTCAGGATTGTTTGTCTGAATTGGGACAGATGGAAATGATCAAATATGTGCCATGGAAGGGCCTGAACACATTCCCTACTCCCATTTCCCAAAACACATAAAAATACAAGCATAACAGCTCTATCCTTTGTCATGGGTGATAATTTTTGCCAAGCCTGGCTTTCAGCAAGGAGCACGGTGCATTCAGGGATGTTTATTCCCATTCCTGTGATGATGAAACTTCTACACCGAAAACTACGAGGTCCAGAGTGCAAAGTGCCTTTGACTAAAAATCTCAGGGCACATCTGAAGAATGTTGTGAACTTTTGTTCTGCTCTTGCCGTCCATAAAAGCAGAAGGGTCTCCAAGTGGGGTCATTGTTTTTTCCATCCACTTCTGCCCATTACAATAAAGATGTCTTGGGATTTGGGTCTAGATTTTTTTAACACTTCGCAGATGGTTTACATCACAAAAATGATGCAAACCAGTGCAACATGTTATTTTGGTATATATTTTCAAGTAAACTGACATAGAGAATGAGCCTGTGCTTGCCATGCAGTGAAATGTCTGCAAATCATTGAGCAACGCAAAAGGATGATGGACGGAGTGCTGAACAATGCAAACACTCACCCCAGTCACAGATCTGGGTTTAATCCATCATTCATTTGCTCACCATACCACCCCAGTTTGGACCCAGCCATATACAAATCAGTGTTGACCCTGTTCCTAATGGGAACAGTCAAGCCTGAACTGCCAGACCAGGTCCTCCCTGGACTGGAAACAAGCATCCTAGGACCGGTTTCAGGGTATCACCCTTCATCAGCCAGGCTAACTTGAATCCAGTGGCACCGTGAGCATGGAAGGGGGGATTGGGGAGTCCTGCAGTGATGACAGGAATGAGCATTCCTGTCTCTAGTATCGTTACCACCAAGGATTCTGTGGTGGCAGCCCCTGGTGGTAAGGATGCTCAAAATACCACAGGCGGTGTTAGGTGGACCACAAGGTCGAAGGTGGGCAACCTCAGGACAGGCCGTCCTACCCCCCTGGCCGTACAGGTAGTGAACTGGCAGCAATACAGCCAGTTTAGTTCCATTGTCATAATTTGACGGTCCTGCACCGCCACGCTGTCGGTGGTCAGGCCGCCACCGTGGCGTGGTGGAGCAGGACCGCCAGGGTCATGATGACCCCCTATATGTTTCAGGAACAGCAAGAAGCAGGATGACTGGTCTTCTTGAAATTACAAACTAGAAGAATGAGTTTTGCTAAACACAGGAACAGATTGTAACTTTCCAAATGTATATGGAATTTTTCAGTCACTCAGCCATCCAGCTGTTTTGCTGCAAAAGAAAATAGCCTAGCTCTGAAGAACATTACATCATAATAAAGTAACACTCTGTACTCTACTGTCTTTTTGTTGCCAAATTTTCATTGTACAAATACCACTTACACACATACATCTGGGTTCAAATCTGTATTATTAAGCACAGTACACTTAAGCCCCTTGATATTAATTTTTTGCTGGTGCCTGGTCTCAAGATAATTGTTTAGAATAAAGAAAGATAGAAGAAACCTCTTAACATTTCACTTAATGACTTTCAATGAGTCTAAGTTAAGTGCCCAGTAAGGGTTGTGGTTGAGCACTTTGAAAATAAGGAAGTATGTGTAACCTGAGTGGCTGCCCAGAAGCAGTTTCATCTTAAGGATCTTGGGGATCCTGAGCAAGAAATATTTGGGGTCCAACCAATTAGAATTCTATTACCCATTTCCTGTTAACTTAAGCCTGTATTATGCTGAACAATAAGGAATACTGAACAATAAGAAATGATGTGTTAATTTTAACAGGATCACACAAAAATAGTTGCTGCTTTGGCCCCCTAAATACTTAAAATGACAGATGGTAGAGAGACATAGTCAGAGGTAGAGGTAGGCAGAGACAAAAAGAGGTTTAGATAAAGAAATAGGCTGAACAGAGGTCAAATAGAGAAACAAGTTCTTGGAAGAGTGGGGGTCCTAAGCAAGTGCCCACTTTTCCCAAGCCTTAAAACTTCTCTGCCTACACCTCTGTGATAGAATATTCTGAATGGGTTGGAGAGACGAAACAGGTCATGTCTTCGATAGAACTGCCTGATCTCTCTGTTTTAGCAAATAATGACCAGTGAATAGAATTAGAGATCACACATTAACAAGGACTTGTTTCAGTAAACTGAACTTTGAGGCACAGCTTTGAAAAGAAGTTCCTTTCACCAACACTAAATGCAAATGAAGCAGGATTTACTACAGAATATCAATAGTAGGAATATCATGTTACCTTGATGTAATAGACAAAATATTGGAAGGTAAGTGCATAAAGCGGAAGTCTAGATTTACCTTTCTTAACTCCACCTCTGCATACCTTGGAAATATGTATATATTGTCAAGGTACATATATGTGAGGATAGGTATACAAAATCTATAATTGACATTAAGATCCCACAATATTTCCTACTCGATATTCAGGGTCCACACTGTGAAGCAGAGGTAGCTGAAATCTGTCAGGCCAGTGGAGATGAAAAAGCTGGCGAAAGTCTATAAGCCACAAAGATAGGATAAGATGCATGAAAACGTATTCTTGGTCTTTAGTGAAGGTTTGAGTCTCAGGCCCAACAATGTAAGTTGGAGATTAAACATTCTACAAGGCTTCTTCTAGGACCTTATTGAGCACACCCAGGGTAAAATAAGATTTTCTTGATGAGGATCAATCAAGTGAAGAACCATGCCACTTGGGTGGACGATTGTCCCACACCATTGACAAGAGAATCCTGTCTAGGTTCTGTATCTTTGTCAATATGTGAATGTTAATAATTGAGGACGCTCTGGCCTGTTGTACTGCAGTGTGGTATAGGCCTTGTAAGGAGTGTGTTTGAAAGATCAATTACTCAAAAATGTTCTCAGTACTCCAGACATTGAACTAGGGTAATCTCTTCCATCTCCAGCTACTGCAGCCTCACAAGAGCCAAATGTCAGAGTTTCCTACTACCCTCAGTTCTGTGAATTCTAGCAGTAAATGACCTAGTCAAAAGAAAAGACTTGAGGAAGGAGTCCAATGTTCTAATAATAAATTAAATGATGAACTGAGACAAGTAATATGAGTTGAATGCAAGTAGAGGCAAAAACCATAAAACTAAAATCTGATGCTACTCCAACCTGGAAGAAAAAGGTACACAATTAGCCTCTATGAGATAAAAAGCTCCTTTGTCTGATCTTAAATAGACTCTCCCCAAAACCGTTTTGGCATTACCAAACATTAGTCTGGCCTTTTATTCAAACCAGAGGCCATCAGGAAGACATGAGGATGTATCCAAATTCTTTGCTGAGAAGATTCAAATCATTTTTGAGATTCTTACTAGATGATCAATCCCCATCAGTGCTCCCTAAGAGAAATGATTGATGTGGTCCTGAAATATGCATTACACATGAATACTATTTACAAACATCATCAGTTACAAGGTCTGTTACAGAAGGTACATATGGTATATGACAAAAGCTACACACCAATGACCCTGTGTCATTTATGTTATCCAATGCCGACCACAAGACTGTCAAAAGCAATATGTAGGGCCAGGGACTGAAAACCTGAATAATTTCAACCAGTGACTATCCTCTCATTCTTTGTGAAATAAGTAAAGCATTTACCAATGTCATCAAAGGATTTTTGAAAGGCAAACCCACGAATGAATGAAAGTAATGGGCATAAGGTGTGCATGGTTAAATGCCCACATTGATACCAACACATCAAGAAAGCAGTGCTTGCGCACTGCTACACGCAACCTTATAAAAACCAGGTTCTGGGTCACATTTCAATAACAATCTATCAGATGGTATGACTTAGTAGTAGCTGAACTTTACCTAATTAACTATGAATATATCACAAATGCAGGCTAAGTCTGCTTTTATCAAATTTAACTGCATTTACCAGTATCAGTAAGGGGTCCCTATAATAGCTTTGGCTCCTTCTGCTTTGTGACATCCCTGGATCCATGGTCAGACTGGCTACTGTTGTTTCATTCTAAGCACACAAGGCAAAAACCATTGGTTTTAAAGTATGCTATAAGGATACTTTAAAACCATTTGTTTTGCATTGTTTATTTAAAAGCACTGCAAATGGGAAGTTGGTAGGGAGGTCTCCAGCAACAAAACAGGCCCCCAAGGCAGTGAAACCATACCCCACCTTGCCAGCCTGGATCTTTCCAGTGCTTACTGTGTAAAATAAAATAAACACTGGAGTACAAACATTTTCTTAGGAGCTAGCCACCAGCACTGCTGAAAGCTAGGATTGCTGAATACAAAAGCTTCCTGGCTATATGTGCTTCCCTTATTTCCTTTTTTCATCACCCTTGTTTTGCTTCTCTAATGACTGAGATGAAACCCTCATGCACTGGCAAAAAATCTCTGGAATGCACTTCTTAGTCTGAAGAAGACATTTATTAAATCACTCTGCAAGGTTCGTAGAGGAAGATTAGCATACTGAAAGTACGTGTTTAAAAATGGCCACAGCAATGAAATAAAACATGTACAACTGATTCTCCACTGCAACATACATATCAAATGTGTATGTATATATAGAAAGAACTTTGGATTACAACTATATTGGTCCTTTAAACAGTACCTGGTTGGATGAAGGCACCTCCAGTGCCTAGAAGGCGAACAATGGGGCCCCCGGCGCTCCTATGCGCAAAACGGGGGCCTCCCTTATACTATGGGGTCAGAGGAGGGCGACATGCACCTCCTCTCTTTTATAGAGGGGCCCCTCTGGGGACTGTGATTACTGGGGGCCTCCCAGGGCCTCAACCGGCACTCACGAGGGGGGCCAAAGCCAGCAAAAACAACTTAGGGCAGGAGGGGGGCACCACGCACCCCCTCCAATTTAATGACAGGCCCCTCCCGGGACCTGCGATCTCTCGGGCCCCCCCGGGCCTCCACTGGCCCTTCCACCAAGGGGGGGGCCCACAGTAATGCCCATTTTACCTAACAGCAGAAAAGGAGCGTCCTGCTCCTAACACAGAGGCCAGGGGGAAGGGGGCACTCCCCGCGCCTTCCCCTGGTCCTGCCGTGAAGCCACAAGAAGATCGGACCCCTCCTGGGGCCTGAGCAGACACTCGCCTACACCCGATGCAGTGCACGAGTGTTCTTCCAGCTTCCCGGGCCGCTGCGGTGATCTTATTTAAAGGGCACAATGCAGAAAGGAGCCTACGAGCTCCCAAGGCTTCATAAGCGCGCTGCAATCAGCGCTATGGCAGCCACAACCACGGAGAAGCACCCCTCGTGAAGAAATGGATGCAGGGGTCAGGGGCCACAGCATCCTGCCCCTGGGGAGCAGAATCTTAAGACAAGGTCCTTAGGTGGAGGGCCCAGCTACAGGCCAGCACAAGGGAAAGGCAGCAAGTGGCAAGTCCTTCACAGTGACCAGGCAGGTCACAGGTCAGCACAGCAGCAGCAGTCCACGGCGGTTCCTGGTGAGTCCTTCCAGCCTTTGGTGTCCAGTTCCAAGATGATTCCAAGAGTCTCCAAATTGTGGGGGAAATTCCCCTGTACTTATAGTCAGTTCTTACAGTGTTTTACCATGGTAGGGAGAGGAGGTTCCAGCCAGTTACAACTGGTTCTGGGAGTGCCCCCCCTCTCCTTTCAGCACAGGCTCCAAACATCAGTGGGGGGTTAACGACCCTATTGTGTGAGGCCAGGGCACAGTCTTTACAAATTCAGGTGTGCCCCGCCTCTCCCTTCTCTCAGCCCAGGAAGACTATTCAGTTTGCAGATGCACCTCCGTGACACCTCCACCCTCCCTGTGTACAGGCTGTCTGAAAAGTATGCACAAAGCCCCAACTGTCACTCTGCCCAGACGTGGATTGGAGTCAATCTGCAAAACACCAGAGTCATAAGCACAGATAAATGTGCACTTTCAAGAGGTGGCATTTCTGTGATAGTAATAAATAAATACACCCACACCAGTAAGCAGCATTTATTATCACCATCATAACCATACCAAACATGCCTACGCTACCCCTCATAAATCAGACAATACCCCTTACACAACACCCTGCCCATAGGGCTAGCTACGGTGTACCTTAGGGGTGACTTACATGTAGTAAAAGGGGAGTTCTGGGCCTGGCAAGTAAATTTAGATGCCAGGTCTCTGTGGCAGAAAACTGCGCACACAGGCCCTGCGCTAGCAGGCCTGAGACAGGTTTGAAAGTCTACTTCAGTGGATGGCGCAAGCAGCGCTGCAGGCCCACTAGTAGTATTTAATTTACAGGCCCTGGGTATAGAGATACCACTGTACAAGGAACTTAAAGGTAAATTAAATATGCCAATTAGGTATAAGCCAATCATACCAACTTTAGATGGGAGAGCACCTGCACTTTAGCACTGGTCAGCAGTGATAAAGTGCTCAGAGTCCTAGAGCCAACAGCGAGAGGTCAGAAAAACCAGGAGGAAGGAGGCAAAAGGACTGGGGATGACCCTGCATATGGCCAAAAGTCCAACAATATATATATATATATATATATATATATATATATATATATATATATATATATATATATATATATATATGTATATGTATATATATATATATGTCACAATGCAACGCAGATAACAAGAATTAAAAATGCATCACAATGAGGCACGGGTAAATCTGCGTCATCTCCCTTCTTATCAGCATCAGATTGCCAGATCCTAGAATCGATCATGGAGAGAGAGAGATCAATTATTCTCACAGGAAGGATGACACACCTCAGCATCCTGAGCATGTCTGAAATCTGAGTCACTCCGCGGTTCACCTGGTCTCGGCCTATTATATACTTTAAACAAACCAGGGAGGAGAATTGTAGAAACCTCCTCCCACTCTGTAGGTTTATTATTAAAAAATGCTAGCTACTTCAGGTCAGTTTTGAAAAGAACACGTTGGGAATTGGCCAAGATCCCAAGCTGCCCTCTGTCAAAACAAAACAATTCCCTGCATACCATGAACATCATTCTAGTAAATTCTTATCAGCCTAAGCCCATCGTGAGAAAGAACATGCAAACATGCAGAATAAAAACATGAGCACATTGTATAACTTGGGCATGGAAAAATACTTGCAGCTTTTAACATGGCGGTGGCTAATGCTAAAATAAAGTCAATAGGCACAAAGAAGCTGGTGGTCACTTATGTGATGGTGTACTGCTAGGCTAAGGGCAGCATGGAGTCAGTGGTCAAAACACAAATATCCTTACAACCCTACAATTCATATTTTATTGTCTCATTGTCGCAGGTCCTTTTCGTATTCTGCAGCACGCATAGAAAGAGCAAAATGCCAGAAATGTGGGGGAAGGTGTCCATTCCTGCACATAAACAATCATTTCAAAATGATGCTTTGGCACTTCTGTGTATGTTGCATTTTGCAGCACACACAGAAGTCCCAAATTGCTATCAGTGATTGTTATGTGCAGGAAGGGACACCTTCCTGCACATAAACAATCAAAGCCCTCAACGCAGACATCCTTGCACAATGGTGCAAGGATGTCTGTGTTTGCACTAGGCAGCTCAATTTAGCGCCAGCGCAGGGGGAAACACGGGCATGTGCCATATTCTAGTAAATACGGCACATCCTTGCCTTTCTAAAGTGATGCAGCATAGCACTGCCAATTCTGGCGCAGCGCCGTGCTGTGTCACTTTTTAGTATGTTTGGCCCTAAGCACTCACCCTCACCTTGCAAATTCCATGATCCTCACTCCTCACCTCATTCTTTCTAACCCTGTACAAATAACATGCTGTTCTTCTGAGCTCTCTGAACTGTTCGTAAGATAAAGTAACACACAGCCCCCTATGTACACTAGAAAATTAAAACATTCAAATGAGATTGTGCTTTCGCCTTGGTTGTGGTACAAGCGAGTTCAGAAGTCTGTACAGTGTACCTCATGTCTTTGTACGCTACTCAATTTTCCAATGCTCTTTAGGTCAGATAAGATCTTTATAAAACTAAGTTATAAATAAATGAAAAGATAACCCCCCAGGCACCATCTCCTTTATATTTTTAAGCTGCTTGTGGCTTTTAGCTCTGCAAAGTACACCAGGATGTCTGGTTGAAAAAGCTTCTCCTTTTGTAATTGCTGAGCATGCATGTTGCACGTTGCTTGCTAAGGAGAGAAACATTTAAAGCACTTCCAATGAAGTGTTAGCTTTGATCATTTGAAATTCGCCTAGTCTCCTATTAAATTTGAAAAGGTTAAATAGGTTTGAGGATAGTGGAAGGAATGCAGTGTGCCCAGGATTGGGGGCATTTCTGAGTTTGAGTTGCTTGAAGAACAAGAAATTAGGGGCATATTTAAGAGCCCCTCGCGCCACTGGAGCATCACTTTATGTGACGCTGCAGTGGCGCTAACCTCTGTTCCATATTTACAAGGAGGTTTAACTCTACTTTTTGTGGCTTTATGCCTCCTTGTAAATATAGGCCTCTCCGATTCAGTTTTCTGCATCAGAGGGGCGTGCAATGGGTGTTCCTGTGTGCATTACACAGCAACACCCATTGGATTTTGACGCTTCCTCAGATTTACAAAAGGGGTGGTGTTAGCAAGGCGCAACAAGGAGGAATACTTTTATTCCTCCTCGTTATTTGCTTTTCCTGTGTGTGCTGCATTCTGCAGCATGCATAGAAAGAGTAAAATGCCAGGCATGATTGTTTATGTGTGGGAAGGTATCTGAATTGTGACATCTGTTACTATGCCTCTTTCACTTGTTAACAATTTCCATATTGAGTTCATACATCGTATTTAAACAAAGGGGTGTTTTTTTTAATGTAACCATGTGTCTTTATTATGTGTAGGTGTTTATGACTCCATTCCTCTCTCATAATTATGAGTTTACAAGTGAGTGTTAACTTATGTGGTTAGTGAAATATTTTTTACAATGCCTTCTTGGGTGATTGTAGGGATGATAGCTTTTATTACCTAACCCCTCTCTATGAGCTTGTAACCTATTTTACTTGCAATATTTTGAAACATGTTTTTTTCATAGATTTATATGTACCTACTTTTCCAATTGAAGCAATATGTGTCTGACTCATAAAAAGAAAATTTGGAAAACTATGCCTGGACAGTTTTTCTCTCACATTATGTAATATTATGCAGTTTAGAAATTCACAGACCTTCCCCTCTTTATGAACCTGACCTACCTTTCTAGGCATGGCCTTGAAAACTTTCTATGAATATCTTTTCTCTCCTTTCTTAGAGACATTTCAGCAATGCACAATTACTAACATGGTACAATTACGTGTTGAGATTTGTTTTATTTTTTCCTCTGTGAGGCAAATCATTTCTGTGTGCTAAAACCTCCTCTACATACCAACTAATGTTGGTAGCGTTCCTTTTGCCTTCCCACCTGTGAAAGGATTTAATCCTGCTCCTGATTATTTCATTTGAGTGAAAGTTTCAGATTGTGCATATCCATGAAATTATGTGTTTGTGGGTTTTCACAATCTTTGAAAGTAAACTACACCTTGGAATACAACCAATCTCCCTTTGCATGGATTGTAAACCCTCATAATGCTACACCATCATTGGCAACTTTATATATGATTAAAAGTGTATCAGACTGCAAAGTTTTTGTGAATTACTTTCTGTTGGCATCCCAGCCGTCATACATACATGTGCACATTTCTTGGGGAGCTGGGCTCACTGCATGAAGCATCCACAGACTGGTGTATGGTATGTGTTGGAAATGGTCCTTTTTGCAGGGTCATCCCTAAAGTTTTTGCCTCCTTCCTCCTATTTTTTTCTGACCTGTTTTGTTGGCTTTAGGACTCTGGGCACTTTACCACTGCTAACAGTGCTAAAGTGCATATGATCTCTGTGTAAATTATATTATTGATTGGTTTATCCATGATGGGCATATTTAATTGACTAGTCAGCCCCTAGTAAAGTGCACTAGGGGTGCCCTGGGCCTGTAAATCAAATGCTACTAGTGGACCTACAGCACTGGTTCTGCTACCCACATGAGTAGCCCTGCAAACATGGCTAAGACCTGCCACTGCAGTGTCTGGGTGTGCAGTCCAGCACTGTCAATTCAACCTGGCAAGTGTACCGACTTGTCAGACTTAAATCTTCCCTTTTCATACATGTAAGGCACTCCTAAGGTATGCCCTATCTATCTCATAGGTTAAAATGGGGGCTGCCTTTAAATATTACTAAAGTGCAGTTTCCCTTTGAGAGCAGATAGAAATTTTGAGTTTGGCATCTCTGAACTCACAATTTAAGAATACATCTGTTAGTGAAGTTGGTTTTTAGATTGTTGGTTTAAAAGTGCCACTTTTAGAAAGTAGACATTTTCTTGCTTAAACCATTCTGTGACTATGCCTATTTGTGGATTCCCTATCTGGGTCAGTTTGACAGTTGGGCTGTTTGTGAAGTCCCCTCTAGACAGTGAGACAAAGAGAGCTGGTGTGTAACCTGCATATCCTGATGGGCCATCTGTGCTAGAGTGGAGGGAGGCGTGGTCACTTACACCTGAATGGGCTGTGCCTGCCCTCTCACAATGCAGTCTCCAACCCCCTGGTGTGTGTCTCGGGCCTTACCACGGCAAGGCAGGATCTTTCAAACAAGAGAGACGTCCCTTTGAAGTTTGCCAACTTCAAAGGCAGAAAGGGGTATAAGTAGTGGACCCAAAACCCCATACTTTAGGTCTCTTCAAGATCACTTCTGGAACCAAGAGGAACCTCTGCCAATAATAAGAGCTGAAAAGCAGAGGAGAAGTGCTGCCCCTGCCTGTGACTGTGATTTATTGGGCTATCCTGCAGTTGCTGCAACTGCCTGTAAAATGGGACAAAGACTGGACTTTGTTGTGCATTCCTGCTTGTGAAGAATCTTCAAGGGCTTGAACTGAGCTTGCCTCCTGTTTTGAAGTCTCAGGGCCATCAAACACTTCCTCTACTAACATCTGGACTCTCTGCTGAGACGCCAGCCTTGCCAAGTGGTGTCCTAGCCAGTCCCTGGACATTTAAAAGGTGACGTTGGCAGACAAGAGCTAAAAATCCACACACAAAACGCTGTGTGGGGAAATGTTCGACACACCATCTGCAGCGCGGCTGATAAACAATGCGCCGATGGCCTCATGGCTAAAATTGATGCTCCACCTGCATCACGGCTGGGAGATCGAAGCTTCGTGGCTGGAGAAACGACTCACAACGCCCGCTTGTGTCTGATGATAACAACACAAACCTCATGCAGCGTAGCTTTCTAACACTGTGCAACAGGATTTTTATGCATCGTCCCTGGGCATCAAAGTCAACCTGACCCTGCGCGTATCCGCGGTGTCTCATATGGAAATTGATGCATCGCTCAGTGCAGCTTTATTTTTTACGCTAACCAGGTACTTTGTGCAAAATCATTGTTTTCATTGTTTTCTATTTAGTAAGACTCATTCTTTTGAAAATTCATATTTTGACTTGTGTGTCAGAAATTGGGTTTCTGGTTGGCTAGGTTATGCACCTAAGCCAGGCAGAACCCATCCACTCTAGTCAGAACATGGGAGTTACACGTCCAAGATAACCCCTGCTCACCCCCTTGGTAGCTTGGCTCGAGCAGTCAGGCCTAACCCGGAGGCAATGTGTGAAGCGGTTGATCAACACACCCAACACATGTGACGCAAAATGTACACCACAAAGTAAACACAACACTGAGCAATGTAAAAATAAACTGTATTGCACAAAACATAATTAGACCAACATTACATGTTAGTAATACCCTGCTACCTTAGCAGTTGTCAGAACGTTACACAAGTTATTAATACTCTTCAAGAATACACAGTTGTCACATTAGAAGACGTAAGTACTCAGGATTCTGCAACATAAGCAGTAGTCAGGAATTACAGTAAATAAATCTATGCACTTGTCATGAATACCTCGTAAATACCCATAAAAGGAACATTAGAGAACATCTCACAAGTCATAAAAAAATACATATGAGCATGTGATGCCCATAAAAGGAATACCAGCACATATATGTAGTTTCATAAAAGCAGGTAGCATACTGGGCTCACTGAGCCAATATATCCTAAAACGTGCCTGATTTGATGAAGAAGAGGCAATCCCCCTGCCTAGAAGAGGAGCATGGGGGCCCCTGGCGCTCCTATGCGTGAAACGGGGGCAATATGGTGCTCCTGGGGGAGAGGGGCGGTCTGCCCCCTCTCTAATACGGGAAACGGGCCCCTCCTAGGGCCTGCGATCTTGGTGGGGGCCTCCCTCAGCCTCCACACACCCTTCACAAGGGGTGGGGGCCAGGCAAGGTCCAATAGGCAGTTATGGGGGTAAGAGGAAGTGGCCTCCATCGAGGCCTCCCTTCCCCGTTCGTAGTAAAATGATGCCCAGTTTAAAAGGAGGAGCGTCTCCGGCTCCTATGGCAGAGACCGGGGGAGGGACTGTTCCCCTCACCTCCCCCCGAGTCCTGCTCCTCAGGGACGGTAATAGGACCCCTCCTGGGGCCCGTGAATACACACTGGCCCACACCTGATGTGGTGTGCGAGTGTTTCTGATGGATTTCCGGACCGCAGCGGTGATTCCAACAGAAGTGGAAGGCAGCTGGTGGCTTGGGGGTGCTCTAAGAAGTTGACCGTGCCCTGGAGGTACCGATAGCAGCATGCTTGCTCCGTTTACCTTTTTCACGTGCCCCGGGAGCACCGGAAGGTGCGCGATATTCGCACTTCTTCAGCAGATGACGCCCTGGCTGCGGCGATGATTTGGGGCATTTAAAGAGCGCTTTTCAAAGTGCTACGACCATATCTGTAGCCTGGGTTGTGGCAGTGATTCTCCAGCCAGTAGAGTGCTTCATAAAGCGTGAGGGGGCCAATTGTCAAGCAAAGCACTTTCCAAAGTGCTGCCCTGGGCATTTAATGAAGTTGGAGCACTCCTCGTGCTCTTAGATAATTACAGGGGTCAGGTGCCACGGCACCCTGCCCTTGGGAACAGTGAAAGCAAGAAGAAGCACAGGGCTGGTGGGCCCAGCTACAGGCCAGCACAAGGGTTGCAGCTGGTAGCAGTTCCTCCTAGTGACCAGGCAGGTCACAGGTCAGCACAGCAGCAACAGTCCAAGGTGGTTTCCTGGAGAGTTCATTCAGCAGCATCCTGCGACCAGTTTCAAGTCCCAAGAATGTTCAAAGTGTGGGGAAAATTTCCCTGTACTTATACTAAGTTTACAGTGTGTTTTACAATGGGGAGGAGAGGGGGTTCCAACCAGTAACAACTGGTTCTGGGAGTGGCCTTTCTCTCCTCCAGCACAGACTCCAAACATCAGTGGGGGGTAAACGACCCTGTTATGCGAGGCCAGGGCACAGCCTTTACAAATGCTGTTGTGCCCCGACGCTCCCTTCTCTCAGCCCAGGAAGGCTATACAATATGTGGATGCACCTCTGTGACACTTCCACCCTCCCTGTGTACAGGCTGTCCAAAAAGTATGCAGAAAGCCCCAACTGTCAGTCTGCCCAGACGTGGATAGGAGGCAAGCTGCAAAACACCAGATTCATAAGCACAGAAAAATGCACACTTTCTAGAAGTGGCATTTCTGTGATAGTAATAAAAAATATCCATACACCAGTAAGCAGCATTTCTTATCACTATCACAACCATACCAAAGACATTACACTACCCCTCATAAATCAGACATTGCCCCTTACGCATAAGGCAGGGCATTTCTAATGCAATCCTATGAGAAGGCAGCACTCTCAGCAGTGAGACACTAAGTTAAGCTGTTTATCACTACCAGGACAGGCCACGCAACCTGGCACATGTCCTGCCTTCTACATACATGGTACCCTGCTCATAGGGCTACCTAGGGCGTACCTTAGGGGTGACTTACTTGTACTAAAAGGGCAATTCTGGGCCTGGCAAGTAAATTTAGATGTCAGGTCCTTGTGGCAGAAAACTGTGCACACAGGCCCTGCGCTAGCAGGCCTGAGATAGGTTTGAAAGTCTACTTCAGTGGGTGTCGCAAGCAGCACTGCAGGCCCACTAGTAGCATTTAATTTACAGGCCCTGGGTAGAGGAATACCACTTTACAAGGGACATATAGGTAAATTAAATATGCCAATTAGGTATAAGCCAATCATACCAATTTTACAAGGGCGAGCTCATGCACTTTAGCACTGGTTAGCAGTGAAAAAGTGCTCAGAGTCATAACGTCAGCCAACAAAGGTCAGAAAAACAAGGAGGCAAAAGGCAAAAAGTCTGGGGAATGACCCTATAAAAGGGCCAGGTCCAACATTGTGTATGTTGGATCTTTGTTGTTTTGATTTTGTTCGATTTAGATAAATATTACCTATTTTTCTAAACTGGCGTGGTGTCCATTTTGTAGTATTTTCATTGAATTACTGTATGTATTGGTACAAATACTTTACACATTGCTTCTGAGATAAGCCTATCTGCTTAAGCAGGGGTTATCTAAGTGTGTTTCTCCATTACCTTGACTAGAGTGACGGTTTTGCTTGGACAGGGGGTAACCTGAATGCAACCTAAAGACCCCATTTCTAACACTATGGTGGTCATTATGAACACGGCGGGAAACACTGCCGACCGCCATGACAGCGGTGAACAGAATCCCGCCGTTGGCGGTGAATGGAAACTCGCCATATAATGAACGAATATTCCAACCCCGCCAAAAATTACCAGACCACCACTCCCCGTCATGAGCCTGTTGGTAGGAATCCCGGACCTCCCCACCCAACCACCAACAAGCACACCCATATCCCACCCTATAAATAATGATGCACAAATCACCTTGGCGGACAGTGGAGGCCAGACGACCATTGGTGGCTGCGCCGCCACGGGCGGCAAGTGGACTCAACGGCAAGAAGTGCACACATTGGATAGGCGTATGACCCACACACCTGACACACATTCAGAACCCCATAAAACACCTCAGACACACCCCACAATCCTTTGCAACAAAACCAGGCCAAAAAGATGGAGAACACCACAGGCAGACAGCGAACGCCAGCATACAGGAGACGCACACCAACCCACAGCAGAGCACTCTCACCTCGTTCCCAGCCCAGACACCAATCAGCATACTCACCATGTCATCCCCCAAACATCCACGTTTCACCGAAAGGAAGTTAAGGACCATGGTGGACGAGATCTTGAAGGTGGAGCCACAAATATTCGCGGCCAAGGTGCAGCACACACCCATCGCAAGGAAGATGGAGCTATGGCAGACCATTGTGAACAGGGTCAATGCAGTGGGACACCATCCACGCACCAGAGATGACATCCGGAAGAGATGGAATGACCTGCGGGGGAAGGTCAGGGGCATGGCATCAAGGCACCACATAGCAGTGCAGAAGACTGGCGGAGGACCGCCACCAACACCACCAGAATACACAGACTGGGAGGAAAAGGTACTGGCCATCCTGCCCCCTGAGGGACTCACTGGACTCACTGGACGAATGGACACGGGTAAGTCATCAACATCTACCCCATATACACCATACATGTAATGCATGCACCACCCCACCCCACCCACACCCACCAGGACCAACGTCCCACCCAGGCATCAGCCACTAAATCCACCCCCCCTGCATGATCACAAACCCACTAACAGGCCCACATCCCTACCCCTGTGCACAGTCACCTACCCCTGCAAGTACCCACAATCGAACGACACCCCCCACCACAATAAAACCCCAAACTGACGCTAAATGCAATGTCAACCTCACAAAGACACCCTGGAAGGCCACTGAAAGTAACACCAGCACAAAATAGCCCAGTCCTGTTCACCTCAAACATTCATGCAGCTGTAACAGACATGTTTATGTCCCCCAACAGGCACCACCACCCATGCACCCCTAACAGACAGGACAAGGAGTGCCAGGGGACCTCAGGGAGACAGAGCACCTCACAGGACACTGGTGAAGGATCCCTGGACACCGATGAGCAGGCAGGCCCCTCACAGAGTCCTGGACTCTCATCATGCCCCACCCAGGAAACCACTGTCACCCCTACCACCCAGTCAAGCCTAGCAGCCCAGGGCAGGCATTCCCACCCCAGTGTATCCAGGCCACAGACTGGTGGAACACCGGTACAGAGGCCACAGCCCCCCACTCCCAACATGCAGGAAGGAGAGGGCCCCAGTACCAGTGGTGCTGCCAGACCTGTGCAGGGGACACAGGCACAGGGGGCTAGGGCAAGTGCAAGGGTGGCAGTGGGCCAGGGGGGAGGCCACAGGATGGATGCATCAGTCCAGGACGTGATATCAGAGGTATTGGGGGCCTACCAACATACCCACGACAGGTTGGCACAGAATGTGTCCACCCTGGGAGCACAGTCAGAGGATGCAGCAGGAAAACCACCAACAGGCCATGTAGCAGTGGAAAGAGCACAACGCTACAATGGCCACCTTAGCAGGAGCACTGCTGCAGCTGGTCCAAAACCAGTCTGAAACCCACACAGGACAAGAGCCCCCCACAACAACACCGGACAACCAGCATCAGATTACCCCATCAGCAGAAACATCCCAGAAACTACCCTCACAGGAAACCCAAGGGCCTACCATGTCATCCCCTGAAGATCAACAGCAGGCACCCAAATTTTCCCTCAGGCCAAAATATGTCACTGGAACCCCAGCTAAGAACAAGGCCCCCTTCAAAAAGTAACTCAGCAACAATATGCACTGCAACCATCCCACCCAGTCACCAACCACACATTGCTATATGCAATATGAACTACTGTAAGACAAGATGAACCCATCAGTACTACCAACAAGGCTGCCACCATGTTGGTCTTGAGGACACCCCCTTACGACTTGCCATCACTGTAAATAGCACTATTCACTCACTTCGACCAATAAAACACATATTACACCTGTAACACTATGCCCTGTGTGAAGTTGTGAAAAAAGTGAAGTATGGATGTGTTGGACTTTTTGCCTTATGCAGGGTCATCCCCAGTCTTTTTGCCTCCTTCCTCCTGGTTTTTCTGACCTCTTGCTGTTGGCTCTAGGACTCTGAGCACTTTATCACTGCTGACCAGTGCTAAAGTGCAGGTGCTCTCCCATCTAAAGTTGGTATGATTGGCTTATACCCAATTGGCATATTTAATTTACCTATAAGTCCCTTGTACAGTGGTATCTCTATACCCAGGGCCTGTAAATTAAATACTACTAATGGGCCTGCAGCGCTGCTTGCGCCACCCACTGAAGTAAACTTTCAAACCTGTCTCAGGCCTGCTAGCGCAGGGCCTGTGTGCGCAGTTTTCTGCCACAGGGACCTGGCATCTAAACTTACTTGCCAGGCCCAGAACTCCCCTTTTACTACATGTAAGTCACCCCTAAGGTATGCCCTAGCTAGCCCTATGGGCAGGGTTCCATGTATGTAGAAAGGCAGGACATGTGCCATATTGCATGGCCTGTCCTGGTAGTGACAAACAGCCTAACTTGGTGTCGCACTGCTGTAAGTGCTGCCTTCTCATAGGATTGCATTAGAAATGCCCTGCCTTATGTCTAAAGGGTATTGTCTGATTTATGAGGGGTAGTGTAGGCGTGTTTGGTATGGTTGTGATGGTGATAATAAATACTGCTTACTGGTTTGTGTGTATTTTTTATTACTATCACAGAAATGCCACTTCTAGAAAGTGCGCATTTATCTGTGCCTATGACTCTGGTGTTTTGCAGCTTGACTCCAATCCACGTCTGGGCAGAGTGGCAGTTGGGGCTTTGTGCATACTTTTCAGACAGCCTGTACACAGGGAGGGTGGAGGTGTCACAGAGGTGCATCTGCATACTGAATAGTCTTCCTGGGCTGAGAGAAGGGAGAGGCGGTGCACACCTGCATTTGTAAAGACTGTGCCCTGGCCTCACACAATAGGATCGTTAACCCCCCACTGATGTTTGGAACCTGTGCTGAAAGGAGAGAGGGGGCACTCCCAGAACCAGTTGTAACTGGCTGGAACCTCCTCTCCCTACCATTGTAAAACACTGTAAGAACTGACTATAAGTACAGGGGAATTTTCCCCACAATTTGAACATTCTTGGAACTTGAAACTGGACACAGAACGCTGATGAATGGACTCACCAGGAAATCGCCTTGGACTGCTGCTGCTGTGCTGACCTGTGACCTGCTTGATCACTAGGAGGAACGGCCACCATCTGCACCCCTTGTGTTGGCCCGTAGCTGGGCCCACCAGCCCTGTACCTTTTCCTTGCTTATTGTTCCCAGGGGAAGGGTGCTGTGGCCCCTG
Source organism: Pleurodeles waltl (assembly GCF_031143425.1). Lineage (NCBI taxonomy): Eukaryota > Metazoa > Chordata > Amphibia > Caudata > Salamandridae > Pleurodeles > Pleurodeles waltl. Next base: position 376,703,533 of record NC_090437.1, on the reverse strand, counting down.
ACCCCTGTAAACGATCTCCACAACTTGCCCAAGGGCGCTCTTCTAATTGCTGAGGAGGAATCACCACTGCAGCCCAGGCTGCAGATCTTGCCATAGCGCTGTGAAAAGCGCTTTATTTGGAGCCCCCGGATGACCGCCGCAGCCAGGTTATTTGATTACTTCAGAGCGCGAGGATCGCGCTCAGCTCTGTGCCCCCGGGGCACGAGAAAATCAACACCGAAATAATCTGGAGCAAGCCTGCTCCTAGCGGTGCCCCCGGGGTAGGGATCGCTCCGAGGAGCGCCCCCGGGGCACCGGAAGGCCCTGCCTTGGGACAGAGAATCATGGGAGAGGCGAGAGGAGAGGAGGACGCCTCTCCCTCCTCGCCTAGAGAAGCCTCGGAAGACTTCGGTTGTCTGCTGAGCGGGCAGCAGCCTCATCGGAGGCTCGCCGCACCCCCAGATCCTTCAGGGCCCCTGCGAGGGCCAGCCTTGCAGTGAAGGGGTCTCCCTTTGTGAAAGGGCCGACGGAGGCCCCGGGAGACCCCAGGAGTTCGCTGGCCCCCAGAGAGGCCCGTTTGCATATTGGAGGGGGTGCGTTGCGCCCCCCTCCTTACTTGCAGGATTTCCCTGACTTGGGCCCCCCCTGGAGAGGGCCGGTGGAGGCCCGGGGGGCCCCCAGTGATCCCGGGTCCCAGAAGGGGCCCATCAGGTATTCAGAGAGGGTGCGTGCCGCCCCTCTCGGTCTGCAATGTTCAGGGAGGCCCCCGTTTTGCGCAGAGGAGCGCTGGGGGCCCCATTGTTCGTTTTAGGCACTGGAAGTGCCTCTTCATCAAGACAGGTACTTTTAAAAGGACCAATATAACCATAATTGTAGTTCTTTCTACAGACTTTGCTAATTGTGATATATTGCCTACCTGTTCTATGATGCTTTTACACATATGTGCAGATTGCCATAGATTTTCTAATGTTCCTACTATGGGCGTTTTATGATATTCTTATGACAAGTGTTCTAATGTGATAACGTGTTTCCTGACTACTGCTTCTGTTGCAGAATACTGCGTAACCTGTGTGTTATGTGTGACTACTGCTAATTTGCAGAGTAACTAATGTGTAACGTTCTGACAACTGCTAAGGTAGTAGGATAGTACTTATATGTGATGTTTGGTCTGATAATTGCGTTGTGTACAATACAGTATATTTTCATATAATCTGGTGTTGTGTTTCCTTTGTGGTGGGGATATTGCGTCACATGTGTGTGTGTGTGTTGTGCAAACGCTTTACACATTGCCTCCGGGTTAAGCCTGACTGCTCGTACCAAGGTACCAAGGGGGTGAGCAGGAGTTATCTTGGACGTCTAACTCCCTTGCCCTGACTAGAGTGGGTAAGTTCTGCCTGGCTGAGGTGCATACCCTAGCCAACCAGAAACCCCATTTCTAACAGGATGCAACTGGCAGAGAACTACTTTATTGTCAAGTCTGTGTATGAAGGGAGTCCTGTGTGCCTAAATGGCGGCACTGAGGAAATGCATATAATTTCAATCTGTCCCATGCAGAAGTGGGCCATGTTTCGCCTATCATTACCAACCCCCCTATATGACTGAGCACACTGACAGTATTTGTCACAAACCCCAATGTCAGGCCTAAGTCCCACACATTTACTGGAAGTAGAGTTGTATCAGTTGGTTCCTGGAATTGACATCTTCCCCTTCCTCATCATCACCATCACTTTCCTCTCCTCTCTGAGGTAGCTGATCAGGACCTACAGCACCCTCCACCTTCAAGAGTGGAATAGAAGGTTTCACTGCCACGTTGTGCAGCATACAGCAGGCCACCAATATTCTACACACCTTATCAGGCCCATAGGCCAGGGAACCCCCAGAGATATGTAGACAACGAAATCTAGCCTTCAGGAGACCTATAGTTCGCTCTATCAACCTCCTAGTACGTCCCTGGGCCTTATTGTAATTTCTCTCTGCATCCGTCCTGGGATTCCTCACTGGTGTCAGGAGCCAATACAAGTTTGGATAGCCAGAATCACCTAGAAAATGGTGCAATACAGAGTCATCATTGTTATGCTCCTAAGTCAGACAGGCTGGTTCTCTGCAATGTGTAAGTTAGTGACAGGCACACTTACCTAAGATCCACCCTCTGTACTCTTGGAGTTGTTCCATCTTCTGTGGCACACTACTGTTCCTCAACACAAAGGAATCATGGACCGAACCTGGGAACATGGCATTCACATGTGAGATGTACTGGTATGCAGTTCATACCAACTGGATGTTCATGGTGTGAAAATTCTTTCTATTTCTGTACACCTGTTTACTCACTCTTGGGGGTATGATCATCGATGGCACCTATAACATGGGGTATGTTGGCAAAGGCATAGAATTCTGACTTGATGGCAGGGAGGCCAGTACTTTGGGGAAACCTCACATAGGACTGCAGATGTTGTACAAATGCATTCAGAAATATTGTCAGTACCATGCTGAACAGTGGCTGTGAAAATCCAGCACCCATGCCCACGGTCACTTGAAATGAGCCTGTGGCCAGGAAACGGAGTGCGGAGAGCACCTGCACTTAAGTCGGGATGGGATGCTCATTACGATTTCATGGAGTTAGTGCAGGATCCAGTAAAGCACAAAGTTCCTGAATTGTTGCACGTGTGAGTCTGCAAGTGATTATGATGTGACGCTCCACCATGGTCCTCATGTCCACAAGTGATCTGTACACCGATGGTGCCCTTCCTCGCCACAAGGGTCGGTACCTACCAGGGGTTTAAAAAAGCCGTGATGACGATACATACATAGGCACACGTCATCATTTGTGTACTGCATTGTTCATTGTAGTGTCTCTACATTAACTGCTACCTGACAGATATACATGTACATCACAAGGAGGGAGCAGAGTATTTCATATGTGCTACAATACTGAATGGACAGAGGCCTAGGTGGTTAATGTGGCTAGTAGGGCCTGCATTGTGAGAAGTATTTAATTTTAGATGCGTAGGTCATGGCAAAATGTCTGCCCACTGTAATTTTGCCCTTTCGTTGTGGAAGTGACCTCATACCGCTAGCAGTTGACGTCACAGCGTAAGGCGGTGTTTACCGCCGTTCACACCCTCATTGGTTAACATAGATGCCAATGGAGAATACTGGTGTATCATGATCGCCGCCGGCGGTGACGGTGCACAGTACCGCGGAATGTACGTGCGTTCGTCATCGTTTATTCACTTTACTCCCTGATCTTGTGCGGACAGGTACTCCACTGTGTGAACTGCTGTGGACTGCCTCTGGCTATGGATGTGCCTTGTGTTGCAGGGGAAAGGGTCCCGGCCTTCACTCAAGAGGAACTGGAGAAGCTAGTGGACGGGGTCCTGTATGCAAGACTGTACGGACGGCCAGAGGTACTGGAGAGTCTGGGTTTGGGGGGCACTGTGTGTGTGTAATGGATGGTGTTGATTGGACATATGTGTACAACTCTGAGCCTGCATGGGCCATGGTGCATGGCATGCTGCGTGCGTATGTCCTGTATGTCTGACAGTACTGTCCGTCCCATAGTGGACGATTAGCCAGCTGTTCCTATCGTGCAAGTGCCTGACCTCTGTGTTCCATTTCTGTGTCGCCCTTTTAGGTCAGCACCCACCAGAAGAGGGCACTTTGGCATGCCATCGCCAAAGAGGTGCGAACATTGGGGGTCTACAACCGGAGGAGCACCCACTGTAGAAAGAGGTGGGAGGACCTGTGGCACTGGGCGCGTAAGATCAGTGAAGCCCAGCTGGCGAATGCCTCCCAACTTGAAAGGGGTGCCCGTCGGGCACTGACCCTCCTCATGTGACAGATCCTGGCAGTGGCATACCCAGACCTGGATGGGCTCTTGAGGGCTGCACAGCAGTCACAAGGGAGTGAGTACTCATTTCACATACTTCAGTCTGGAAGGATGTCTGGGTGTGCATTAGGGTTCATGCCTCTTAGAGGCAGGGACTTTGACCGGTGTCCATCAACTTTATGGTACCCAAAGGATGTAGGGGTGTCTTTGTTAGGTCTCCAATACGTTGCATCCTTAGGTATTCCAGGGGATGGGTGCAGAGCAGTACTGTGGTCAGTAGTCAGGGGCATGGCCATGGGCATAGTGTACGGTGCTGCCTGTTGGATGTGTCTTCTTGGTGGGTGTATGTCTGGCCATTATGTACCTCCATACAGTTATTTACAAGTGTCTCTCCTGTTTTGTCTCCCCATCCCTGTCCTCTTGTGTTGGTTTGGTACAGCATCAACATCTGGCGAGGGAGCTGAGGCACCAGCAAGTGGGGAGGCAGTGGCCCATGGATCCTCGGGCAGAGACAACTGACACCCAGGGGACCAGTGGGTGGGAGGGCGAGGGGAGTTCCATGGGGGAGCCAACTACCACAGGATGTAGTGACTCCGAGACCTCCTCCGATGGGGGCTCCCCGGCAGTGGCGGACCTTAGTGCCCACACCACTACCGTGACATCTTCTGCCACCCCCCATTCCATCAACGCCCTCCCTTCTGCTCCCCACCGAGTTGCCCGTGCCCGCCCGCCCAGAAAGGTGGGTGTCTCCTTGGCCCCAAGCACCTCCTTCCCTGCCCCAGTCAGCCCTGCTGCCCTCACAGAGGAGGCTATTGACCTCCTGAGATCTTTCTCTGTAGGGCAGACAACCATCATCAATGCCATCCAGGGGCTGGTATCAGAGGTGCAGCAGACAAATGCCTATCTGGATGGCATTCACAGTGCCGTGTCTGCCCTATAGAGATCTTTTCAGGCTCTGGCCTCCTCTCGGACGGCAGCCAGTTTCCCTGGCCATTCTGTCCACCCTCCAACCTCCTCTACCCCTTCCATCACCCCACTCCCATCACCCGTACAAGGCACACATTCAGACACGCAGTCAAGCACATCAACACACAAGAAACACACTTCTAAACACAAGCACCACACCTCCAACCACAAGCATTCACACAGCCAACAGACACATGAACACACAACAACATCCACTTCCCCCAGTGTGCCCACCTCTTCCGCCTCCCTGTCTGTCCCCTCTACATCCACACCCTCATGCACTGAACCTTCAGTCACTGTTGCTGCTACTCTTCCTTCACTCACCACAATAGCAGACATCCATACACGCACCCCATACACCACACCTGCACTCACCACCACTACTGTAGTTGACACATGCAGCACACTCACCTGACTTGCAGACACTCACACAACATACATCCACACTAGCTGTCTGTCTTCTCCCACTGTGTCCACCCCCCTCCTCCCAAAAGACACAAACGAACCAAGACACCCAACCATCGGACATCAACCACACCACAGCATACTGTCCAGTCACCTGCACCCACTACACGCACCCCTACACCACATACATCCACACCCTCTGCCTCCACTCCCACGCCCTCATCCACAATCACCCAAGTTGCTCCGAAGAAACTTTTCCTTTCCCGTGCTGACCTCTTCCAACCCACTGGCCCACCCCGTCTTGGCCCCAAACGTGCTCACCTCCTTGCCCTTTCCACCCCTGTCCACCCTTCACATTCCCGTGCCCCTTCCTCAGATAAAAAAAAGGCCCGGACTTAGCCGAGTCCATCTAGCTCCACCCGATCTAAACAGCCCCCACCCCCTTCAAAGGACAAACCCACCCCCCCTCCACCTTCCAAATGAAAGTCCAAGGCCCAACCCTGTCACAAATCCCCACCCCACCACCCCCTGATCCTGTTCCGTGTGGTGCCTGGATGCCCATATGTTGCCCCATTAGGTGGAGTACCATGCACTTGTGGGAGTCAGGTTGGGTCCGTTGTGGCCCATGGCAATTGTAGCCATACGGACTGGCCATTGGCCCTGTTTGGATTGTTTGGCGCTGTGAGCTTCACATTAATGTTTCTGTGTCACCTGTGTTTCGGCGGCACGCCCGTTGAGCCCTGGTCTTTTGTTTCATTGTTCATTGGTGTGGGGCATTTGTATGTACTATGGTCAAGATGGATTAGCCTTGTGTCGGGTAAGTATCTCTTGCTGTAGGGTGTATGACGTGTGCTGCTGTGAAGGGTTAGGGGGCGTTGCAGGGTGGGTGGGTATGTGACTGTGCCCTTTCTTCCCTTGTTCAGTAGGTCGCGGTACTTACCGTCGTCGTCTTCGTTGGCAGTCTCGGTCGTGGAGGGATATGGCAAGGAGCAGGGCTGGCATGATCTGCAGCTCTCTATCCATGTCTGCTTTGGTGCGTTGTGTGGGCCTCCGGTGAGTGTTTTCTTAAATGTGGTTAATTTTCGCCTGGCTTTGCGTGGCGGTGATTCCCGCCCCGGATCTGGCGGCAGACTGGTGGTTCATTATTTGATGGGCGGGTTGGGCCTTTCCATCGGCCTGTGGGCAGATTCTGCCATTGTCGTCGGCACTCCTCTACTGGTGGTGGGTGCTTTGCGAGATGCCTGTGTATCATTTGGTTCATTATTTGGCGGTCCGGCCCGCTCCTCTGTTGGCCGTTTGTACCCCCACCTCCGGCAGCGTGGAATGGACCGTCATGTTCATAATGAGGGTCTATGTTTTAGGATATTAATGCATATTGTATGCAATGCTCTTCCAATGTTTGTTTGAGAGACATGGCACAAACACTGCAAATAAGATGGAGCTGTAGGGAGATCTAAAAAATGAAGGCCATGGTTCACACATTACCACAAAGGTTGAGCATGGGAAAGGCTAACCTCCTTAGTTTAGCAAGAATGAAGAGATGTTCCTTTTCAACTGGTCTGCAGAATCTATACAAGTCTTTGTGGGTGATTATATACTTTTCACCGCACATGATGTAGTATAACATGTTACTACTAGATGTGAATAGAGAATGGGAAGTATTTGAGACATTATGCAATTTCAAAATCACACTTAAGGGAAAGCTTCAATGGAAGTATCCTAGAAACTGACCCGTAGGAGCCAGATTTGTAAATCTATAAAAGGTGGTATTGTATTAAACATTCAACTTTATCCCCCTAAGCTATTAGATAAACATGCACAGCACCTTTCTCCAATTAATCGACAGTTAAATTGCTGAAGACAAATAGGGGTACGGGGATTAACCTGATGTTAGGCAAACTAGGGAAGGAAGGTCCGCATTTTCAAATTTGATGATTTTTTTGCTGAAATGTGGTACCCATTAAAGATTTGCATATATGTGTACAGGCGAAGGTGGACATATGGTCTAGATCCTAAATAACATTTAATCTTCCAGTATTTAGGCCCCTACAATATTGAAAAATGCAACAGGCAGTAGACCCAGATACTGCTGAATTTAATGTAGGCCAAGTGTTTTGCATAGCTGCCCTCACAAGCTATAAAGTTAATGAAATCTGAGAGGGCATTACAAGTGTCTTGTACTTAGGCACGAGGAATGATTTCAAATAAAAATGGACTGGACATCCTAAAAATAGACATAGCTAGAGGAGAGTGTACCTCTTGAAAGGAAGGATGAGTTAGGCGATCATGAGTCCATCTTGGTCCTAAAGAAGCTATGAGGAAGGAGTACATATCCTATTCTAGTCCAATCCATAATTTGCTTTCAGAAAAGAAAATGCGCCCAAGTATTTTTCAAGGCTGGGATGATCTAATAGTTCACGATTTTCATTTCCGGACTTTCTACAAAACCCATATATTTTAAACCAACATTATTTGACAATTTAAATACACATCGATCATTTTAGCCCTATTTCTCAAAAGAAAACCTTGGAGGAGTGCCCCCAACACTCCTCCAACAGCAGGTCTGAATGCTACACTCGTTCGGCTGCTATAATAGAGGACAGGTATTAAACGCTTTTCAGGGCTTCTTTTATCTGGCAGTTCAACCATAAAAGTAATCAGAAGGATGAAGGGTAAATAATTATTGCATATTTTGTCCCATTGATTATTGTTTGAAAGTTTTTCAGATGTTGTGAACACGTTAAACAGTGAATTCGTAAGCATACGTCCTTTGAAGCATGAGGCAAGAGGGTTGAAAATCTCTACAAAATACTTCCATCTAGAAATGTTCTTTTTTTAAAACAAATGTAATTTTTTAGGTTATTTATTAAACGTTCTTATGTCAGTTTTGAAGGGTCGCTACTACAGATCACTGTCTGAAAAAAGCAGGAAAACAGCCCGTGTTTTGCTAAAGAATTTGAGCAGTAAACCCTGTGGGAAGAAAACATACAGGGATGGCTAACAGCTGAAAAGGCAGACAATAAGGACCTGAATCTGGTGATCGTATTGTTACCATCGTCGGTTATTTGATCCTAAATCGCGTGAAAAAACAATGAACATGTTTGACAAATAACATTATAGACATTTATTATCAATGAGACTTTAAGCGTTTAGCACTAAAATGATTGCCCATAGCACTTAATCTGAAATCGATGAGCTGGATAAGATAATGCATCCCTAGTCACAAAGGATATTTGAATGCAGCCCCTCGTTTCTAGGCATCAACGCCATTGTTAGGATCAGTGGTATTTTCTTTAGACTCCTGACCTCCGCTTTACCTTGTCATCTTCTGCTTCCTGTGTGACTCCTGCCAGCGGGAGAAAAAGATTCAAGGAAAAACATAAAAGAGCGTTATTTTGGAAAAAAGAGCCATTACTCTTAATCCTTTATCCCAGAAGAACCAGCTGTTACAGAGAAATCCGCTCACATGACTGGGGCTAAAGGAAACAATAATTATCTGATAAAAGTAGAGGTCAGCAGGAATAATAATGTCTCTGCCAGGGAGAAAGCAGAGGAACCTTTGTGTAATTTTTTAGCAAGTTGTAGGTGAATGATTTAATTCGTTTGGCTCGCATCGTACTCATACAATATTGAGTGTAATTTAAAGCCACAATCTTGCAAAGGCATAAATGATTCACAGGCTTATCAATTTTAAAGGCTACAAGACATGAAGGATAGAAGTTTGTTAAAAGCTTGAAATGTCTTTAACCATTAGACAAGACTCTACGCATCCTTGTGCTGAAGTATTCGGAATCGCATACAACCTAGTAAAAGCTTGCTTTTTGGATTGGTTTACACAGAAAGATAGTCCCGGTAACGACTGGCAATTAGATGCAGCCTCTTTCATTTGGAAATGTGAATGATCAAGAAGTTTGCTAAAAGCATGTCATTTTTTAAACCATTAGACAAGACTCTACGGACCTTGTGCCGACGTTTCCGGAATTATATATAACCAAGTTAAAGCCTGCTAATTGGCTAACACAGAAATAACTGTAACGACTGGAAATTGCAATTGGTCGCAGCCTCATCCATTTGGAAACTGGAATAATTCATTGAATAGAAGACCCAGAGTGAAATGTGAGCTTCCTGAAATGCTTAAAAACGTGGCGTTTCAATCATGCAGATCGTATTTTAATACCCTTTTTACCATTTAAATGTCACTAATGTATCTGTAAAGATCGTGGCAAAGTCTTTCGAAGATTCGGCTAAAAGCTATGAAAAATACCAAGCGCACATACCACACCTTTCTCCCTAATAACATTTGTTATTTATTGAACAGTGGCAGTGGTTATTTTGTTAGAGGTGAAATGCTAATGTGGAAGCGCAATAGTATAAGACAACAGCTTGAGTGTCAGTTTAAACTTTTTAAAATCATAAACTTACATGTAGTTGACTCAGTTACACACAATGTATGATCAACCCATCCTCTACATAACATTTGCGACTCACTGTTCTATCATTATATTTTTGTGCATGTGAACATCTGTACCCGCTTTACACAAAAGTGTAAAATGAAATGTGAAACCAATTACATTTATCATTGAGACTTGGTGAGAAGAAGATGATGGCTAGTTGTGCACTACTCTCGGCCTGATTAACAAAGGTAATTCACATATTTGAGTAATTTACAATTTGGACTAAGTTTACTACTTTTAGATGTTCACAAACTCAGAGTGCAAATTTACTACAAAAGTGTGAGTTACGTCTCCACCTTGCAGTATGGCAATTGGATTACTCTTGTGTGGGTTGGTGATGCTCTTCCCTAAACCCCTCTCAGGCTCTACTTAAACAATTCCTGATCTTCCCTAATCCCATCCCCTTTTGGAGTAAGTTTGTCCTTCTTCCTACCCACTTCCTCCAGTCCCATCCACATTTACTACTAAGATATATACTTTCTGCTCACATAGGCATAGGGAATTGTGGAAGTGTAAACTTCACATGCAGTTTGTGAATAGCACTTTATGCTACATTTTGTAGTACTACAAAATGTACTACAGAGTAGTTTATGAATCAGTCACTAAATATGTAACTCTTTGACTACAAGCTATTAATGTCGTTACATTACGTCCCATTCTATCTTCATACTGCCTTTACTCCAGCAGAAGAAGTCAAAGTTCCAGGAACATAAAACCCTGCTAGCCCTTCAAAGTTAATACTTGGTTTCAGCTCCTCCCCTTGCTCCAATAACATTACCAAATCTGGTAAAAATACACGGAAGGGTGGAAGCCAGGGAGCATAGGGGCTTTATTATTGCATTGGCTCAGAGCAGACAGAGCACCTTTTTATGTTTGAAGTGTTCAAGGCACGTCTGATTTGTTCCGGATTAATAAAGGAAATTCAGACACCACACGTTTCAGACAGTGAGATGCAAACCCTGTTCACTGTTTTTGAATTCTGCTGTCTGCATTTTATGTGCTAATTCTAAAAAATATATGGAAGAACTTTAGACATCTAAACTTCAAAAAAACATAGCTCTGAGCTCAGCCAGAGCACCTGTCCGTGTTATGGTGGAGGACTGAGTTGATGAAGAGAAAGAGTATGAGAATCATCAGGTAATAGAAGCAAACCACTTATTATTTTTTTGCCATAATCTTTACTTAATGGGAATATACTCAACATTGTTAACTTTTCAGTCAACATGCTTTTGAATGGCATCCACGCACTACATGACATATATGGAAATGACTCTGAATACTCTCCAAAAGCGCAAGTGACAGATTCACAGATGAAAAAAAACAATTCATCACCATAAACTAGCTGAGATTTATCTGAGATTCCAACCAGAGAAAAACTAACCAGCCAAGGAGTAGTATAGCTGGAAATAATGGACAAGGAAACCAAAAATCCAGAACACAGCATACCAAATCAAAGTAATCACAGTTGTTTAGTAGAGGGCCATGGAACATACATCCTTCCAATCTCCAAAAGCGTACCTGCCAGGCAAAACAATCCCAACTGACTAAGAGATGGGATCTCTAAACTAAGGCAGGAGGCAAGAAAACCAGCCACCTACAGACAAGTACTGTGGATAGACTGTTAAAACCTCATCAAAGAGGGATATGTAGCTAACAAGCATAAACCATGCGTTTTGGACTTTTTCCCTTATGCAGGGTCATCCTCTATATTTTTGCCTCCTGCCTCCTATTTTTCTGACCTGTTGTTCTTGGCTTTAGAACTCTGAGCACTTTACCACTGCTGACCAGTGCTAAAGTGCATATGCTCTCTGTGTAAATTGTATTGTTGATTGGATTTCCATGATTGTCATATTTGATTTACTGGTAAGGCCCCAGTACAGTGCACAAGAGGTGCCCAGGGCCTGCAAATCAAATGCTACTAGTGGGCCTGCAGCACTAGTTGTGTCACCCACATTAGTAGCCATGTGAACATGGCTCAGACCTCCCACTGCAGTGTCTGTGTATACAGTTTTACCCTGCCAATTCGACTTGGGAAGTGTACCCACTTGCCAGGCCTAAACCTTCCCTTTTTTGACATGCAAGATACCCCTAAGGTAGGCCCTAGATAGCCCCATGGGCAGGATGCAGGGTATGTTTAAGATAGGACATATACTAATGTGTTTAATATGTCCTAACAGTGAAATACTGTCAAATTCAGTTTTCACTGTTGCAAGGCCTATACCTCTCATAGGATAACATGGGGGCTGCCTTTATATATGATTAAAGCGTAGATTCCCTTTGGGAGCAGATAGACAGGGGGAGTTTTGGGTCTCTGAGCTCACAATTTAAAAATACATCTTTTAGTAAAGTTGATTTTAAGATTGTGCGTTTGAAAATGCCACTTTTAGAAAGTGAGCATTTTCTTGCTTAAACCATTCTGTGACTCAGCCTGTTTGTGAATTCCCTGTCTGGGTCAGTTTGACCGTTGGGCTGTTTGCACCTCTCTCTAGACAGTGGCACAAAGGGAGTTTGGGTGTAGCCTGCATACCCTGATGAGCCATCTGTGCTAGGAGGGAGGGGAGGAGTGGTCACTTACACCTGAAAGGGCTGTGCCTGCCCTCACACAATGCAGTCTCCAACCCCCTTGTGTGTATCTGGGGCCTGGCCTGGTCAAGGCAGGATTTCACAAACAAGACTGACTTTCCATTGAAGTAAGCCTACTTCAAAGGCCAAAATGGATATACAAATGGCACCCAAAACCACAGACTTTAGATCACTTCTGGACATCAAGAGGAACCTCTGGAGAAGAGCTGAGGAGAAGTGCTCCCCTGCCTGTGACTGTGCTTTTTGGGGCTACTGAGAGAGCGTAGCTTACATAACCTATATTAGAATGAAATGCTTATATCAATGGGTAATGATGCTGCATAGAAAACAATAATAATAGCGGTTTTGCTTAAACGTGCACCTGAATTGTGATCACAGTAAATGGCCACCGATGTATTCACAAACTAATAATGAAGAATAAAATGTTTATGTTATGTTTAATTAAGCTTATATTAACATTTATGTTATTGCATTTGTATTGAAAATCTTTATAGGCTTTAAGTTAGCGTGAGCTGCGGGTTCTAGCTACCCAGCTCTCATATTAAATGCATTTTTCTGTTTTTTCAGTGTGCTGACTCGCAAAGGGCCATGGCCCTGCAAATGTTCTTTTTCTTCAACTTGGAAGACGAATGTATCGATGTTAATTCCGTTCCCAAGCGCATATTTGGTGCCTTGGTTTAAAAAGTTATGTGCAAATTGAAACAAATGTAGATTAATGAAATGTACAAGGTCACTTAGACCAATGGACAATGAATCTGCTGACCCAAAAGACATGCCAAAGAGTGAAGTAACACTGGACGTGCCACCTCCGAAGATGTCAATTATGAAAACCAATCAAAGAACCACGAACTAATGTGGGGTGACAATTGGGATTACCAAATGCTAAATTTGATAGGTTAAAGATAGTGGGGTATAGTTAGTGTCCAATGGGATTTTGGGGGAATGTACTATGAAAAAGGGATAAAAACCCATGTCACAGAAGGGTCATTGGAATTAGGTAGGGAATGTTATTGATTTTATCCAGAAACTCTGTCACTGTGTTTGGTGACTTTAAGACTTATTAAAACCATCCTCACCCATAGATTGCCCATTTACACTTTTCCTCCTTACGAGGGAAGTGGCCCATATTCCCTTTAGTTTAGACTGATGGCGTTTTGACTGATGTCCTGAAGACGAAGACTGATCCGGAATGCTGACCTAATCCTTGGAGGGTAATTATGACAATACAATTTGTAATTTGTCTGTTTGCTTTTCCTTTCTAGGTACCAACTGCTTAATTTTGACAGAGACCATAGCTAGATGTTTTCCAAATTGGTGTTCTAAATTGATTTGCATGAAGCCCAATATGCCAATGCTAATTAGTGGTTAGGATAGGTGATCACCAAATTGACACAAATAGACAAACGACTGACATTATGCTACATTGAACTGACGCGTATTTGACACTTTGCTGTATTGAGATCTATGTTTGTGCCGTGTTCTATTCTGATGTTTATGATTCTTGCCTTATTGAGATCTTATCAAAGTTGCCATATCATAACTATGCTGTTGTGTTTCTTGGCTTTGAGATTGACGCACTTAATTTTAGATTGTAACTAATAAGGAATAAACTTCATAAAATTCTATTAAAGGTGTGGTTATTCATGGCTGAAAGGTCATGGTTGCGTCGTCAATTTGATTAATGTCTTTGACCAAAGTGAAATTTATTGTGGTGATAAATATTGATGACATTATTGATATATTGATTGACATATTGATCAGCTATCTCGTCCTACGGTGTCTCTCAACTGGGTCAAAAGATTCATTGGCCTAAAACGAGTCCTAATGTGTAATAGATTAACATAAAAGGACGCGTTAGCAGTTCTGGTAGCAGAACGACGGTTTGGCCCTTTGGGGCTCTAGGACGGAGAATCATTGTTTAAATTGTTTTTCTGTGATACTGCAAATTGGAGGTATGATGGGTTTCTAAATTCACCATGACTTTCCCGGGATCTCGGAGCCTGCCTAAGTGAGTTGTGAATGTTCTCGGCGTTATAATGTGTGTGGTATAGGGGTTTGCGCTTGCTCAGCTTATGCCTTTTTGCAGGTGATTGTGAAATCTGCGTGTATCTAGGTTAGGTAAATGTTGTTTTAGTAGGAGTGGGCGTACTCCGCAGTATGAGAGTAGGGAAGTCGGTGTACTTCATGTGAGTGTGGCGCTTTGTGCTCAAAATTATGCACATGGTTGGTTGTTTATGTATGGACCCGTCGTGGTCTAAGACTCCGGAGTATATTGACAAGTGTAGGAGACACTTGAGTTTATATTGTAATCTCTGCGGTTTAATAGGTCAATCGGGCGTGGTTGACAAGTCAAGTTTGAGTTGAAATGTATGTGTGAAACCTTCAATGGAGATTTGGCAAGTTCTGAAGTGCACTTGGATGAGCCATTGACAAGTCGAGAGTAGAATTTGCGGGTCGAATTCTGCTTGCGTATGCGGGAGCTGAGAAAGAGAAAGTAGCGACCGAGGCTTCAAATGAAATCTCTGTAAAGTTCTGAAGCGAATGTGTTACCCTTCCTGTAGTAAACCCACAGATGTGTGTTGTCATTTAAGGTGCTTGCAATAATTTTGCATTAGTTTGTGTGAATCTAGTGAGGGGCGGACAAGCTGCAAGACTTTGTCAGCTGCAGTGTGTGAGTGTGAAGTCAGTAGTGCCGCGCTGAGATAGGTCAGTTGTCGAGAGGGGTCGCGCACGGATTGGCTGCCGTCCGTGAGAGGCAATAGGTTGAGAAGGGTGGGTGAAGAGTGTCCTGGGAACTAAGTCACTTTCTGATTAAATACAAAAAAGAGAACATTGCAAAATTAATTTTGTCAAGGCATTTAAGAGCGATCTGAAAGGAGATGCGTATATTATGGCAACTAATGGGGAGCCTACACCGCCCGAGGGCACTCCAGCTTACATGGTTATGGAAGAGAAGGGTGTCGCGCCTTGCTTATGGATGAAACAGTGGTGCAAATTAACAGAGAAGAAGGGATGTTTAACGTTTCCAGAGCATGGGACATTCAATCCGAAGTTGCTAGAGAATTTAAGGTGGATGTTCAGTACACAAAAAACACCTCCAAGGCCAGCTCAATATGAGGCTTTAGCGATTTGGGATCTGATGGCTCTTAAACATAGACAAGAAAGGTTTCAGAGAAGGCTAAAAAGAGCAGAAAAATCCTACGCAGAAGCTAGGTGGGATAACGAGAACAAAATGTGGAGACGGGGAATTGTTGCCGGATTAAAATTGTTTCCAGCAATAGTTCAGGGAGAAGAGTCACAGGGAAAGAAAGCCTCCTGTAAAACAGATAAGGACTCTAGTAATTCTAAAGAGAATAAGAGACCCTGGGAGAAGGAAGACGATTCAGACGATGAGGAATTCATGGACCGATTATTACATGATCGCCCGCCACCTTATGGGGTGAGCGACAGTGTTCCAAGCACTAGCGTTGGTCCTGGGAACCAGACGCAGGAGAAGGGAGTTACTGATAACGGTACAGACTAGTGATACGACTTCGATACAGAATGGTGTCAGTGTACCCACTGCGCCAGACATGCAGATACAGTTGCAAACTCCACCGCAGATACAAATAATTTATCCAGACGTCCCAGTACATGATACTACTACAAATTTGATAGTGTTGCCAGACCCAATATATACGAAATCAAGGTTAGTGCAGATTGAGTCAACTCCGAAATTGCTGTCCCCGCCGCAACCACAATTGATACCAGGGTATAACCCAGTGGCTGGTCCTCCATTAGTGCCTGTCCCGGGTACTTTGGAACAGACCTATGGAGTTACTGCTACACGGAGTTTGGGACCAGGTCAGACACCTGCTGCCATATCGTTACCTATTAATGTCGGTCCACCAGTGCCATTGTATGCCCAAGGCAAATCTGGCGTATGTGATCAAGGAGTAATGACCCAAGATGCGATAAGAGGAGGGTCCATAGGAACCCCCCAGATAATGGCTCCAGGAGAACAAGCAGTCGAAAAGCCGAGGTCCTTAATAGACCTTAGCCCAGTAGAAGCGCCCTTGGAAGCAATGCATCAGGCAGGATTAGGGGTTTTAACTCCACAAACGATAAGTACGAATACTTCACAGTCGCCAATGATACATGCAGGGAACATTTCACAGCAGGGTTTTACAGTACAACAGCTGAATGAATGGCTAGAAAAAACTTATACTTCACAAAAGACTACAGCAACTGCAGTGGAATCGGAAAAGGCAGGGCAAGATGACAACCTAAATTTTGTGAGACTGGGAGTGGAAGCTGCTGAATTGGTGGAAGGTACGATGGGGGTAAATAGATTGGAGTCATACACTGAAGCAGAACTGAGATTCCTGTGCCCCAAGATTACTAAAGAAGTGGGCAAGGTGCATCAGAGATTAGCAAAACTGGCAGACAAATACAAAATTGACATTGAAAACACTAAACATTTTAAAAGAAGCTACAGATTAGATTTTGATTCGAAAGATTTTGAGTACATGAGGTCTACTGGAATGAAGGCACATTTAAAAGAATTATTGCAAAGTGCGCAAATTTGGGGTGCATTAGAAAAATGGGAAGGCAGATGGGCAAAGAAAAGAGATAAGGAAAAAGGTGACAGTCCAGGGTCAAGTCAAGCCAACGCCTCACCCGATACAGAATCAGTAAAAATACTACCCATTAGAGAAACAGCTGGTGGCGTTTTAGTTCATGTACCGTGGTCCAGAGGAGACATCCTATCCTTTACTAATGATTATCCCAGATTGAGGGAGAAACCGATTGAGTGGTATCAGCAAACAGATAGGTTCGTGAAGCTTGCGAAGTGTCTCTGGGAAGACTTGAATACCTTGTTTGAGATCATTGTTCCGCCTGATTTGTGGCTCGAGTGTAAAAGAGGGGTAGATTGGCCGACGAAGGAACCGGCAAGGGATAAGGTGACCGGAGCTCCCTCTGAAGAGGTGATGAAGTACTATCATAAGGTGATTGAGTTTTTGAAACAAAAGGTATCGCTGAAGATGACTGATTGGCAGAAAATCGACCGGACCTCGCAAGAGGTTAAGGAATCAATACATGCTTACTATGAGAGGTTGTTAAAGGCATTCAAACACTACAGTGGTACTGAGACCATTGAGCCGAAAGACATGAACCATCTCGTGTTCAGATTTGTTGAAGGGTTAAGACCAGAGGTCAGTCAAATGATTAAGAATCATTTGATTTGTTGGCAAGCGAAGCCGATTGATGAAGTGTTGCAGTATGCGAAATACTGTATTGACGAAATTGAATTGAAGCAGAAAAAGCTGAAAGAGAAAGTGATGGTGATGCAGATAAGGGCTGCACAGGAAGGAATACATGGAAATGGAGTCCAGCAGATGATACAGCAGCAACCGCAAATGAATGGTGTGTTTCAGGTGCAACCGAGAGGTCGAGGCCGAGGGTTCGTGAATCGCGGTCCAGACTTGATTACCGTTGTGGTTCAAAATGACGTACAAGGGTTGAAAAAGATGTCACCACGTCACACGTGTGGGGACGTAGGGCACTGGAAACGGGAGTGCCCGAATGTGGTGCAGGATGGTGTCGTTCAACAAAGCACTAATGTCGGTACATTGCAAAATGTAAGCGGTCCAAAACTGAGACATCAAAATCCGAATTTTCAAAATAACCTGGTACAAATGCAAGGGGTACAGCCCATGCAGCAAATGCAAATGCCACGTTTCCAGCCAGCACAGATGCAGCAAGTACAACAGCAGGTTCCCATGGTACCTAGACAGCAAATGTAATTATCCATGGCTCCAATGGGACAGCAGCAGGTCATGCTTCCTCAACTGGTCACAGGTCAGGTAATGATTCAAAATAATACAGTACAGCAATTCTCATTACGAGGTGAAAATGGCATGAATGAAGAATGGTCGGATGATAGCTCAGATAGTGAAGAGTGCAGGCTTGCAGCATTCTTAGAGGTGGATCAAAGGCATCCCTATGTGGAAGGGAAGGTAATGGGTTACAAAGTCTCGTTTTTGGTCGACGCTGGAGCTACACGTTCTACAGTCAGGAGTGCAGAGGTTCCGAAATTACCGCTTTCGGGGCGTACCATAAGGATAGTCAGAGTAGCAAACCAGTACCTGACAAACCTGATTACAGATCCAGTGCAAGTTGAGATCGGCAACTTCCAGGGACTGCATAGATTTGTAGTCTGTGATTCAAGTCCAGGATCCCTACTGGGAAGGGACTTACTGTGGAAGACAAAATGTTCGATTACCTGTTCCAATGATGGAATCGAAGTACAGACAAATAGTGACAATGAAGGAGACGAAGGTCAGTTCTCAGAGGAAGAGACAGGGATGGCAAATGAGGATATACCTTGTTTCGGATGCTTACGATGATTGATCTACCTGTCGAGTTACAGGGAACAGTGACAGAGAAAGTGTGGGATCTGACAGGAAAGGAAGTGGGACTAATAAAAGGTGTGGAACCAGTTAAAGTACAAGTAAAGCCGAATGCAGTGTTTCCCCAGGTGACACAATATCATATGGCACAAGATGTTCTTATTGAAGTGTCACAAATAATTGCAGATTTTCTGAAACAGGGAGTCCTGAAAGAAGTTTTGAGCAGTCCATGTAATTCTCATATAATGGGTCTGAAAAAGCCATGTGGGAAAGTCCGAATTGTGCAGGATTTGAGAAAAATAAATGAGATTGTGGTAAAATGCTGCCCCACAGTGCCCAATCCAGCAGGGATCATGTTTCAGGTTCCGTGTGATGCTGAATGGTACACCGTTATAGATTTGTCACAAGCATTCTTTTTGATACCTCTTCACGAGGACAGTCAGTTTTTGTTCAGTTTCAAATTCCTGGACAAGGTGTACAGTTGGTGCAGAATTCCTCAAGGATTTTCTGAATCACCGTCTATCTTTAATCAGATATTGAAAAAGAACTTAGAATCCTTAGTACTGCTTTTAACTCGACTCTAGTGCAGTACATCGATGACTTACTGATTGCATCCAAAACAAGGGACAACTGTAAATATGATACAATTGCCTTACTGAATCATTTGGGAAAGAACGGACATAAGGTGTCACCCAAGAAGCTTCAATATTGTCAGAAAGAGGTGAAATACCTATGGCATCTAATTGAAAGGGGGTCCAGGAGAATATCGAAGGAAAGAATAACAGCCATTTTGCAAATGAACCCCCCAACAACGAAGAGAGATGTCAGAATGTTCCTGGGAATGGTGGGCTACTGTCGCCAGTGGATACCCAACTTCTCGATCATCTCAAAACCTTTGATAAAACTGACAGGCAAAGATATAAAATATGAGCCACATACCATAGCCTGGTCCAAAGAAGAGCTTGAGTCATTCATGGAATTGAGAGAGTGCATGTGCAGGGCACCAGCGTTAGGTATGCCTGATTATACAAAACCTTTTCTACTGTTTTGTCATGAACGTGATGCTTGTTCTTTGTCTGTCTTGACACAGGTCCATGGAGGTGCAAATCACCCTGTAGCGTATTTTTCAGCTACCTTGGACCCCGTCGCAGCAGCCATACCAGGTTGTTTGCGTGCAGTTGCAGCAGTTGGTCAAAGCCTTACGCAGTGTGAAGGCATAGTCATGGGATACCCCCTAACATTAATGGTTCCGCATTCAGTTGAAATTTTGTTGACTTGAACCAAAACTCAGCACATGACAAATGCCCGTCTTACTAAATATAAGACAATCATACTGGGGTCACCAAATGTTTAGCTGAAACGATGTACTGTGTTAAACCCGGCAACTCTGCTTCCTGCTGAAAGTACTGAAGTTAATAATGAGGAAGAATTTGAACATGATTGTCTTGAGGTAACGGAATTATGTACAAAGCCACGACCAGATGTTCACGACACACAGCTAAAAGAAAATGACTGCATTATGTTGGTTGATGGGTCTTGTTTAAAAGATTCAGTCGGAACACTGAGGGCTGGTTACGCTGTATGCACAATAGCTGGTATCATTGAAGCTTCCTGGCTCGAGAAAGTGTTTTCCGCACAAGTGGCAGAATTAATTGCCCTTACTAAGGCATGCCACCCAGCTGTGAATCTGAGGGTCACTATCTATACTGATAGCAGATATGGATTCAGAATTGTACATGATTTTGGCCAATTGTGGTCGCAGAGAGGTTTCATGACCTCTTCTGGGTCTCCTGTGAAAAATGGTGAACAAATAAAGGATTTGTTACATACAATTCCGTTACCTCTTGAAATTGCCGTGGTGAAATGCAATGCTTACGTTAAGTCACAAGACTTTGTGTCCATGGGAAACGGTTATGCAGATCAAGTTGCAAGGTTTTGCGCATTGAACTGTATATTGTTCAAGGAACAGTGGGAATTATTACCTCAAACTGAAAATGACACATGTTTAAACCTTGCATTAAGGGTGGTCGATACCCTAGATGAGTTAAAGACATTACAGGGTCGTGCTAGCAAAGAGGATAAACGTTCCTAGCAAAGAATGCAATGTGAACAGAGGGCTGATAATTTGTGGGTCTCAGAGAAGGGGAAATTAGTCTTGCCAAACAACCTTCTGTCACAGTTTGCCAGGCTATACCATGGACAGGCTCACCTTGGGAGAGATGCAATGACCAGGTCATTCAAAATTGATTGGTTTAACCCAAAGTTCAGACATGCCGCAGAGGTTACCTGTCACAGGTGCATCATCTGTCAACAGATGAATGCTGGAAAAGGGACTGTGGTAACTTTGAGCCACATTGGGAGATCTGGTGGTCCTTTCAGCAAAATGCAGATGGACTTCATTGAGGTGCCTGTTTGTGGAGGACTTAAGTACGTGTTGGTGATTGTGTGTGTTTTCAGTCACTGGATTGAAGCCTACCCCACACGTAGAAATGACAGTCTCACAGTTGCAAAGCTGCTTCTTAGGGAACTAATATCAAGGTTCGGGTTTCCGGTCTCTATAGAGTCAGATAGGGGCAGACATTTCGACAATGAGGTTATTAAACTCCTGTGTGCCGCACTAGACATCGAACAAAAGCTGCATTGTAGCTACCGCCCTGAAGCATCAGGACTAGTAGAGCAAATGAATGGTACTCTGAAATCAAGAATAGCAAAGATGTGCGCAGCTACCAATATGAAATGGCCAGATGCATTGCCCTTAGTGCTGATGTCAATGAGGAACACCCCTGAAAAGAAAACAGGACTGTCCCCCCATGAAATCCTCATGGGCAGAGCTATGAGGTTGCCAGCAGTACCTGCGAATGCTCTAGTGAATATCACAGATGATATGGTGTTGGACTACTGCAAAGGTTTGGCTGATGTGATTCGCTCTTTCTCTCACCAGGTAGAGGCTAACACATTGCTACCGATTGGAGATCCAGGTCATACTCTACAAGCCGGTGACTGGGTGGTTGTCAAGAAGCACATGAGAAAGTCGTGTTTGGAGCCACGTTGGAAAGGGCTGTATCAAGTAATCTTGACAACAACCACTGCTGTGAAATGTGCAGGCGTTCCAAATTGGATACATGCCAGTCACTCAAAGAAGGTAACGTGTCCAACTGATGAGGAACCTGAAGTTTCCGGCACAACAGTTCCTGGAAGTCTCAGGGCCAGAAAACAGCCAAGAAGGAACTGAGACTGCAGGAGAGCCCACTGAGAACAGCCTCGTCCCTCAAACAGTGAATGAGTTCGAGAGAGGTGACAGAGTGCCTATCTCAGTAGAGACGGCAGGAGAACTAAGTCAAGGAGAGGTTCTCCCAGAAGTAGACGGATACGGGTTAGAACTTGAACCCGTTACAGATCAAGAAGAAGAAGAAGGAGAAATAATAGAAAGGGATCAGAGTGTGCCAGCATCCCCTGAGCCAGTTGCAGGTCCATCAATTGAAAACACAATATGACAAGAGGAGGGTGCTGTCCAACGTCCTGAAAAGACATATCGGAAGAAGACGCATAAGGGTGATAACTGACCAGAGAAGCCACTTTTAAGTATAAGAAGCATACCAGATGAAACAATAATAGAGGAAACTGATACATCCCGAGTGGAAGACCTAAGTGAAGGAGAACTGCAAGGTGAACACAGGTTGAAGAGAAAGAGAGTCGCAAACAGAAGATGTACAGGTCCTGAATGGGCGTATGCTACAACATCTGAATGGCAACAAGAATTCCTAGCATTCTGTTTTGATCGAGAAGTACCAGGTCAATACTACGGTACCTGAACTAATTCAAAGGAAAGACTTTGTTAAAAATCGAAATTGAAAACTAAGAAAGAGACCTATAAATTACCGGATGTGACACTAGAACCAGATTCGACTTTGAAAAACTTGATTACGACAAGCTGATAACCTGATTTGACAAAGGGGTCCTGGAGCAAGTGAAAACGCTGTAAATACACGTAGAGAGCAAGAGAGAAAAAGAGTTCTAAATCATCCTCGAGTTGATTGTTATTCTGCTATCTGATTCTATACAGACATGGCTTATAATAGAGGTAGTAACAAGGGAAGTAAGGTGTGTGGTTGGCTAAGTCTTATAATAGGTATTGTGTGTGTAATAATAATTGTGGGAGTGATTGTGGGAATGCCGTGGTTGGAGAAAAAGACTTTTAACGCTACTTCAAAACCTGAAACTACAACACTAACACCGTGGGAAAGGTTTGAGCAGGATGCAAGACACAGGGTACTAATTCAAAGGGGGAACTTTCTACTAATGTCTTCTATCGCTTACTGAATGAGTATGTAGAGACCATGGATGCGAAAGACTGTTATGTGTGTACCAGGATTCCTTTTTCTGTACAAGAAGGGGTCACCTATCATAGTCTTCCCCTAACGTACAGGATAAATCGTAGTCTGCTGCTAACAAGATTCTATAATCAAGAGCATGTGCAATACTTTTATTCAAATCTGGATGTTGTGTTTTCTTTTGTAGCTGTGATTGAATTCCTGAACAAGCTAGCTAAGGAACATGATATAAAAATAGTTAGAGGATTCTTTGAGCCGACGCTTACATTTGGAACTGTTTATGCACATCGCAATAATCTGACTTGTTTATTGTCACCTGTAGAGAAAAGCTTTTTAGATCACACTGATAATAGACGCAAAGCATTAAAAGAAAGATTAGAAAAAGGATTAGAAAAGCGCACATATGCAAATGATTATGCTTATACCACAATCAAAACGCAAGGCAAACTAGCTATAGATGCATTACATGTAGGTAGGCTTTGTATATATAGGCCAAAATCTGAGCAGGACAACTTGTTTGTGGGAACGAGTGAATGTAGACATGTGTTCTTGTTTCAGAGTAAGTGGACATTTATATTTAATGGACAGGATCCAGCGAACCGTGGGATCTATTACATCTGTGGACTTAATGCTTATTACCGTCTCCCTAAGGGATGGTATGGGACATGTTACTTGGGAATAGTTTTCCCAAAGATTTACCAGATTGATGACTTAAAGCAAATACCTAAAACGTCTGAATTACAACATACTAGACAAAAACGAGAATCAGTGGCTGCTATCATTGGTGATATATTTGGAACTATAATCCCTTCAGTAGGGGTTATCTTGAACTCTATGAAGATTCAAAAATTGTCTACTATTGTGGATAACATGCTGACAAATTTTACAGGGGCTATACTCCTGATGGATACTGAACTTGCTGCAGAAAAAGCTATGACTCTCCAAAATAGCTTGCTTTAGACATCTTTTAGCAAAGAGTGGAGGGGTCTGCAAGATGCTCAACGAGCGTCATTGTTGCTCGTTCATTCCGGACAATAGTAAAAAGATTAGAGGTATGCTTACTAACCTAACTAGAGATAGTGCAGACTTGAAGGATTTGAAGGAACCTGGAGTTTGGGAGAAATTTGGAAAAGGAATTGCCAGAGTAGGGAGCTGGTTTACCAACATTTGGAATGGGGTACTTGCAAAAATACTAATGGGTCTATTAATCGTTCTGGCCTGTCTATTAGGATTATGGGGGATATGCAAAATTAATGACAAAAATTAAAAGAAATTGGACAAAAAGAACTAGGAGAAATGAAGAAAGTGAAAGAGATAAAGGGGGTCATTTTAACCCTGGCGGTCCAAGACCGCCAGGGCTAAAATGACGGGGGCACCGCCAACAGGCTGGCGGTGCCCCACAGGGCATTCTGACCGCGGCGGTTTGGCCGCAGTCAGAAGTGGAAAACCGGCGGTCTCCCGCCGGTTTTCCGCTGCCCTTTTGAATCCGCCATGGCGGCGCAGCAAGCTGCTCCGCCATGTGGATTCTGACAGCCCATACCGCCATCCTGTTCCTGGCGGTTCTCCCGCCAGGAACAGGATGGCGGTATGGGGTGTCGCGGGGCCCCTGGGGGCCCCTGCAGTGCCCATGCCAACGGCATGGGCACTGCAGGGGCCCCCATAAGAGGGCCCCACAAAGAATTTCACTGTCTGCATTGCAGACAGTGAAATTCGCGACGGGTGCCACTGCACCCGTCGCACCTTCCCACTCCGCCGGCTCCATTCGGAGCCGGCGTCCTCGTGGGAAGGTAGTTTTGCACTGGGCTGGTGGCCGGCCTTTTGGCAGTCGCCCGCCAGCCCAGTGCAAAACCCAAAATACCCTCAGCGGTCTTTCGACCGCGGAGCGGTATTTTGGAGGGGGAAGTCTGGCGGGCGGCCTCCGCCGCCTGCCAGACTTAGAATCACCCCCAAAATGTTCAATGAAATTTGGGAGAGTTCACATAAGGGACAAGATGTTGAAATGCGCATTATGCGTAAAGTGAAAAATTAAAAATAAAAGGTTAGAGGGAAAGGTTGTGTGATGACGAGCGTCATCAGAGGAGGGACTGAGAGAGCGTAGCTTATATAACCTATATTAAAATAGAAAACAATAATAATAGCGGTTTTGCTTAAACGTGCACCTGAATTGTGATCACGGTAAATGACCACCAATGTATACACAAACTAATAATGATGAATAAAATGTTTATGTTATGTTTAATTAAGCTTATATTAACATTTATGTTATTGCATTTGTATTGAAAATCTTTATAGGCTTTAAGTTAGCGTGAGCTGCAGGTTTTAGCTACCCAGCTCTCATATTAAATGCATTTTTCTGTTTTTCCAGTGTGCTGACTCGCAAAGGGCCATGACCCTGCAAATGTTCTTTTTCTTCAACTTGGAAGACGAATGTATCTATGTTAATTCCGTTCCCAAGCGCATATTTGGTGCCTTGGTTTAAAAAGTTATGTGCAAATTGAAACAAATGTAGACTAATGGACAATGAATCTGCTGACCCAAAAGACATGCCAAAGAGTGAAGTAACACTGGACGTGCCACCTCCGAAGACATCAATTATGAAGACCAATCAAAGAACCACAAACTAATGTGGTGTTACAATTGGGATTACCAAATGCTAAATTTGATAGGTTAAAGATAGTGGGGTATAGTTAGTGTCCAATGGGATTTTGGGGGAATGTACTACGAAAAAGGGATAAAAACCCATGTCACAGAAGGGTCATTGGAATTAGGTAGGGAATGCTATTGATTTTATCCAGAAACTCTGTCACTCTGTTTCGTGACTTTGAGACTTATTAAAACCATCCTCACCCATAGACTGCCCATTTACACTTTTCCTCCTTACGAGGGAAGTGGCCCATATTCCCTTTAGTTTAGACTGATGGCGTTTTGACTGATGGCGTTTTGACTGATGTCCTGAAGATGAAGGCTGATCCTGCATGCTAACCTAATCCTTGGAGGATAATTATGACAATACAATTTGTAATTTGTCTGTTTGCTTTTCCTTTCTAGGTACCAACTGCTTAATTTTGACAGAGACCATAGCTAGATGTTTTCCAAATTGGTGTTCTAAATTGTTTTGCATGAAGCCCAACACGCCAATGCTAATTAGTGGTTAGGATAGGTGATCACCAAATTGACGCAAATAGACAAACGACTGACATTATGCTACGTTGAACTGAAGCGTATTTGACACTTTGCTGTATTCAGATCTATGTTTGCGCTGTGTTATATTCTGATGTTTATGATTCTTGCCTTATTGAGATCTTACCAAAGTTGCCATATCGTAACTGCTGTTGTGTTTCTTGGCTTTGAGATTGACGCACTTAATTTTAGAATGCAACTAATAGGGAAAAAACTTCATAAAATTCTATTTAAGGTGTGGTTATTCATGGCTGAAAGGTCATGGTTGCGTCGTCAATTTGATTAATGTCTTTGACCAAAGTGAAATGTACTGTGGTGATAAATATTGATGACATTATTGATATATTGATTGACATATTGATCAGCTATCTCGTCCTACGGTGTCTCTCAACTGGGTCAAAAGATTAATTGGCCTAAAACGAGTCCTAATGTGTAATAAATTAACATAAAAGGACACTTTAGCAGTTCCATGCAGTTGCTGCTCCTGCCTGGTGAAAGGGGACAAAGACTGGACTTTGTTGTACATTCCTGCTTGTGAAGACATTTCCAAGGGTTTGTCCTGAGCTTGCCTCCTGTTGTTGAAGTCTCAGGGCCATCAAAGACATCCCCTGCCAGTACCTGGACTCTCTGCTGAGACTTCTGTCCTGCCAAGTGGTGCCCTATTCAGTTCCTGGGGCCCTGACAGGTGAAGCTGGCAGACCAAGATTAAAAATCCGTGCACAAACTGCAGTGTGAGGAAATTTGGGATGCAACCCACGAGAGCAGCTGAAGAAATGACATGCCGCCCGCTCTGCGGCTGAAATCGATGTAGCG
Organism: Pleurodeles waltl; assembly: GCF_031143425.1. Lineage (NCBI taxonomy): Eukaryota > Metazoa > Chordata > Amphibia > Caudata > Salamandridae > Pleurodeles > Pleurodeles waltl. The sequence goes on along the minus strand of NC_090437.1, from coordinate 376,676,604 downwards.
CTTGCAGCATAGGTGGGAGATTGACGCACGCGGCTGGAGAAATGACATGCCGCATTGCTGACGGAGGCTGGTAACGTTGCAACCTACACAGAGTGGTTTGGCTATCACTGTGTGGCAGGATTTTTTACGCAAGCCTTGCTGGGCGCAGAAAAACAATGCAATGCCTGCCCGGACCGAGTGTTGCCCGGATCGATGCATCACTCCCCTGCGGGGAGGAAAAAGTGAGGCACGACGGCCCGACCGGAGAAGGAGCAGCGACGCACGATCTCGCTTGCGGGTGCAAAATTGATGCACCACTTACCTTTTTCGAAGCACACTCGCCTGTGCGTGTTATTTTGACGCTACCCAGGTACTTTTCAATGCTAACAGTGTTTTCTCTGTTTACAAAAGGATTTAAAACTCTTTTTGCTTTTTAATAAATAACTTGACTTGTGTATGATTGTTTTTTGTAGTTATGGTCTTGTTTTGTTTAGAAAAATATTTTCTATTTTTCTAAACCTGAATTGTGTCATTTTGTAGAGTTTCTTTAAGTTACTGTGTGTGTTGGTACAAATACTTTACACCTAGCACTCTGAATTTAAGCCTGCCTGCTCGTGCCAAGCTACCAAGGGGGTGAGCGGGGGTTGGCTGAAGGTGATTCTCCTTTATCCTGACTAGAGTGAGGGTCCTTGCTTGGACAGGGGGTAACTTGACTGTCAACAAAAGACCCCATTTCTAACAATGCACATAGCCAGCAGGAAAACAAAAGACAAATAGTATTAAATATGCTGAGTAATAAATAGTCAGGAAAAGTTACTGTTGTGCCAATGTATGCAACAAGGAGATAAATATTAAACATATTTCAAGATTAAAGCTAAATCATAACAAAGCCACCACTTTTGTCTCTGCTGGACTCATCCCATCTGACAATCAGTGGAACGCCTCCAGAGCTAGACTCAGCAGTGAAACCAAACCACTAATATTCTACAGATAAGGGCACTCTACATGCAACAGACCTGGATGTAGAACATAGCATCACATCTCCTTTAAAAAAAAAAAATAAACACAAAGTCAATCCCACACATTGAATGATAAAATGAGACAAATTGAAAAATACAACATTCTATCTGTCTCTCTATCTATCTATCTATCTATCTATCTATCTATCTATCTATCTATCTATCTATCTATACCAAACTATTCCTGAGATAATTTCAAGTAAAATATTAGCATAATGTTTGTGAACTTTCTCATCTATACAGCTTTATCTAAATAGCATTCTAAGTAATTATCAATATTGCGTACATGAACCTCCCCATGTATAGAAGCCTAGATTCGCTTTCACCTGTTTTTCAGTAGTAGACCTGTGTATTTCCACTGGTGTTTGACTTCCCTCTCATACACTTGACTAGATGACATGCCTGTTTTCTCATCCGCTCCATTCAGAGTATTATCCTGTACGTTCACAATTGTAGGAACATTCCACCGATGTCAATCCCCAACCATCACCGCATTGCCACAATTTGTTTTACAGTCACAGTCAGTTCACCATAAATGGCATCCCCTTTCTTAACAAAATTTGCACTCTTAACATGCACTATGTCACCAGCTCAAAATATTAGCTGTGTGGTTGACTTTTTGACATCATACCTGTCTTTCATTCTACTCTGTTCGTCTTCCACCCTACTAAGCATGGCTCTTTGATCAACATTTCTTGTAACTTTACTTTGTACAGCTGTAGCTAGCTCGGAAGGATAACGTATTGTAGCGGATTGGCATCCTTTGAGCAACTCAAAGGGGATACCTTGGTGAGAGAAGGTGGCATAGTACAGTAAAACCACTGCATAGATTTCATGGCTTCTTCTGTGTCATAACATTGTTTTTGGCCCACTCTATCCACTCAACTACAGCTCTATTCATTCTCTCCATCAAACCACTGGTTTGTGGATGATAAGGCAAGCTCCCTAGATGTTTCACACCAGAATCTTGCAGGAACAATTTCATATCATGATTCACAAATTGCAACCCTTTTTCAGAGATGATGAACTCAGGGAAACCCTCCTGTTATGAAAATGCTGTTTAGATACCACACTGCATTGCTAGCTGTGGGAATTGACACAACATTAACCTCATGCCATTTGCTATGGTAGCCCATCAGCATAAATTCGTAGCATAAATGATAAGGAAGAAAGTTGAATGGTCCTACAATATCAATGCATCCATTGATCCACAGTCTTTCAGGTAAGGATATAGGTTGTGAAGGTGACATTGCAACCTTGAACCTCTTTTCAGCTCTGCTACACACAACACACACTTTCACAGCCATATGTACATCGCTGTCCATAGAAGGCCACCAATGGGCTCTGACCATTCTCTTTATCATTGTTGACCCAAGATGACCCTCATGGGCATTGTTTACCAACACAGCACAAACAGTGTCAGATGGCCACATTTATCAGATCTCATTACCACACCATCTTGAATGGAAAACTCTTCCACAACATTACAAAACAAGACCTCCAACTACCTCCAAGAACAAGGTTGACACAATGTGTAAAGAGTACAGAAAATCAAATGGTAAAAGAAACACTTTCACAAATTTAGCAACACACATTTTAGCAAAGAAGCAGAAGAATATTTACAACAGCCTGGCAAAGCCAGCTGGCAAAGCCTCTTACATACAAGAAAAGCATCACAAAGTTAATGTATTTAATAGGAAACAGTTACAAAAATAGGAGGGATGGGGAGGCATTGTGGTCCAGTGTATATCCTCCCAAGTAATACGTCAAAAACATATAATACACTGTTCCAAGTGTGTGAGAAGAGACTAGGGGATACCTTAGATGGGGTCCTAAATTTTAGGAGTAAGGCACCTCACACATCCCGAGGGATGTCATGCTTCATCATCGGAGCAGCTCCTCGTCAGACTGGCGCTGCAATGTCTGACGGGCACCACCCCGAAAGGGGGGGCTCTTTGCCGGAGATATTTTATGGTGATGAAGCCGTAGTCCCAAATGTGGGAGAAAGTATAGAAGGAGATCAAAAAAAGATGGTTAAAATTGGCTCTCTAAATCGGCACACGGTAACTGCTTTATTAACCCAAATGCAAAGAAAAAGTGGCCAAGGTTAAAAGCGGTCACACGAGTGAAACTGAAATAATGTTCAGTCACTCTGTATCAAAATGATCAAAAAAAGGGTGGGGGAACCATCCCTATCATAGGTCAACATGTTTCGCATCATGGTGGTCCATACGGATCCAGTGATGCTTCATCAGGACCAATAAACAGCTATGAGTGTCTCCTAGGTAAAAAAAGAGAGGGGTCTGGCAAAATATTCAGAAATTATCATAAAGATATACAGTCACTTACATCAACAAGAACATTTTTCTTAACCATCGCCCAACCCAATTAGGGAAACGCGCTTCATAGGGCCACACAGACCATTGGTCAAGCGCAAAAAGAATGTGTTTATGCTGCTGTCGCCGCTGGTACATCTACCCGGGTCCGTGTTCCCTGGATAGGAAACAGCCACAAACCTTACTATAAGACTTTCTTGTGAAAATTAAGAAAGGCAATGTCAGTAATGGCAGGGAACGCCTGCATGAAACTTAACATTTGAAGATTACATGACCAAGGTCTTAAAGGGTGTGCAGAGGACAAAATTACCCATACAAACATCCAGATAATAAGTAGAGGTCCATTTCACATAAAGGGAGCACTAAGAGCCCTAGTTTATGACACAGGGGTGGAATAGTAACATTTTACTCAATGCAGCACCAGTGCCAAAGTCACTGCACAGTGTCCCCTTAAAGAAAGAGAGCAGAACAGTGCAATAGCTACTAAGATGTGGCTCTGCTTCGCACTTTGCCTATCCTGACACTCTTCAAGCAAGCATTGCAATGCACATGCACTCTTGCACCCTTGCACCATATTGCCAGGGTATGTGCATGATGTCTAGCATTTATGGTAAGGTATCCTTCTAGTACAAAATACTATGCATAGACATCCTTTAAAAGCAGATTTGGTGTGTCCTGTACTGTTCAATGTTGAAAACATTTGGCAAAATGAAAACATTTTACCTTTTTTAATGTTTGTCTTGAAGAGGTGTTATGTTTCAGCCCAAAGCCCTGCCATCTTCAATATCAAAATCCATGGGTAGTTGCATGAAAATGCTCATGTTCAACCCATGGGGCAGAACTTGATGCAAATCAATGCAAGTATGGCTATGTGTTACATTAGGGCTAATTCATAGTGCAAAAAACCCTTTGTGCAGGAAAGTAAACCCCATTTGAAGACTATGGCCCTCATTACAACCCTGGCGATCGGTGATAAAACAGTGGTAATACCGTCAACAGGCCGGCAGTAGAAAAAATGGAATTATGACCACAGCGGAAACCGCTCAGACAGACAGCCACTTTACCACTCCGACTGCCATGGCGGGAGCATCAAGCATCACGGCGGTAACTGCCAACAGCGAGGCAGAAGACAATGTACCACCCACAATATTACCACAGGCCTATCCACCAGCTTTTCCGGGGTGGTACCGACATCAAAAGCATGGCGGAATCTGAACACAGAAGTCAAAGTACTCACCTTTGGACACTCAAGGAACAGCTAACGTATCATGGAGCCCGAGTTGCATATTTTCCTCATGCTCGTCTACCTCTTCGTGCATTACGAGCAACAATGCCGACGAAGACGACCATGGTGAGTACTGCCGCCTTGCACACAAGGAAAGTAATGGAAAAAGAGAGTGACACACACATGCAACATGCAAAATGCAACACCCCCACCCCCAACACCATACACACAACCAGATGAAGTAACATTCCATATTCACCCCCTACACCATGCACACAACCAGATGAAGTAACATTACATATTCACCCCCTACCCCTCAGGAATAATGCAAGGACAAAACAGTTGTAAGAAAGTGAGTGTAATATGATAAAATAACATGAATAAGTGCTTCAAAATACAAACGTATGTACATATTTACAAATTGAGGGACACTTCCCAGTCCTCAATGTCCGTGGGCCACAGGGCCACAACACATAGGCCAAGGCCCCACCTCACTCCTGCAACAACACGGAGAGAACTCTGCAGGGGTATCAGGTCGAAAACACACAGGCACCTCAGGGGGACAGGAATGGGGGGGCACCTCAGCCGGAAGATGATACAGCGCCATTGGTCCTGGAGGGTGCTACATGCTCTGTGCGATGTCCTGGGGAGTGCAAAGCCACAGTCACTCAAGTGGGTGGTTTGCCCACTGCTTGGTCCTGGGGAGTGCAAGGCCACAGTCTCTCTAGTGGGTGGTTTTCCCACTGCTTGGTCGTGGGGAGTGCAAAGCCACAGTCTCTCAAGTGGGTGGTTTGCCCACAGCTTGGTCCTGGGGAGTGCAAGGCCACAGCGGCTTCTCCACTGGTGCTGGAGGGGGCCTTGTGTCCAGTGTACTTCACACTGGGAAGAATGAGGTGAGTGGATGGCTTCTTCAACTGGTTCTGGAGGGTGCCTTGTGCCCAGTGTGCTTCATCCTTGGAAGGATGGGGTAAGTTTATTGCTTCTTCAACTGGTTCTGGAGAAGGCCTTGTGCCCAGTGTGCTTTATCATGGGGAGGATGGGGTGAGTGGATGGCTTCCTCCACTGGTTCTGGAGGGGGTATTGTGCCCTGTGATGCAGATCTTGGGGAGTGCAAGGTCACAGTCTTATACCTGGGTGTCACACCTACGGGATTTGCAGGGTCCAGGGCGCACTACAGACCATGGAGGTGGGACTACACACTGCCCACCGGAGGTGATGGCTGCTCAGTGGTGGCAGTGGTGGGTCTGGTGTCGGGGCTGGCAGTGGTGGGGGAGGCTTCAGCCCATCCCCTGCAGCCTCGGACGGCTGCCCACTGGGACTGCTGCTGCTGGCAGTGGCGGGTCTGGTGTCGTTGCTGGCAGTGGTGAGGGGAGGCTCCAGTCCTTCCCCTGCACCCAAGAACGGCTGATCACTGGGGCTGCTGCTGCTGGTGGCGGCGCAGTTGGCAGTGCCGCTGGCGGTGCTGGTAGTGGTAGTGGTGGCGGTGCTGGCATTGGTGGGGGGAGGCTCCAACCCTTGCCCTGCAGCCTCAGACGTCTGCCCACTGGGGATGCTGCTGGTGGCAGTGCAGGTGGCAGTGCTGGTGGTGGTGCTGCTGGCAGTGCTGGCAGTGGTGCTGGTGGCAGGGCTGGCAGTGGTAGGGGAAGGCTCCAGCCCTTCCCCTGCAGCCTCGGACAGCTGCCCACTGGGGCTGCTGCTGCTGGTGGTGGTGCAGGTGGCGGTGTTGCTGGCGGTGCTGGAAGTGGTGCTGGTGGCGAGGCTGGCAGTGGGGGTGGGGCTCCAGCCCTTTCCCTGCTGCCTAGGACGGCTGAACCGCCATGGTTGGTGGTGGGGACTCCGAATGAGTACCAGAACCAGGCCTCCTGTCTTTCTTGCCTGCTGGTGCTGGCTCCTTGCCCTTCCCTTTGGCAGCTGGTGGTGCCTCCTTGCCCTTCACTTTCGCAGCTGGTGGTGCCTCCTTGCCCTTCCTTGATGCACCTGGTGCATGCACACTTCCAGTACTGCTGGCTGGTTTTCGGGATCCTCTCCCACCTGCAGTAGCTGTCGAAACTACTGTGGCCGTGGACTGGGTGGCTGAGGTGGTCGCCTGGGTTCTGACCACCCTGGCCTGCCTTGAAGGATGGGTGGAGGGGTAGGGAAGAGGTCAACAGTGGGGAGGAAAAGCTTCTTAGAGACATTGGGGCGGGAAGAGGGTGAAGGTTTGGGAGTGGAGGAAGAGGAAGTGGTTGTAGCAGGTGTCTGTCTGCTGTATTTGGGTGCATGGGCTGGATGCTGTTGTGAGGTGGATGGCTGTTGGGTGTCTGAGTGCTTGTGTTTGTGTACTTTGGGAGGAGGGGGCACAGACACAGTGGGAGAGGACACAGGAGACGTGTGCATGGATGTGGAGGTGGTGACTGCCAGTGAGGGGTGTATAGTGATAGGTGTGATGGTGATGGAGGAAGTGGACGAGGATGTAGTGCATGCAGGTGTGAGTGTAGATGCTACTAGGAGGGAGGTGGACGAGGAGGAGGAGGGGAACACAGTGGAGGCAGTGGATGTTGGTATGTCTGCATCTGGATGGTGTTTGTGTGAGTGCCTGTGGGATGATGTGTGGTGCTTGTGTTTGCCTGAACCACTCCCATGTGTTGTCCTGGGTGCATGCTGGTCTGCCTGTGTGCTTGGGATAGGTTGGGGTTGAGGGGAATGGGACTGGGTAGAGGAAGTTGGAGGGGGGAGTCTAGAAACAGGGACAATGGCTGCCATCAGAGAGGAGGCCAGGGCCTGGATTGATCTCTGTTGGGCCGCCATGCCAGAGTGAATGCCCTCCACAAATGCATTTGTTTATTGCAAATGGCCTGCCAGCCCCTAGATGGCATTCACAATGGTTGGCTGCTCAACAGAGATGGATCGCAGGAGGTCAATAGCCTCCTCACGCAGGGCAGCAGGGCTAACTGGGGCAGGGCCTGAGGTGACTTGGGTGAAGGAGATGCCCACCGTCCTGGGTGAGTGGGCACGGGAAACTCGCTGAGGGGCTGCTGGGAGGGCAGTGCTGGTACGGGGGTGGCGGTTGTACCTTTATTTGGGGTGGCCACAGCGGTGTCCACCACCACTAGGGAGCTTTCATCAGAGGAGACATCACTGTCCGAACTATCCCCTCCTGTCTCCGCTGTGGTGCTTCCCTCGCCCTCCGTCCCACTGTTGCCCTCATCGTCAGTGGATTGGGCCTCCTGGGACCTATGGGATGCAGCTCCCTCTGTCACCAGTGCCTCTGCTCCTCCGCCAGATGATGCTAATGCACAGAAGGACAGGGTGACAAAACAAAAAGTGGGGGGAGAGACAAAGGATACACTGGGTCAATGGCTGCTCTAACACCACCGTTGGCATACAAAACACACACACAGGGAACAGCCCTACGCATGCACTACCAGTCACAATGTTAGTCACCAGCCCATGGACAGTAATACCTAACCTCACTAACAGCATACCAGAGACCTACAGACCCCTGCCCAGTAGTGGATGCCTACTAGCTTGGTTGGAGGTGGTTCACATCACACCCTGCCCAACATAGGACCTACCCTACAACGTCTGGCCTGGCCTAGGGGCACCCACAAGCCCACATTTCCCACCTGGAGACCACCCCACCACGCGCAAGTAGTATATTTGGAAACTGTGTCACCCCCTTGTGGTTGCTGTGATGCCCTCAAGTGTCCATCCAGCTCCGGATAGGCCACTGCCAGTATGCGGGCCATCAGTGGGGTCAGGTTTCAAAAGCACCCCTTCCTCGTTGGGAGGCCATCGTCAGCTGGGCCTCTGCAGTCTTCCTTGACCAGCGTCTCAGGTCCTCCCTTCGTTTCCGACTGTGGGTGCTCCGCGTGCCATAGACCCCCATGGTCTGCACGTCCTTGGCGATGGCACGCCATATACCCTTTTTCTGATGGTCGCTGACCTGCAGAAAAATACACATAGAAAAAAAGGTATCAGTCCATGTTATACTCATGTCCCAGCATAGCCCTCCTATTCCCTTATGCACAGACATTGCCCACCATACATGCAGCACTCTGCCCAGGACCCTTCCACCAACCCCTTACACAAGGGCCTCACACACAGCACTCCGTGCAAAGATGCCCCATGCATCCTGCTCACAGTGTACTCACCTGTTGGTCTGGAGGCCCATACAGCATTCGGTACTGGGGTAGGACCCCAGCCACCAGTCTCTCCAACTCTGCAGCGGTGAAGGCAGGGGCCCTTTCCCCAGTAACACGAGCCATGGTCAGTTCCAGACACAGGTCACAGCAGCGCTTACAGTGTTAGTCCTCTCCTGTTGAAAGTCAGGTAGCAAGTGGGTGAGCAGATAGAAAATGGTGGTCACGTCCACTGTGGTGCATACTGTCACCACTGGTGTACATCACCATTTGCCACTGTAAACCATAGGGCCCAATGGGATCCAATGAGGTTTTGCACTGCAGTTTTTGACCGCCTCCTGCAATGGCGCACAACATCAGCAGAATTACCTCATTTCCACATGTCACTCCATACAGGACAGGCAGATGCCATTTCAGGGGGGAGGGCAGGCCAAGGCACCTAACTGCGTCACAGTGCACAAATGCACCATTTGGGCCTATACAACAGTCTTGTGTTACAGTCACAACATACAATGCATGTAGTGTTTTGAAATATGGGATACTGACCAGCTACTCACTGTATGCCCCCTAGATGGCAAATAGTGCGGATGAATCGGAGATGGAGACATCCCCCGTGTACATGCCCCTTGTGGACTTGACAACAATGGAGAACAGGCACATTATCCTCATTTATAGACTGGACAGGGCCACAGTCACAGTGCTGTGTGCCCAATTGGATCTGCTATCCATCAGCCCACTGGAATCCCCCCCCTCTTGTGCAAGACCTATCTGTGCTCTATTTCCTGGCAAGTGGCTCCTTCCAAGTGACAGTGGGCTTGGCAGCAGGAATGTCTTAGCTAATGTTCTCAATAGTGCTGACTAGAGTGTTGTCTGCCCTGACTAAACACATGCACAGCTACGTCGTTTTCCCCCAGGTGGAGGATTTGGCCACAGTAAAAGGTAATTTCTATGCAATGGGACATATCCTCAACATTATTGTTGCTACTGATGGTAGACATATTGCATTTGTCCCCCCCCTGGAGAAATGGACAGGTGTTCGGAAATCAAAAGAGCTTTCACTTCATGTATTGTGCAGATAGTGTGCCTGCCGGACCAGTACATCTCCCATGTCAATGCAAAGTATCCTGGGTCTGTACATGATGCCTTTATCCTAAGGAATAGCAGCATCCCATATGTGATGGCTCAACTTCAGAGGCACAGCGTGTGGCTAAAAGGGGAGCCCTGGTTCCCATCCAGTGGATGTTGGTGTATGGCTATGGTGTGGGCCCTAAGGGTTAGTGTGTGTCTAACAGTTGTCCCTTGATGTTTTCAGGTGACTCTGGTTACCCCAACCACTCATGGCTACTGACCCCTGTGAGGAATCCCAGGACAAGGGCAGAGGAACGTTACAATGAGGCACATGGGCAAACAAGAAGAATAATTGAAAGGACATTTGGCCTCCTGAAGGCCAGGTTTCATTGCCTCCATCTAACAGGTGGATCCCTGTGCTACTCACCCAAGAAGGTGTGCCAGATCATCGTGGCATGCTGTATGTTGTACAACCTTGCCTTATGTCACAGGTGCCTTTTCTGCAGGAGGATGAGGCTGGAGATGGGCATATGGCAGCAGGGGACCCTGTGGACAGTGAAGATGAGGAGGTAGAGGATGAGGAAAACAGAAGTGCTATTGTAAGACAGTACTTCCAATGACACACAGGTAAGACACTTTAATTACACTTTACATTGACAGTTTTGTATTTGACAATGTCACTGGCAGGCTAATTTTCAAAATTCTATGCCCACTTACTGTACCCTTTGGCATCTCTATTTTCAGATATTTGTGTCCCACTATCGCTCCTGGTGTGTTGACTGCAGCCAACTACAGGTCATTCCTATGTATACAATACTGTACAGTTATATTGCAGTGTTTAAAGCTTGTTGAACGTATACATGGTTAAATGATTTGACAGACTCCATACATGTATTTTTTCAAATGGTGTTTATTTAAGTGCTAATGATTAGAGGGGAATGTGCAATGGGCTGGGTTGATGATGGAGGAAAGTCTAGGATGGAGTCCAGTCTATTTGTATCACAGGTGCATTGTCCAAGGGGGTATGGGAAGGGGAGCAATGGCAGTTGAAGGTGGACAGGGTGAGAGAGTGGGACACAAGGGTGACAATCAGGAGAGTCCTATTTCCTGGCGGGGTCTTGGCAATGTTCTCTGGCTTCTGCCTGGATCGCAGGTACCGTTTGCGGGTTGTTCTTCTTCTGCAGGGTGTGGGGTGTTGGTGGCCTGTTGGTCCTGTGGCTGCCCTCCTGTCCACAAGTGGCAGCGGAGGTGGAAGGCTGATCATCGGTTTGGCTAGTGTCAAGGGCCCGGTGGTGTGCCACTGCCTCCCTCATGGTGTTGGCCATGTCAGCAAACACCCCTTCAATGGTGACCAGGGTAGTGTTGATGTCCTTCAAGGCCTCCTTGATCCTCAGGTACTCACCCTCCTGCAGCCGCTGGGTCTCCTGCAGCTTGTCCAGTATCTGGCCCATTATCTCCTGGGAAAGGTGGTTTGCTCCCAGGATTTTGGTAAGTGCCTCCTAGAGAGTCAGTTCCCTGGGCCTGTCCTCCCCCTGTCGCACAGTGGTCCTCCCAGCTTCTCTGTTGTCCTGTGCCTCTGTCCCCTGAACTGTGTGCCCACCGCCACTGACCCCAGGTCCCTGATCATCCTGTGTTTGTAGGGTGGCCTGGGGTCACTGTAGTGGTGGACACACTGGTGATTGACGTGTTCTGGTGACAGAGGTATGGGCCTGCTGGGTGGGTACTGTGGTGGTGTTTCCTGAGGCGGGAGGCTCTGTCGTGGTATGGGACTGTGCCTGGGTAATCGACTGTGCAGAGATCCCTGATGGGCCAGGTTGGTCATCCAGATCCAGGCGTCCAGAGCTGCTGTCATCATTATGGGCCTCTTCTGGGGGTAGACTGGAAGTTGCTGGCACCTCCTCTCCAGTGACGCTAGGTGGGGGACCTGTGGGGATGTAAATGCAGTGTTATTGTTTCTACATGTGTCATCTTGTGCATTGGTGTGTTGCCCTGTATGGTTGTTATTGCCCTGGCAGCTTTGCCTTGTGTGATTAGTGATCTAGTCGGCTAGGTGATTCTCTCTAATGTGCGTGCTTTAGTGATGGGTGTCCATGCAGGTCTGTGAGTGGTGTCCATGCATTGGTGTTGCATGCAGGGCTTGGTATTGGGATGAGTGGGTTGTGATGGTGGGGTATGTGGGAGGTGGTGAAGTGATGGGAGTGAGGGTAGGAGTGGGGGTATGTTATGGAAATGCAGGTAGGGGGTTGATAGTAATAGAAATTTGACTTACCAGAGTCTAGACCTCCTCCCACTCCTGCCAGGCCCTCAGGATGCATGATCACCAAAACTTGCTCCTCCCATGTTGTTAGTTGTGGGGGAGGTAGTGGGGGTCCACCGCCAGTCTTCTGTACAGCTATTTGGTGTCTTGCTGCTTTGGAATGTACCTTTCCCCCCGTAGGTCGTTCCACCTCTTCCTGATGTAATCTGTTGTTGTCCCACGGCGTTGACCCTGTTCACGATTCTTCACCACAGCTCCATCTTCCTTGCAATGGATGTCTGCTGCACCTGTGATCCGAATATCTGTAACTCTACCCAGATGATTTCCTCCACCATGACCCTTAGCTCCTCCTCAGCGAACCTGGGGTGTTGTTGTGGTGTCATGAATGTAGTGTGAGTGGTGTGGGTAAGGGTGTGTGGGGTTTTGTGTTGGGGTGTTTGATGTGGGGTGCGTGGATGGTGTATAGGTGATGGTGGTGCGTGTCTGTGGTATTGTCTGTGGTCTTGCTATCTCTCTTGTGGCACTTGTTTGTAATGGTAAAGGGTTGTGGGTAATGTGGGTGTGTGTTTTATAGCGGTGTGTGGGTGTGGTTGTGGTGTGTGTATCAGGTGTGTGTAGTTTGAATTGTCCAATGTGGTGGTGTTTTGTTAGTGTGTGTGTATTTTGAGCGTGGCGGTATGTCTGCCAATGGTTTAGGCCATAGAATGTCCACTGTGGTGATTCGTGGGTCATAATGCTGTGGGCATAGTTCTGTTGGCGTAACAGTGTGGGTTTTGGTACTGCCAGTTTATCACTGACCTTTGGTCTGGCGGACTTGTGTGTGTGGCTGTATATTCACGGATTGCTATGTGTAGGTCATAATATGGGTGGCAGTAATCCGCTGCAGCGTCAGAATGTTGGCAGCAGTCATCATGGCGGTAAGTGGGATTTACCGCCAAGGTCACAATGAGGGCCTTTATGCCAGTTTTCTTCACTTTTGTCATGCAAGCCCTGCACAAATTGTTGTTAAATCTTTCCCATAGTCTCTGCCAGAGGTTTGGCCTGCCTGTTGTCTTTAGTTATTGAGGGACTAGAAATGTGTCAAAAAATGATGCAAATGCAGTGCCAAAAAAGTATAAATAAAGGCCTAAATTTGCTTCACGGGCATATTTATACTCTGCGCTGAATTAGCATAATTTTTTTAATGCTAATTCAGCGCAAACTTGGCTCCATATATATATTTTGGTACTAGACATGTCTAGCACCAAAATATTGGAGTTAAAGTCACTTTTTCCCTGCGGAAAACTACCTTGCATCAATGAGATGCAAGGTTGGCGTTCCTGGGCAAAAATGACGATATGGCCTTAGCATCATATTTATCCCCCCTTGCTAAAATCAAGCATGGGGGGATAGGGGCCTTAAATAATGGCGCTAAGCTTGCTTAGCGCCAATATTTAATGCCTGGGTCAGGGCAGGCGATAGGGGACCTGTGGGCCTATTTCCATGGTCAGAGACCATGGAAAGAGCCCACAGGTGCCCTTCCCTAGCCCCAGGGACACACCCACACACACCAGAGGGACAGCAGAGGATGGGGGACCCCATCCCAGGTAAGTATAGGTAAGTAGAGGTAAGTATTTGTTTTTAAATGTTGTAGTGCCATAGGGGGGCCTCACTTGAGCCCCCCCTACAAGGCACTGGGCCCAATGGCCATGCCCAGGGGACACATGTCCCCTGGGCATGGCCACTGGGATGGTGGGCATGACTCCTGTCTTAACTAAGACAGGAATCATGTCCATAGGGTGTCAACGTCAGAAAATGACACTAGTCTGGTTAGAGGCATTTTTTATGCCTCTGCCCGTACTAGTGTCATCCTTTGATGCTAAACCCACTGTTCCCCCTACGCCTCCCCCACCCAGCTAGCGTCCTTTTTTATGATGTTAGCTGGGCCTTACCACCGACTACCGTCATACCATAACTATGATACCCGGCCGGCGTCTTGGGACGTTGCTAGCTGGCGATATACTTTTTGATACTAAACTTCTTTAGCGCAGTTTAGCGTCAAAAGTATAAATCTGGCCCTATGTATAGGGAAAAACACCTCAAGTGCACTCATTGATTCGTGAGCAAAGCAATAGCTCTGGCCTTTCACCTCACAATTAATGTTCCTTAGTGTTTGCACATTTAGGCCCACATTTATACTTTTTTTGTGCTGCATTTGTGTCTTCTTTTGACCAAAAGCGCTGCAAACGTACAAAACACAATCATGGACCATAGTAATACTTTTTTAGTGCTGCATATGCGTCATTTTGTGACCCAAAAGCTGTGCAAACTTACAAAATATAATTGTATTTTGTAGGTTTGCGCTGCTTTTGCGTCACAAAATGACGCAAATACGGTGCAAAAAAGTATAAATATGGGTCCTAGAGTGAAAAAGATGACAGAGGCTGCTATCCGTGTTGCTACCTTCTATTTGCTGCCTCATACTAACAGTTAAAGGGACTTGCAGCATATTGGCAGTGCACTTATTTACTATTTATTTTTTCAACGCTCAACCTGATAGTAATCTAACAAAGTGGATAAACAGCTGCTGTCCAGCATGGTCTTGCATTCATACAGGATCTCACTGCCCATGTCACCATTTTCTTGTTCTGCTGTAAGGTTTATCTCTATTCAGTTTCTGTGCACTGCCAAATAGAACTGGCAAAGTGCCTCATTTTATCTACATGGACGTGCATGATGTGGACTGATCGAGTACAGTTTATAAATCAATTTAGACATCATACTTAATCTGAAATAACTGCACACAGTTCCACACAATATGCATTATTTAGGGTGCACATGACTCATTTACGTGTGGTTCATCGGAACATTTTCTAAAAGATTAAAATACTCCAGAAATTGACCAAAGGTAAAGTATAAAAAAGTGTTTGTGTATTTGGGAGAAATGTGAGTACTCATGAGAAGATTACCTGTGTCAGTGTATATGACAATATATAAAAATCTCTGGGAACCCTGGCCAGTAATTTCCGGCATGCGAAGTCCTTATTTGATTGCTGTACATTGCATGGATTATTGTTGCGTAGCTCTGAAGTGACCCTTATGTAAAGGCTGCAAAGAGCATTGTTAATTACAAATTTTAATTTACAGCAGCATTTAAATGTCAAAGTAACCTCATTAAAAGCTGAAAGATTCACTGGCATTGCTTTGGATAAATGTTCCTTCTTTTACAAAGTGGTTGAGAGAGATCACCATAGATTCTGCACTTCGAAAAGGTATTTTAGGTGTAAACGTAACTTTATAATAAAAAACTAGACTTACGCCTTGCAGGAATTCACAAAAGCTTTCCTGTGGGAGCAAACTAATTTAGTACTGTACATTTCCTCACTAGAAGTGCTGAATAATTCACAGTCGTAAATCCCAGTCAAGGGGTGGGAAGTGAGCCTTCCAAGGCACGATTTTGTATTGAAAATTTGTGACTGCCACGAATTTGCAAGTTTATTGACGTTCCAAAACTGCGATCTGACGTCTTCCCACCCTAGAATGGACTGAGATATACTAAAACCAAGGACTAGAATAACTGTCCTTCCAGGTTGAGAATATATACAAAATACCATACCCATATATGCTAGAGGTGTAGACGAAGAGATTTCTCCATTAGGAAAAATGTTTTCTGTGTTGAGAAAATAAAATTTGCATTTGCTCAGGAGGATCCACTCTCCCTGTGCTGAAGATTATATTATGCAAACCCCAAAACAGGGGGAACAAGAGACCTTTGGGCATGTCACATAAAATTCCTATTAGTATGCGTGGAAACACACAACTAGCTCAGCTTTCCTGGAATACTTTTGGAAATAGCTGTCAATAGGAAGAAAATTTAAGACCTTTAATACAAATTTTAAGGCCCATATTTATACTCCCTTTGAGCCGGATTAGCATAATTTCTTTTTACTCTAATCTGGCGCAAACTTAACACCATTTTTATATTTTGACGCTAGACCGGTCTAACGTCAAAATAATAGAGTGCATGTCATTTTCTGGATGCATGAAACTGCCTTTGGTCAATGAGATGCAAGGTAGACGTTCCTGTCCAAAAAATGACTCAAACACCCGTGCGCCATATTTATCCAACCAGGCAAAAATGCTGCACGGCTGGGAGGCGAAGCCGGAAAATGGCGCAAATCCTGATTTGCGTAAAATGTTAACGCCTGGGTCAGGGCAGGTGTTAAAATGGGGCAAACACACCACTACTTAAGGAAAAGTCACACAATCAACATCATTGCTCAAGAAGGGCGACATGGAGGTGCTACTCACGCAGCATGCCACACAGGACCAACAGCAGCAGCTACCAGCACACCAACATGGACCCCAAAGGCAACACAGAAGGCAGGAGAGGCTATTCAGGACCAGGACAGCCCTTCTGGGCCTCAGGGAACATGATATCATCCAGAGGTACAGACTCAACTGGCAAGCCATATAGCAGCTGCTGCGCCACATTGAGCCGCTGTTAGCAGCCAGCTTGAAGACACCCCAAATTATTCCACCGGAGACCAAGCTACTAGCTGTCCTGCACATGTTGGCAAGTGGCTCATTTTAAACTACTGGTGCCCTGGTTGCCGGGGTCTCACAGCCCTCATTCTCCACCTTCCTTCCCAAGGTACTTGATGCCATCATCTCCCTCACACCCCTCCACATCAGCTTCCCCAACACACAGCAGAATCAGCAGGAGACCAAATAGGGGTTTTATCAAATTAATGGCTTCCCGCACGTGCTTGGTGCCATTGACTGCACACATGTCCGGATTGTGCCACCTGCTGCAACCGAGCACCTATACCGCAAAAGAAAGCACACCCACTCCATCAATGTGCAGGCCATTGTTGATCACCAGGGATTGTTCCCCAACATCATGGGAAAGTATCCTGGGAGTGTACATGATTCCTTCATCTTCCGCCATAGCACCATCAATCGGCACTTCCCGGTCGACGATATGGCAATGGCCTTCTTGTCGGTAAATACAGAAACCTAGTAATTTACACTCATCACAGCAACCCTGTAGGACACACAAAGCATACACCACTACATTGACACGTGGGCATGAAGACACTGAGGTGTGACACTGGCAGTCATGTTTGATATCCTGACTCAATGGGATACACACAAATGGACTAATGACGGCTGCAAATAACAATAGATGCCACTCTAGAGCCACATGTGACTTATTTAAAACCACACAGACAATGACATGGCCTTAACTGGCAGTACAACTTGGAAGATGAACCATTCAATATCACATAAGGCCACAGTCAATCCCACACCCTTCCAAGAAATACGTCCTATGTAAAGGGTGCGTAATGTGTGTTGCTGCAGGTCAAACACCATGAGACACATAGCATGATGACACTGACTCAAATGAAGGTGACATGGAATTATTGAGGCAGTACCAACATCTCACATCACTCCTGGGGTGACATTGCAAGCTAGCAATAAGGAAGTGGACTGTGCTATGAAAATATGTTGATGTGACACTAATGCAAAGTGCACATTTCACTATGTACAGGGAGATGGACCTTCCTACATTAAAACCATCACCCCAACAACCAAGTTAGCCAGCTCACCTGGAGAAAGTTCAGTAGTGTAGGTGCACGGTTGCACATGAGCCAACTGGGTGAGGGAACAAAAATAGGTTTGCATAGAACTTGTCACACATGGGATAATTGTGCATTGTCACTAATGAACACTTCATTGCTGCCAACTTATGGAGATGTGTTGTGCATTGTCACCTACGCAAATCAAAGGGCCTCACTGTTGCATTTCACCTGCAATTACATATGTCTAATTGGATGGGATGTCCAGGCCATTTAGTGCAAGCATGTTACTACCACAGTGGACTCTATTGTGTGTGTGGAAGTATCATGTCACCTCCAGTGAATGCACATGGACACATCTTTCTCACTACATAATGCATAGGAGATACACACTGAACTGCAAGATTATAAATATACCACAGATATCAGGTCAATTAGCCAAACACCAGTTTTGCTAGTCAAACAACCCAATGCAGAAAGAACATCACAGAAGCCTAGGATCCCACACGATACCACAAACACATATGAGTCACAGATGACACAAGATAACAACTGCCATGCAAAGTGGCATTCCTGGTGCAACCAACAACAAAATACTTACCCCCATTTTCTCTTTCAGACGATCAGGGTTACGGGATCCAGCCATCGATCATGAAATCATTGCCAACCCAAGCACAGCAGCAGAGCGTGCCTATAATGAGGTACATCGTTGGACATGCACCATAGTTGAACGGACGTTTGGCATCCTGAAGTTCAGATTCAGGTGCTTGGACATCACCAGAGGCAACCTCCTATATTCCCCAGAAATGGTCTGCAATATCATTTTGACCTGTGCCATCTTGCACAACATTTTTGTGAGGAGGAACATTCCCCTATATGAACCTGAACAACTAATACCTGACGAGGAGGAGGATGCTGTCCAGGAAAATGAGGGGGGACATTCTAACACAGCTGCAGGAATGAGTCGCAGACAACAGATCGTACAAATTATTTTCCAACTATAGTCACTATCACCACTTTGTTATGATATGGAATTAAACGCCTCACTACATCACTCAATCATGCTCTGGGTAATTATTTATGCATCACATGATCTCTAGGAATCCTAATTAGAGTATTGCCTCATGGAGCATTGCAGAAAGACAAATGTGCATACGTCAGATGCCACATCACATCTATTTCACATTTGAAGGGCAATTTCATAAGACCACAGCTATGAGACACATCCATGTTGCCAGCATGGTCGATTGCAGCATATAACACACAATTAAGACACCATCAATCATAAGGTAAAAAAAGTGCATCATACATGAGGCAGTGTATGTGCAATTGCATTGGTAACAGAACTGTACGGCCATACCCTTGACTGCTGTAAGTGTGACATCAGCTATCTCTACAAGGAGCATGTGTGACAAGAAGTGCATCAAACCTGAAAATGGATAGCACAAGTGGCCCAGATATGACAAGCATTGCTCACAAGACATGCCCTGTAGAGTCCATCCTAGGTAATAAGTCCTGCACTGCCATGTTTTAAGTCTCTGCCCAGCCTTCTCTAGGGGGGCGCTGTAAATGGACTATCTGTACCCTGAGAATCATCATCTACACTCACCAGACTCCCAGTTTGACTCCTGTGTGCTTCCCTCTTCAGTATGGCATGCCATAGTTCTAGTTCATCATTCTGCATGTACTTCAGGTCCCATAATGCACTGCCTGGCAGTCAGTAAGACCTGTAATCTGCTGTCCATTGCTTCCCATGTGAAATATCCGGTTGGCCCCTTAAACTGGATTCTCAACTCCAGGACTTGTGAGAGACTGAAGCTGCACACACCTATGAGCACTCTCATGCAGCCCAGCCATTTGACTCTGCCCTGCCCTTGCTGCTGCCTGGAACTGCTTAGAAGCTGCCATATCCTGAATCTCCTTGTTGTGCATTGGAGTACAATTAAGTTGTGTACAAGAGCCCTTAGGGGATTGTGTAACAGTACAGAGTACACCAGAAACTGCTCTTTGTCCCCACAGTGTTGTTCCTGCTTGTCCTAGTCAGGTTCTGCTCACTGTGTATTTGCCTTGTTCATGTTTGTTCCTGACAGAGCCTGCATCCTGTTAGCCAGACTGGTTGCAGTCTTTGCCTTAACCAGAGATGTTCCCCGTGGCTACATTTGCCTCATAGTTGGTTTCCATTGCCCTCCGTTTCCTCTTGGGCTATTGTGTCTGATCGGTCTACGATCAGTCCTCAAATGTATAGTATAGTTTAATTTGTTTTCTTATCGTATTTTGTTCTGGGACATGTTTTCAAATGGCAAATCCAACCCCCATCCCTTGTCTAGTTTTGCATGTATTCATTAGTGCCAAACAGTGGCAGTGTGCTATGGGTGTATGTCTGGATTTGGTCCTGTGCCTCCAGCCCAAAAAACAACGGTTGCTAATGTGCATGTAAGGACAATACATGTTTGTACCCTGACGATCCAGGCACAGATTCACTTCTGCCGCCACCTTTTGATGGGGCTTGCGTGGTGACTAGCTGTGGGATTAATCAGCACAGAGGTACTGATGTTCCCTGTTGCAGTGGGAATATTAGAGCCCTACCCTGTGTACGAATGTAGTGATGAAACCTGCTTGTTTTTCTATTACTGATCCATAACGTATTTTAGCACACCAAAGTTGATCTGTTGTCAGCCTTCTGAAACTTCTGCTGTACCATAGCCGCCCTATCCCCTTGTATGCTGTAACCTGATCTTTGGCTTTAGGTCAAATCGGCTTCGAAGGATACTCGGTTAATTCAAGGGTTGGCTCCACAGACTCCTGACTAGACCTGCACGTAACTGTTACACCATGGAGGACAATACTGAAACAGGGTACACATGGCCACACACTTGAACTGGACACTTTTGTGTAATTAACCACTGGAAATATGTGAACACATGCAGCATGGTCTGCTGGTCCACCACAGCCACAGGAGAAACATAGGTCAATTACATGAGTCAAACTGTGGTGCACATAACACTTTTATGATTAGATTTGAGACTCTGGGTCACAAACACTGTACCTACCTAGCATGTTCAAATGCCTGTCGCATGGGTAGTATACACACAAGTGACCATGAAATGGTAGCCATCATTTCATAACATGTGAGGGCTAACATATCTGACATAACCCTCATCAGCCGTCCACGATATCTCCTGTGTATAGTTAGTCATGGGAAATGTATTGTCCCCAATGTCAAGCAAGTACACACAGCATAAGAGGCAACAGATATTACAAACACATATCATGACTGATGTACCTCATTGAATGGCATCTGATGGTTATACCCATTTGCAACACATTCATACATGAACATTACACCAAATGTTTTGCATGCCGTTCCCACAGAGGCACACAAATAATTTGAACAGACAATTTACACACAAAACACACAGGCCATGATTCATTTTTAAGTAGCATAGCCTTGCTGTCCTCTATTGATGCAACACCTGTGCAAACTTAAAAAATCCTATTTAATTTCCAATGTTTGTGCTGCTGTTGTGTCAGTTAAGAGAGCTAATCCTGTACATCAACATGAGTATTATGGGTCGCAGTAGTATGATCTGCCACATGTCCCCAAACACTGGAACACACACTACACGTCATGCCATCCTATCTTTGTCTAGTTATAGGCTGCGTGCATGTTAAAATTAGAAAAATGACCAAAAGCAGTTTAAGAAACATTTTTTCACACATATGCATAAAAAAAGACACATACGAGTTAAAAAATGACACATAAGTGATAGAAAATGACGTATATGCGTTAAAAAATGACACTCACACATATTATACATCAATTGATCCCTAGCGTTAATTGCACCAGCGCACCCCAGGCATGAGGACATCAAGTGAAAATTTATTGATCCATGAATGTGTGGGATTTTAACGGATATGCGTTGCGTAAAAAAAATATTGACACAAACCCCGTAAGCGTCAAAAATTTACATGCAAGACAAAAAACAGGCTGCAAGTGAGACAGGAAGTAATGTAATAGGATATCCTGTTTGCAGAAATGGTACAGTGGCTGTACTTTCACTTTCACTTTGTATTCTGTGATTATTCTAGACTGTGTGGCTGTGTTTTGACTTGTCTCTCTGCGAATATTGTGAATTTGTCTCCTGTGTGCTTTTTCTATTGTCTTTTGGTGTTTGGTAAGTGTCTTTTTTATCCTGTATCCTGTGTAAGTGTATTTGTGTCATTTATTGTATTTAGATTTGTCTTTGTACTGTTGGGAGTCTGTTTGTGGGTAGTATTAGTTGGGGTAGTGTTGTGCTGTCTGTGGGTTAGATAAGTTTCCTTTTTCTACCTCCTTTCCCTGTTTTTCCCTCTTTACTTTTGATTTATTGGTTTGTTGTGATGTCGGGAAGGCCACCACTGCGATGAATGGGTGAGGAGGAGCATTTGTGTGGCTGGTGTGCCACTTCCTCCCCCTGATGTTGGAAGCTGGGGACTGTGTGATACAGGGGTATCACACGGAGGCAAAAAGGCCGAGGTGGGCAAAGGTGCTGTTCCACCTGAGGCGCATTTTCAACACCCAACGCAACAATCACCAGCTGAAGCATCGCTAGGCTGACCTGGTCCCTCAACCTCGTCAGGCAAGGCCCAACAGCAGTACCTTCTGCACCTCCACCTCCAACCACGGCACCAGCACCTGCTACATCAAGTGCTACTCAGTCCACCACAGCTGCAGTAATGGACATGGCAGATTTCAGAAACCTACAACGTGACATGCAACGTATGTTGCGCCGCAGGGACACTCTGCTGCAGGAGGTGGCCCGTAACAGCAGGAGACTGCGAGGGTTAAGGAAAATCCTGAGGTGGCCCGTAACAGCAGGAGACTGTGAGGGTTAAGGAAAATCCTGAGGAGGGCCAATCTTTGAACTTATTGATCCTCACCCCTAATTCCATCCCCTCCCTCCTCTTTCCTCATACTTTTCTTTAGTGGGTTTAGAGGGCTTAGTGTTAGGTTATGGTAGGCTGTTAGTTTAGTTAGGATACGTGGGTTGGGGAGTGGGGAAGTTATATTATTACATGTTTGTGGGTGGTTGGGGGATGATGGGGTTTATGTGTATTATTAAAATAAAACATTTAAAAAATAAAATTAAAAAATATATATTTGTTTACAATTAGTTAGTATGTATTTAGGTTAGTATATGTTGTCCTACACGTGTCCCGTCATATAAGGGGGGGAGGGGGCTGATGTTTAGAGTGTTTAGTAACATGTGGTAAGAAATTTTAGCTTAGGGTAATTAGGGCCAATTGTGGGTAATGTATAGTTAGGTTAGGTTAGGTTAGTTTAGGTGTTTGCCATAGTTTAAGTATGTGTCATATGCTTGGGGATCAGGGCCTTTGCATGAGTATACTGTGTCAAATTTGTGTTTGCGTGTGTGACCCATCCTGCATCCACATTCAAATACTCCCACTTCTGAATGAGCTGTCACATTGGCAGCTACAACAAAGCTACTTCTCTACGCATCTGCCATCCATTGCACCCACCACTTAAAGTAAATATGGTTCCCAATGTGTTGTAAAGGTTAGTGTGATTTTCTAACTATCATCGTTTGAGTTCTGTGTTGGAATCTTGGGCACTGTGGGACGTCTGCCTGCAGCCTGATGTTCATGTGAACTGTGATAAACTGAGTGGTGTCACAATCTTATGAAGTTCAGTATCAATAAATCACAACTATGATTTATTATATTGTACTCCCAGGTGAAGTTATTGTCCATACACTCGTACACATCCATTCCTTCTGTATGGTGTGAGTGTGGGATTAAAGTTTACAGTGATATGTCACATACATAATGATTGTCTTGTAGGGAATGTGGGCCACATTGAGTTTCATCTTGTAGATACATTGCACCTGACATATACATTTCTACACAGCATTATACTGTTTGTGATGCTTTAACTTCAGAAATAAGTCAAAGGCAGCACAGATAATGATAACATCCAGACCCTTGTGCATAAATATCAGACCACATTCCTTTTACACTATTGTATTGACATTCTGTGGCCATTGAAATGTTACATACATCACAAATCTCCTACACCGTTGATGTGTCACATTACATGGAGACAAAGTGGTTGTGTAGGTGCTGTTTATTTTAAAGTGCAGTAGTGCAATTTTTACATAGTCCAGGATTCTAAGTCAATTAGTGTGACGCCTTCTATTGTGATGCAACACAAGTGCAATGGTGAGGGACATGTCATTGGAGGAACATGAATTGCCAATTAGGTAGTGAGAGACAATTGCAGTCCATAGTGGTAAGGTAAACAGTGTGCTAGAGAACAGTGCATGTTACCAACTGTAGCAAGACTGGCATGTTCACAAGCACAGGACATAGGAAAATCAGTGCCGATGTGGCATGGACTAGTGCTACTGGGTACTTCTATGGCTGAAGGTGATCTGTTCCACGTCTTCATCTTCTGATGTGTGTGTCGTCTCCTCTGCCCTTGGTGGTGGTGGGTTTGAGGGGGCAACACACACTTCAGTGTTTAAAGATGGACTCTGAATTCCCAGTAGCTGCCAACTGTGGGGCTATTAAGGGCATTACTGCAGCAAGGATGAGCTGCTGGTTATTGAGTATAGCAGCTACATCTCTGTGGTAGGCAGCCAGGTCAGCCCTGAGGGGGTCATGATTGCAGTCGTGCACGCAGTGGAATGTTTGGGATGCCAGGTGTTGTGGCAACTCCCTGACTGCTGTGGTGAAATCCCTCACACACTGGTGTAGTCCTTGCAGTAGGGATTGTTGGACTTGCATGGTTGCTGACTGTTCTGCATGTGACATCATGCACATGCGCATCCCCTCAAGGCTGGCTGCCATATTTTGCATCCCCACCCGCACCTCCTTGGCCAACTCTCGCTGTACTCCCACTACTGTCCTCTCAAAGGTGGTACCAGTGTCCTCAGAGTCCTCAGCTGGGTTGGAGCTGGCAGGTCGTACTATTGGGGTGGTGGGTGGGTCCTCTGTGATGGCTGCTACATCTGTGCTCCTCCTTGTGAGTGAAGCTGGGGTCTGGAGGGTTCCAAGGACATCTTGGAGGGTTTGCTGGCTAATGGTTGTCAGCTTGTCATCTATGTCATCAGGGTAGTCCAGCACAGGCATATCCACAGGAGAGCCATCGTCCTCTGCAATGAGATATTGTACAATTATTGTGTCTGTGTTGTGGCACTTGTAATATGACGTTACTGACTTCCTATAAGGGGAACATTGTAATCTTGGTTCCTGTTCATTGTTCCTGTCATTAATATCAGCATTCTCACAGGCCTATGCCCCACCTGCATGTCACATGTAGTGTGGGCAGTTTGGGGAATTGTCTGCGTCACGTCTAGGTGTAGGTTCAGTCCAAATTGTGTGTTGCCACCTTCTTGTCCTACTCAACCCTCCCTCGACTTCCATTAGCACAGTGAGGCCTTGCAATACTTGTGGGTGTTCTGAAGCCACTTGCACCACACATAACAATATAGGACTGTCCCAGTCTCTGATATTTCACATACATATATTTGTTGCTGAGACTTAGCACATACCATGAATTGCATTGGCATGACACGATACGGGTGTCAGCATTGGTAGTGTGTCATGTTGATGTTTGCCAATGTGTGCTACATTGGATTGCACTGATGGGCCTGGCAGTGTTCAATTTCCTCTTATGACTGTGCGGGTGTGTTTCACTAGCTAGACACATATGTCCTCCCCCTCAATGCTGTTGTCTTAGCAGTATGACAGTTGAGATGTTGCAAGGTGGCATTGCAGCTATTGTAACACAGGCACGGGGTAGACCCTGGAATGGGCAGAATGGGTATGACATTACTGCTGTGTACTTCATAACGTATGTAACAATACATGATGTTCACCGCGCCTATAGACATGAGCATTTGACAGGATTTACACTTTGTTAGGAATTGAAGGGGATTGATCACGTCGTCATCTTGAACCCTCTATTTTGGGTGTGTTTGTTCCATGGGCACCTAACTGCCATTTGTTACTTGACCAGCACACACAGCACAGGTGGTAGTAGAAACTGTTGTGAATGATAAATGCCACTTGCGGAAATGGACCGAGACTGGACACTGTGCCCTAGTTCACGTTATGACAATACCAGCTGACTTGTGACAGCAGCCCAGTTTTACATTCTACCCTACCCTCCTGGACTAGCTTTGCCTTTCCAACATCCTTGGCATGGCAGAGTACCCCCATGCAAAGATTGTTGGTGTTGTGTTGTGCTGTGCCCCTGGCTTCACCTGCACAGCCCTTGCACCCATGCCGTGCCCCTTTGCCCTTTCCACTGCCTGATTTCCATGGCTGACATGCATTGTGTAGTAGGTATGTACCTCCCCCTGCTTGCAGTTAACATTTAGGCATTTTTGTCCCCCATGCAACTTACACTGCATATGTGTTGTTTCCTAGTAGTCTGTGCTGTCCTGCGATTCCTGTGGGATGATGGCCACCACCATCTCGTCCAGGGCCACCTGCGGTGCTGGACTCCCACCTCCAGTCTGCAGTGCTGCCTTCCTGTTCCTTGCCATTTTTTCCATCGTCCTGCACTTGCGGTCATGCCAGTGTTTCTTGCACTCCGTTACTGTTCTCCGGACCTCTGCCACACTGTTGATCTTGTTGAAAATGTGTTGCCAAATTGCCTCTCTCCTCCCAATTGGCAATTTTGAGATGACGAAATGTTGATGCTGGTGCTCCGTCACCTCTCTGACCAGTATTTCATGCTCCTCTGCACTGAAACACTTCCTTTTCTTCTTCTCCCTCTCCTGGTTCCTGGTCGATTGTGGTCTCCCTGGGGTCTCTCCTGGCTTCTGGAATCCATTTTGGGGTTCCTTAGCACTGTTTGCTGCATTTGCACCACTTTTTGAAGCTAATGCGGTGGGAAATGGCGCATTTCTGTAATTTTTGCTTTACGACACGGCGCAATGGTTAGAGTAAAAAAAAGACTCTAACCCGTGCTTTGCACCACCGTGCGCCAAAGTAAAAATTTGACGCACGGGTGGCGCAAAGAAATGGCGTTAGCCCGCGTTAAAGTTTTTGACGCAAAACTGCATTCGCACAGTTTTGTGTCAAAAAGTATAAATATGGCTCTAAATCTCTGCCCTCACATTTGTATTGTTTTAATGACTGGACCCTTTTCTGGTTTTATGGCACATTTATTTGGATGATGAACACATCAATATTGTTTTTTCTCTTTTGCCATCCTTGAAAATATTTTTTCAATCTCTTCATTTACTCCTTGTTAAACTTTGCAAGTTTGTAGTTGTGGTTTCCACAGAATGGTGTTAGTGTACTCACAGTGGGTTTGATATACTAAAGATCCTGTTGGCAGTACTCACTTTGTAAAAAAATAAGGGGTAGATTTAAGAAAGGTGGTGCTGCATTCAGTGCAGCTCTACTTTCCTTCTGCCAATTCATGACCCTTACCACCACCATGTGTGCACCATATTTAAAATACTGTGCATTGTGGCACAGGGTAGAGGGCAATAGCATCAGAGTTGTTGACGCTATAGATGTACTGTTCAGGGTTAGCGCCAAGATTTTAGAGCTAACCCTGAACAATACAGAGGGGCCCATTGTAAGCAGTGGTGTGCCCCCTTTTAATGTCTGCTCTGAACAAAAGGCCTAAGAAAATATTTTAGATTTCTTTGTGCCATTTTTTCACCCCCCCCCCTAATGGGGGAATAATCCCCTTGCATACATAATGCCTGGCACAGGCATAATGAGGCACAAGGGGTTACAAGGCATTGCACCACTTTGTAAATCTGGTACAGCAAATTTGGTCACTAAGCCCTCTTAAATCCGGGCCTACGTACCCAAAGTTTTGCTCAGCAGTCCGTTGACATTGCTATCAAAGGACAGTGACTCTGACAGCAAGGTTCTGTATTCTTGATTTCACCTAATGTCTCTTTAATTCACCAATGGAGGGTCCCATGTGAAGCAGAGGTGCAGTTTAGTCTTCCCACTGGATTCTTTGTGGCCAAGTGCATGGAAAGACCGGGTAGGGTGGGAAATTAGACGGGCGAAATATTATAAGACTATATGGGGGCTTCACAGGAAAGGGCAGTCTTCTTCCTGAGCTTACCCTCACACTAGCAAAGGGGGAAGTAGCTTGTTTACCATCTGCCCACCTGTTAGAAATGGGGTCTCTAGTTGGCAGAGGTATACACCCTTGTCCAAATCCTAGTCAAGGTAAGTCACACACAATCCAAACTATCCTGTGGCCACCCTCTGGTAGCTTGGCAGTGAGCAATCAGGCTTAATTCAGAAGGCAATGTATAAAGTATTTGTGCTGAAAATCATACAGTAACACAGTGAAAACACCACAAAAATAAACCAAACAGGTTTAAGAAAATGTATGATATTTATCTGGTTAAATTAAGGTCAAAACGATAAAGATTCAATAAGTACAAGTTGAGATATCACTTTTGCAGGATTAAAAAGAGTCCTAAATCTTAGAAATCAACAGGTGTCTTGTTTATATAACATACCTGGTTTGTGTAAAAAATAACATGTACAGAGACCGCAGGGGAGGAGACGCGTGGAAAAATAGGGTGTGCGTTGGATTTTCTGACGCGGCACAGATGATGCGTCATTTCTTTCCACACTGCAAGGGCCGTGGCATTGATTTCTGGTTGTGCAGTCTTGGTTCCTCACTGTTAGCAGGGATCTTTTTGATGCCCAGGGATGATGCATGGAAATCCTGGGCATGCAGGATGAAGTCACAGACGTTGCCTCGATCCAGTATTGTGATGCGTTGAGTTTTATGTCACACAGCAGGTGCTGCGGCGATTCATCATTCGGGAAGTTGGGCTGCGTTGCTTCGGTTCGGCTGTGCATCTATCTGGTAGGGCTGCGAGTTAAGTTTCCGGCTGCAAGGCAGGCGCTGTGTCAATTGTTCACTCAGGAAGTTGGGCTACAATGTTCCGGTTCGGCTGTGCAGCGATTTCTTAGTCGCACCACGGCTGTGCATCGTTTCCAGTGCACAAGGAGTTTCCTGAAGAGATTAAGGGCCAGGTGTAGCAAAGGTTTTTTCCCAATTCTGTGTCTATGGGAAAAAGTGTTTGTACATATGGCCCTAAGTCTTTTTGGCCCGGAAACTTCAGAAAACAGGAGGCAAGCTACATCCTAGTCCTTGGAGCACTTCTCAGCAAAGGCAGAGGGCAGCAGGGCAGCAGGACAACAGCAGGCCAGCAGTCCTTCACAGCAAAGCAGTACGGATGCATCCTTTGGGCAGCCAGGCAGTTCCCCTTGAGAGGTTGCACATTCAGGTCCAGAAGTGTCTGATTTGGTGGGATCAGAGACCCAGTTTATATACCCAAAAATGCCTTTGAAGTAGGAGACACTTCAAAGGGTGCTTTTGAAGTTCACAAGGTCCCCTTTCAGTACAGGTCTGTATGCCAGGGTCCCAGTAGGGGGTTTGGCAGTGCATTGTGTGAGGACAGGGCACTAGCCTTTGAAATGTAAGTCTCCACCTTTCCAGCCCAGGAAAACCCATACAGTATGTAGATGAGTGCAGGTGTGACTGAGTATCCTGTATTTGTGGTTGTCTGGGTGAAATGAATAAGGAAACTGTCAACCAGCCCAGACATTGATGGGAGACAGGCTGTAAGGCATAGATGGATTTTAAGTGCTGAAAAATGTTCATTTTCTAAAAGTAGCATTTCTAAAATAGTAATATAAAATCCAACCTCACCAATAAGCAGGAATTTCTATTACCATTCTGGCCATACTAAATATAACCTGGTTACCCCTTTCTGATCAGAATCTACGACTCAAACAGTATATGGGGGTAGCCCTAATGCTATCTTAAGAAAGCAGCAGGCCTCACAGTAGTGGAAAACTGATTTAGGAGTTTTCCACTACCAGGACATGTAAAACACACATGCACATGTCCTGCCTTTTACCTACATAGCACCCTGCCCTATAGGTTCCTAGGGCCTAACCTAGGGGTGACTTAATACGTAGAAAAAGGGGAGTTTAAGGCTTGGCAAGTACTTTTAAATTCCAAGTCGAAGAGGCAGTGAAACTGAACACACAGGCCTTGCAATGCCAGGCCTGAGACATTGGTAAGGGGCTACTTCTATGGGTGGCACAACCAGTGCTGCAGGCCCACTAGTAGCATTCAATTTACAGGCCCTGGGCATATGTAGTGGACTTTACTATGGACTTACAAGTAAATCAAATATGGGACTGAACCAATGTAACCATGTTTAAGGGAGAGGACATATGCATTTTAGCACTGGTTAGCAGTGGCAAAGTTTGCAGAGTCCTAAAACCAGCAAATTCAGTGTTAGAAAAGTGGAGTGTGGCAGGCAAAAAGTTGGGGAATGACCACCTTAAGGCTATCAGGTCTAACACCACCCTACAAGTATTATGGTTGGGAGTTGTTTTTTTCTTCTTTGCTGGGTGAAGGCTGCTTTCTGATTGCCAGTTTAGGGCATGTTGCAATGGGAGAAGCAGTGGGGCATTAGTTGAGGGGGCTGGAGAGTCAGATACAAGCCTATCCACCCCTCGGGCGAGAAAAGGTATGATCATGGGAGAAAGATAGTGCGGGGGATGCCCGGGACAGGGCGAGGAATTTACATGGAAGGGTGCTCGGATGAAAGAAGAATACAATTATTTATTGGAATACAAACATAATGTTATAGGTTGGTAGCTTAAGTTGTGTTGATTTACAATCCTGTTCCAACAAATGGCCTCTGACACTCTAATGGACGTTATTCACAACAGACACTTTGCCTTTTTATCTCACTATGCAAGTTCATTTTCAACCCTGATTTCTCCCTTTGGAAATGTTTTTATGTTTATTTCTTCCTCCTAATTCCCTCTTTTCTTTTTTTCTCTTAAATAGTCAGGATCAGTCTGTTGAGGAAAAATAAGTGCCGGCCTCAAATAAAATGATTGCCGGTAGGTCCCACCATCAACCACCAGCTCAAATTAAGCACTGCGAGCACAGTCCATCAATATTACACACTCATTTTTATTTTGCACTGCAGCTTGAATAACAACCATTCAGCCATTTGGAAGGATTCACAAAAATGCTGCCTCATTTATATCAATATTGCAGGCTTCCCAGTGTGGGGCATTCTTAAATGTCTGACAATGCAAAGATTAGGTCTCCATCTCTGTTGTCGCATTTGCAAAATGCTGATTTTACAGTGCAGACAGATTAAAAGGACGGATTGCATTATTTTCAAAAAAATGACATGATGTAAATGACCGCTGCATGCTCTTCCCAATGACAGCAGCTGACATTCACAAATTAGAATCCGTGCCTCGTGGACTGCAGACCCTTTGTGAATGAATAGTACCCCTTTCAGGTGGGGGTATTCTGATTTTCGAACCATCCTCATGTTATGTCAAAGTTTTGCTTTTAAAATGATAATTATTTTCATTGCATGTGTGTTTTAATGTTGTTGATTTATGTTGGCAAATGTAGTTCACCTCCATGTATTAACAGTTTAAGGCCTACATTATGACTTTGGTGATAAGTACCCTTACCACCGTGGCAACTGCCGCTAAAAGACTGTCACCGTGGCTAACATCCGTCCGCCAATAATGACCACAGCTGGATTTCTGCCACAAGAAAGGATTAAATCCAGCTGTGGCTCTGGTGGCGGATGGCTTTAAGGTGGCGCTGCTACCACCAGCAGCACCACGCCAGTAGACCGCTGACAGCTGTATTATGAAAAATAATACAGCCTGGAGGTCTTCTGCAGGTGGGCACTGCTGGCAGTAGCAGCGCCCTGTCCCGTCCCCTGCTGGAAGACCCCCCTGGATCCAGGTAAGTTGGGTTTCTGACAGGGGAGGGGTGTAGGGGGTGTTGTGTGTGTGTTTGGGTGTGTGTGCATGAGTGTGTGAGTGTGTGCATGAATGTGAATGTATGAGTAGCCTTGTTTGCGTGCATGTATGCATGCGTGAGAATGACTGTAAATATGGATATGTGAATGCGTGTCTGCGTGTCATTGTGAATGTGGTGCGGATGTGTGTATGAACAAATGGTTGCATGGGTGTATGAATATGTGTATGCCAGTGTGAGTGGGCGTGTGTATGCGTGGTGCGTGTCTGCATGTGTGTGTAGGGGGGTGGGGAAATGGAAGGTGGGGAACGTGGATGGAGGGGGATGTGGGTGTCTGGGGAGTTGTTGGAGGGAGGGGGCTTCCTATCAGTGGCAGGGAAGGAATTCCCTGTCACTGATAGGGCCTACCGCCATAGTTTTCGTGGTGTTACGAACACCACGAAAACCATAATGGTAGGCAGGGTCAAAATGCTTGAGGCGGTACAATAGTGGCCGCCGGACTGGAGATTCTTATCTTTAGCCCGGCGGCTGCTACTGCCGTGGCGGTCAGGGTGATAAATTGGCGGGTTGGCTTCGGCCAACCTGCCATTGTCATAATGTGCCGGTACCACCGCCACATTACCACCGACCGCCGGGATCAAAATGACCCCCTAAGTCTTTATTTCAAGTGTAACCTGAACTAAAATTATAGAGAGTGTTCAACATTCATATTTCAGGAATTAATGCTCTGCAGAGTAATGTAAATTTAAATGTACCTTATATAATGTTAGCAATACTAGGCCTCAGTTTCCATAACATGAGGAACTGTTCTTCATTTATGCTAACGTGTCATTTCTTTTCAGGTGGCTTTCACATTAAAGGATAGTTCAGAAATAGATGTGCTATTGTCTTACTCACAGAAAGCCTAAGAACCTAACCCTGGAAGAGGTACATGCAGAGACTGAGAATGTGAAGGCTGCCCTATTCCTTAGGTTCCAAAATCATACAGAAAATCAAGGACAGCTACCTTCCAAGGATTGTCTTGGGAATCTAAAGGACTGTTTCAAAGATGTTGCGTAATTTGAGGAGATTGGACCATGTGATTTTCTGATCCTTAGGTGTCACTAATTGTTTTACTAGGACTTTCACTGATCGATTGTAGTGTTGTGCAGCCATTTTAGTTATAGCTCCATGCATGGTATGTTAACACACTAGGCCGCTGTGCACGTTGATCTAGATATATTTTATTCAGCTTCGCATTGTTATTCTTACAAAAAACAGTTTTACGGTCTTGTTTTATTTTCAGCTATCTAACTATTTTGCTTCGCCCAGCACTGTGTTCTCAAAGAAGACATTCTTGATCACTTTGTGCTTCAGTCAAGGCTACAGTTTGGTACATTGCTGGTGAAAGTGGTAGAAGTTTAGTCTCCAACATTCATAGAAAATACACATCCTTACATAGGGAATTTTCTTAGAACATTAGCTGTGTTATTATAAAAACACTTCCTAGTCCTATTACACATTAAGAGGGAGATTCCATCCAGGGAACCACAATTGTGTGCCGATTGCTGAATGCTTTGTTGCAGATGCTAACGCAGACTACAGGCCTTTGCTCAGGTATGAGGGTTGATGTCCTCCCGGGGATACCTGAAAGGCAGAATTAGAGCTTAACATGATGTGCTCAAATTATGACTCAGATAGAACATATCAATTCTAGTGGCAACATGATAGCGTTATTCTTATGCTTCACTATCATCGTCACCATTTTAATATTGTCATGTTGTGTTGTTCTGGTTATTGCAGCTCACGCTTTGCTATCTAAAATGCAGTTGTTTTATTAAACCAGTTTTTAAAAGCCATACTGCTTTTATTGTCATTTACATATGAGACTGAATTGCGAATGAGAGAACTGAATGCGACCTGAGTGACCACGACTTCCCTGAGAAGTATATGTCATGCGCTTAGCTGCCCAATCAACTCTACCTTTGGAGCGACAGGTGTCACCTACTGTGGGTCAGAATAAGTCTCCCACACCGTGGACAATCTTGCTGCTCAAAATCCAGTAGTCTCATTAGAATAATGAGAGCCTACGCGACATGGAGCTCCCAACGTTTGGTCAGGCTCTAATTTTCAGGTCCTCTGGAGTATCTCTGTCTCATTATATATAATGACACCTCAATGCCTTATGTGGAGACGTCCATGGTACTGAGGATTTCCACCACAGCTGTATAGGGAATCCTACTACAACTGGTGGTTGTTCAAGCTTGAACTTCAAAAGGAAGCCCTATTTTGGTGTGCCTTCTCTGAACTAATAGTGTTACTGTCATGGCGAATCCCCAACGTGTACAAATAGCTGTTAACATTAGACAACCTCTCACAGCACACTTACTAGCAAATGGCCTAACGGCCCAGGGAGGTCCAGTCACATTTGTGGTGGACGCCCATGCAGCTTATAGAACAGAACTTTTTTACTCTTGGGTCACATTTCCAGCAGTTGATGGGAACACTAATACATTTCATCAATATACACCTGCGGACGCGCCTGGACAATACAGAGCGTACGCATATTTAGAGATACCTCTATCTTATCAAGAACATAATAATTGGCTTGATGGGGCCCTATCCCATACAATATTACCAGTAAGGTTAGGTCCACTAAGTAATGACAGTCCTATCTGGCCTTTATTGGCAACCTATACACCACATCCTGCGGTTGGCAATTTAGCAGTAGCTGAGGTTCATCACTTATACATTGAATTAACAGCAATATATAGACGATTAGTACAATTTGTGATGCAAACATTAAATACAAACCCAGCACGTGGTGCTCCAGCACATCCACATGCAGGAACGCCAGGTATAAATCCTGTGACTGTACTTTTGATCATGGGTAAAGTACCCGCCAAACGAGAGGAAACTCCGTTTTGGTTAGCACAGAAAATTAATACGATGGAAGCAGTATTTCCCCATACAGGACCTCAGGATAAACATAGAATATTAACGATGTGCGTGCCTTTCGGGATGGTCCCTACAGTAGAAAACTGTAATACCTGGATTACGGTATTTGGCGAACTCTACACAACCGCACACGGTACACCGACACTTGCCAATTTACCGGAAGTGATGAAACAAATTCAAGATGAATATGGGGCTGCCCCAGCCCTAGATTTGGGGATGCAATTGATGGGCAATTTTGCCACAATCATTTTAAGTAACCTTAAAGGAGAAGCAGTCGCACTTGCAGTGCGCATGCGGCTTCGTGACGTTCCGCAACAAGATCAAGAACGAGAGCTGCCTAAAATAATAGCAGAGACCTATTCAAGTATAGGTCGAGATAGCCTAGGGGCCAGACCACAAAAGCCTCAATTTCAGGGAAAATTAAATAAAGATACCCCAAAACAAACACCTGAGGGTAATAAGAAATGCTGGGATAAGAAACAACAAATGTCTAAAAAAGAAAGGGGAGAATCTCCGCGTACAGAGACCCCACAGAATAGGTATAATCTCAGTAATAGAGATAATATCAAAATGCCTGTTTGATATCAATATACTGATACACGCCAATATCTTTCCTTTCAGGACTCATCGGAAAAGAGAAATGAGAGAGGTGGGCGATCAGAGCGAAGAACAGAGTACGTGAAACCGAGACAGGAATCACAACGCTCCTCTGAGGTTTCTGTTAAAAAGGAAGAGAAACCCGCCCAACAAAAACAACAATTTAAAAAGAAAAAAGTGGCAGCAGTTGCAGTCCGTCATGCCACACAGAAATAGGGTCCTCTTGAAAAACAATAATTGGGCTCTAGCCTTGCTAGACAGCGCGGCAGAGGTTACAATAGTTCGCCGGAATCTTCTAGAGCATCTGGAGGTGAAAGCAACTGATGACTTGATACAAGTAGAAACAGCGGACATGCGTGTCTCCAAGCCCGATAGGGTGTACAAAGTAACGCTACAATTAGAAGGAGACATTGAACGTACAATTGATGCAATCTTTTGGGATTGCATAGTAAAAGTGTATGATGTTTTGTTGGCCGAACAAGATTGTCTGCCTGACTTTGTCTGTACCTGCCCATATGGAGAAGATGTCATAAAGCCTTCCTTCTCGCCCCTTGTTCCAGAGGAACTAGCTGAATCCTATTCCATTGAATGGGCTCTAGCACAAGCACCTGCATTATACAGAAATCACGTAGGATGGGATAAGGAATCCCCCTACCACGTAATTCCAATTAAAAGTGAACCTCAGCCACAACAACAGTATCCTATAAAACCTGAAGCATAAGGACCAGTGAGAGAAATACTCACACAATTAGAGTACCAGGGTGTGATTGAACCCTGTGTCTCAGCAATGAATAACCCTTTATTCCCCGTAGCTAAACCAGACCATTTATACAGAATAGTCTTAGACTACAGACATTCTAAATAGTCATACACGTACCTATGCTTTACTAAACTCACATAGCACTGTACTAATGGGCAACATAGTGCGTAAAAAACACAAAACAACACTAGACATTTCCAATGGGTTTTTCTGCCAGAATATAGCACCTGAAAGTAGAGACTTAACAAGCATTAGCGCACTAGGCTCTCTGAAAAAATTCTGTTGTTTACCTCAGGGGTATAAGAACAACCCAGGACTGTTCACGGCTCGTGTCACTGCTATTTTGCACGAGATCGAGCCTGAAGCATTGTCCTATGTAGAAGATATATGTCTCACGGATGATGAACTACTACAACATTTAAGACGGGTAGCCCGCATTGTTGTAGGGTTTGCCGAATTTGGCTACAAATTCAACTTCAAAAAAACAAAAATAACCTTCCTCAGCGTCCTGTTTCTAGGATGTGAGCTGTCAAGTGAAGGGAAGAGCCTAGCACCACAATTCTTAGAAAAGTATGCACAGTTACAACCACCGATTATGATTAAAAAACTCCAATCATTATTGGGTTTCTTACATTTTGGCAGAGCCTACATTCCAGATTATGCTACGCGCATAAAACCTTTATATGACCTAATACGTCCCAATTTTTCAAGTAAATTCGGGACAATTGAACATACATATATTCTTAGAGAATTGCCGAAAGACATCCTTGCAGCACAACATTTACACACAAGGGACAACAAAACACATTTGGTCATCAGAGTAATAGCTGGGGCAATCGGTTTCACCTATGTGACTTTTAATGAAGGTGAGACAGTCCTGATTGCATACAAATTAGATTTGTATTCAGCAGCTGAACAACGCTTTGCTCCCATAGAGAAAATTCTCACTGCTGTACAGAAGGCTTTCATTAAAGAAATACCTCTTGCCCAAGGAAAACGCATTATTGACGTTTCTTCAATCCCAGCCCTAGAGGCTGTTACAAAAGCTACCATTCCAAACACAAAAGCACTACATCCACGTTGGATACAATGCGCTACGTCTCTGACAGCCACTGATGTAGATTACATTTTCGACCCTAAGCTACAAACTCAGGAATTCCTACAGTATGAAGTAGAATATCCAGTTCCAGCAAATACTTTGCCTATTGATAAGTATCATAGAGTCATGTACACCGATGGCTCTGCACAACCTGCAATTGGAACTAAACATCAATATCCTGCTGCTTGTGCAGTCGTAAGTGGCTATATGGAGGGCAATACATTTTGTCCTCTACATACCTTTCCACAGACCCTAGGGGATTGTACAGCACAATTGGCTGAGCTAAAAGCTCTGCTGATGGCACTGTAACACACAGATCCGCCACAGCCTATGCTGATGTTTTGTGATTCATATTATTGTGTCCAGTCCCTTAATGAATACCTGCATTATAGGTGCCACAATGGTTTCAGAGACTTCAAAGGCAACACCCTTAAACACAGATTACTGTGGGGGAAAGTAGCTGACCTGAAAGAGATGCTACCAAATGTCCATGTTGTAGATACACTTGGACACCAGCACGTTGGAATACATGTTGCTGGAAACACATTGGCTGAAGAAGCTGCAAAGTCTGCAGTGGCAGTTGCCACTGTAGCTGCAGTGACTCGCTCGAGTTCAAAACCAGACGCAGACATTTGGGCTGCTGTGAAAGCTACGGCTGATGGTACGCCCCATCCTAAAGGATTTCCTAACAAATATCATTATCATTTGGGAAGTATGCTGAACGCTGAAGTTAAGATAACAGGCGTAGGTGTGCGAGACATCCCTAATAAAGACATAAGACCACAATTGATTAAAGCAGCGCATGAAGGGGTGGCATCTGCACATGCTGGGGTGGCGGCTACAACTTCGATTTTGCAGGCCCGTTATTGGTAGACAGGCCTCTACAAAGAGACTAAGCAGTATGTTCTTTGTTGGGACATCTGTCAACAAATCAAAGTTTCCACTGCCAAGCGCCAGCCGCAGACACCCCTCTTAATTTCAAACAAACCGTTACAATGTGTGTACTTGGACCACTGTGGTCCCCTAACACCTGATAGTGCATACAAATAAATATTAGTTGCTGTTGATTCATGCTCCAGATTTGTATGGGTGTGGCCACAACGATCGGCTGACGCTCGGACTGTTATTAAAGATTTGCAAGTCTTTATCGGTACATGTGCAGTTGCGTCCTTCCATTCGGACCAGGGCCCTGCCTTTGCCTCAGGGGCATTCAGGGACACCATGGCTTAGTTGGGGGTCCAACTCCAGTACTCGTCTCCATTTCATCCTGAGGGAAATAGTGTTGTGGAGCGATTAAACCGCGATTTAAAGCAATCCTTAACAGCCAGAGTCTTAGGTACAGGTCCAAATTGAAACTGGATTGAAATGAGATGATATTGGGAACTCTTAATACATTTGCTACATTTGAAAATAGAGTGTGTTCAACAGACGGCAAGGAAGATGGATAAGAAGAAGGATCAACGGAAAGTGAAAATAGAACTGCCTCTGACTGGAGCAGACGAGAGTGAGGGATATGTACAAATGCTTCCTATGAGAGAAGTCACTGGTGGACGAGATGGTCACATTCGTTGAAGTAGAGGTGACATATTGTCATTTACCAATGATTTCACGAAATTGAGAGTAAAACCTGCAGAATGGTATTACAGGTTGAATGGTTTGTGAAGCTTTCAAAAGTTTTATAGGATGTTTGAACACATTGTTTGACATTGTGGTTCTGAGAGATTTGTGGGCCGAAAACAAAGTAGCTGTTGATTGGACTGATAAAGAAACTCCAAGACACCTAGGGGCATATTTATACTCCGTTTGCGCCGGAATTGCGTTGTTTTTTTTACGCAATTCCGACGCAAAACTAACTCTATATTTATACTTTGGCGTTAGACGCGTCTAGTGCCAAAGTCCATGGAGTTTGCGTCATTTTTTTGCGTGGACACCTACTTTGCGTTAATGATATGCAAGGTAGGCGTTACCGTCTAAAAAATTGACTCCGAGGCCTGTGCGCCGTATTTACACTCCCAGGCAAAATTCACGCCCGGGAGTGGGCGGGTCAAAAAAAATGACGTACGGCCGCTTTTGCGCCGTTTTTTAGCGCCTGGAAAAGGCAGGCGTTAAGGGACCTGTGGGCTCGGAAGGAGCCCAGAGGTGCCCTCCCATGCCCCCAGGGACACCCCCTGTCACCCTTGCCCACCCCAGGAGGACACCCAAGGCTGGAGGGACCCATCCCAGTGACATTAAGGTAAGTTTCGGTAAGTATATATTTTTTTTTTTTGGCATAGGGGGGCCTGATTTGTGGCCCCCTACATGCCACTATGCCCAATGACCATGCCAAGGGGACATAAGGGCATGGCCATTGGGCAAGGGGGCATGACTCCAGTCTTTGCTAAGACAGGAGTCATTTCTATGGGGGTTGGGAGTCGAAAAAAATGGCGCAAATCGGGTTGAGGCGAAAAATTTGCCTCAGCCTGACTTGCCCCATTTTTTGACGCCCAAGCTCCATATCCCCCTACGCCGGCGCTGCCTGGTGTACGTCGTTTTTTTCCACGCACACCAGGCAGCGCCGGCGGCTAACGCTAATTTTTTTGGCGCAAAACTGCGTTAGAGCAGTTTTGCGTCAAAAAGTATAAATATAGCCCCTATTGACTAAAGCGCCCTCTGAAATTGTCAGCAAAAAGTACCAGAAGGTGATTGAGTTTTGGAAGCAAAATGCCCACAAAAGTTATTGATTGGCTGAGGATTGACAGAATTTGAGGAGTTGATACATTCCTATTATGAGAGATTGTTGCAGGCTTTCAGACATTTCATTTTTACGAATAATATTGAAGCAAAAGATGCAGGACATTTTGGTGGTCATTACAACCCTGGCGGATGGTGTTAAAGCGGCGATAAGACCGTCAACAGGCCGGCGGTGAAAAAATGTAAATTATGACCGTGGCGGAAACCGCCAACTAAGACAGCCACTTTAACACTCCGTCCGCAACGGCGGTACAAAAAAACAGCGCGGCGGTCACCGGCAACAGACAGGCGGAAGACAAAGTACCGCCCATAGTATCACAACCTACCAATCCGCCACCTTTTCCGGGGCGGATTCACCGCGGACAAAAACACGATGGGAACAGGACTTCGAAGGGAAAACGCTCACCTCTACACACTTCACGAGGAATCCGGACGCCATGGAACCAGAGCTGCACATCCTGCCAGCCATTATCTTCCTGCTCCTCTACCAGGAGCACGAACGCCAGCGGCGAAGACAACAGTGAGTACTGCACCTACGACACAGGGGAGGGAAAAAACAGGGACACACACACACGCAACACGCAACACACCCACCCTCACCCACTACAACACACACACCAATACAGCATGATACATTACAGTTACACTCCCCAACCCCCGGAAGAATGCAAAGACAAAAGCAAATGAGTGTAACCATTGTAATATATTAAAATCAAGTACGCAAAAATATATATATACACTATAAACAAAATATACACCAAGCTTAGTAGTCCAGGTAGTGCTCCAATGAAGTCCGTGGAACACAGGGCCATCACGGTATGGGCGAGGCCTACATAAGATCCCCGACCATGATGGAGAGAACACTGCAGGAGAATCAGAGAGCAAGAAAACAGGCACCTCAGGGGGAGGGAAAGGGGGGGCACCTCAGCCGATTGAGTACACGACACCAAATCCACGAGGGGGCCACATGCCCACTGTTCAATCCTGGGGAGTGCAAAGCCACAGTTTCTCAAGTCTCTACAGTGGATGGGATGCCCACTGCTGCATCCTGGGGAGTGCAAAGCCACAGTCTCTCAAGTCTCTACAGTGGGTGGGTTGCCCACTGCTGCATCCTGGGGAGCGCAAAGCCACAGTCTCTCAAGTCTCTACAGTGGGTGGGTTGCCCAGTGCTATATCCTGGGGAGTGCAAAGCCACAGTCTCTCAAGTGGATAACAGTCTCCACTGGTTCTGGAGGGGGCTTTGTGCCCAGAGTGCTTCATCCTGCCAAGGACTGAGGTAGTGGATGCCTGTCTCCACTGGTTCTGGAGGGGGCTTTGTGCCCAGAGTGCTTCATCCTGCTCGTGACGGACTCAGTAGTGGCGGTGCCCTTGGCGCTCATGGGCCAGCAGTGCTTGATGCGGCGGTGTCTTGTTCAGCTGTGCTTGAGGCGGTGGTGCCCTGTTCAGTGGTGCTTGAGGTGGCGGTGCCCTGTTCAGCGGTTCTTGAGGTGGCGGTGCCCTGTTCAGTGGTGCTTGAGGCATCGGTGCCCTGTTCAGCAGTGCTTGAGGCGGCAGTGCCCTGTTCAGCGGTGCTTGAGGCGGCGGGTTCCTCTGCAATGGCTCATCTGCTGGTGGTCCTCTCTAGCCCAGTGTGGCTTGTGCTGGCGGTCCTCTTTAGCCCAGCGGGGTTTGTGCTGGCAGTCCTCTCTTGCCCAGCGGGGCTTGTGCTGGCTGTCCTCTCTAGCCCAGCGGGGCTTGTGCTGGCCGTCCTCTCAGGCCCAGCGGGGCTTGTGCTGGCTGTCCTCTCTAGCCCAGCGGTGGCCTCCTGGGCAGCAGGGATGATGACAGTCTTCTCCGCCGTGCTGGTGTCGCAGCTGACTCCACACTCCCACCGGGACCCCTGGGAGTGGCTTAGGTGGCTGGAGTCTTCCCCCTCTCCCGCTGGGCACTGGCCAACTTCTGATGCTTGACAGGTGGAGGACTGTCCGTACTGTGGCTCCATGCCACACTGGCTAACCTGGTGGCCGGTGCACTCCATATTCCGGTGACTACAGGCACCACTAGTCCCGGAGATGTTGTAGCTGAGGTGCTAGTTCGGGACCTAGGAGACGGAAGGGGTGGGGGAGGTGTGGGAAAGAGGTCAAGGTTGGACAGGAAAAGTTTTTGGGGAGACACTGGGATGG
The DNA here is from genome assembly GCF_031143425.1 of Pleurodeles waltl. NCBI lineage: Eukaryota > Metazoa > Chordata > Amphibia > Caudata > Salamandridae > Pleurodeles > Pleurodeles waltl. The sequence continues at coordinate 376,634,931 of NC_090437.1, read as the reverse complement.
GTAGCTGGAGGGGGTTTGGGAGGGGAGGAAGAGGTTGTGTTTGTAGGAGGAGTTCGTTTGGTGACTTTGGGTGAAGGTGCATGCGCTGGAGGCTGTTGTGAGGTGGATGGCTGTTGGGTGGGTGTGTGCCTGCATTTGTGTATCTTGGGAGGTGGTGTCACAGACACACTGGGAGAGGACACAGGGGACATGTGAATGGTAGTGGGGTGGTGACTGCACGTGAGCGGGGTGTGGTGGTGTGTGTGCTGGTGATGGCAGTAGTGGCTGCAGATGTGGTGCATGCAGGTGTGAGTGGAGACGAGACTGGGAGGGAGGAGGGAGATGAGGAGGTGGGGGACACAGTGGAGGCAGTGGATGTTGGAGTGTCTGCATGTGTGTTATGCTTGCGTGAGTGCCTGTGGGATGTGTGGTGCTTATGTTTGCCTGAGCTTCCCTTGTGTGTTGACGCGTGTACATGCTGGTCTGAAGGTGTGCTTGGGATAGGCTGGGGTACAGGGGATTGGGTCTGGGTGTAGGAAGTTGGAGGGGGAGGCTAGAGACGGGGACAATGGCTGCCATCAGTGCTGAGGCCAGAGTCTGAAAAGCTCACTGAAGGGCCGCCTGACCGGAATGAATGCCCTCAAGGAATAAATTTGTTTGTTGCCACTGCCTTTCTACACCCTGGATGGCATTCAAAATGGTAGACTGCCCAACAGTGAGAGACCTGAGGAGGTCAATGGCCTCCTCACTGAGGGCAGCAGGGGTGACTGGGGCAGGGCCTGAGGTGCCTGGGGTGAAGGTGATGCCCACCCTCCTGGGTGAGCGGGCACGGGGCAAAGGCTGAGGGGCTGCTGGGAGGGCGGTGCTGGTAGGGGGGGTGGCGGCTGTACCTGTAGAAGCAGGGGCCACAGATGGTGCCGCCACCACAAGGGAGCTCCCATCAGAGGACATGTCTGTGTCACTGGTGTCAGCTCCTGTCCCCGCCGTAGAGCTCCCCTCGCCCTCCGTCCCACTGGTGAACTCCGAGTCCGTTGTCTCACCCTCCAGGGCCATGTGGGATGCAGCTCCCTCCTGCTCCGGTGCCACTGCTCCTCCGCCTGATGATGCTAATGCACACAAGATCAGGGAGACCACAAAAAGGGGGGGGACAACAGAAGAAAGACATGTTGAGTGCATGCATTACCGCTACCGTTGGTGGACACAACAGACAAAGAAGTCCCCTGCACTACGCAGCGCTCTTGGGCTCCACTGTTAAATCCCTGGGACATGGCCTACAAGGCTATGGATGACATCTGCACACATGGATGACACAGGGGCATTACTAGGTGTACTTTGCACTCTACAGAGGTGGGGTGGGGTGCCACATGGCCTGCCTATCGGAGGGACCCTGCTTACTAAACTCGCCCTGGCCTAGGGAAACCCACAGCCCACCACCCCCATCCAGACACCTCCAATGCGTGCAAAATCAGCAGAATGAGAGTGTACTCACCCCCTTCTGGCTGCTGTGATGCCCTCAAGCGCCCATCCAACTCCGGGTACGCCACCGCCAGGATCCTGAACATCAGGGTGCGACGGGCACCCCTCCCACGTTAGGAGGCCATCCCCAGCTGAGCCTCCGCCGTCTTCTTGCTCCAGCGGCGAATGTCCTCCCATCTTTTCCGGCAGTGGGTGCTCTGTCTGTGGTAGACCCCCAGGGTCCGGACGTCCTTGGCGATGGCACGCCAAATATCTTTTTTCTGGTGGGCGCTGACCTACATGATTTGTACAGGGGGAAGATAAATTTTATTAACAACTACACCGTCCCAGTCATTGGCCCCCATCTCTACCCCTGCCATGTGGCACATGCATTCATCGTCGTTTCATGCATGCCTCATTCTCCCCCCCCCATCTTTCATCCACCCCACTCCACACAGGCATAGTCCATACAGCATGGTCCCAGTGTACTTACCTGTTTGTCTGGAGGACCGTAGAGTAGCGTGTACTGCGGGAGGACCCCATCCACGAGTCTCTCCACCTCCTCCAATGTGAAGGCAGAGGCTCTTTCCCCAGACACTCGAGCCATTGTCTCTTCCAGACCAAGGTCACAGCAGCACTTGCAGTGTAGGTCCTCTCCTGTTGAAGATCAGGTATCGAGTGATTGAACAGACAGAAAATGGCGGTCACGTCCGCAGCAGTGCGTACCGTCACCGCCGGCGTATATCGTCATTGGCTCCTGGGACCCATAGTGTCCAATGTTAACCAATGCAGCATTGCGCCGCGGTCTTCAACCGCCTACTGCGACGGTGTACAACGCCAGCGCAGTTACCTCACATCCCATTGTCCCACTTTAGAGGTTAGGCAGCCGCCATTTCAGGGGCCCACAAGTCTTAATTTTTAACTGCGTCACACATACCTAGGCCTACCCTCAACACATAAACAGGCCACTTTTCGGATTATGATTCATGTTCTGTGCAAGCTGTGTGTACGTAACTCTAAGTTGGTTGACTCTGTGCTCGCTGTTGTCCTTCATAGGCACCGTCCGCTGGGACATTTGAGGAGATGGCGGCATCCTACGGTGTACAGACCGCTGGCGGACCTGTTCACAATGGAGGAAAGACATGTGATCATTACCTACAGGCTTGACTGTGCCACAATCCATGAACTGTGTACCCAGCTGGAGCCAGACCTGATGTCAGCTATCCGCCATCCCACAGAAATCTCCCCTCAAGTGCAGGTACTGTCAGTACTCCATTTCCTTGCAAGTGGGTCATTTCAAACAACAGTGGCCATAGCATCAGGGATGTCCCAGCCTATGTTTTCCAACGTGTTGTCCAGAGTGTTGCCTGCCCTGCTTAAACACAAGCAGAGCTACATCGTTTTTCCTCAGGTGGAGGATTTGCCTACAGTGAAAGGTGATTTCTATGCCCTGGGACATATCCCCAACATCATAGGTGCCATTGATGGGACACATGTGGCTTTGGTCCCCCCCGCAGGAGTGAACAGGTGTACAGAAACCGGAAGAGTTATCATTCCATGAATGTGCAGATGGTGTGTTTGGCAGACCAGTACATCTCCCATCTGAATGCCAAGTTCCCTGGCTCAGTGCATGACGCCTACATCCTGCGGAATAGAGGCATCCCTTATGTGATGGGTCAACTCCAGGGGCACCGTGTTTGGCTATTAGGTGAGCACCTGGAAGCAAGACAATGGGAATGGTTGTCTGGGTCTGGGGATATCCCTACAGATTAGTGTGTGTCTAACAGTTGTCCCTTGCCATTTGCAGGTGACTCTGGTTACCCCAACCTGTCATGGCTACTGACCTCAGGTGGATCCCTATTCTACTCACCAAAGAAGGTGTGCCAGATCATCATGGCCTGCTGTATGCTTCACAACTTAGCTTTGCGACAACAGGTGCCTTTTCTGCAGGAGGATGGTATAGATGGCGGTGTTGTTTCAGCTGTGGAGCCTGTGGACAGTGAAGACGAGGAAGCAGAAGAAGAAGACATGGACAACAGGAACTCGGTGATCTTGCAATATTTCCAGTGAGACACAGGTAAGAGTACAGACCTGTCTACTACATGTACTTTAACACTACTACCTCTTTACTGTCTGTCGTTTTCACCCAGTGTATGGTCACTGAGTTGTCACTTTCCCTTACAATTTCACAGATGTGGGTCCTACTGTGTGACATCTGCTTTGTTTCCTCATGGACAAGAGCTGTGTGACACAGGTATGTTGACATTACATTTGAAAAAGCATTTTGTCACTGTAATTGCTAATACACAATTTCGAAATTACAGACTGACTCCAGATTGTTTTGTGCTTCAAGGGTGTTTATTGAAGTGCTCAATATTGGAGGGGGTTGTAAAATGGTGAGGGGGATGGTGGAGGAATGTCTATGGCAGAGTCCAGTCTATTAGTGTCACAGATGCATTGCCCAAATGGGCATAGGAAGCGGAGCTGAGGCAGTTTGAGGATGGACAGGGTGACAAAGTGGGACAAAAGGATGACAATCAGGGTGGTCTCATTTCTTGGCGGGGTCTTGGCATCATTCTCTGTCTTTGTCCTGGATCTCAGGGACTGTTTGCGGGGTGGTTCTCCCTCTGCAGGGAGTGGGGTGCTGGTGTGGTGGTCCTGTGGCGGGGCGTCCTGTCGACTAGCGCCGGCGGAGGTGGTGGGCAGTTCATCGTCCATGCTAGTGTCAGGGGCCACGTGTTGTGCCACAGTGTTCCTCCTGGTGTTGAGAACTTCCTTCAGCACACCTACGATAGTTCCCAGGGTGGAATTGATGGTTCTGAGTTCCTCCCCGAAGCCCAAATACTGTGCCTCCTGCAGCCGCTGGGTCTCCTGAAACTTGGCCAGTACCGTTGCCATCGTCTCCTGGGAGTGGTGGTAGGCTCCCATGATGGAGGAGAGGGCCTCGTGGAGAGTGGGTTCCCTTGGCCTGTCCTCCCCCTATCGAACAGCAGCCCTCCCAGTTCCCCTGTGTTCCTGTTCCTCCGTCCCCTGGACCGTGTGACCACTATCACTGCCCCCAGGTCCCTGTTGTTGTTGGGGTGGTGGGTTAGCCTGGGTTCCCTTTAGTGGTGGACACACTGGTTATTGAGGTGTCCTGGGGACAGAGGTATGGGCACGCTGGCTGGGTGCTGTGCTGGTGTTTCCAGAGAGAGGAAGGTCTGTAGTGGCCTGTGACTGTGTGAGGGAAACCGACTGTCTAGAGGTCCCCGATGGGCCGGGCTGGTCACCTAGATCCAGTTGGACAGAGCTGCTGTCATCACTGTGGGCCTCTTCTGTTGGTGGTGTGGACATGTGTGGACCCTCCTGTCCGGTGACGTTGGGTAGGGGTCCTGCGGGGGTATAAAAGGATGTTTATTACATCTGTGTGTGCCATGGTGTGCAATGGGTGGGTGACTGTGTATCCCAGTGCTTGCATTCTTGTGTGGGACCTTGTGTGATGGTGGTTTCTGGGGTGTAAGGGTATGTGCAGAGACCATGCTTTAGTGATGGTTGTCCATGCTTTGGTGTTCCATGCAGGGCTTGGTGTTCAGATGGGTGGTTTATGATATTGGGACATTTGTGAGGAGTTGGAGTGATGGGGTGAGGGTGGGGGTATGTGATGACATGCAGGTAGGGTGGGGGATGTAATAGTTATGATTTGACTTACCAGAGTCCATTCCTCCATCTACTCCTGAGAGGCCCTCAGGATGCAGAATCGCCAAGACCTGCTCCTCCCATGTTGTTAGTTGTGGGGGAGGAGGTGGGGGCCCGCCGCCTGTCCGCTGAACCGCAAGGTGGTGTCTTGAGACCACGGAACGCACCTTCCCCCGTAGGTCGTTCCACCTCTTTCTGATGTCATCCCTATTTCTTGGGTGCTGTCCCACTGCGTTGACCCTGTCCACTATTCTTCGCCATAGCTCCATCTTCCTAGCTATGGAGGTGTGCTGCACCTGTGCTCCGAATAGCTGTGACTCTACCCGGACGATTTCCTCCACCATGACCCTGAGCTCCTCCTCAGAGAACCTGGGGTGTCTTTGCTGTGCCATGGGGTGGTGTGGGTGATGTGTGGGGTGGTGTGTGTGGTGATAGGTGTGCTGATATGTTGTGGCGTGTTGTGTGAGGTGCGTGGACGTTCTGTTGGTGATGGTATTTTGTGCCTGTGGATGCTCGGTAGCTGTTTGTGGTGTCTCTCTCTGGCCTTCTTTTGGAATTTCTGGTAGTAGGGATTTATGGGTGATGTGGGTGTGTGTTTTATATTGGATTGGGTGTGTGGGAGTGATGTGTGTATGTGTATCAGGACTTGTCCAATGTGGCTGTGTTTTGTAAGAGTGCGTGTGTTTTGAGCACAGCAGTGTGTACTGCCAATGGAATACTGCGGTTGAAAGACCGCCGCGTGGATTCGTGGGTTGTGATAGTGTGGGCGTATTTCTGTTGGCGTGACGGTGGAGGTTTTTTTTTCGCCAGTTTATCACTGACCTTTGGTGTGGCGGACTTGTGTGGGTGTCTGGATTTTGGCGTATTCCGAGCTGTGGGTCGTAATAGCTGTGGCGGATTTCCACGGCCGCAGCGGTGTGTTGACGGTCTTCTGCACGGCGGTAAGCGGCTTTTACCGCCAATGTTGTAATGACCCCCTTTGTGTTCAAGTTTGAGGAAGGATAGGGACCAGAAGTGAACACTATGAACTAGCAGAATTTGATTTGTTTGGCAGAGCAAACCAATTGATGAGATCCTGCGATATGCTAATGTTAGAAATTGGCTATCTAGTTGGTAGAAGTATACAACCTTTTCCAAGTAGGGATCACACTCCTAGTCAGGGTAAGTTCCAACACAATCCAAATTATCCTGTGTTTATCATCCAGTAGCCTAGCACAGAACAGGCAGTCTTAACTTACAAGGCAATGTGTAAAGTATTTGTGCAATAACTCAGACAGTATCACAGTGAAAACACTACAAAAAGCACTTCACATGAGGGTCAAAAAATAGGTAATATTTATCTGAATAAAATAAGATAAAAATGACAATAATCCAAAATGCACAGGTCGAGATATCACCTTTTAAAGTGTCAAATGAGTCTCAGTCCTTAAGAATCAGTGGTTGTATCCTTGTAACACACAGTACCTGGGATGAATCAAAAATAACAATGCATAGGGGCTGCAGAGGAGGAGATTTGTTGAAAAATAAGACCCTGTGTCAGATTTTCCAGTGCGGCACAGAAAATGCATCATTTCTTTCCACACTGCAAGGTGATGTGTCGATTTTCGTGATTTCTAGTGAGTCTCATACACTTCAAAGTGTATGAGAGAGCCCCTACACCCTTCCTGCAAAGGAAGACCCATTCAGTATGCATGGATGCAGATATGACTGAGTGCCCTGTGCTCTGGCATTTTGGGTGGAAAGCACAAGGTGAGCTATCAACTAGCACAAACCAGACATGGATTAGAGACAGGCTGTAGGGCACAGATGGCAGAAAGTGCAGAGAAAGGCTCACTTTCTAAAAGTGGCATTTCTAAAATAGTAATATTAAATCCAACTGCACCAGTGAGTAGGATTTGTTATTACCATACTAGCCATGCTAAACATGATAGATACTCCTTTTAGATCAGAACCTGACACTTAAAGGTATCTATGGGCAATTCTAATGCTGGCCTATGAGAGGAGCAGGCCTCACAATAGTGGAAAATGAATTTGTGAGTTTTCCACTACCAGGACAGGTAAAACCCATAAGTACACACTTTGCCTTTTACTTACACAACACCCTGCCCTATGAGTTACCTAGAGTATACCTTAGGGGTCACTTATATGTAGAAAATGGGGTGTTTAAGGCTTGGCAATTAGTTTCAAATGCCAAGTCTAAGTGTCAGTGAAACTGCACACGCAGGCCCTGCAATAGCAAGCCTGAGATATGGGTAAGGGGCTACTAGTGTGGGTGTCACAATCAGTGCTGCAGACGCACTAGTAGCACTTACCTTACAGGCCCTGGGCACATGTACTGCATTTTACTAGGGGCTTACAAGTAAATTAAATGCACCAATTGGGCATGAGCCAATGTTACCATGTTTTTAGGGAGAGAGCACATTTACTTTAGCACCGTTAGCAGTGGTAAGGCATCCAGAGTCCTAAAGCCACAAAAAGGAGGTCAGAAAAATAGGAAGAGGAAGGCAAAAAGTTTGCAGTGACCATTTTCCAACAGCTAAGTAGTGCTGCGATTACCGGGATTTGAAACAGAAAAAGTTAAAGGAGAAACTATTGATAGTGCAATTGAAGGCTGTTCAGAGAAATCAGAATCTGCAGTTTTTAGGAAATGTTGGTGAAATGCAAGGAGTGTATCAGCAGGGTGTTTCGATGTCGCTGATGCATGGTGGCAATGCATTTCAACTGCTGTGTAGAGGACAAGGTGTTCCTATTGATCTGAGTATAGGTGTGGATGTAATGACGTTGATGATGACTACCCCATGTCACATATGTGGTAAATTAGCCCATTGGAAAAGGGAGTGTTCCCTTAATGCGAAGAATAATCAGATGCAGAAATGTGGATTTGTGCAAACCCAGGGAAATAAAGATACAACAAATGCAGAGGCCTCAAATGCAAAATTCAAATGTGTCCACAGACGACAGATGTAGATTCCACAAGCCCTGATGCCCCAATCACAGTCAAATGCTACAGTCACAGTAGCAAAGCTGTTGCTTAGGGAGTTGATTCCACGTTTTGGATTCCCAACTTCTCAAGAGTGAGACCGATGGACACACTTCAATAGTGAGGTCCTGAAGTTACTGTGTGCAGCATTACAAGTTGAGCAAAGACTACATTGCAGTTACAGACCAGAGGCTTCTGGCCTGGTGGAACAGGCTAACTGCACATTGAAATACAGATTTGCGAATGTTTGTCCTTCCACATCATTAAAATGGTCTGGTGCTTTACCTCTTGTGTTGATGGTCTGGTGCTTTACCTCTTGTGTTGATGAGTCTACGCAGTACTTCAGACAGGTATACATGATTGTCACCCACAAGATAATTATGGGCTGTGCCATGGGGTTAACAGCTGTGCCTGCAAATACACTTGTGAACATTACATATGACAAGGTACTTGATTACTGCAAAGGACTGAAGATTGTTGTTCATTTTGTGTCTCATCAAGCTGGAGAAGCCACAAAACAGCTGCAACAGGAACAGTGCCATGGCCTGTGTCATAAAGAAGAAGCATTTTTGGAAGTCATGCTTGGAGCTTTGGTGAAAGGGGCTATACCAGGTCATTCTAGTGACAACGACAGCTGTGAAGTATGGTGGTTTCCCTAACTGGATGCATGTGGCACACACTCACAAAGTAGCAGGTCCCCCTGATAAAACAGCATCGGTTCCTGAAGGGCTTGTTACAGTCAGATTAAGGGAGCAGGTTAGCCAAGACCTTGAAAATGAGCAAGTGACTGAAACAGCACACATACAATCTGAGGGGAGTCTGAGGGAGTCAACAGTTGTAGTTGGTTCAGAAGGGTTGTGACAAAAAAGGTTGACTGCGAAAAAAGCAGATGCTGATGAAGGGTCTAGTGTTATGGCAAAAAGAGTTGTGCCTGGAAACCAGGGGCAAAAAAGAACAGATTTTGCCTACAGTGCAAGTGCCACAAACTATTTCTGAAGAAACTGAAGAATCTGCCCAAAGTGACAGTGATACTAAAGGGCTAACAGTCCAGAAATCAAGGCAAAGGAGAGTATCCTTCCAGAGGTACGACGCACCTGAATGGACATACCTTGCAGCAATAGACAGGGAGAGAGAATTTGGAACATTTTGTCTGAACAAATTGTATCCAGTTGAACCTTTTTGAACGGATTCTTGTGGTAGAGCTGAACTTTGAAATTATTTTACCTCTTGATAGACTGAGACATTGTATTGTGGATGTGATTACTAGTGACTTTGTACTGCCAATTTATTAGAGACATTTGTGCATTTATTAGAGAAATTGGATAAGCTCTGCAGAGAATAAAGAAGATTATCTAGGATCGAGTATGCAACATTCATCATAGGGTTGTCATTTAGAAGAACATAAAGTAGAGTTAAGGAAGACTACTGATTATTACAATTAATATTTGAACTTTGTTGAAGACAATTGTTTGCTGTTTGTTTTGCTAGAAATGATCAGACTGAAATAGCATGAAAAAAATGATGCTATGGCCCCCTACCCTGCACCATGATGAGCCATATTTTAAATAGGCTGGTAGTGGGGGTGCTAAGGGGCACAAGGATTGTGGCACTGCACTAACTGCATGAAAATGCATGGTCAAGGAAAAGAGGTCTGTACCTCCTTCTCTCCAGGGGATCAGACCTCTTCCTCTTTCTAATGCATACTGACTATAATCAATCAGTGAAAGTCCTAGTTAAACAATGATTAGTCCATGATGTTTAGGGAAGATTTCTCTTTGCTTTAGTTTGCCTATTTGGATAATTTGACTGACACCAATGGTTAGAAGACTTGGCCAACACTTATTTTCTGAGCATCAAGTCCTTTTGTTGTTTTTCTATGTTGTTGTTATAGAGTGTTTGGTTTCTTTGATGTTTATCTGCCTTATTTGTTCTGAAGGTTTGGTCACCATATGGTGATACTGTATCTTTATAACTTGTTTTTGAGAGTTGTCTATCTCAACCTTAGTAAAATGTGTAATAAAAACCTTTGAACTTTATTTCTGACTTGGATTTTCATTGTGTGGCCAAATTGGTTATACAGTAAATTCATTGTTTGGTTGATGCCGTGCCCTCGCTGGGGTGAAAAAGTATATTGACTTCAAATTAGGGCATAAGGAAATGCTCCATCAAGGGTCTGGGGTGAACTAAAGTCCCATTAGCATTGTCTCCTTCCCCTGCTTCTGTGGAACATTTGAAATTTGGCGCCCAACAACTGAGTTGGCAGTATTGTACTAGATTCATATATAATTGTACAGATCATTCAAAACAAATAGAAGCCAACATGAGGAGGTTATTAAGTGCAGGTGGTGATGCACAAGGGGAGTGACTTTTTGTCTGAAGAGAAAAAGAACTACTCAAATCTTTCAGAGTGCTACAGGACAATCGTTATACAAAACCTGAGCACTTTTCTGATACAGCTAGAGGTCTTTAAACAAAATCACAATGACTGACCAAATCAATGTTGAGGTTTCAAGGAAAGACAGAGATGGAGGCTGATTTCCTGGGACAGAAGGTGGACGACCTGGACTCTTCCACAAAACAATGCGCCAACCGTTAAGTGTCTAGCGGAGTTTATGGCATATATGGAGGCCATGATTGAGTTGATTAATAACCTCCATGTAAGGACTGTGATAAGAGCCACAGAGGTGCCCTTTTATGAAAGATAGCAAGCAAAAGACTGAAACAGAATACATGCTTCAACCCTTGTGCAAGGGTCAGAGGGAAGCGGATTCTACACTGGCAAAATGTATACAAACTGCTTGAGATAGGCATGTAGTCCAGGAGAAGAGGGGAGGGACATGCTTATGGGTGATTTTTTGAGCAACACATTCTAAAGGGAAACTGTCTTGTGTGGATAGGTGAATCTCAGTGTTCCCAGATTTGAACCCGGAGACTTTAGGAGCAAAACAGACTTGTTCTCTCTATAGAGTTGACATTTGATCATTTCTCACCTGCTTGGTGAAGTTTTAAGTGATCTCTAAGAGTAAATTCTACTTTTACCACGATGGAGGCATCCAAATTGTTCCCTATCGGCACAGAAGTCATTTGACAAGCTGAATTGAAAGACCATAATATTGCTTGAACTGGGACTGAAAACCAGGCTATAATTGTGCAGAACTGTGTCAAGAGGAGGGTTATAACCCCTTCCTGGATGTTCTGTTCAATCTTGTGATCTAGGGGGGTTATATTCAATGTTGTTGTTAGTGTGATGGACATTTGTTGTGCTTGTACATTTTCTGAACTTCTTGAATTCTATTGATTAATATATTGGATTTGAAGAGTACAGAGTTATCTCATTAAACTTGATCTTATGTACACAAACTATATCTAAACAATTCCGTTAGGAGCATTTTTAATTGAGACATTTTTAGAAAGTTGTTATTTTGTTACTTTAATCACTCTGTACCCCTGCTTGTCTCTGAATACATGTCTGGGGGGGTGGCCGCTAGGTTTTGTGTATTCTCTCTAGACAATAATACACAAAGGGAGATGGTCTGTGCCATTTACATCCTGTTGGCACAACACCAGGCTGATGGGTCTTCCTTGTCTGGATGAGAGGGGGGAACTGACACTTGCACCTGAATAGGGCTACGCGTGCCCCCACACGAAGAGCTGCATAACCTCCTGTAGATTGGCTGAAGCCAGGGAATGAAGGGCAAGGACCTTGTCCACTTCACAGGCCTCTCTTTGAAGCCTTCCCCAGTTCAAAGACACAAGGTATAAGTACTGGGCCCTGAACCCCACCAAGACAGTACACTTCTGGATCTGAGGACATACTAGTAGAAAGAAGGACTGCTCTGCTGCCAGGAGAACTAACACTTGGCTGAACTGCATTGCTGTGCTGGCCTGCTGTCTGCTGCCTCTTGCTGGCAGTGAGAAAGACTGGGCTTACCTCTCTATTACATCATGTAAAGTTCTGCCCCCCTCTTACCACCTTTGTCAGATGAAAGCAGGGCATGACTTTGATCTTGCGTGTTCTTGTCTGTCCAAGATAAGTGCAACCCCTTCCAGTAGCCAAGGTGCTTCTGACAAGATGGGTGCCAAAGCAGTCCATGCCCTCCAGAAGAAGCCCCAGAGGAAAATCCACAAGGGGAAAAAACCTCTGGGCGGGAACTCCAAGGAACAGGCGAAAGAGCAGCAAGAATCCAGGACTCTAAGGACCGGAACAACAGGAAACTGCAGGGAAAAACAAGCAGGAGCACTTCCACAGGAGCAACAAGCAGGAGCAAGGACCACCACCAACAGGGGGATTACAAAGCAAAGAAGAGAAGAATTCAAGCTCCTTATATACAGATGGACAGGAAATGAAAAAAACTGAAAAAAGGAAAAATGTCATATTGGATTGGGAAAGTACCATAGAGAAATCTAGACAGAATGCCATCTTCAAAAGGGAATGATAAAAAGGGAAACCATGCTTGCTGGGAAAATAATAGCACCCTGGGAAAGCGAAAGCATGGCCCCAATGTTCAGGGGAAGAACAGCCCAAGAACAGGTAAGCATTATGTGAGCATCGCTGGGAACACCTGAGACACAAGAGCAGGGTGTGAAGTACCCACTGTGGGATCCACGGCCTAACCCCGGGCCGCCTGAATTTGCCGCTGAGAAAGGGAGAGATGCTGCAGACAGACTTGGGGCTTGCAGCAGGCGTGACTGGCCGAGAAATGGACCGGGGGTCCTGCTGCAGGCCAAGAATGTAAAGCCATGGGTTGAAAACCCACCCATGGCATACCAGTGGCATAACAGTAGTTCTCCCCCCTATTACCCAGGTTTATCCAGAAAAAGTTGGATACAATGGCTGACAAGAAGGGGAGCATGAACAGAAGAAGCATCTTCTCAGGAACATTCATTAGGGGGATAACCCTTCCAATGTATTAGAAATTGGAGGCGGTTCCAAAAACATGTGGAGTGGCATATTTCTTGCACCTTGTACTCAGGCACATTATCTACCAGAAGAGGAAAAGGACAAGTATAATGTGATTGAAAAGGATTTGAAATATATGGTTTCAACTGTGATACATGAAATACTGGATGTATCTTCCATGCCCGAGGCAACTGTAGATGGAAGGATACCGGAATCACCACATGTATGATCTTAAGAGGACCATAATCTTGAGGCTTGAATTTGTTTCTGGACAAACGAAGGGGCAAAAATTTAGCAGAAAGCCAGACCTTATCTTGTACCAGATATAATGGAGAAGAATGTCATCTTATGACAGTGGCTTTCTTCATATGTTGTTTTGCAGCCAGTGGATTAAAATATATCATCTTCTGGATGCTACGAAGCCAACGGGATAAAGAGGTTACTGCTGGAATAGTGGATGACTCAGAAATCACTATAGGAAAGGCCCTGGGATGACAACCATATGTGCAGAAAAAGCGGGTTGCCTTCAATGCACTGTGTACATTATTGTTGTATGAAAACTCTGCTAGTGATAGATATTTGGACCAGTCACATTGGGTTGCTTTACAAAAGCAACAAAAATACTGTGGAAGTCCCTGATTTAGGTGTTCTGTTTGTCCATTCATTTGAGGATGGCCACCAGAGGACAAGGTTACTTCAATTCGTAAAGATTGACAAAAGTATTTCCAAAAACGGGAAACATACAGGGGGTCTCGATCACAAATGATGACTTGAGGGAGACCATGAAGGTGAAAAAGTTCTTGTAAAAATATGTGGCTCAACTTCTGAGCAGTGGGTAGTTTCTTTAAAACTATAAAATGAGCTATTTAAAAAAAAAATCTACAGTCACCATGATCACGCTATTCCCTGCAGAAGATGGTAATGAACATAAGAAACCAGTAGATGCAGTATGCCGTGGGGCTGGTGGAACTGGTAAAGGGTATACTGATCCAACTGGTTTGGTATGTGGTACCTTGGCTTGTGTGCACACAGGACAAAAAGAGACATAGGTCTGAGGCCCATATACATACTGTTTTAGCGCCAGATTTGCGTCATTTTTTTACGTAAAAGTGGCGCAAATTTACAAAATACAATTGTATTTTGCAAGTTTGCGCCGCTTTTGCGTCAAAAAGCAGTGCAAACGCGACACTAAAAAAGTATAAATATGAACCTTAGTGTCTTTTGTGACTGTAGGCCACCAAAAACGCTGAAGGGTGAATTCTTGAGTTGTCTTGATTCCACGATGACCAGCGATAGGCTAGTCGTGATACATATGTAATGCTACTAGTTGAAATTTTTTAGAAGGATGGAATATCGCCTTGCCATGGTGATAACATCCCTTGGTCTTCCTTAGGTGGGAGTTTAAAGTGTCCAATTCTTCCTTAGTAAGTAAAATATATGAGAACACTCTGACCGGGAAGGACTGCACCGTTCCAATGATCTGAGTGGGTTATATAATATGCTGTGTAGGAATGGTCAAACTTTCTGGATAACAATAGGATAAGGCATCCACTACTATAGTTCTGTTATCCAGATATATAAGTAATACAAAAATCATATAATATTGACTAAAGAAGAAAGCCCATCCTGCTTGTTGGCAGTTCCGACATTGAAAATGCCAGCAACATTGTAGGGTCCGATGATCAGTCCTGACCTCAAAAGGTTCTTTGGTCCCCATTAGAAACTGCCTCCAGTAATTACAGGACACTTTTATAGCAACCAATTCTCTCTCCAATTCTGAATAGTTGTGTTCAGAATCCGTCAGAACATGAGAATAATAGAAAACTGGGTGTTCTGATCCATGTTCATCTTGTCTTTGTGGAAGTAGGGTCCCTATTGCTCTGTCAGATGCATCAGTTTCTAGTAATAACTTTTTCGTAGTGTCGGGAATCTGTAAGATTGGAGCCTGATTAAAAGTGTGCTTCAGATTTTGGAACACTGTTTCAGCAGTTTCAGTCCAGCAAAGTCCACTCCGAAGACTTTCTTTCTTTTGGGTCTGTGTAAGACAACTTGTTTGCTGAGCAAAATTTTCTATGAACTGCAGATAAAAATTGGCTAAACTTAGAAAACACTGCATCTCTTTTATAGTCAAAGGGGACGGCCAGTCCAGAACAGCCCGAACCTTTTCAGGATCTACAGCAATATTGGTCTTGTTAATACGGTAGCCCAGATACTCACTTCGGTTTTAAAAAATTCAAATTTTTCTGGCTTACAAAACAGTTGATGTTGCCAGAGCTTTTCCAGGACTTGAATAACATGTGACGTATGCTCCTCTGGACCAGTAGAATATACTAAGATGTCATCTAAATATATAACGACTATTTGATTTAAAAGATCCAAAAATATGTAGTTGATGAACCTCTGAAAGATAGAAGGAGCATTGGTTAGGCCAAAAGGCATCACTCGGTATTCAAAGTGGCACAAGGGAGTCTGAAAAATTATCTTTCGCTCTTCCCCCTTCTTCATCCGAAGGAGGTGATAAGCTCCCCTCAAATCCAAATTAGTGAACATCTGTGCTCCTCTAATGGCTTTCAGGATATCCTTTATAAGAGATAAAGGATATCTGTCCTTTACAGTAATCTTGTTCACACCGTGAAAGTCTATTCAAGGAAGTAAGGGCCAGATGTAGGAAACGATTTGCGAGTCGCAAACGGCAAAAATTGCCGTTTGCGACTCGCAAATCGCAGTTTCCTATGCAGAAATGCATATTGCGAGTCGGGATCGACTCGCAATATGCATTTCAGAATCGCAAATAGGAAGGGGTGTTCCCTTCCTATTTGCGATTTGGAGTGGTATGCAATACCATTTGCGACCGCATATGCGGTCGCAAATGGTGTCGCAGATACCATCCACTTCAAGTGGATGGTAACCCACTCGCAAATTGGAAGGGGTCCCCATGGGACCCCTTCCACTTTGTGAATGGACCCAAAACTATTTTTTCAGGGCAGGTAGTGGTCCAAGGGACCACTACCTGCCCTGAAAAAATACCGAAACTAAAGGTTTTTTTTTTTTTTTAAGTGCAGCTCGTTTTCCTTCAAGCAAAACGGGCTAAACTTAAAAAAAATAAAAACTGCTTTATTTAAAAGCAGTCACGAACATGGAGGTCTGCTGACTACAGCAGGCCTCCATGTTTGCGAGTGCCTAGACTCGCTATGGGGCCGCAATTTGCGACCCACCTCATTAATATTAATGAGGTGGGTCATTGCGACCCCATAGCGACTCGCAGACGGTGTCTGAGACACCGTTTTGCATACCAATTTGCGAGTTGCAAATTGCGAGGAGTACCATCTACCGTATGGACTTGCTCAGGTGTTTCATTAAGTACACCAGTTATTTTCCTTTCCTTTGCCCATCTCCTTATCAAGATAGATACCACTAGCATCACAATCCTATAAGGTAAGAACTCTTTCTTCTCTTCCATCCGTTAAATGTAGCAACATGAGCAGCAGGAAAAGAGATGATGTCTTTACTTTAGAGGAACATATAGAAGGGATTTCCAATCTTCTTGTCCCTTTTTATAGAGGACAGGAGTTGGCGTTTCCCATTGCTTTCGAGGGACGAGTAGGACTGGCACAAATCAAATGCCCTGAATTTGCACAATAGAGACACTGGGGGTCATTAAAACATTGGTGGTAAAAGCCACTTACCGCCGTGCAGAAGACCGCCAATACACTGCCGCAGCCGCGGAATTCCGCCACAGCTATTATGACACACATCTCGGAATCCGCCGAAATACAGACACCCACACAAGTCCGCCACACCAAAGGTCAGTGTTAAACTGGCGATAACAAATTCTCCACCGTCCCTCCAACAGAAACACGCCCAGGCTATCACGATCCACGAATCCACGGAGCAGTCTTTCAACCGCGGTATTCCATTGGCGGTACACACTGCTGCGCTCAAAATACACACACATCTCCAAAACACCACCACATTAGACAATTCAAAAAACACACACCTGAAACACATACAAACACCACTCCCACACACCCAATTCAATATAAAACACATACCCTCATCACCCACAAACCCCTACGACCAGAAATTTTGAGGAAGCCGAGAGACAGAGAGCACAGCAATTGAGAACCCCACCACACAGAGGCACACAACACCATCACCCATACAACATTCCACGCACAAAACACCACACACCACTACACATCATCACACACATCAACACTTACACCACCCCACACATCACCCACATCACCCCATGTCACGCCAAAGACACCCCAGGTTTTCCGAGGAGGAGCTCAGGGTCATGGTGGAGGAAATCCTACAGGTAGAGCCACAGCTATTAGCTCACAGGTGCAGCACACCTCCATAGCCAGGAAGATGGAGCTATGGCGCAGAATCGTGGAAAGGGTCAACGCTGTGGGACAGCATCCAAGAAATCGGGAGGACATCAGGAAGAGGTGGAACGATCTACGGGGGAAGGTGCGTTCTGTGGTCTCCAGGCACAACATCGCGGTACAGCGGACTGGCAGCGGACCCCCACCTCCTCCCCCTCAACCAACAACATGGGAGGAGCAAGTCTTGACCATCATGCATCCTGAGGGCCTCGGAGGAGTCGGTGGAGGAATGGACACTGGTAAGTCAAATCTTAACTATCATATCCCCCACCCTACCTGCATGCTATCACACACCCCCACCCTCACCCCCTCCCCTATCACTACAACTCCACACTAATGTACTAATAACACAAACCACTCAACCCAACACCAAGCCCTGCATGACACAACTAAGCATGCTCACCCCTCACCAAAGCATGCTCAATGTACATACCCATAACAACCCCCTAACCATCATCACACAAGCCCACACACAGGAATGCTTGCACTGGGGTACACGCACACCCACCCATTGCACACCATTACACACACACATGCAATACTCATGCTCTTATATCCCTGCAGGATCACTACGGAACGTCACCACACAGGAGTATCCAGAGATCTCCACTCCACCCACAGAAGAGGCCCACAGTGACGACAGCAGCTCTGCCCTACTGGATCCTGATGACCAGCCCAGACCATTGTGGGCCTCGGGACAGTCGGTTCCCCTTGCACAGGCACGGCCCAACACTGACCTTCCACCCTTTGGTAACACCAGCACAGCACCCACCCAGCGGGCCCATACCTCCGTACCCAGGACACGTCAATCAGCGGTGTGTCCACCACTACAGGGAACCCAGGATAACCCACCACCCCAACAACAACAGGGACCTGGGGGCAGTGGTAGTGGGCACACGGTCCAGGGGACGGAGGCCCAGGAACACAGGGGAACTGGGAGGGCTGCTGGGCGACAGGGGGGGGACAGGCCAAGGGAACCCACCCTCCACAAGGCCCTCTCCTCCATCATGGGAGCATACCACCACTCCAAGGAGACGATGGCGGCGGTCCTGGCCAAGTTTCAGGAGACCCAGCGCCTGCAGGACGAACAGTATTTGGGGTTCAGGGAGGAGCTCAGAACCATCAGCTCCGCCCTGGGCACCATCGTAGGGGTGCTGAAGGACATACAAAAGACCATGAGGGACACTTTGGCACTCCAAGGGGCCCCTGACACTAGCATGGACGATGAACTGCCCACCACCTCCGCCGGCGCTAGTGGACAGGACGCCCTGCCACAGGACCACCACACCAGCACCTCACCCCCTGCATTGGAGAACCACCCCGCAAGCGGTCCCTGAGATCCAGGAAAAGGACAGAGCAAGATGGCAAGACCCCCGCCAGGAAATGAGAGCACCCTGATTGTCCTCCCACTGTCCCACTTTGTTACCCTGTCCAGATTGGAACTGCCCCAGCTCCACTTCCTATGCCCATATGGGCAGTGCACCTGTATGACCAATAGACTGGACTCTGCCATGGACATTCCTCCACCTTCCCCCATCACCATTTTACAACCCCCCTCCATTTTTGAGCACTTAAATAAACACCCTTGAAGCACAAAACAATCTGGAGTCAGTCTGTGATTTGGTAAATTTGTATTATCAATGACGGTGTCAAAATGTGTTTCCAATTGTAAAGCCAACATACCTATGTCACACATCACAAGTCCATGAAGGATGCAAGCAGATGACACACGTTGGTAACCACACCTGTGAAACTGTAATGGAAAGGTACAACTCAGTTACCAAATACGACTACTAAATGACAGACAGGATAGAGGTAGAAGTGTGAAAGTGAATGTAAAAGTAAAATAAAATGTTCTCACCTGTGTGTCACTGGAAATATTGCTGTATGACTGACTCCCTGTTGTCTATGTCTTCTTCCTCAGCTTCCTCCTCATCACTGTCCACAGGCTCCACAGGCTCCACAGGTTCCACAGCTGCCACAATTCCGCCATCTGGATCATCCTCCTGCAGAAAAGGCACCTGGCGTCGCAAAGCAAGATTGCGAAGCATCGAGCAGGCGATGATGATCTGGCACACCTTCCTCGTTGAGTAGAATAGGGAACCACCTGTCATATGGAGGCACCTGAACCTGGCCTTCAGGAGGCCGAAGGTGCGTTCGATCACCCTCCTAGTCCGCCCCTGGGCCTCATTGTAGCGTTCCTCTGGCCTGGTCCTGGGATTCCTCACTGTGGTCAATAGCCATGACAGGTTGGGGTAACCAGAGTCCCCTAATAGCCACAAATGGTGCCTCTGGAGTTGACCCATCACATACGGGATACTGCTATTCCGCAGGATGTAGGTGTCATGCACTGAGTCAGGGAACATAGCACTTACCTGGGAGATGTACTGGTCTGCCAAACATACCATCTGTACATTCATGGAATGATAACTCTTCCGGTTCCTGTACACCTGTTCACTCCTGTGGGTGGGGACCAGAGCTACATGGGTCCCATCAATAGCACCTATGACGTTGGGGATATGTCCAAGGGCATAGAAGTCACCTTTAACTGTAGCCAAATCCTCCACCTGAGGGAAAACGATGTAGCTCCTCACGTGTTTCGGCAGGGCAGACAACACTCTGGACAACACGTTGGAAAACATAGGCTGGGACATCCCTGATGCCATGGCCACTGTTGTCTGAAAAGACCCACTTGCAAGGAAATGGAGCACTGACAGCACCTGCACATCAGGGGGGATTCCTGTGGGATGGCGGATTGGTGAAATCAGGTCTGGCTCCAACTGGGTACATAGTTCCTGGATAGTGGCATGGTCAAACCTGTAGGTGATGATCAAATGTCGCTCCTCCATTGTCAACAGATCCACCACCTGTCGGTACACCGGAGGATTCTGCCATCTTCTTGAATGTCCCAGCTGACGGTGCCTAGGAAGGACAACAGCAACCACAGAGTCAACAAATTCCCAGGTATGTACCCACAGATACACAGAACACGACACAAAACACAAAACGGTTCCTGTATGTGTGTTGGGTGTAGGCCTAGGATTGTGTGACGCAGTAGTAAAGGAAGCCATGTGGGCCCCTGAAATGGAGGCTGCCTGACCTCTAAACTGGGACAATGGGATGTGAGGTATCTGCGCTGGCGTTGTACACCGTCGCGGTAAGTGGTCGTAGACCGCGGCGCAATGCTGTATTGGTTAACATTGGACCCTATGGGTCCCAGGAGCCAATGATGACACGCACCGCCGCGGACGTGACCGCCATTTTCTATCTGTTCAATCACTCGATACCTGATCTTCGACAGGACAGGACCTACACTGCAAGTGCTGCTGTGACCTCGGTCTGGAAGAGACAATGGCTGCTGCGTCTGGGGAAAAGGCCCCTGCCTTCACTGCTCAGTAGTTGGAGAAGCTAGTCGACGGGGTCCTCCCCCAGTACTTGCTACTCTACGGTCCTCCAGACCAACAGGTAAGTACACAGGGAGCACGTTGTATGGGCTATGCCTGGGTGGAGAGGGCTGGATGTGATTTGGAAGGGGGCAGAGTTCTGGGAACATGAAGGAATGTGAATGCATGTGCCACATGGCAAGGGTAGGGATGGGGGCCACTCACATCGACAGTGCAGTTGGTAATGACTTCTCTTCTTCCCCTGTACATGTCATGTAGGTCAGCGCCCAACAGAAGAAGGACATTTGGCATGCCATCGCCAAGGACGTCCGGACCCTGGGGGTCCACCAGAGACGGGGCACCCACTGCCGGAAAAGATGGGAGGACATTCGCCGCTGGAGCAAGAAGACGGCGGAGGCTCAGCTGGGGATGGCCTCCCAACGTGGGAGGGGTGCCCGTCACACCATGACCCCCCTGATGGTCCGGATCCTGGTGGTGGCCTACCCTGAGTTGGATGGGCGCTTGAGGGCATCACAGCAGACACAAGGGGGTGAGTACACTCTCATTCTGGGGACTTTGCGAGCAGTGAAGGGGTCTGGGTGGGGGAGGAGGGCTGTGGGTTTCCCTAGGCCAGGGCCAGTTATGTAGGCTAGGCCCCTCCGTAATGCAGGCCATGTGGCACTCCACCCCACCTCAGTAGAGTGCCAAGTACAGGTATACATGCCCCTGTGGCATCTATGTGTACAGATGTCCACCATAGCCATGTAGGCCAGATCCCAGGAATTGCATCTGTAGAGGCCAAGACCACGGCGTAGTGCAGGGGGCTGCTGTGTCTGTATTGTCCGCCAACGGTATCGGTAAGCCATGCACTCAACCTGTATTTCTTCTGTCTTCCCCCCCCTTTTTGTGCTCTCCCTGTTCTTTTGTGCATCAGCATCATCAGGTGGAGGTACAGTGGCACCGGAGCACGAGAGAGCTGCATCCCATGGAGGGCCACACCACAGACTCTGAATACACCAGTGGGACGGAGGGCGAGGGGAGCTTCATGTCGGTCAACGGATCACCAAACAGCGACACGGACTCTTCCACCGATGGGAGCTCCCTTTTGGTGGCGGCACTATCTGTGCCCCCCACTTCTACAAGTAGAGCCGCCACCTCCCTTACCTGCAGCGCCCTCCCAGCAGCCCCTCAGCCTTCGCTCCGTGCCCGCTCACCCAGGAGGGTGGGCATCACCTTTGCTCCAGGCACCTCAGCCCCTGCCCCGTCACTCCTGCTGCCCTCAGTGAGGAGGCCATTGACCTCCTCAGGTCACTCACTGTTTTGCAGTCTACCATTGTGAATGCCATCCAGGGTGTAGAAAGGGAGTTGCAACACGGTAATGCATTCCTGGAGGGCATTCATTCTGGTCAGGCTGCCCTTCATCGAACCCTGCAATCTCTGGCCTCAGCACTGATGGCAGCCATTGTCCCTGCGTCTAGCCTCCCCCTCCAACTTCCTCCACCCATACCCAATCCCCTGTACCCCAGCCTATCCCAAGCACACCATCAGACAAGCATGCATACACCTCAACACACACAAGTGGCTCAGGCAAACATAAGCACCACACAACCCACCGGCACTCACACAAGCATCACCCACATACAGACACAGCAACATCCACTGTCTCCACTGTGTCCCCCTCCTCGTCGTCTCCCTCCTCCCTCCCAGTGTCATCTACACTCTCACCTGCATGCACTACATCTACAGGCACTAGGACTCACCAGAATACCCAGAACCACACCCCGCTCACCTGCACTCACCACCCCACTACCATTTACACGTCCCCTGTGTCTACTCCCAGTGTGTCTGTGACGCCCCCTCCCAAAGTACACAAACGCGGCCACTCACACACCCAACATCCATCCACCTCACGATAGCCTCCAGTACCTGCACCTGCTCCCAAATCACCTAAAGTTACACCTCCTACAACCACCTCCTCTTCCTCCACTCCCAGACCCCCTCCAGCTACCCATCCCAGTCTTTGTCAGCAACTCTTCCTCAGCAACGTTGACCTCTTTGCCCCCACCCCCTCCCCTCCAATTGTTCGGTCCCATAGTAGCACCTCAGCCAAAAAAAGTCCAGTACCAGTGGTGCGTGTCAAAGGTGTGTGGAGTGCACCGGCCACCAGGGCAGCCAGTGTGACATGGAGCCAAAGCACTGCCAGTCCACCCCCTGTAAAGCACCTCAAATTGGAAAGTGGCCGACGGGACAGGGTGAAGCCTCCTGGCGGAAAACCTGCTCACAAGTGTCCCAGGGGGAGTACTGAGTCAGCTGTGACTCCTCCAAAGGTGGTGAAGGGCCAGAGGAAGTCTGCACAGTCTGGGAAGAGCAGCACGGCGGAGAAGGGCGCCATCCTCCCCGGCCGCCGAGACGCCACCGCCAGCACTGTCGTCACTGGTCAGGAGACCACCGCCAGAGTCAGTGCCCAGGAGGGCAGCAGTATCGTCACTGGTCAGGAGACCACCGCCGGAGTCAGTGCCCAGGAGGGCAGCAGTATCATCACTGGTCAGGAGACCCAGCAGCCACAGCCCTGCTGGGCAATGACAGACCGTCATGCCACACACCAATGCACAGGTCAGAGACCGCCATGGCAAAGCACCGCTGAACAGGGAAAAGACCACCATGGTGAAGACCGCTGAACAGGGCAAAGCACCGCTGAACAGGTCAGAGACCGCCATGGCAAAGCACCGCTGAACAGGGAAAAGACCGCCATGGTGAAGACCGCTGAACAGGGCAAAGCACCACTGAACAGGGCAAAGCACCGCTGAACAGGTCAGAGACCGCCGTGGCAAAGCACCGCTGAACAGGGAAAAGACCGCCATGGTGAAGACCACTGCACAGGACAAAGCACCGCTGAACAGGGCAAAGCACCGCTGAACAGGTCAAAGACCGCCATGGCAAAGCACTGCTGGACAGGGAAAACACCGCCACATCAAGCATCATTATCCCATGTGCAGCTGGGACAGTGACGGAACAGGAACCGTCACAGGGAGCCTGAGGCATTCTGGGCACCATTCCCCCTCCAGAACCAGTGGAGAACAGCATCCACTCCGTCTGTCCTACACAGGATGAAGAACTCTGGGCACCAGTCCCCCTCCAGAACCAGTGGAGACTGTTATCCACTTGAGAGACTGTGGCTTTGCACTCCCCAGGATGGTACAGTGGGCAACCCACCCACTGTAGAGACTTGAGAGACTGTGGCTTTGCACTCCCCAGGAAGGTACAGTGGGCAAGCCACCCACTGTAGAGACTTGAGAGACTGTGGCTTTGCACTCCCAGGATGGTACAGTGGGCAAGCCACCCACTTAGAGACTTGAGAGACTGTGTCTTTGCACTCCCCAGGATTGAACAGTGGGCAACCCACCCACTGTAGAGACTTGAGAGACTGTGGCTTTGCACTCCCCAGGATTGAACAGTGGGCAACCCACCCACTGTAGAGACTTGAGAGACTGTGGCTTTGCACTCCCCAGGATACATCAATGGGCATGGAGCCCCGTCGTGGATCTGGCGTGGTGCTGTAATCCAGCTGAGGTGCCCCCCCCTTCCCTTCCCCCTGAGGTGCCTGTTGTATTTCTATCAGATGCCCCTGCAGTGTTCTCTCCGTTTGTGGACAGGTATCTAGTGTGGGCCCCGCCCATGCATTTTGGGCCCAGTGGTGCACGGACATTGATATGTGCATACCTGCACTACTTCTCGTAATGTATAAAATTTGGAATGTGTATATATATCTGTATATATTTGGTATTTTGATACATTACAATGTTTGAACTGATTTCCTTTTGTCTTTGCATTCTTCCGGGGGGGTTGTGGGTTGTTACTGTGATGTTTGGAAATGCATTGGTGTGTGTGTTGTAATGTGCGAGGGTGGGGGTGTTGGATGTGTGTCCCCCTGACTTTTGCCTCCCCCCTCCCCTATGTCATAGGTGCAGTACTCACCGTTGTCTTCGGCGCCGCCGTTTCTGGTGTTCGTAGACGAGCAGGAGGACAAGGGCAGGGAGTATTTGTAGTTCCAGCTCCATGGTGTCCTCCTTCCTCGTGGAGTGTGTTAAGGTGAGCGTTTTCCCATTGCAAAAGCTGTTTCCGCCGTGTTTTTATCCACGGTGAATCCGCCCCGGAAAAGGTGGCGGATTGGCGGGTTGTGATACTGTGGGCGGTACATTGTCTTCCGCCTGTCTGTTGGCGGTGACCGCTGCGCTGCTTGTCTGTACCGCCGTGGCGGTCGGAGTGCTAAAGTGGCTGTCTATGTTGGTGGTTTCCGCCACGGTCATAATTCCCTTTTTTTGTCCGCCGGCCTGTTTGCGGTATTACCACACCTTTAACACCGTCCGCCAGGGTTGTAATGACCCCCACTGTTTCTTCTTTTGTCTATGTTCACATTCAGTCTCGGATAACAGTCCAGGGGCCATGTCTATTTACATAGGCTTGTCTCCAGAGGCAGTGGGTGCAGCAGCTCAGGTGTCGTCTTAATGGTGGGCCACTGTACGTGACTTACCCTTGTGGAATCTAACACAACCTTTCCATTTCTCTAAACGATACTCATGAAGGCAGTATTCTATGGACAACGGCAACTCCATAAGGTTTTTTTATGTTGTTTACTTGAGGAGAATGCATCAGTGCAAAAAAGGGTGACAATAGTGAGTGCCACCCAAGTGGTCTCTGCTGCCAATTGTCAAAACCATGTCATGTATTGTAAGACATCCTTATTACCCTGCTGGATGTCACACAAGACTTCTTCTGCAGAAGACTCCAGCCCAGGTCCCTCAAACATTTGTTTAAAGACTCCAACAAAAGCAGTATAATTATACAACCTAGAATCATGTGTAGTCACCAAAGGTATCACCCAACCTAAAGCTGGACCTGACAAGGAACTTATAAAGAAACCCACCTTGTTTTTTTCCTGAATGAATTGAGATGGGCAAAATGCAAAAAAGACTGTCAAGGAATCAAAGAATTCTTTCAACTTATTGGGGTCCTCATAAAAACGTTGTGTAGCACAAGAGATTGATGGAACATACGTAGTTCTAGAAGACAAGGCTTGTAGTAATGCAGCATTTTCGATACATAGTTGTTGCAGCTCTTTGGCCTATTGTTGTACAGTATGTACTAAAGACTGAGTTGTTTTCACCATCTCGTCTGATGGATCTTACATTGTCTTTTGACCAAAACAGAGTTTTTGGTGCTGCAATCTGTCACGTTCCGCTCCCCCGCTTACCACTTTTGTCAGATGAAAACAGGGTACAGCTTCACATCTTGCACGTTCTGGTCTGGCCAAGATAGGGATGACCCCCTTCGTAGCCATGGTGCTGCTGACAAAGTGGGTGCCAAAGCAGTCCGTGCCCTCCAGAAGGAGCCCTAGAGGAAAAACCATAAGGGGAAAAAACCTCTAGGCAGGAACTCCAAGGAACAGGAGAAAGAGCAGCAGGAAAGCAGGACTCCAAGGACCAGAACAACAGGAAGCTGCAGGGAAAAACAAGCCGGTGCAATTCCACAAGAGCAACAAGCAGGAGTGAGGACGACCACCAACAGGGTGTGTTGCAATGCAAAGAAGAGGAGAACCCAACTCCTCATATGCAGTTGGAAAGGAAGTGAAAAAACAGGAAAAATGCCACATTGGATTGGGAAAAGTGCCATAGAGAAAGTTAGACAGAACGCCGTCTTGAAAAGGGAATAATAAAAAGGGGAAACAGTGCATGCTGGGAAAAGAATAGCACCCTAGGAAAGAGAAAGCATGGCCCCAATCTCTAGAGGAAGAGCAGCCCAAGAACATGTAAGCATTATCTGAGCATCACGGGGAATGCCTGCAACGCAAGAACAGGGCGTTAAGTACCCGTGGCGAGATCTGCGGCCCAAGCCTGGGCCACCCAACCTCGCTGCCAGGAAAAGGAGAGATGCTGCAGGCAGACATGTGGCCTGTGGCAGGCCCACTGGTATGAGAAATGGACCTCGGGCTGCGCTGCAGGCCAAGAATGTAAGGCTGCAGGTCGAAAACCCACCCACAGCGTAACACATCCTCCATGAACTTGAGTGACTTCAAGAACTTGTTGGTTTTCTTCCTATTTTAAAGTCTCAGGGCCATCAAACACTTCCTTCAGCCTTTGTTCAGCTGCTGGACTCTGCCAACTGTGAGTCCTGCCCTGCCAAGTTGAGCCAATCCAGTCAAAGTCTTCAAAGTGGTTTGAGCAGCAGTTTTTCTACAAAATGTACACATCGACAGTGTTGCAGCAATTTGAACCACTGTGTCCCTCCTCAATGCTGACACATCGTCACTGTCACCGAGGACAAGGAATTCGAATTGCTGACTGTGAGGCTCAGGAACAATGCACCACCACCGTTCTCTGCACATTCCCTTCGCATCACCAGCTGCACAGCTTGACACCAGCACATCCTTCGCAAGGAGTTCAATGCCACACCTCGAGGACATTGCATCAACAACTGTGTGGCTCGACAATGGCATATACCCTGGCTGTGTAGATTGGATCCAAAGCATCCTCTTCTCATCGCCTCCTCAGCGTCAACTCAAACCTCCATCCAAGGTACTTTTCAGTGGGTATTGCATGGGTCCTGTGGCCTACCTGTCCCCCCTCGCAGACGGCCTGAAGATTGGATTTACTCTGGTCTAGCATGACATCATGTAGCGTTAATGACTTCTAAGCACTATCTTGCAGTTTACTCATTAAAAATGTATATCTCAAATCCTACTTATTGGAGTTTTATTGTTTTGGTCTTGTTTTACTAAGAAAAATATTCTTTATTTTTCTAAACTTGTGTGGAGTATATTTTCGAAATTTGCACGGTGTTACTGTAATTTAAGTGTTGCACAGATACTTTATACATTACCTCTTAAGTTAAGCCTGACTGCTCAGTGTCAATTTACCAGAGGGTGAGCACAGGTAGGCCTGACTCCTCAGTGTCAAGCTACCATAGAGTGAGCACAGGTTAATTGAAGTTGTGTATCTGACTTTCCATTACAAGGATTGTGGTCCTAATTGGACATGGTGCATACCTCTACCAACTCGAAACTCAATCTATATAACATACTTGAATGTCATGAACCAATTGCAGCGATTTGTGTTGACTGCAGCTATGATACTGCCCTTTATTGGTATGAGCACAAACGCCCTGTGAGGCTGGTGGCAGGAGGCTGTCAGATTTCCCGCTACCAGCCTCCCTTGGGGCAAGCCCACCTACCGCTTGCTTCGCACGAGGAGACGCTTGGACTTAATTGCTGCAGTGCCCTTCATGTGAGGGGAAGAGAAATGTCCTGTGAGGCTGACCGCAGGAGGTTGTCAGATTTCCCGGGGACTTCAGCTATCAGCTGCCCTTTGGAAAAGCCTGCCTATCTCTTCCTTCATGCAAGGAGGCACTTGGACTTACTTACTGCACCATCCCCACAGTGAGGGTAACACAAACATACTGTGAGGCTGACGATGGGAGGCTGTCATATTTCCCGGGGACTTCAGCTACCAGCTTCCCTTCGGGCAAGTACACCTACCACTTGTTTTGTGCCAAGAGATGCTTGGACTTAATTGCTGCAGAATCTCCACTGTGAGGGATGCACACGGGTGACACCAGGGTGTCGGCCCAGGCAATGACAAGGCCAAGAACAGGATGGTGGTAGGGGGTGTCAGAATCTGCAAGCTGCGCCGCCATGGGGGATTCTAAGGGCAGCGGTAAACCGGCGGGAGACCGCCGGTTTGCCTCTTCTGACCGCGGCCGAACCGCCACGGTCAGAATGCCCTGCAGGGCACCGCCGGCCTGTCGGCGGTGCTCCCGCCGACCCTGGCCCCGGTGGTCTTGTACCGCCGGGGTCAGAATCACCCCCTAAGTCCTGAGTTAGGTTTGGGAAGAAAGGAAAAGTTACGTGTGATTTCAGCATTAGTTAAGGGGCTCGCCAAGGATGCGTTTTAGCCCTACTTCTTGTATCTTATATGTTATACCTGACAGCCTTACGGTGGTAATCCTCCAACTTTTTTGCCTGCCTCCCTCCACTTTTCTGACACTATTTTTGCTGGTTTTAGAACTCTGCACACTTTACCACTCCTAACCAGTGTAAAGTACATATGTTCTCTCCCTACAAACATGGTAACATTGGTTTATACCCAATTGGCATATTTGATATACTTGTAAGTCCCTATTAAAGTGCACTACGTGTGTCCACGGCCAGTAAACTGAATACTACTAGTGAGCCTGCAGCACTGGTTGTGCCACCCACATAAGTAGCCCCTTAACCATGTCTCAGGCCTGCCGTTGCAAGGCATGTGAGTGCAGTTTCACTGCCACTTCGACTTGGCATTTACAAGTACTTGCCAAGCCCGAAACCCCCCTTTTTCTACATATAAGTCACTCCTAAGGTAGGCACTATGTAATCCCATGGGCAGGGTACTATGTAGTTAAAAGGCAGGACATGTACATGTGTGGGTTCTATGTCCTGGTAGTGGAAAACTTGGTTTCCTGCTACTGTGAGGCCAGCTCCTTTCATAGGATTGCATTAGTGCTACCTTCATATACTGTCTGAGTGGTAGATTCTGATAAGAAAGGGGTAACCAGGTCATATTTAGTATGGCCAGAATGGTAATACAAATTCCTGCTTATTGGTGAGGTTGAACTTTCTATTACTATTTAGAAATGCCACTTTCAGAAAGTGAGCATTTCTCTACATTTAAAATCCATCTGTGCCTTTCAGCCTGTCTCCTAACCATGTCTGGGCTGGTTGACAATTTCCTTGTGCATTTCACCCAGACAACCACAAACACAGGATACTCAGTCACACCTGCACTCATCTGCATAGTAAATGGGTCTTCCTGAGTTGGGAGGGTGGAAGGCCTGACACTTACATTTCAAAGGCTAGTGGCCTGCCCTCACACAATGTACTGCTAAACCCCCTACTAGGACCCTGTGAGACAGACCTGTACTGAAAGGGGACCTTGTTTACTTTAAAACCACTCTTTGAAGTCTCCCCTACTTCGAAGGCATTTTTAGGTACATAAACTGGGTCTCTGACCCCACCAAATCAGACACTTCTGGACCTGAATGTGCAACCTGTCAAGAGGAACTGTCTGGCTGCCCAAAGGACTCATTTGGACTGTTTTGCTGTGAAGGACTGCTGCCCAGCTGTTGCCCTACTGCCCTCTGACTTTGCTGAGAAGTGCTCTCCAAAGGCTTGGATTGAGCTTGCCTCATGTTTTCTGACATCTCAAGGAGAAAAAGACTTCATCTCTTCAAGGAACTCCTTGTGCGCCAAAAATGGACGCATAGCCTGCCAGAAATGATGCACAGCCCTCCTTGCGATGAGAATATTGTTGTACAGCTGAACCAGAATGACGCAGCCCAACTTCTAAGTGAAGAATTGATGCAGCGCCTGCCTTGCGGCCTGAAATTCTACACACAGCTGTACCGGATCGATGCACAGCAGAATCGGAACAACACAGCCCAGCTTCCAAAAGTGAAGAATCGACGCAGCGCCTGCCGTGAGGTAGAAAATTCAACCAATCGCCATACTGGATCGACGAAACACCTGTGACTTAGTCCCGCATGCCAAGGATTTCCACGTATCGTCCCTGGGCATCAAGAAGATCCCTACATTGCAGTGAGGAACCAATACTGCACGCCGGAAATCGACACAAAGCCCCTTCCAGCGTGGAAAGAAATGGTGCATTGTTTGGACTGCGCTAGCAATGCCGGCACACACCCTAATTTTCCATGCATCTCCTCCTCTGCGGTCTCCGAGCATTTAATTGTATGACTCAAACCAGGTACTTTGTGAAACCTAATTTCTAAGATTTCAGACTCTTTTTAATCTTGCCAAAATGATATCTCAACTTGTGCTTATTGAATCTTTATTGTTTTGACCTTAATTTAACTCAATAAAATATATTTTTCTAATCCTGTGTGGTGTATTATTGCTGTGTTTTCACTGTGTTACTGTATGATTTATTGCACAAATACTTTACACATTGCCTTCTAAGTTAAGCCTGAGGGTGGGCACAGGATCAATTGGATTGTGTATGACTTACCGTGACTAATACTGTGGTCCCTGTTTGAACAAAGGTAATTACCTCTGCCAACTAGAGACTCCATTTCCAACATTAAATATTAATGAATTGAGTACGGAGCTTAGTAAGTGCACCCTAGACATTCCCATGATGAATGGTGTTCCACTCCCGGTACTGCTCTATGTGGACAATGCAGTGATAATTGTCTGCACCCCTAAGGCATTGCGTAGCTTAATGTACTCTTTCATTGATTTCATGGGCAACTTGAATATACTAACTAATTTTAACAAGTCTTTTGTAATGACCTGCAGTCCAAAGCACACGCAACCACTATCTACTGCTGTGGGTAGCAATGTGTTATTAAGCACTAGTTCCTTCTCCTATCTGGGGTTTACTTTTCGCTCAGCTGGTTCATGGTCCCCTCACATTGCACAAAATAGGATTACGTTTTCAAGGGCTGTCGGCTCTTTGCTGAACCTTCTGTCACATAAGGACGGGAGAGCCCTCTTTCCTCTCCTGCAAATATACTCTGCCCAGTGTGCGTCTATAGCAACCCACAGGGAAGGAATTTGGGATCTGGGGGAACCAATTAATATTCAAAGGGAGGAAAATCGGTATTGTCGCAAAGTACTGTCAAACCCACCTTCATCCTCCAGCTTCATCTACCACAACAAGCTAGGTTTAGATTTTTTATGTGATTTTATCTCAAGCAGGCCGGCCTTTCTCTGGCGAGCCATCTGGAGCTCAGAGGAAGACATATTAACAAGAAAGATAATCTCAGACTGCTTGACATGCCACAAGGGTCTTCTTATTTCATAGCTAGCGTAAGTCAAAACATCCTTGGAAGCAATGGGCCTAGCTGACATTTTTCTTCAAACCACAGTCCGCTCCAGGAGGTCAATGTTCTCTTTATGTGTTGTGTCAGCAGATTAGTGAATTAGTATTTGGTCTCTGTTTTATTCAGTGGGCTGCTCGTTCAGTTTTACTTCAGCTCGTGTTTCTTTTATTTCTTATTTGATGACTTTATGTATTTTTATAATGATGTTTTTCATTTGTATGCTGTTACTTGTATTTATTTCTTTTCCGCAGGTTTTTGCTTGCTTTTATTGTTGTTCACAGCCGAATAAAGATTATGTTGATTCTGATTCAGACTAATGATAAATCCCTTCCTTCAGTTTCAAAGTTACTATATCCCTTCCATGTTTTCTTTTATGATTTCAAGACCCCCATGTTCATTTGTGCACCTGTTCTGTGAGGCTATGATCCTATGGGACCCCCAGAAAACGTTGATATCCCTTTAAGTTTGCAACAATAAGGAAAACATCTTTGTTAATCTCCCCATCCTATAGTCTAGTGAAAGTAACTCACAACCATCTCTGCAATTGCTCTGGTTGTGCAGCTGTTTTAAGGTTACCATTAGCTGATCATGAACAGCTGTAGCATTTAAAAGATACAATTTGGAAGCTCTAAGCGGTGAACAACAAGGACCAACTCACCCACCCTTAACCTTGTTATAATATAATGTTCTTTTATGCTGCTTGTACTGAGTAGTGACTGTATTTAGTCAGCACACTCGACTTTTGAAAGTATTCATAAAAATCACATCAACTAACTTTTAAAACGGAACCAGTACAAGTACTGTGCAAAAAGTGCCAAAAGGAGAAAGGGCATCATTGTCTGATTCCTTTTTCTAAATCACAAAGGATTTCCTAATGTGAAACAGAGCAAATATACAAAGGTGTTGAAACTACAAAGCCCACACTGCAGCTTTTTATAATTCTTATATGTATTTACACCATACCGAGTCTCGTTAATGTATGCTGGTATCTTATTAATCAATAGTCTTCCAGTGCATAATCGGGCAACACCAATAGCAACAGATACAATCGAGGCCAGTTGTTCATTCGTATCCACTTTATTCCAGGTATGACATCAGCTGACGATAACTCGAAACTTGAGTCTAAATGAACCAATAAGTGTTGAAAAGTATCAGACCACAACCCACTTCCTGGAGCCGGCTGGCAAACACGTGAGCAGCAACTCACATTCGGACATATTTTGTTAAAGGCATTATTAATAATATTCCATTTTGTTATTTTTTTGGCGTATAATACAAAATGTATGGGTCCTCATTCATGAGGCCCCTGGCACTGGGTGGCGCAGCAAGTGCCCCGCCCCTTTGGGAAAGGGCAGAAGTGTGCCGTGTAAACAAAATATGGTGCATTTATGTCCTCTCCCCCTTCTCTGGTGCACAAATTGCTGCCTAGCGCCAACGCAAGCACCCTTGCACCACGGTGCCTGCAGGGAAGATGTTTTCCTCTTTCTATGTTTGCTGTAGAATGCAGCCAACATAGTAGAAAAATGGGGAGAAATAAAGATATTTGTCCCCATTATGTCACTCTCACACCACCCCTGAGGCGGCATTGGAATCAGACGCATTGCCAGGTTGGTAAATCTGAGAATGCATCAGATTCCTTCGGGTACCATGGGCGCTGTGTGGCAACACCCCAAGCAACACCTATGATACGCTTCTTTCACACTGTATTATGTGTGAAAGGGGTCCATATTTACCAGGCCATGAAATGCCACGCGAGGTAGCTTTGCGTGGCCTTGTGAATATGGGCTGGCACACTGTGCCACCAGAGCATAAAACAAAATAATGCTTCGGTGGTGCAGTGTGTGCCTCTACAGCCTCAGATCTCAGGCCCATAGGGTTTTAAACTGTTGGAGCATAAGGGTGACGGATACAACTAAAGAATTAGGGTCAGATCTACATGAAACTGGTGCAGCGTGGTGCTGCACCAAAAATAGCAGTGATGCACTAGTTTTGAAACACAGGGATGCACCATATTTACAAGAATATGGTGCACCCCTGCATTTTCCCCTGCGCAGGCATCCTTGCATGATAGTGCAAGGGTGTGTGTGTTAAGGGGAGTGATTGCAGAATGCAGCACACATAGAAGTAGCAAATTGTTATTGTTGAATGATTGCTTATGTGCAGGAAGGGACATCTTCCTGCACATAAAAAGCCATTCATGGCTTTTTGCTCTTTCTAAGTGTGATGCAGAACATGGAAAAACCAAAAAACAGAGAGGAACAAAAGTATTTATCTCGCTGTAGCATGCTAACACCCTGCTTGTGGTGGCATTCGTTTTTGGTGCTAGCACAGATTTAAGCCTTCTAGTAAATCTGTGGCAGCTTCAAAAGCTATGGGTGTTGTGGTGGAATGCCCACAGCAACACCCATTGCACACCCCTCTGACGCAGAAAACTGTGTCGGAGGGGCCCACATTTACAAGGCGGCTTTAAGCCACAAAAAGTGGCTTAGCGCCGCCTTGTAAATGTGGCAAACTGCACAGTGCCACTAAGACATCATTAAAAGTAAAGGCTTTGTAAATATGGCCCTTAGTTTGGTTTGGGGTTCCTCGATATGGTCTGCCTGAATTAACAATCCTAAGATTAGGAATTAGATATACAAGTTTGACACGAGTTTAAATGTATTATGATACGGAACTCAATAGAGGTCCACATAAAGGAATAAATACATAAAATGGATAAATAACAGTATTATACATACAACTATCACCCACCCCCCAAAAAGATCTGATTGCATAAAGCAAACATAATTCCTAAAGAAACTTTAGACAAAATATGAAAATTGAATTTAATATAAGGATAAAAACTTTTAAAGAAGTAAAAAACTCTATAGCAAAACATCTCATGGGGGGGGTCAGAAAAGGCCAACATTAGCTCAGTAGCTGTGCGTAATGAAAGTTTGAGACAGATAGGGTGTATCCACTCACTACGGAAAGACAACAAGGTAGATATAAAAGACAACAAGGTAGATATAAAAACTACATGGTTCAGGTCTCGATCGCATTTATGACAAAGATTACAAGTGGCTGAGGAACCATACCATCTGGCCCGCAATGAGTTGAGCGGAAGCAGCCCGTGACGCAATAGGAACCAGAATAGCCTGATCCCGTGGGGCAGGTTCCAGCCAAGGTAGGGCTGCATTTTCCTCAACAGAATGGTATCGGTTACAAATTGAAAACCCTGCCTGTGTGCACAGGCCTTTTTATCCTAGCGAAGGCTAGTGAGTCAGGTTAATTGCCTGAGGATGGCTTTTACCTGTAACTGAGAGACTGTGGAAATGGAGGCAGGGTCTAACTGTAGGAAATCTATGGCATATATGAAATTCCTGCTGATGGTATATTTTGGCCTGCTGCCTGCCAAGACTTCTTTTTTTAACGACGATCTCAAAGAGTCGTCACCACAGTTCATCATACTAACCACCTAATGTACAACCCTAGCGAGACCTTGAATAAAAGCACTTCGCAGGCCAATCTCAAGCCTTAAGGCTGCTGCGAAGAGGGCCGGGTTTGTGGAAGAGATTTTCCTCAAAACACAACCCTCTAGTTTATCTAAAAAAAAACACTTCGAAACTTCGATGTGCTCTAGGCCATAAATGTAAAGAGAGAGGGATTTTTGCCCTGCACACCTCTAAGAGGTGTTTACAATGTCTCTTGTCGGTAGCCCTATAAAGGGTATTCAAGCCATTAGCTTGTGATAGAGTTTTCCGTTGGTTTAGTTCTAAGTGTGCCCTGTCGCTGAGGTTCCCACAGACAATTTTACCCAAAAATGTATAAGAATTTACCCTCTCAAGCTTCTGAGCACCCAGTGACCAGCAGAAGTTACCGTATTTGAGCCTTTTTTTACTGTGAAAAGAACAGGAATTTACTTTTGGAGCAGTTTATTTTTAGAAAATGGGCTTCCGTGAACCGCCCCAAGGCCTGTAGATGATTATTTAACCCTATTGGAATACAATCCAGTATAATTACATCACCTGCATAGAGAAAGCAGGGTATGGACCTTCCTCCTAATATCGGAGTGAAGCTGTCGCACCGGGATAAGTGAGTGGGTACGTCAGAGATGTACAAGGAGAACAGCATTAGGGCTAACATACAACCTTGTTTTAAACCGTTCTGAGTTGGTATTTGATGGGATATACCCCTATCGCCCCCTAACAACACCCTGCACCAGGTGGAGGAATGCAGGGTGATCACCAAATCTAGAAGCGTACCACCTGGCATGCCTAGTCGGGAAAGCTTTGCCCATAGCATAATCCAATCAACCTTATCTAATGCTGTGGAAAAGTCAATAAAGGCTGCGTAGATCACCTCTCCACTCAGAGTTACGTATTTCTCATTTATTACCTGAAGGGCCGAGATGTTATCAATTGTACCGTGCTTAGCCCGAAAGCCTGATTGCTCCAGACGGATGATTTTGTTTCTTTTTGCCCACTCACTAATCTGGGAGAGCAAATATTTAGCAAATATTTTCCCCACCCCATCCAACAGAGCATTCTGGCGATAATTCCCAGGGCTATTATGGTTCCCTTTCTTAAAAAGGGGAACAATAATACTACCCTTCCAGGATGTTGGAATGTTCCTGGTTTCATAGCAACACTTAAAGATCTGAGATAATATTTTGCTCCAGGTGAGAGTGTTGTGTTTTATAGCTAGAATAGGGATTTCGTCAGGACCCTTTGCTGTAGAGCTACACAAGCCTCAAATGATAACCTTGATTTCTTTCATAGTGGGGTAAGAGTATGAGGGATCATCACCAGTTGGAGGAAGCACCACGGTATAACCATTGGATGCATGAAGATCCAAGATGAAAGTGTTCCAACTTGATCCTTTAATGGTATTTGGGAGCGGACTGGTTCTCGAGCCAGACCCGTCTGCTACCAATGACCAGAAGCGTCTTGAATGGCCGTTAAAAGCAGCTTCTCTTACATCGGTCCAGAATCCAGATAGCTTCTTGTTTTAGACGTACTCTAATGCGCCTCCTTCTTTTTAATAAGCTCAATTAAGTATACCTTGCCAGAGTGTATTCCCTATGTTTTTTCCGAATGAGGGCATTGATTTCTTTGTTTAATAGACGAAGGGGATGTGGTTTTACTGTATGTTTCCCTGAGGCTTACGGCGGGTGATCATAATTAGCGGAAGCATGAACTCAGAATTTTTTTTCAAAGTATTTCCTGCCCAGTTTTCTAGATTTCCTGAAACGGTCTCTAAAATGTTGCCAAGCCCCTTAATCCTGTCACGGGACCAATGCATTCTACCAGTTTTGATATCGAACTTTGATTTTGACCCCTCCAGGCACCAGGAATCTGCGGGGTGAACTGTCAGGTTAATAGGTGCGACCAGGATGTTATGATCGCTGAGTGCTGTCTCGATTACTTTCTCGATTACTTTTATATCCTGTACCATGGAAGATGTCTGAGTTGGTTATCACATCATCTAGAATGGAAGTGCACCCCGAGGATTTGTGCGTGTGGTGGGCTGGCAAATTGGAGGGAAATCTACCATTCACTATGATACAATTGCACGCCTTCAAATTTTCAAGGAGGAGCTTCCCACGCTTATCTGATCTTATTTTCTGGGGAATAACACTAGTGGGAATGCCAAATGCTTCCACTTTTTCCTCATCCCAAAAACGTGAGAGAGCTGAATTAGAAACTTTACAGTTTAGGTCCCCAACCATGATAATTTGGAGAGCTGACTCCCTATCACAAAGTTCATTCATAAAAAGGAATACCTTATCTAAGAGGATGTTATGGGAAGCACCAGGGGGGTTATAAGAGTTTACCAACGCTAGAGGAGCTCCATCAGACCCTTGGCCCACACTGTATAAAATAATAACCAAGAATAAATTACTGGGATCTTTATAACATTCATATTGCCAGCTAAGCTTATTAGTCAACAGACAGGCTACCCCACCCTTGGCGTGGCCTTTCTTTGAAGGGGTAGCGTTACAACAAAGCGAGTAGTATTGATCATATAAGAGCTCCTTAGTGTACCAGGGGCCAGATGTAGAAAAGCTTTTACGTCTCGTAAACAGCGAAAATCGCTGTTTGTGAGGCGCAAAACCCAAATCGCGATGCCCATTCCCATTTTGCGAGTCGGTAACCTGGTTACCAACTCGCAAAATGGGACTGTGAGTCACAAATAGGAAGGAGTGTTCCCCTTCCTATTTGCGAGTCGCAGTGCGATGCAAAGCAACCGCAGTTACCAAACCACACTTTGTGCGAACTGAGCTATCCATGCTCCTAGCGACAGATGACGGGGTGGAGGAAGAGAGTGAGCCTCTTCCTGACCTCCTGTCTGCAGGAGAGAAAGATGGGTCTGTGGAGGGAGTGATCCTCTCCCCCTCCCTGACTGAGGAACAGCAGAGGGACTGTCGCCACGTGCTGGGACAGTTCGCCTCGCTGTTTTCCCTGATCCCAGGAGTCACACACCTGTGCACACATGATGTGGACACTGGGGACAGTACACCTGTTAAACATAAGGTTTACAGGGTGACTGACAGGGTGAGGGCTTGCATTAAGGAGGAAGTCTCCAAAATGTTAGCCCTCAGGGTTATTGAGCACTCCAGCAGTCCTTGGGCCAGCCCAGTGGTCTTGGTCCCAAAGGCTACTGCTCCTGGTGCCACTCCAGAACTTAGGTTCTGTGTGGACTACCGGGGTCTCAATGCGGTCAGCAAGACTGACGCACACCCCATCCCCCGAGCTGATGAGCTCATTGATCGGTTAGGAGCTGCCAAGTACCTCAGTACGTTTGATTTAACATCTGGGTACTGGCAGATTGCCTTAACTGAAGGGGCAAAGGAGAGGTCAGCATTCTCTACCCCCGATGGGCACTTCCACTTCAATGTGATGCCCTTTGGGATGAAGAATGCCCCTGCCACCTTTCAGAGGTTGGTCAACCAGGTGTTGGCAGGACTGGATGAGTTCAGTGCCGCCTACCTGGATGACATTGCTGTGTTTAGTTCCACATGGGAGGAACACCTGCAACACCTCTGGAGAGTATTAGAGGCCCTGCAGAAGGCAGGCCTCACTATTAAGGCGAGCAAGTGCCAAATAGGGCAGGGTTCTGTTGTGTACTTAGGACACCAGGTGGGGAGTGGCCAGGTGGCACCCCTACAGCCTAAGATTGACACGATTCTGGCTTGGGAGCCTCCCAAGACCCAGACTGAAGTGAGAGCCTTTTTAGGTCTCACAGGATACTATCGGAGGTTCGTTAAGGGATATGGTACCATTGTTACCCCCTTAACTGAGTTGACTTCTAAGAAGCAACCCAAGAAAGTGATCTGGACAGAGGCTTGCCAGAACGCTTTTGATGCCCTGAAGGCTGCCATGTGCACAGCACCTGTGCTGAAGGCACCTGACTACTCCACGGAGTTTGTTGTACAGACAGACGCCTCAGAGCATGGTATTGGAGCAGTACTCTTACAGCTGAATGAAGAGGGCCTAGATCAACCCGTAGCCTTCATTAGCAGGAGGTTACTACCCAGGGAACGTAGGTGGAGTGCCATAGAACGTGAAGCGTTTGCTGTGGTCTGGGCACTGAAGAAGCTAAGACCCTACTTGTTTGGGACTCACTTCCGAGTTCAGACCGACCACAGACCCCTCAGATGGTTAATGCAGATGAGGGGTGAGAACCCAAAACTGTTGAGGTGGTCCATTTCCCTACAGGGGATGGACTTTACGGTGGAACATCGACCCGGTACAGAGCACGCCAATGCTGATGGTCTGTCCAGGTTCTTCCGCCTTAGTGATGAGAACTCCCATGAGGTTGGGTAGTTGCTCCCCACTTTTAGCTGGGGGGGACACGTGTTAGACTTTTCATCCTTGGCGTGGTCTCCCTTAACTTTTTGCCTCTGTTCCCCAGGTTGTTGATGTGTGCTGGACTCTGATTTTGCTGTTTTTGTTACTCTGGGCACTTTACCACTGCTAACCAGTGCTAAAGTGCAAGTGCTCCTGTTTAAATTGTATGTAAGTGGTTCATCCATGATTGGCATATTTGAATTACTAGTAAGTCCCTAGTAATGTGCACTAGAGGTGCCAGGGCCTGTAAATCAAATGCTACTAGTGGGCCTGCAGCACTGGTTGTGCCACCCACATAAGTAGCTCTGTAATCATGTCTCAGACCTGCCCCTGCAGTGTCTGTATGTGTATTTTTACACTGTAAATTCGACTTGGCAAGTGTACCCACTTGCCAGGCCTAAACCTTCCCTTTCCTTACATGTAAGGCACCCCTAAGGCAGGCCCTAGGTAGCCCCAAGGGCAGGGTGCAGTGTATGGATAAGGTAGGACATATAGTAATGTGGTTTATATGTCCTGACAGTGAAATACTGCCAATTTCGTTTTCACTGTTGCAAGGTCTGTCTCTCTCTCATAGGATAATATGGGGGCTACCTTTAAATATGATTAAAGTGTAGATTCCCCTAGAGAGTAGATGGACATGTGGAGTTTGGGACCCCTGAACTCACAATTTAAAAATACATCTTTTAGTAAAGTTGATTTTGAGATTGTGCGTTTGGAAATGCCACTTTTAGAAAGTGAGCATTTTCTTGCTTAAACCATTCTGTGACTCTGCCTGGTTTGTGGATTCCCTGTCTGGGTCAGTTTGACAGGTGGGTTGTTTTTCACCTCACACCAGACAGTGACACAAAGGGAGCTGGGGTGTGATCTGCATTTCCTGATTAGCCATCTCTGCTAGGAGGGAGGGGTGGAGTGGTCACTCTCATCTGAAAGGACTGTGCCTGCCTCTGACAATGCTGTCTCCAGCCCCCTGGTGTGTGTCTGAGGCCTTGCCTGGGCAAGGCAGGATTTCACAAGAAGGTGTGAGTCCCCTTTGAAGAAAGGTGACTTCAAAGACTAAAACGGGTATAAGAAGGGCACCCAAACTTACAAACTTTAGAAACACTTCTGGAACCAAGAGGAACCTCTGCCTGGAGAAGAGCTGATAGCTGAGGAAAACGTGCTGCCCTGCCTGTGACTGTGCTTTGTGGAGCTTTCCTGCAGTGCTGCTTCTGCCAGAGTAAGAGGGCAAAGACTGGACTTTGTGTGCCTTCCATCTTGAAGAAGAAATCTCCAAGGGCTTGATGTAGAGCTTGCCTCCTGTTGTTGAAGTCTCAGGGATAGCAAAGACTTCTTCCTGCCAGCACCTGGAGTCTCTGGAGAGACCCCTACTCTGCTCTGTGGTGCCCTTCCAGTTCCTGGGACCCTGAAAGGAGAGGCTGGCAGCCTAAGGACAAAAATACACGCACCGAGCGCCGTGCGGAGAAAAGATCGACGCGAATCCGATCGCGGCTGAGAAAACGACGCGACGCCGGTTCCGCAGCTGAGAAACGACGCCGCAGGAAACGCGACCGAAAAACCGACGCCCGGAGCAGGAGAAACGACGCGCAGCATCGCTGACGGAGGCTGAGAGATCGCACCCTGCGCCGCGGGACTTTCGGATCGTCGTGTGGCTGGCTTTTTCAACACGCACCGCCGTGCCGAGTTGTTTTCGACGCACACAGCCGTGCAGGGTTACTTTCGACGCACACCGCCCGTGCGGGGTTATTTTTGACGCAAACCAGGTACATTTTCACGCTAGCAGCGCTAGTGTGGTGTTACAACTACCTAAAGACTCTTTTTATTTTAAACCTTTAAAAA
The DNA here is from genome assembly GCF_031143425.1 of Pleurodeles waltl. NCBI lineage: Eukaryota > Metazoa > Chordata > Amphibia > Caudata > Salamandridae > Pleurodeles > Pleurodeles waltl. Next base: position 376,593,631 of record NC_090437.1, on the reverse strand, counting down.
ATCATAACTTGACTTGTGTATGTTGGATTTTTGTCGTTTTGGTCTTGTTTTGTCTAGATAAATATTTCCTATTTTTCTAAACTGGTGTTGTGTCATTTTGTAGTGTTTTCATTAAGTTACTGTGTGTGTTGGTACAAATACTTTACACCTAGCACTCTGAGGTTAAGCCTACTGCTCTGCCAAGCTACCAAGGGGGTAAGCAGGGGTTAGCTGAGGGTGATTCTCTTTTATCCTAACTAGAGTGAGGGTCCTTGCTTGAACAGGGGGTAACCAGACTGTCAACCAAAGACCCCATTTCTAACACTCCAGGTGAGAGTGTTGTGTTTTATAGCTAGAATAGGGATTTCGTCAGGACCCTTTGCTGTAGAGCTACACAAGCCTCAAATGATAACCTTGATTTCTTTCATAGTGGGGTAAGAGTATGAGGGATCATCACCAGTTGGAGGAAGCACCACGGTATAACCATTGGATGCATGAAGATCCAAGATGAAAGTGTTCCAACTTGATCCTTTAATGGTATTTGGGAGCGGACTGGTTCTCGAGCCAGACCCGTCTGCTACCAATGACCAGAAGCGTCTTGAATGGCCGTTAAAAGCAGCTTCTCTTACATCGGTCCAGAATCCAGATAGCTTCTTGTTTTAGACGTACTCTAATGCGCCTCCTTCTTTTTAATAAGCTCAATTAAGTATACCTTGCCAGAGTGTATTCCCTATGTTTTTTCCGAATGAGGGCATTGATTTCTTTGTTTAATAGACGAAGGGGATGTGGTTTTACTGTATGTTTCCCTGAGGCTTACGGCGGGTGATCATAATTAGCGGAAGCATGAACTCAGAATTTTTTTTCAAAGTATTTCCTGCCCAGTTTTCTAGATTTCCTGAAACGGTCTCTAAAATGTTGCCAAGCCCCTTAATCCTGTCACGGGACCAATGCATTCTACCAGTTTTGATATCGAACTTTGATTTTGACCCCTCCAGGCACCAGGAATCTGCGGGGTGAACTGTCAGGTTAATAGGTGCGACCAGGATGTTATGATCGCTGAGTGCTGTCTCGATTACTTTCTCGATTACTTTTATATCCTGTACCATGGAAGATGTCTGAGTTGGTTATCACATCATCTAGAATGGAAGTGCACCCCGAGGATTTGTGCGTGTGGTGGGCTGGCAAATTGGAGGGAAATCTACCATTCACTATGATACAATTGCACGCCTTCAAATTTTCAAGGAGGAGCTTCCCACGCTTATCTGATCTTATTTTCTGGGGAATAACACTAGTGGGAATGCCAAATGCTTCCACTTTTTCCTCATCCCAAAAACGTGAGAGAGCTGAATTAGAAACTTTACAGTTTAGGTCCCCAACCATGATAATTTGGAGAGCTGACTCCCTATCACAAAGTTCATTCATAAAAAGGAATACCTTATCTAAGAGGATGTTATGGGAAGCACCAGGGGGGTTATAAGAGTTTACCAACGCTAGAGGAGCTCCATCAGACCCTTGGCCCACACTGTATAAAATAATAACCAAGAATAAATTACTGGGATCTTTATAACATTCATATTGCCAGCTAAGCTTATTAGTCAACAGACAGGCTACCCCACCCTTGGCGTGGCCTTTCTTTGAAGGGGTAGCGTTACAACAAAGCGAGTAGTATTGATCATATAAGAGCTCCTTAGTGTACCAGGGGCCAGATGTAGAAAAGCTTTTACGTCTCGTAAACAGCGAAAATCGCTGTTTGTGAGGCGCAAAACCCAAATCGCGATGCCCATTCCCATTTTGCGAGTCGGTAACCTGGTTACCAACTCGCAAAATGGGACTGTGAGTCACAAATAGGAAGGAGTGTTCCCCTTCCTATTTGCGAGTCGCAGTGCGATGCAAAGCAACCGCAGTTACCAAACCACACTTTGTGCGAACTGAGCTATCCATGCTCCTAGCGACAGATGACGTGGTGGAGGAAGAGAGTGAGCCTCTTCCTGACCTCCTGTCTGCAGGAGAGAAAGATGGGTCTGTGGAGGGAGTGATCCTCTCCCCCTCCCTGACTGAGGAACAGCAGAGGGACTGTCGCCACGTGCTGGGACAGTTCGCCTCGCTGTTTTCCCTGATCCCAGGAGTCACACACCTGTGCACACATGATGTGGACACTGGGGACAGTACACCTGTTAAACATAAGGTTTACAGGGTGACTGACAGGGTGAGGGCTTGCATTAAGGAGGAAGTCTCCAAAATGTTAGCCCTCAGGGTTATTGAGCACTCCAGCAGTCCTTGGGCCAGCCCAGTGGTCTTGGTCCCAAAGGCTACTGCTCCTGGTGCCACTCCAGAACTTAGGTTCTGTGTGGACTACCGGGGTCTCAATGCGGTCAGCAAGACTGACGCACACCCCATCCCCCGAGCTGATGAGCTCATTGATCGGTTAGGAGCTGCCAAGTACCTCAGTACGTTTGATTTAACATCTGGGTACTGGCAGATTGCCTTAACTGAAGGGGCAAAGGAGAGGTCAGCATTCTCTACCCCCGATGGGCACTTCCACTTCAATGTGATGCCCTTTGGGATGAAGAATGCCCCTGCCACCTTTCAGAGGTTGGTCAACCAGGTGTTGGCAGGACTGGATGAGTTCAGTGCCGCCTACCTGGATGACATTGCTGTGTTTAGTTCCACATGGGAGGAACACCTGCAACACCTCTGGAGAGTATTAGAGGCCCTGCAGAAGGCAGGCCTCACTATTAAGGCGAGCAAGTGCCAAATAGGGCAGGGTTCTGTTGTGTACTTAGGACACCAGGTGGGGAGTGGCCAGGTGGCACCCCTACAGCCTAAGATTGACACGATTCTGGCTTGGGAGCCTCCCAAGACCCAGACTGAAGTGAGAGCCTTTTTAGGTCTCACAGGATACTATCGGAGGTTCGTTAAGGGATATGGTACCATTGTTACCCCCTTAACTGAGTTGACTTCTAAGAAGCAACCCAAGAAAGTGATCTGGACAGAGGCTTGCCAGAACGCTTTTGATGCCCTGAAGGCTGCCATGTGCACAGCACCTGTGCTGAAGGCACCTGACTACTCCACGGAGTTTGTTGTACAGACAGACGCCTCAGAGCATGGTATTGGAGCAGTACTCTTACAGCTGAATGAAGAGGGCCTAGATCAACCCGTAGCCTTCATTAGCAGGAGGTTACTACCCAGGGAACGTAGGTGGAGTGCCATAGAACGTGAAGCGTTTGCTGTGGTCTGGGCACTGAAGAAGCTAAGACCCTACTTGTTTGGGACTCACTTCCGAGTTCAGACCGACCACAGACCCCTCAGATGGTTAATGCAGATGAGGGGTGAGAACCCAAAACTGTTGAGGTGGTCCATTTCCCTACAGGGGATGGACTTTACGGTGGAACATCGACCCGGTACAGAGCACGCCAATGCTGATGGTCTGTCCAGGTTCTTCTGCCTTAGTGATGAGAACTCCCATGAGGTTGGGTAGTTGCTCCCCACTTTTAGCTGGGGGTGACACGTGTTAGACTTTTCATCCTTGGCGTGGTCTCCCTTAACTTTTTGCCTCTGTTCCCCAGGTTGTTGATGTGTGCTGGACTCTGATTTTGCTGTTTTTGTTACTCTGGGCACTTTACCACTGCTAACCAGTGCTAAAGTGCAAGTGCTCCTGTTTAAATTGTATGTAAGTGGTTCATCCATGATTGGCATATTTGAATTACTAGTAAGTCCCTAGTAATGTGCACTAGAGGTGCCAGGGCCTGTAAATCAAATGCTACTAGTGGGCCTGCAGCACTGGTTGTGCCACCCACATAAGTAGCTCTGTAATCATGTCTCAGACCTGCCCCTGCAGTGTCTGTATGTGTATTTTTACACTGTAAATTCGACTTGGCAAGTGTACCCACTTGCCAGGCCTAAACCTTCCCTTTCCTTACATGTAAGGCACCCCTAAGGCAGGCCCTAGGTAGCCCCAAGGGCAGGGTGCAGTGTATGGATAAGGTAGGACATATAGTAATGTGGTTTATATGTCCTGACAGTGAAATACTGCCAATTTCGTTTTCACTGTTGCAAGGTCTGTCTCTCTCTCATAGGATAATATGGGGGCTACCTTTAAATATGATTAAAGTGTAGATTCCCCTAGAGAGTAGATGGACATGTGGAGTTTGGGACCCCTGAACTCACAATTTAAAAATACATCTTTTAGTAAAGTTGATTTTGAGATTGTGCGTTTGGAAATGCCACTTTTAGAAAGTGAGCATTTTCTTGCTTAAACCATTCTGTGACTCTGCCTGGTTTGTGGATTCCCTGTCTGGGTCAGTTTGACAGGTGGGTTGTTTTTCACCTCACACCAGACAGTGACACAAAGGGAGCTGGGGTGTGATCTGCATTTCCTGATTAGCCATCTCTGCTAGGAGGGAGGGGTGGAGTGGTCACTCTCATCTGAAAGGACTGTGCCTGCCTCTGACAATGCTGTCTCCAGCCCCCTGGTGTGTGTCTGAGGCCTTGCCTGGGCAAGGCAGGATTTCACAAGAAGGTGTGAGTCCCCTTTGAAGAAAGGTGACTTCAAAGACTAAAACGGGTATAAGAAGGGCACCCAAACTTACAAACTTTAGAAACACTTCTGGAACCAAGAGGAACCTCTGCCTGGAGAAGAGCTGATAGCTGAGGAAAACGTGCTGCCCTGCCTGTGACTGTGCTTTGTGGAGCTTTCCTGCAGTGCTGCTTCTGCCAGAGTAAGAGGGCAAAGACTGGACTTTGTGTGCCTTCCATCTTGAAGAAGAAATCTCCAAGGGCTTGATGTAGAGCTTGCCTCCTGTTGTTGAAGTCTCAGGGATAGCAAAGACTTCTTCCTGCCAGCACCTGGAGTCTCTGGAGAGACCCCTACTCTGCTCTGTGGTGCCCTTCCAGTTCCTGGGACCCTGAAAGGAGAGGCTGGCAGCCTAAGGACAAAAATACACGCACCGAGCGCCGTGCGGAGAAAAGATCGACGCGAATCCGATCGCGGCTGAGAAAACGACGCGACGCCGGTTCCGCAACTGAGAAACGACGCCGCAGGAAACGCGACCGAAAAACCGACGCCCGGAGCAGGAGAAACGACGCGCAGCATCGCTGACGGAGGCTGAGAGATCGCACCCTGCGCCGCGGGACTTTCGGATCGTCGTGTGGCTGGCTTTTTCAACACGCACCGCCGTGCCGAGTTGTTTTCGACGCACACAGCCGTGCAGGGTTACTTTCGACGCACACCGCCCGTGCGGGGTTATTTTTGACGCAAACCAGGTACATTTTCACGCTAGCAGCGCTAGTGTGGTGTTACAACTACCTAAAGACTCTTTTTATTTTAAACCTTTAAAAAATCATAACTTGACTTGTGTATGTTGGATTTTTGTCGTTTTGGTCTTGTTTTGTCTAGATAAATATTTCCTATTTTTCTAAACTGGTGTTGTGTCATTTTGTAGTGTTTTCATTAAGTTACTGTGTGTGTTGGTACAAATACTTTACACCTAGCACTCTGAGGTTAAGCCTACTGCTCTGCCAAGCTACCAAGGGGGTAAGCAGGGGTTAGCTGAGGGTGATTCTCTTTTATCCTAACTAGAGTGAGGGTCCTTGCTTGAACAGGGGGTAACCAGACTGTCAACCAAAGACCCCATTTCTAACACTCCAGGTGAGAGTGTTGTGTTTTATAGCTAGAATAGGGATTTCGTCAGGACCCTTTGCTGTAGAGCTACACAAGCCTCAAATGATAACCTTGATTTCTTTCATAGTGGGGTAAGAGTATGAGGGATCATCACCAGTTGGAGGAAGCACCACGGTATAACCATTGGATGCATGAAGATCCAAGATGAAAGTGTTCCAACTTGATCCTTTAATGGTATTTGGGAGCGGACTGGTTCTCGAGCCAGACCCGTCTGCTACCAATGACCAGAAGCGTCTTGAATGGCCGTTAAAAGCAGCTTCTCTTACATCGGTCCAGAATCCAGATAGCTTCTTGTTTTAGACGTACTCTAATGCGCCTCCTTCTTTTTAATAAGCTCAATTAAGTATACCTTGCCAGAGTGTATTCCCTATGTTTTTTCCGAATGAGGGCATTGATTTCTTTGTTTAATAGACGAAGGGGATGTGGTTTTACTGTATGTTTCCCTGAGGCTTACGGCGGGTGATCATAATTAGCGGAAGCATGAACTCAGAATTTTTTTTCAAAGTATTTCCTGCCCAGTTTTCTAGATTTCCTGAAACGGTCTCTAAAATGTTGCCAAGCCCCTTAATCCTGTCACGGGACCAATGCATTCTACCAGTTTTGATATCGAACTTTGATTTTGACCCCTCCAGGCACCAGGAATCTGCGGGGTGAACTGTCAGGTTAATAGGTGCGACCAGGATGTTATGATCGCTGAGTGCTGTCTCGATTACTTTCTCGATTACTTTTATATCCTGTACCATGGAAGATGTCTGAGTTGGTTATCACATCATCTAGAATGGAAGTGCACCCCGAGGATTTGTGCGTGTGGTGGGCTGGCAAATTGGAGGGAAATCTACCATTCACTATGATACAATTGCACGCCTTCAAATTTTCAAGGAGGAGCTTCCCACGCTTATCTGATCTTATTTTCTGGGGAATAACACTAGTGGGAATGCCAAATGCTTCCACTTTTTCCTCATCCCAAAAACGTGAGAGAGCTGAATTAGAAACTTTACAGTTTAGGTCCCCAACCATGATAATTTGGAGAGCTGACTCCCTATCACAAAGTTCATTCATAAAAAGGAATACCTTATCTAAGAGGATGTTATGGGAAGCACCAGGGGGGTTATAAGAGTTTACCAACGCTAGAGGAGCTCCATCAGACCCTTGGCCCACACTGTATAAAATAATAACCAAGAATAAATTACTGGGATCTTTATAACATTCATATTGCCAGCTAAGCTTATTAGTCAACAGACAGGCTACCCCACCCTTGGCGTGGCCTTTCTTTGAAGGGGTAGCGTTACAACAAAGCGAGTAGTATTGATCATATAAGAGCTCCTTAGTGTACCAGGGGCCAGATGTAGAAAAGCTTTTACGTCTCGTAAACAGCGAAAATCGCTGTTTGTGAGGCGCAAAACCCAAATCGCGATGCCCATTCCCATTTTGCGAGTCGGTAACCTGGTTACCAACTCGCAAAATGGGACTGTGAGTCACAAATAGGAAGGAGTGTTCCCCTTCCTATTTGCGAGTCGCAGTGCGATGCAAAGCAACCGCAGTTACCACCAGTGACACATTGGTGGTAACCCATTCGCAAAAGGGAAGGGGTCCCCATGGGACCCCATCCCCTTTGTGAATGGCCTTGAAACATTTTTTCCTAAGGACCACTGCCTGCTCTGAAAAAATGAAACTGACACGTTTCATTTTTTTGTTTGTAATGCATCTCGTTTTCCTTTACAGAAAACGGGCTGCATTGCAAAAAAATAAAAACTGCTTTATTTAAAAGCAGTCATAGACATGGTGGTCTGCTGTCTCCAGCTGGCCACCATCCTTGTGAGTGCTGCGACTCGCAAGGGGATCGCAAATTGCAACTCACCTCAATAATGTTAATGAGGTGGGCCTTTGCGACCCCCTTGCGACTCGCAGATGGTGTCAGGGACACCATCCTGCATCCGGCATTGCAACTCGCAAATTGCGAGTTGCCCAGACTCCCAATTTGCGAGGCGCAATGCCAAATTTTCCTACATTTGGGCCCAAGTCTCTTGTAAGCAGATTACAACAGGATTAAGAGAATTCAAAAACTAATTTTTTCCCCCTTATTTCTTATTCCGGCAACATTCCAGGATATGATAATAAGCTCATTGCTAAAATGATGGCACTATTGGATGGGATATTGTGGAGGAACTACTTAAAGCAGTTGGTAACCAGTTCTAATTAGTGCTTAAGTTTTGTGATGCACTCTGCGTAGTGTTCCTAAATAACACTTCCCTGTCATATTTCCCTAGAGAGATTTGCAGGCTCTGTTGTCTGAAGGAATGGTTATCTGAGTGACATAGGTGAGGGTGTGAGGACAAGACATATAGTTCCTGACATCAGTGGGGAGATACTGTGAAATCTTATCAGTTGAAGTACTCCCCAGGACCCTTGAAATGGGGACAACATAAATACCTTTGCATTGCAAACTAAGTGTAAGTCCTTGCTAACTATTGAGCTAAGAGACTCTATCTCTGAGAAACACTTTAGAAGTAGAGATCTATTTAGAAATGGATCAGTGTCAAACAAGAGCTTAAAGTCTAAAGCCAAAGTGTCCACATAATTTAGATTCTCCGTCCTTCGCAGAGGTGACGACCTAACCGGCTGAGGCTTGGACCACGTTGGGGCTCCGAACGGTTGAGTAAAGGAATTCAGTGGAAGCATACTTGTTTGTAATGTAGGCAGATTTTGACTTGAGGATGGACTGACCGTACTCGGCCTGCAGGCAGAACAAAGAGCAGCAACCTGTACTTGAGAATCAAAGGATACAGCATGATGTTGAGGGGCAACATCCTCCCGGTGAGGGAGTTCTTTTGACATAAGGGGACGCTCTGGAAAGTGCACCTTTCTCCGACCTTTTTTAGAGATCCTACGATTTAATTTTTTTACGCTTTTAAGTTTTTTCTTTTTATGCGTAAGCATTTGTGGACAAGTTTCTTCAGTCACTGTATTTGCCTTCAGACGTGCTTTAACAAATTGGGAACGACTCTTATACTGTACTTTGGGATTCAGAGTTCCAGGTTTTTTCTGGGGAAAAATCATAAAAAACAAATCTGACAGCGTCAACCGGACTTTCAATTGGAGCTGATTTCGCAGGAAGTGCCTTATTCAGGGGCTTGCCTGCCTGGGAGCTGAAGTTAATCCCAGGTTGAGCCACCTTGTTCTCTATGGCACTAGACGGTGCCAAAGCTTCTTCTCGTTGGGATGTAGGAGATTCATGGTTATCTCCTTTCTGGTGATTAGTTCTTTTAGAATGATTGTAATGGTGTCAATAATACATTCAGATCCCACAACAAATTTTACCAAAAGGTTTAAAATAGATTAGAGTAATCTCTCCAGACTAAGGAGGGAAGAGGAGACCTGTATGTTTTGATCCGGATGATTACTTTGAAGACTGACATTTATGTTTAAGTCAGGGGTTGCTGAAAGATGCAAACATAATGAAGGGTGGTTGGAGGGGGTACTACTGAAGAGTTTCAGGCCTGTGAACAATGGCAGGGGGAAGGACTGGAGGGAATTCACCCCCTGTTGGGGACCATATATTTTGTATAGACCTAAGTCCAGATCGGGAAGTGTGAAGTCATCCGACCCGTGACCCGGAACAGTACTTTGTGATAGGATTTTTTCCACAGCTCCGATGTACGAGCCCACCCTTTTAAGGGCGGAGCTGTCAGAGTTGCAAATTGTAGGGAAGATAGCATTATGGGAAGGTGCAGCAACTATACTTGAAGCAAGAGTCTCGATATGGGAGGGGGATACTAAGGGAACGGGGAAATCCTGAAGTACATCTGAGACGTTGAGGGATGCTGACCCCTTGTAGCTAGAATATTGTTTGACCCTTGGCAAATAAGTGATCCTGTTGCCACTGGGTAAAGACTCTGAGGGTGCAGAGGGAGCTTTGGTTTTGGAGCAGGACCTCCAAGGGAATAGATGGCCAGATATCAGTTTTTTGGCAGTCATAGTACCTTTACTAATGCCTTGGAGACCAATCGAAGCAATTTCAGAAGTTAAGGCAGCAATGCCTTATTTTCAGGTTGAAACGGATGATAAAGAGCAAGGTGAGATGAGCCAGAGGAACTAGGAGGAAGAAGGAGAAAGGCAGCAAACCGCACAACGGGGAACCGCAGCCGCTTCCGCTGACCAGACTCTGTTGGACACTATGGGGGTCATTCTGACTCCCGCCGGGCGCGGTCACCGCGCGCCCGGCGGGAGCCGCCAAAATACCGCACCGCGGTCGGAAGACCGCGGCGGGTATTTTGAGTTTTCCCCTGGGCTGGCGGGCGGCCTCCAAAAGGCCGCCCGCCAGCCCAGGGGAAAACGACCTTCCCACCATGAAGCCGGCTCGTAATCGAGCCGGCGGAGTGGGAAGGTGCGACGGGTGCTACTGCACCCGTCGCGTATTTCACTGTCTGCTATGCAGACAGTGAAATACAAGCGGGGCCCTCTTACGGGGGCCCCTGCAGTGCCCATGCCATTGGCATGGGCACTGCAGGGGCCCCCAGGGGCCCCGCGACACCCCCTACCGCCATCCTGTTCCTGGCAGGCGAACCGCCAGGAACAGGATGGCGGTAGGGGGTGTCAGAATCCCCAAGGCGGCGCAGCGAGCTGCGCCGCCATGGGGGATTCTGACGGGCAGCGGAAAACCGGCGGGAGACCGCCGGTTTTCCTGCACTGACCGCGGCCAAAGCGCCGCGGTCAGAATGCCCTGCGGGGCACCGCCGGTCTGTCGGCGGTGCTCCCGCCGACCCTGGCCCCGGCGGTCTGAGACCGCCGGGGTCAGAATGACCCCCTATATTCTCTCCTGTGTGGAACCACCCCTCTGAAGCTCTGGGGAACCCTTAGGGCAACCCGGGATCCCAAAAGGCATGACACTTTTCCAGATAAGCTGCTCTCAGAGCAGACAACCTGACACGATGCACACGTCTTCTCCGGGGCAGGTTGCGCTGGAAATCTCAGGGTCACTGCTGCTAGAATTTGTGTGACTTAGGCCTTTTAGGCGGGGGCCACCTGAATCAGGATAACATTTCTGTATATAGATAATTGCAGGCTCACGTTAAATTGGCAGCCTGCTGGTTAAATGACTAGGTTACCAGCAGGTTGGATAGCTAGGCCTCAAAGCCTATGATTCAGCGTCTGTATGCCCTTCAAGGGGGCTGCCTTCCGGGGGGCTACACAAACTTGGCTCAGTTTTAGCGGTCTTGGCAAACTGAGGTGCAGACAATCTATAGAATACTCAGGCCCCTTCAGGGTGGCTGGGCGTCAAAAAGAGAGCCGGGAGTGTGGCGATCTACGGCTTGCAGGTAGGGCTTAGGCAATAGGCGAGGTGCGGGGACCACTGGAGAGGGGAGAAGGAAGGGCAGAGAGTAGAGGGTGCCGGGGAGTAGAATAACACCCGAGTGGCCTTCTGTCTCTTACTGCAATACTCCTGGTCCCTTTCGGACACTTGACTCCTTCCCTGTGGCGCTCGCTACTTCTGGCGCCGGCTCCAGTCCGTGTCTTGCGGTGCTCCTGGTTCTCGTGGCTTCTGGCGACTCTCGCTGTATGCCTAGTCCCTGGTCCCCTGGTCTCCGGCTGCACTTCCGGCGCTGGCTTGGATCTGCGTCTGGTGCCTTCGGCACCCTGCCGGGGCAGTCGCAGCTCTTGTGACCCCCGACCACCCTGCTTTCTCTCGGTGCAGAGCTGCACTGTGGCTCTCTCACGCTGCTGCCGCTGCACCACTGCGACCTGGGACAGGAACAGGAAGGAGCTGCTGTGAGCCCCGAACCGGAAGCAGGAAGCAGAAACCACCTCTTGTGACTGTGTGAATCATTGCCTTCTGTTTATTACTTTATAATTGCAGAATAATAAAGCTTGAGAAAATGTTGCCACCATACAAAAGACATACTTGTGATTTCTCAGAGAAAGTTCTCTCTCCTGTGGTAATTAGATATACTAACTTCCCTGTTTCTCTTCATCTTTGTGTAAAATTCTCTGACTAATATCTTGTTATTATTAGAATATATTATTATTAATATTTTTGCTTTTGTCAAAGTAATACCCTGTGCTACATGCCTGCTGACAAAATCCCGTATTTTTTAATATTTGAAAAAACTATTTTGTGGCAAGTAAAACACAGATTTAAAGGCAGTGAAGGGACAGAAACCTCCACCATCAAACCGTCACCAAGCATCCCCTGCAATACCATGTAGCAGGGGCGCTTCCTGGAAAATGGGCAGTAGTGAGGTGGCTCCTCTAAGGAGTAGTATATAAGTGAATGGAGGACATCTGATATTCTTAGCACGTCTTTCATAATACTTTCCTAATATAGGTGATGATCTTAAAGTACACATGCTTCAAGTAATTAGAATCAGTGTTCTACATAAGAGATATTTATTATCTATGGAAGTTCAGTTTGATAGATTAATTGTTTTTTGGCATTTCTGTAGGGAGAAAAGTGAATACGCTTTCCAAAAGCTGACTAAAAATGTATTTTACAGTCAGTTAGTGCCCAACTCCCCCTTATGTAGAAGTAGCTTAATATACCAAATTGCCTGCCGCACCCACTAATACCCCAAAACAACAGATACAGATCCAAGAATGAAGGTGTTTAAAAAAGAGTTGAGTTTAAAGCGTTCAATTATCCAGAATAAATAGGGAAATTTATGCAAAATAAATTTTGACAGTAATACATCGTCTGATGACACTTATTAGCAGTCATTTCCAGAGGTGCAGTTTAGATTTGCATTGCTTTGACAGTTCTTCATAACTAAGCTTCACAATGGTATTTATGTGGCTATCAATCTTGGTACCACGATAGAGAGCAATCTCAACTACACATGTGTCTTTCTTGACATATAGTTCACAGTTATCTGTGTTTTTAGTACATTTAGTGTACATCTAGAGATTTTTCTGAACCGGTTTGCCCCTTTGGCTAGACAACCCATGGCATGTATTGGGTCTACAGAATATAGAGCCATATTGCCTGCATCAGCATTTAGTTTGGTATCACATTTAGTAAAACATGGGCTAACTCCTGGTTATCACCTATATGTCATTAATATGGCTCTAAATTAATCCCACATATTAGTGAAAACAAAGGGCACTCCTGGTGGGTTCCCAGATGAATCATGAATGAGGGGGAGGCTAAAGCTCTCGCCCAAGGCGCCAATTACACCACCCTGGAGTCTAGTGGGTTTTATAAAAGAGGGGTAGGGCCTGCCTACTATGGGCATAGCCTGTTGTCACCTCATATAAATGAGGACAAAAGTCTTTCTGCTTACCCTGATCAGCTCCCCCTGGGGGCAGATAGCCCACTAGGCACCAGAGATTATTTCAATGTTGTATGTAGGGATGGTGGCTGCCCATAATGGGCATGCCAATGACCCTATACACCCCAGACATAAAGAGGAATAGTTTTCTGCCCTGCTATTGTTGCAGATGGGGATTATTAGCCCAAATTTTCCCTGGGTGCAGAAAGCCATTGGACACCAAGGATTTGTTTCATATAAAAGAGGGGTGGGGGCTGCCCACCATGGGCATGGCTATGACCTCACCCCATTAAAATGGAGACAAAAGTATTTCTGCCGTCCCTGAGGGCATGTAAGGTAATTACCTCTAATCTGCCACCCGGGAGGGTAGAAAGCCCACTAGATGCTAGAGAATATATATTTTGTAATAGAGGGTTGTAGAGCTGCCCTCCATGGGCATGGCCATGCCCCCACCCTAGTAAATGGGGACACAGTCTTTCTGACACCTGGGAGGCAGATGGAGGTAACCACCCCTGATCAGTTCCCCAGGGGGGCAGAAAGCCCACTAGATGCCAGGGAAATAAAATAAAAATAGTGGGGATAGGGCTACCCACCTCCATGGGAAGGGCTATGTCACTACCCCACTTGAAGGGAGCAACAGTCTTTCTGCTGCCCCCGTGGACTAAAGCATCTCACCCCAATGGCAAGCAAGAGGACATTTGCCTCCTTTCAGTTTTAAAGCTATGCTACGTTCCACTATATTCCAACTTGCAATGGTGACGGCTGCACTTTTTGGACTTGGGTATGCACCCACCTGGAAAAACCTACCAGATCCAGACAATTCTGAAACTAAGCATCTGGGAGAGTCTGGGGTGGTGTGCTTCACAAGTACACCACACCATTTTATTACCCAAAGTGCCCTGCAAACAGTTAACCTTGCCTGAAATCATGCATTTTCCCTACATTTCTGTGATAGAGTCTTCCACAGGAATCCACATAATTCCTACCATCCAGCATTGCCCTTTCTGTACTAATAAAAACTCACACGTCTACTGATTACCAAAGCAGAATCAGCCTAAAAACATATACAAAAACTCTGCCCTTTTGGACCTGCTTTGGTTCCCTCTCAATTTCTACATTTTGTTGGCCTTTACCTGTTGCAGGCACTTGGCCTATCTACACCAAGTTACGATATCATTTTTATTAGAAAATCTGTGCCGGCACAGTGATCCCACAGGAAAGATTTTTTTTAGCTAAATTTGAGGTTTGCAGGGGATTCTGGGTAAGAAAAAGTTGGGGAATCCATGCAAGCTACACTCACTGGACTCCCCCGGGCATGTATTTTTCAGGCATCTCTGGGTTTGGTAGGTTTCCGTAGAGCCTAGGACCAAAAACACAGGTGTCCTCCTTGCAAAAGCAGGTCATTTTGTGATAGATAATTTTGATGTCTCCACAATACATTTTAGGCCCTTCCCTGTCGTGGCCACTTGGCCCTCAGACAAAAGTGAGGTAGCATTTTTATTGGGTGACCTGGGAAACGCTTGGTGATAGGTAGTTTGTGGCTCCCCTCAGATTCTGGAACTTTACGTCACAAAAATATGAGGTAAATATGTTTTTTAGACAAATTTTGAGGTTTGCAAAGGATTCTGGGTAGCAGAACCTGGTGAGAGCCACACAAGTCCCCCCCATCATGGATTCCCCTGTATGTCTAGTTTTTGAAAATGCACTGATCTGCTAGGTTTCCATTGGTGGCGGCTGAGCTAGGACCCATAATCCACAGTTAGTCAAATTGCAAAAAAAGGAGCAGTTTTGGTTGGAAAAATGTGATGTGTCTATGTTGTGTTTTGGGCCCTTTCCTGTTGCGGGCACTAGACTGAACTACACAAGTGGACTACAAAAGCTGGTTGGAAAGAAGTTTGTGGCTTCCCTCAGATTCCAGAATTTGCCATCACAGAATTGTGAGGTGAATGTGTTTTTTAGCCACACAAGTCACCCCATCATGGATTTCCCTGAGTGTCTATTTTTTAAAAATGTATAGGTTTGCTAGATTTTCCTAGTTGCCGGCTAAACTAGGACCCAAAATCTACAGCCTTGCACATTTACAAAAAAAGGGTGGGTTTGGGGTGGAAAAATGTGACGTGTCCTTGTTTTTGCTTTTTGTGCAATTTCCTGTCATGGGCAGTAGGCCTATCCACACAAGGGAGGTATCATTTTTATCTAGGGGCTTGGGGGAATGCAGTTTGGAAGAGTGTTTGTAGCTCCCCTCAGATTCCAGAATTTTCTATCATAGAAATATGAGGTAAATGAGGTTCGGAAGGGTAAGAGAACCTGGTGAGAGCTATGCAAGTAACCCCATCCTAGATCCCCCTTGGTGTCTAGTTTTAAAAAATGTACAGGTTTGCTAGGTTTCTCTAGGTGCTGGCTGAGCTAGAGCCCAAACTCCAGTGCTAAGCACATTGCAAAAATGTGCTGTGTCTACTTCGGATTTTGGGCCGTTCCCTCCAGTGGGCAATAGGCCTACCCACACAAGTAAGGTGCCATTTTTATTGGGAGACTTGAGAGAACACGCAATAGCAGAACAAGTTGTATTACCAATTGTCCTCTGAATTTGTGCCTTTTAAATGTGAGACAGTGTGTAAAAAAGAAGTTATTTTGAGAAATGCCCTCTAATTCACATGCTAATATGCGTACCCACGAAATTCTGAGATGTCAAAGTAACAACTGATTCTAAACTCCATATCTTGTGCCCATTTCAGAAATACATAGGTTTCCTAGATACTTAGCTTTTGCTCTTTAAATTTTAGCAAATGAAAAACTGCACACCTGGAACACAATGAAAAAACATTGCAAGGTGCAGCTCAGGTATTGGCTCTGTGAACCTAGTCTTCTTGGTGAACATACAAGCCCTATATATATCCAAAACCAGAAGGGTCCAGCAAATTTAACAGTATGAACTTTAGAAAATCTGCTATAGTTAGAATAAGTTATAGATGAAAAAGTAGACACAAATGACAGTTTTCTACAAAATTATTTTTATTTCAACTATTACTTTATTTGGGTGAACCTAGAAGGATCTCTACAAATGACCCCTTGTTAAATTCAGAATTGTATCTACTGTTTGGACATGTATAGCTTTCTGAAATCCACTATTGGCTTCATGCTGGGCCCAGGCATAGAAATATGCTCTGCTGGTGGAGTTTGGGGAATCCAGGCACTTTCTGCTACGCAGGGTAGCACAGAGTTCCTGAATTCTGCAATTTCGCACAGCGCGGAGTTTATTAGCATGCACAATGGTGGGTCATGGCGCTCTTTCATTTTCCCCATGTCTCCTTGCTCCTTGTTGTTGTTTGACCATGTGACTAGTAGCCATTTGGTCATGCAGCCAGTGTTCCTTTGCCATTGACTTGCATGTGCTTTTTCTTTGTTCACCATGGCTGCTTGTTGTTGCTGTTTGACGATGTGGCAGGAAGCCATTTTGTCCATCCAGCCAGTGTCACTTTGCCATAGGCTTGCATTTGTTCTTTGCTTCCCATGCCTCCTTGCTCCTTTTTGTTGTTCTACCATGTGGCTGGTAACCATTTTGTGCATGAACCAGTGTTCTTCTGCCATAGGCTTAAATTGGTTCTTTCAATGTTCTCCACACCTCCTTGCTCCTTCTTGTTGTTGTTTGATCATGTGGCTGTCAGCCATTTTGTGCATGCAGCCGCTGTCCTTTGCCAAATGCTTGCATTTGTTCTGTCTTTGTTCCCTATGCCTCCTTGCTCCTTGTTGTTGTTGTTCGACCATGTGGCTGGCAGCTATTTTGTGCATGCCACCAGTGTTCCTTTGCCATAGGCTTGCATGTGTTCTATCTTTGTTCTATATGTTGTGTGGCCAGGGGCCATTTTGTGTAGTTTATGTCCGGTGGCTTGCCTGTGTTCTTTATTCTCCATTTCTCCTTTTTTGCAGTTGTTTGACGATGCTGCTGGCAGCCATTTTATGCAACCTTCCAGTGTGTCTTTATCATAGGCTTGCATGTGTTCTTCTTTGTTCTCCCTGCTCATTGTTATTGTAGTTTGACCATGTGGCTGACAGCCATTTTGTGCATGCAGCCAGTGTTCCTTTGCCATTGACTTGCATGTGTTCTTTCTTTGTTCACCATGGCTCCTTGTTGTTGCTGTTTTACCATGTGGCAGGCAGCCATTTTGTTCATCCAGCCAGTGTCCTATGCCATAGGTTTGCATTTGTTCTTTGTGTGCCACACCTCCTTGCTCCTTGTTGTTGTTCTACCATGTAACTGGTAACCATTTTGTGCATGCAGCCAGTGTTCTTTTGCCATAGGCTTGAATGTTTTCTTTCTTTGTTCTCCACACCTCCTTGCTCCTTGTTGTTGTTGTTTGATCATGTGGCTGTCAGCTATTTTGTGCATGCAGCCAGTGTTCCTTTGCCATAGGCTTGCATATTTTCTATCTTTGTTCTCTATGCTGTGCGGCCAGGGGGCATTTTGTGTAGTTGATGTCCAGAGGCTTGCCTGTATTCTTTATGTTCCATGTCTCCTTGTTTGCAGTTGTTGTTTGACCATGTGGCTGGCGGCCATTTTATGCATCCATCCAGTGTGTCTTTATCATAGGCTTGCATGTGTTCTTCTTTGTTCTTCCTGCTCAGTGTTGTTGTTGTTTGACCAAGTGTCTGACAGCCATTTTGTGCATTCAGCCAGTGTTTCTTTGCCATAGGCTTGCTTATGTTCTTTCTTTGTTCACCATGGCTACTTGTTGTTCGCTGTTTGACCATGTTGCAGGCAGACATTTTGTTCATCCAGCCAATGTTCCTTTACCATAGGCTTGCATTTGTTATTTTCTTGCCATGCCTCCTTGCTCCTTGTTGTTGTTCTACCATGTGGCTGGTAACCATTTTGTGCATGCAGCCAGTGTTCTTTTGCCATATGCTTGCATTTGTTCTTTCTTTGTTTCCTCATGCCTCCTTGCTCCTTGTTGTTGTTGTTTGACCATGTGGCTGGCAGCAATTTTGGGCATACAGCCAGTGTTCCTTTGCCATAGGCTTGCATGTGTTCTATCTTTGTTCTCTATGCTTTGTGGCCCTGGGTCCATTTTGTGTTGTTTATGTCCAGTGACTTGCATGTGTACATTGTTCTCCATTTCTCCTTGTTTGCAGTTGTTGTTTGACTATGTGGCTGGCAGCCATTTTATGCATCCATCCAGTGTGTCTTTATCATAGGCTTGCATGTGTTCTTCTTTGTTCTCCCTGCTTATTGTTGTTGTTGTTTGACAATGTGGCTGACAGCCATTTTGTGCATAGAGCAAGTGTTCCTTTGTCATAGACTTGCTTGGGTTCTTTCTTTGTTCCCCATGTCTCCTTGATCCTTGTTATTATTTGATCATGTGGATGGTAGCCATTTTGTGTATACAGCCAGTGTTCCTTTGCCAGTGGCTTGCAGGTGTTCTTTCTTTGTTCACCATGGCTCCTTGTTCCTTGATGATACTCTTTGACCATGTGGCTGGAGGCCTTTTTGTCCATCCAGCCCGTGTCCCTGTGACATAAGCTTGCATTGGTTCTTTGTTTGCCATGCCTCCTTGCTCCTTGTTGTTTTTTGACCATGTGGCTGCCAACCATTGTGTGCATGCGCCCAGTGTCCCTTTGCTATAGGCTTGAATTTGTTCTTGCTTTGTTCCCCATGCCTCTTTGTGCCTTCTTGCTGTAGTTTGACCATGTGGCTGTCAGGCATGTTGTGCATGCAGCCAGTATTACTTTGCCATTTGCTTGCATATGTTCTTTCTTTGTTCCACATTCCTCCTTGCTCCTTGTTGTTGTTTAACCATGTGGCTGGCAGCTATTTTGACCATTCAGCCAGTGTCTCTTTACCATAGGCTTTCATGTGCTGTTTTTTTGCCATGCCTCCTTGCTCCTTGTTGCTGTTTGAACATGTGGCAGGCAGCCATTCTGTGCATGCATACAGTGTTCCTTTGCCACAGGCTTGCATGTGTTCTTTCTTTGTTCCTCATTCCTCCTAGCACCTTGTTGTTGTTGTTTAACCATGTGGCTGGAGGCCTTTTTGTCCATTCAGACCGTGTCCCTGTGACATAAGCTTGCATTGGTTCTTTGTTTGCCATGCCTCCTTGTTATTTTCTGACCATGTGGCTGCCAACCATTGTGTGCATGCGGCCAGTCTCCCTTCGCTATAGGATTGAATTTGTTCTTGCTTTGTTCCCCATGCCTCCTTGTGCCTTCTTGCTGTTGTTTGACCATGTGGCTTTCAGACATGTTGTGCATGCAGCCAGTATTACTTTGCTATTTGCTTGCATATGTTCTTTCTTTGTTCAACATTCCTCCTTGCTCCTTGTTGTTGTTTGACCATGTGGCTGGCAGCTATTTTGACCATTCAGCCAGTGTCTCTTTACCATAGGCTTTCATGTGTTTGTTTGCCATGCCTCCTTGCTCCTTGTTGCTGTTTGACCATGTGGCAGGCAGCCATTCTGTGCATACAGACAGTGTTCCTTTGCCACAGGCATGCATGTGTTCTTTCTTTGTTCCTCATTCCTCCTAGCACCTTGTTGTTGTTGTTTAACCATGTGGCTGGTGGCCATTTTGTCCGTCCAGCATGTGTCTCTGTGCCATAGGCTTGCATGTGTTCTTTGTTTGCCATGCTGCCTTGCTCCCTGTTGTTGTTTACAATGTATCTTTGTTATAGGTTTACAAACATTGTCAATTATTGATCATTTGTTTATTTTAAGTTTCTTCTATTTTAATTTTTTCTTTTCTGTTTTCTATTGTAATTGTTTTTAAAAAGGTGTCCTATTATTTTTTATTTCAATTGTTTATTTGATTTTTTTGTTTTAATGATTTATTTTAGTATGTTTATCTGATTTTTTAATTGTAATTTTGTAATTTCTTGTTTTTAATATAATTTTTAATTTGAGTTTTTTTTAAATTTGTGTACATTTTTTAATTTTTAATTACAATATATTTAATTCTACATTTTTTCTTGATCTATCTATCTATGTCCATTCGTCCATCCATTCCCCACAGACACAAAGCCGCACGACAACATTTGGTTTCTTTACGTGTATAATAAATCCATTTTGTCCTGGACACTGTGGCTGGGAAGCACTACAGACAATTCAGCAGCATAATTACTTTTTTATTGAGAATCTAGGTTCCTCTAGGCCACCTTGCCTCCATAGGTTTATAAAAGAACTATTCCATTTACCCATGCACCTCTCTCTAAGTACCCCAGGTGTCAACTCTAAATTAAAACAGATGGAGATAAAGAAAAATGCTATATCTGCATGTTGTGCTGTCTGATTTGAAATAACATTTTGTGGTGTGGTAGTAGGGTTTGACTTTAAAATGTTTGATTAAATTGTTATTTATTGCATAAGTAACCAACAACACTAATACTGCATGAGTGTGTACTATTTTAACCTGCAACAATGCCACGTTTCACTTTTTACATGTGTTTCTTGCTTCTTTGCTTTAAAATGCCCAAGAGAAGAGACCTCACATCACCCATAGTACTGCCAAAGAGAAGGCCTTGCATTTACCTCTGTCCTCCAAACTCTTCCACTTGTGCATCTTAGTACTACTGCCAACTTAGAGCTTAAAAGGGCCCCAATGATAGTAGCTTCCATGAAAGTGGCCTGTAAGAAGAAGCCAGTGAGAAGAAGTGACGCTGATGAACAGTGATGTTAAAATGGATTTGTCCCTTTCGCAAAGTAGTACCCAACTGTTTCAGGAAACAGAGCATGCCATTTCCACCAATAGTAGATCTTCCCGGAGTTGGAGCAGAAAAGGAAGTTGAGCTTCCTGTTCAGAAAAAACATCCTCTTTTAGAATCAATGGCTCTCAGATTACAAGCAAGAAAAAGGAAGGGTACTACTCCACTATATTCCATAAGAACCACTTCTGATGATGGTGATAGGGACATGGAGTAAACCCAGGCAGAGTCTGTGAAATTCCAGGAGAAGCAAGGGAATAGAAAAGTTCCAGAAAGCCTTAGAATCATGGGAGAGGACGATGATGAGGAGGATGGTGATAACGCGTCAGTCATTGTGGAAGCTGGCACAGAGGAGTCCGACATTACTATCTAACCTGCTCTGAGGGATGTGGCACAGGCAGAACCACCAGCTTCCTTATTTGTAAGGCCCCAGCAGAGACCTACACCAACCTGTATGTCAGTAGAAGTATGCACCACAGACAAGCAATCGACACACCCACCTACCTTCAGTTCTTCTTCAGGCATCAGCAGTGACCAATTAAGAAAGTTCTTCTCCCCAGTTTGGTACTTTCTTATGATTAGCAAACAAGAGGAGAACATTGCAATATGCTCCACTTGCTACACAAGTGTTTGTAGAGGTAAGCCTGGTTCACATTATGGTACTGGAGGCCAGACCGCCAATATGAAAAGAACATCTTGCAATCCGGTGAGAGGCGCTCCTTAAAAAAATGCTGAATGTGATTTTGGTGATGAAGGTGAAGACAGTGAGGAAACATCAGCCACAACTGGTTAAATCATGGTTAAAGGTGAGGAAGAAAAGGATGACATCCTCACGTAAAGCAGCCCTGTCGCTCAGCAGTGCGCCAGAACCACCCACCTCTGTGACCTCACAATGGCACAAGAAGACTTAGAGTCAGATGGAGAGACCACAACATACAGTGACTGTACCACGACGCACATTGAATCAACAACCCCCTACATCCCAAAAGTCACCTGCATCAGTGGCCTCACAAAAGAAGAAAGTTTAGACTATAATTACAGGCATGTTTAGCCAGGAGGGGCCATATGACCGCAAACACCCAATGGCACTTTTGTACAATGGGAAGCTGGCAATATTGTTAGCGCTGGACCTCCTCCCTTTTTCTTTTGTGGACCCAGTGGGACTCTTAGAGTTTGTGGCAGCCATTTGTCTGAACTGAAGGGTTCCATGTCGGACCTATTTTGCCAGAGTTGCTGTTCCAGTGCTACATCACAGTGTGCTTTAGTTGGTTGGACAAGTTTTGCAGCAAAGGTGTTGCCCACACTATCCACCTGCTGACAGATATGTGGACCGGTTGTCAGGCGACAGATCACATGTGCATCACTGCACGCTGGATCCTTTTTGTGGGGGTAAAGCAAAAGCTATCTATGGGTCATGACCCTGAAGAAAGTTTGAAGAGCATTTGGTGGACTGCAACAGTAGCCATTTTCAGAGATGGAGAAGCCACACACAGTTGCAAATGTTTTGGAAGAATTTAATAGCAAGGTGTCTGAATGGCTGCGACCCAGAGGACTCCCAATTGATTTTGTTGCCACAGACAATGGCAGTGACATAGTCAAGACCATGGCAGATGGTGGCTTTTTCAGGGTCATGTGTTTGGTGCACTGCATCAATCTAGTTTTGCAAGACTTTCTTAGAAAAGAAGACATAGTTAGCAACAGACTGACCACCTGCAGACAAATCTACACTACTTTCAGCCATTTTTTTAAAGCCTGAAAACAGTTGTGGTTTATTCAGTGTTGTAACAGAGTACCAGTTAAAGCCTTGATACAGGAGATGCCAACACATTTGAACTCAACCTATTATATGTTGCAACGTCTGTTTGAACAATTCAGACAGATCAATGACTATGTTGTTCTAAGAGGAGGGGATGCAATTGGGAAATCAATGACCATTTATAGTCAAGTGCCTGACACAAGATGCTGCTCCCTTTCAAACGGGAAGATAGCAAGGAGGATAGTACGATGCGCCAAGCTATCCCATTGTTGCATCTGCTACAGGACCAGATAAAGAAGGTGCCTGAAAGGTTCGCACTCAGAGGTCTGAATGAATACCCAGAAGCCTATAGCTTGGTTGAGAACCTAACCTATTGCTTGACTTGTAATGCAAGGCTGCAAAATCACATTATCTCATCCAAAGAGTACCTCTGTGCCACCCTACTTGATCGACACTACAAAAAAAATCTTTCCTCTTTAATTCATTTTTCTGAAAGGGGTGTTTCAAAATACAAGAGGTAGATTGCTGAGCAAGGTGAAGAACTAGAAGAAGAACCACTGGAGCTTAAAGACTCATTCGCAGCTCTGGGGTGCCGCCTTCAACTTCCAGAGAGGGCAGTCTTTTCTCACAGCAGCCAACACCAGCAACAAGAACACCAGCAAAAACAGCAACAGAAGAATTGGACTCAACCTCTGCATTGGCTTTTTTATGAGTGTCAGGTCTTACGTCCAATGCAGAGGTGAAGACAAAAGAGGTTGAGCAAATGGCAGCACCAATGACACTTCAGAGGATGATCCAGGAGTATATGGATGACCCAAAAGACGTGTATGTGGGTCAAAACCCATTGGTGTATTGGTATAGGAAGATCTGCCAATGGCCAGAGCTCAGCAGGCTGGCAATAAAGTATCTGGCTTGTCCTGTAAGCAGCATATCTGCTGAAAGTGTGTTCAGTGCAGCTTGTACAGTTGTTACAGTGAGACGGACCAGTCTCTTGCCTTAAAATATAGAGAGATTAACCATGATCAAAATGAACCAGCATTTTATACAACCTGATTACACTGTTTCCGAAAAACCACAGGAGTGAGAGGATGATTGGTCAGAATCAAGGGTGTTTGCTGACCAAATTCTAGGTGAACCACCTGAGTTTGAGGACAAATTCTACTTCTACTAAGTATTCCAGTGGCACCACAGAACGTTTTAATTATTTCTCATTGAACTTCTCTCTTTCTTTTGCTAGTGGAACATTATTTTGTGTCGGATTTTTGCTGGCCCACCAATTTTAGTCACAGATTAAAAGGCCAGATTGGAGTTGGACCCGTGTGTAATGAAATAGCCCCACATTCCCTTCAGGACGTTGGAGACAATGTCTGCCTCCCTCACATGCCATTGCTTATCTTTTTTTTTTTTTTGCATCACCCAGCAGGGCTGCCCCAGAAGATAATTGATTAAAAGACTGCCAGTACAAATGCCAAATTCCAATGTTTGCTACTTGCTGCCAATGGAGGAGATACTATTTTGTTCAACCACATGCTTGGATTGGAAGAGGTAACTACTAACTATTGTACCAATGAGTGGTGATATATTGAATGACTGTGAGTGATGATTGATGATATATGTGGTGGCCTTTCAGACTTAGCAAAATTTACCTGCAGTTTTCACTCCTATTTTTCCAGTTCCTCAGACCAGACCAGTCACTTTAGTTACCAAAAACACATCTACACAAAATACTCCAGTTCTGTTTTTCTATTTGTTCTTCAACAGCAGTATACTCAACTACACAGGTCTACCTCGCTCGGTTAGGGAAAGGGACAGATTTCCTCAGAATCAGGAGGAGGAGGATCAAAGGACTCAGGGCGGGACTACCTCAACAGCTAGAAGGGGAAAGTTATTAACTTCAAAGAGAAACCATGGTAATAGAAAAGACTCCGAGGCCTAGTGCTCACTCAGCTCTGTGGACTGGAGAGAGGTGTTTTTATTTGGGAAATGCTGCTGACTGTGTGTTTGCTACATTGTTGGCTCAAACATGAAACTCCTCTTTATGTTTTTGCTCTGCCTCTGAATCTTCTTTGTACACTGCTGACTCCTCATAAAGGTTATCTTTCTTCCTTTTGTCCTTCTCCTTTACTCTATAATACAGTTACAGTTTTTTCAATATGCAGGCCTTCTCCTAGTCCTCCCTGTACAGACAAAACTTGGTTAAAGCTCAAGTCTCCAGCTTACCTACCGGACAGGTTCAGCCAGGTACCCAAAAGTGAGGGACATTCTAAGGAGAATGAGGACGCACTGCCCAATTTGAAAATACAGTATCATGTCCTGGGTTAAATTTAATCTTCCATAATTTCTATTTTTCAAACCTAGAAGACATAACATTTAGAGATATACTATCTTGGGTCGCTCCAGGGCAGAAGGACTGTTTGCAATGGATTTAACTGAACTGTGTCATACTTATCACTTAATCATTTCCTTCCATAACAAATTGATGATGGTGTGATGCTCAGTGCCCCGATGATTATTGTCAAGTTTTTTTTGGGGGTAATGTGGTCTTTGTCACACCTTTGCTCAAATCTCCTTTCTCAGCCATTCATCAAGCCCCTAACCATCTTCCCCCAGACTGTGTGATTTATTGAGGTGTGCCTTAATTTTATACTATAAATGGATCACACACTTGCTGAGGCAAATGTGGTGAAAGCGTCACCAACTCACTGCATGACCTTCTCTTACCTGAGCAATATTCCACACCAGCCCCATCAAGATCATCATGAAGCCCTATTGTGTTGTGTGTTATGTAAACACTCATCCTTGTCCAACCAGTCATGACTCTGAGACGTCTCCTGACTCCATGATTTTATTTCCTATGTTTAGTTTTGTAAATACTAGCTCTAAACCATTGCCAAGAAGAAGTTGATATTGCTAGTTTTTATCATTAAATGAAGTCTTATTTGTTGTGTGTCAAATACTGTCATTGTGGTAGTCTGGCCTCGGTCTTCCTAAAGTCAAGATATAATATGATTCACTAACTCTCTTTTTTCTTTCAATCTAGTAGACAGTGATGGACAACCCTTTGATTAATCTTTCAGTTAGAGTTCTCCTAGGTGAGTGTGGTACCTTCTTTGCTCCCTGGTAGTGCGCTAACCTGCTACTGCTGCTACCCACCACAAACCCACTTAAGACGCCACACTGGGAAAACCCTGCAGTAAGAAGACTCCCTCGCTTCATCTATTCAGGTAAGAGAAGAACTATGGATTGAAGTTAGTTTACTTGTTTAGGTAGTAATTAACTTCTACTGAAGAAGATATCTTTGTGTATCTATGTTTTTGTAGGCAAACTAGGAAATGGCAATCATTCTCAGGTGATCGTTATATTTACAGAGAGCAGTAGTACAAGGCTATAAGTAAATGGCATACAATTTTATAGCAGATTTAGAAAACAGGCTACAAAAGAAGACAGCAGTGAAAACTAAAACACCAAAATAAACATTTGAGGCAGAAATCAATAAAAAATAATGGTTCCCCTTTTTATTTTTAACAAATACAAAAAAACACCCTTTCCACCCATAAAAGGCCTCCCATCCCCAAACAAATAGCTCCACCTTGAAATGTCCAACTAAAGTATGAAGGGAAGCCTGTTCCCAACTACCTCCTCACCCTCTTCACCCACAACAAAACCCTCCCACCAAAACAGAAAACTTAAAAAAGGGATTAGAAGAGGGCATAGTCCATATGGGTCTGGAGCTGGTCCAGGCTTTTCTCTATGCTCCCTAGCCTGATTTTAACATGGTCAAGCAGCACTGATGATGTAGTGGCCGGGAAGCTGGTGTTTGCATACTGCTGAGCTGGGTCCTTGGTCCGAGGCAGCTATTTCACCCTTTTCCTCCCTGATCAGTATAGGGAAAGGTGCGGAAGACATTGTGACGCGAAGGGTTAATTAGCTTGAACAGTGTAGATGAGCGTGATGTCTACTGAAACCTGAACAATGTGGGAAAGTTCACAATGTTGTTTTCAAGCTTGTTTTCTAACATTCCATAGATAAAATTATCCGCAGCTGCATGTGTAAGAAACAGGATGTGTAGGAGAGAAGGTCGTCTTAACCTTGAGAACAAGAGTACAGGAAAAAGATGGAATGAAAACAATGGCTAGGGAACGGCAGAGCAGCCAAGAGATATGTGCTAATAACATAGCTAGAAAATACAAGAAAGGGATAGAATCCAAGCTTCAGGTTATTTAAGCACTGAAGTGCGTGTGAGGGGATTGAAGCACGCAGATGGGGTTGTGAAAGCTGCCATCACCAGGCCAACAGCGCTGCCTCCCTGTTTTGCTGTTCAGAGACTGTGACGCTCGAGGGAGAGAGAGGTCCAAGCGGGCGGTAGAAGGCTTCCCAGCATTTTGTGAACTAAGTTAAGTTCCACCCAGGGATGAAAGGCCTTTGTTTCTCTGCTCTATTATTATGATTGATTATTATGATTGCACTGTGTTTATAATCTGAAGTATTCAGCTCATTTATATTTTGCTTCCTGACCATCGTAGTGTGAGTTTGCTGCAGTAATTGAAATACGCATTTTTGTATACAGTTAATCAAAGCTTATATCTGTCAATGAACTCTTTGCTCATATATAAATAGATGCTCTTTGTAGTGTGCTCATATATAAATACATGCTCTTTATTGCTATTTTCATTCTACTTCGTTGATGTGCCAAGTGCATACATTTACCTGAAATACTAGTAAAGCTAAATTGTGTTCATAATTGGTGTGTGGTCCTTCATTGAGCGTCCTTATTGACTTATATCGAACAGATCAGGTGTCAATCAGTCACCTGGATAAGACGCTCCCCCAAGACCACCAACCACTTTTCTAGTAACTAAACTGACACTTTTAGTGGGAAAATAAAAATGAATTACCTCTCATTTATGAATAAGGCACTATGGAGTACAAGTTGTTGTGCCAAAATAATGGATGCATGCTAGCTAACACTTAGAGTACTTTGCTACTGCCTGTAGCTAAGGCACCTGTAGTTGACAAATATTTATCTATAATTCCAATAGCCCTGAACTTCCTCAAATGCCTTTCTCCAAAGAGGCAGATGAATAAATGAGACACTGCACTACAGGGAAAGGAACAGGCTATATAGATTGTGTTTGGAACATTCATCACAGAGTGTCCCTTATGCCAAACTTAAAATCAAATCAGCACTTACTAGTCCCACTTTACTCACTGGCCATCCCCACCACCACAAATTCTTTCCATCAAATTCATTGGCTGGGCAGTAAGGAAAGGAAACTCGACTACAGATCTAGGCAGATGGATTAAGTGGGTAGGTAGAGCTTTTGCTACAGAATAGAGGGGTGTCAACAATCATTGATTCTTCATGTGTCTAACCTTTGGCTTATTCTGTCACTTTGTGAATGAAAGTCTAATGGGAATAGGTGTAAAATCAATCTGTTATGGGAAACCATGAAATATATTTTGAAAACACTTCACATAGCCATAAAAATGCGGCACATGCCAAGAATGGATTTTTGAATCTGTTTGGTAAGCTGGAATGGGAAAACTTAGGAAAGAATAAAGGAGTGAAGTACTAGGAGGTGACTGAGTGGATGAAGGGAAAACACACCATACCTTGTGTGTTTGGTTTGAAATGCAGTCAAAACTTTGTAAATGATGCATTAAGTGAAGCAGATGAACATTGCACCGCCAATACGGCAGGCACGAATAGAACATACTGCACTTCTTCGGTCATGGGTTGTGAAATGCCATGGGCAGGAAGGGGGTTGATGAAAGATGGTGATGGGTGGGACACATATCAGCCTTGTTTAAGAAATACAGTGAGTCAAGGGATTAGGACACAAATGGAAATACCCCACACTTAGAACCAGAGCTTTGATAACATCAAGTAAGCAAAGTATGTGAGCAGCATACCCCTCTACAAAAGAGCTCCCTTGTTTATTCATCCATGCAATTTTTCAATCATGCTTTCATTCCTCCGACTCTATTATCCACCCATAGCAACCATGATTTAAGCTTTACTTTCTCTCATCCAGTCTTTCACCAATATTCACAATCCATTATTCATCCATTCACTCGCCACTAGCCATTCTTTCTTTCAATCATCCTTTCACCCATCCATCCATTTACCTAATACTCACCCATGCATCCTTTTACCCACCCACACATCCTTTCCTTTTGCTCATTTCACCCATCCTTTCTTTTAACCTTCCATTCTTTCCTGTTTCCTTCAAGCCATCATTTTTAGAGTACATGATGTGTGCTTTTGTTTTGTGGGTGGTTCACGATCACAACAATGCCCTTGTAGTTAGTGACTAATAGTAGTTGTCAATAAGCAAGGAATGTGACTTACCACCACCTGTCCCTGCCGCCACTAGTCCCCCTGCTCCATCTGGTCCTGCAGCAGAACTTGGCCTCCTTCACTGGTGGTCAGGGTGCTAGAAAAAAACATTGTACTGTTTTTAGATGGTAGGCACACCTCCCCTTCATTTTTTTATTTAAACAAATGCAACCCCAATACATTGTTACAGTTTGGTTAGCACTGCAGTATCTTCTATCAAAAATATCACTCTGGGCATTTTGTTGGTTCACAATGTTACAAAAGCCAGGTAGTCAAGCCAACCAAAAACTTTGCCTAATGGAGGAGCAGAGCTATAGTCTATGACGATGGTGACTCATAATCATTGAAGCGCAATAAAGGGTGGATTAAAATTGTTCACTGAAAGACAGAAAAAATGATAATGTAGGGATAACAGGAATTAAACAAAAATTGGATGGGGAATTGGAAAAAAGGAAGAAAGTATTAAAAAGTGAACAAGGCAAAATTGAAAGAAGTAAAATAGTGTGCAGAGGTAAAAGCTAGGGAAATAATAATAATGTTAAATAATAGAATCTACTGGGATGAGCAGAGCATGCAGCATTGGCGCTGGTGGTCAGCACCTCCCCAGCTCCTGCCAGACCCACCTCTGTGGTGCCCCTCTTCTTGCCCTTGGGTGCTGATGTAAGAAATAAAGAAGATTACAAAATATATTAGTGGTATTGTTAATCTCCACAAAATAATTGTAACAAGCAAACGCAGTAACATTTTACTTTTCTAAATCAGATTACCTATGGTACTAGTATGATCGACTATCGTTTAGTAGGCAATCCTCCTGAAAACCTTATTACAAATTTCCTTAACAAAAACTACATTTGCAACTAATGCATTGCAATGAATTAACTTTAATTACATTATCATTTCTCAACCCCTTTTATGGACCAACTCAGTCTCCCTTTTAGCAATGCATAGATGCATACTAGTATTACACATCACTGTGAAATTGCTTGGCACTGTACGAGCTAGATAAAGAAAGTCACAGAGAATGCTAACTCACTGATATCACAAAAGTCATTATCCGTATATAGGGGGTCTTTACTACATTGGCGGTAAAAGCCGCTTACCGGCGTGCAGAAGACCGCCAACACACCGCCGTGGAATTCCGCCATGGTCATTATGACCCA
This sequence comes from Pleurodeles waltl, assembly GCF_031143425.1. NCBI lineage: Eukaryota > Metazoa > Chordata > Amphibia > Caudata > Salamandridae > Pleurodeles > Pleurodeles waltl. The sequence continues at coordinate 376,563,764 of NC_090437.1, read as the reverse complement.
CAGCTCGGAATCTGCCAAAATCCAGACACCCACACAAGTCCGCCACACCAAAGGTCTGTGATAAACTGGCGGAAACAAATCCTCCACGCCAACAGAAAAACGCCCATGCTATTACGACCCACGAATCCACGCGGCGGTCTTTCTACCGCGGTATTCAATTGGCTTTACACACCGCCGCGCTCAAAATACACACACATTTACAAAACACAACCACATTGGACAATTCCAAATACACACACCTGATACACATACACACACCACTCACACACACCCAATGCAATATAAAACACACACCCACATCACCCACAAACCCTTACCACCACAATTGCGACAGAAGGCCAGAGAGAGACACCACCTGAAAGAACAATAGCATCCACAGGCACCCTACACCATCACTCACACAACATTAACGCACCTCACACAACACACCTCTAAATATCACCCCACACATCACAACACACACCACCCCACACATCAGCCACACCACCCCATGGCCCCACAAAGACACCCCAGGTTCTCTAAAGGAGGAGCTCAGGGTCATGGTGGAGGAAATCATCCGGGTAGAGCCACAGCTATTCGGATCACAGGTGCAGCACACCACCATAGCTAGGAAGATGGAGCTATGGCAAAGAATCGTGGACAGGGTCAACGCAGTGGAAAAGCACCCAAGAACTAGGGATGACATCAGGAAGAGGTGGAACGACCTACGGGGGAAGGTGCGTTCTGTAGTCTCAAGATGCCACATCGCGGAACAGAGGACTGGCGGTGGACCCCCACCTCCTCCCCCAGAACTACCAACATGGGAGGAGCAGGTCTTGGCTATACTGCATCCTGAGGGCCTCGCAGGAGTAACTGGAGGAATGGACTCTGGTAAGTCAAATCTTTCATTACTTCATCCCCCACCCACCTGCATGCTATCACATACCCCAACCCTCGCCCTCACCCCCATCACTCCAACTCCTCACGTATGTCCTAATATCACAAACCACACATCCCAAACCAAGCCCTGCATGTAACACCAAAGCATGGACACCCATGACCAAAGCATGGCCACTGCACCTACCCATAAACCCCCCTAAACCATTATCACACAAGGTCCTACACAGGAATGCAAGCACTGGGGTACAGGGTCACCCACCCATTGCACACCATGGCACACACAGATGCAATAATTATGCCTTTACACCCCGGCAGGACCCCTACTCAACGTCACTGGACAGGAGGGTCCAGACATGTCCACTCCACCCACAGAAGAGGCCCACAGTGATGACAGGAGCTCTGTCCAACTGGATCTAGGTGACCAGCCCGGCCCATCTGGCACCTTGGCACAGTTGGTTCCCCTCACGCTGGCACAGGCCACCACAGAGCCTCCCCCTCTGGAACACCAGCACAGCACCCAACCAGCGGGCCCATACCTCTGTCCCCAGGACACGTCAATCAGCAGTGTGTCCACCACTACAGGGAACCCAGGCTAACCCACCACCCCAACAACACCAGGGACCTGGGGGCAGTGGCAGTGGGTACACAGTTCAGGGGACAGAGGCCCAGTAACACAGGGGAGCTGGGAGGGCTGCTTTGCGACAGGGGGAGGACAGGCCGAGGGAACCCTCTCCAACATCATGGGAGCCTACCACCATTCCCAGGAGACGATGGCAACGGTACTGGCCAAGTTTCAGGAGACTCAGCGGCTGCAGGAGAAACAGTATTTGGGGTTCAGGGAGGAACTCAAATCCATCAATTCTACCCTGGGCACCATTGTAGGGGTGCTGAAGGAACTCGTCAACACCAGGAGGGACACTGTGGCACAGCAAGGGGCCCCTGACACTAGCCTGGATGATGAACTGCCCACCACCTCCGCCGGCGCTAGTGGACAGGAGGCACCACACCAGCACCCCACCTGAGATCCAGGACAAAGACAGAGAACAATGCCGAGACCCCCGCCAAGAAATGAGACCACCCTGATTGTCATCCTTCTGTCCCACTTTGTAACCCTGTCCATCCTTAAACTGCCCCAGCTCCACTTCCTATGCCCCTTTGGACAATGCACCTGTGAGACTAATAGACTGGACTCTGCCATGGACATTCCTCCACCATCACCCCTGACCATTTTACAACCCCTTCCACTATTTAGCACTTAAAAACACACTTAAATCACAAAACTATCTGGAGTCAGTCTGTGCTTTCGAAAATGTGTATTTGCAATAACTGTGGAAAAATGCTAAATCCATTGTATTGTCAACATACCTATGTCACACAGCTCTAGTCCATGAGGAAACAAAGCAGATGTCACACAGTGGGACCCACATCTGTGAAATCAAAAGGGAAAGTGACAACTCAGGGTTCATACACTGTGCGAAAATGACAGACAGGTGAGAGGTAGAAGGATCAAACAGATGCAGCAGGCAGTGTTGTCTTCTTAGCTGTGTCTGACTGGAAGTATTGTTGGATCACCGTGTTCCTGTTGTCTATGTCCTCTTCTTCTGCTTCCTCGTCTTCCCTGTCCACAGGCTCCACAGCTGCCACAAACACCTCCATCTGGACCACCCTCCTGCAGAAAAGGCACCTGTCGTCGCAAAGCCAAGTTGTGAAGCACACAGCAGGCCACGATGATCTGGCACACCTTGTTTGGTGAGTAGAATAGGGAACCACCTGTCATATGAAGGCACCTGAACCTGGTCTTCAGGAGGCCGAAGGTCCTCTCTATAATCCTCCTAGTTCGACCATGTGCCTCATTGTAGCGTTCCTCTGCCATTGTCCTGGGATTCCTCACTGGGGTCAGTAGCCATGACAGGTTGGGGTAAAAAGAGTCACCTGCAAATATCGAGACACACACTAACTCTTAGGGACATCCCGAGACACCTAGTCACACTGTATTGGGTCCATGTCCTCACCTAATAGCCACACATAGTGCCTCTGGAGTTGTCCCATCACATAAGGGATGCTGCTATTCCTCAGAATGTAAGCGTCATGCACTGAGCCAGGAAATCTGGCATTCACATGGGAGATGTACTGGTCTGCCAAGCACACCATCTGCACATTCATCTAATGGTACCTCTTCCATTTTCTGTACACCCGTTCACTCCTGCGTGGGGGGACCACATGTGTCCCATCAATGGCACCTGTGATGTTGGGGATATGTCCCAGGGCGTAGAAGTCACCTTTTACTGTAGGCAAATCCTCCACCTGAGGGATAACGATGTAGCTCTGCATGTGTTTCAGCAGGGCAGACAACACTCTGGCCAACACGTTTGGAAACATAGGCTGGGACATCCCTGATGCTATGGCCATTGTTGTTTGAAAAGACCCACTTGCCAGGAAATGGAGTACTGACAGCACCTGCACTAGAGGGGGGATTTCTGTGGGATAGTGGATAGTTGACATCAGGTCTGGCTCCAACTGGGCACACAGTTCCTGGATTGTGGCACGATCAAGTCTGTAGGTGATGATCACATGTCGCTCCTCCATTGTCGAAAGGTCCACCAGCGGTCTGTACACCGGAGGATGCCCCCATCTCTTCACCTGCTCCAGCGGACGTGCTCTATGGAGGAGAACAGCGAGCATAGAGTCAAACACTTTATATGAAAAATTTTCAAAATCTACATATGGCTGTCTTAGTGTATAATCAAGGCCTATATATGTGTAACGCATTTAAAATTAATTCCATGTGGCCCCCTGAAATGGCAGCTGCCTGACCTGTAAAGTGGGACAAAGGGATATAAGGTAATTGCACTGGTGTTGTACACCGTCACGGTAGGCGTTCGAAGACCGCGGCGTAAACCTGCATTTGTTAACATTGGACCCTATAGGTCCCAGGAGCCAATGATGATGTACGCCGGCAGTGATGGTACCCACCGCCGCGGACATGACCGCCATTTTCTCTCTGTTCAATCACTTGATACCTGATCTTCGACAGTAGAGGACCTACACTGCAATTGCTGCTGTGACCTCAGTCTGGAAGAGACAATGGCTTGTGTGTCTGGGGAAAGGGCCCCTGCCTTCAGCACGAAGGAGTTGGAGAAATTAGTGGATGGGGTCCTCCCCCAGTACACGGTACTCTACGGTCCTCCAGACAAACAGGTAAGTACACTCTGAGCATGCTGTATGGGAAATGGCTGTTTGGAGTGGTGTGGATAAAAATGGGGGGTGGAATGAGGCGTGCTTGAAACAACAGTGAGTGCATGTGCGACATGGCAAGGGTAGGGATGCGGGCCAATGACTGTGACGGTGCGGGCGCTTATATCTTCTCCTTTTCCCCTGTACTATTCGTGTAGGTCAGCGTCCACCAGAAGATGGATATCTGGTATGCCATCGCCAAGGAAGTACGGACCCTGTAGGTCTACTACAGACGGAGCACCCACTGCTGGAAAAGATGGGAGGACATTCGCCGCTGGAGCAAGAAGTTGGCGGAGGCCCAGCTGGGGATGGCCTCCCAACGTGGGAGGGGTGCCCGTCGCACCATGACTCCCCTGATGTTCCGGATCCTGGCGGTGGCGTACCCGGAGTTGGATGGGCGCTTGAGGGCATCACAGCAGCCACAAGGTGGTGAGTACACTATCATTCAGCTGATTCAGCGTGCAGTGGAGGTGTCTGGGTGGGGGAGGTGGGCTGTGGGTTTCCACTAGGCCAGGGCGAGTTTAGTAGGCAGGGTCCCTTCTTAAGGAAAGTCCTGTGGCACCCCACCCCACCTGTGTACAGAGCCAACTACACCTAGTAAGGCTCCTGTGACATCCATGTGTGCAGCAATCGGGCATAGCCTTGTAAACCATGTCCCTGGGATTGATTAGGGAACTCCAAGTGCACGGCGTAGTGTAGGGGGCTTCTGTGTCTTTAGTGTACGCCAACTGTAGCGGTATTTCATGCACTCAACATGTCTTTCTTCTGTTTCCCCTCCTTTTTGTGGTCTCCCTGTGCTTTTGTGCATTAGCATCTTCAGGCCGAGGAACAGTGGCACCGGAGCAGGAGGGAGCTGCATCCCACATGGCCCTGGAGGGCGAGACAATGGGGTCAGAAGCCACCAGTGGGACGGAGGGCGAGGGGAGCTTCACGGCGGGGACAGGAGCTGAGACCAGCGATACGGACTCCTCCTCTGATGGTAGCTCCCCTGCGGTGGCAGGCCCCTCTGTGATCCCCGCATCTACAGGTACAGCCGCCACCCCCCCACCAGCACCGCCCACCCAGCAGCCCCTCAGCATTTGCCCAGTGGCCGCTCACCCAGGAGGGTGGGCATTTCCTTCGCCCCAGGCACCTCAGCCCCTGCCCCTGTCACCCCTGCTGCCCTCAGTGAGGAGGCCATTGACCTCCTCAGGTTGGGCAGTCTACCATTTTAAATGCCATCCATGGTGTAGAGAGGCAGTTGCAACAAACCAATGCATACCTGGAGGCATTCATTCTGGTCAGGCAGCCCATCAGTGAGCTTTTCAGACTCTGGCCTCTGCACTGATGGCAGCCATTGTCCCTGTGTCTAGCCTCCCCCCTCCAACTTCCTCCACCCAGACCCAAACCCCTGTACCTCAGCCTATCCGAAGCACACCCTCAGACCAGCATGCACACACTTCAACACACAAGGGAAGTTCAGGCAAACATAAGCACCACACATCCCACAGGCACTCACGCATGCATCATACACATGCAGACATACCAACAGCCACTGCCTCCACTGTGTCCCCCTCCTCCTCGTCTCCCTCCTCCCTCCCAGTCTCGTCTCTACTCACACCTGCATGCACTACATCGTCAGCCACTACCTCCATCACCAGCACACCCACCACCACACTCGCTCATGTGCAGTCAGCACCCCCACTACCATTCACACATCCCTTGTGTCCTCTCCCAGTGTGGCTGTGAGCCCACCTCCCAAGGTACATAAATGCAGCCACACACCCACCCAACAGCCATCCACCTCACAACAGCCTCCAGCCCATGCACCTTCACCCAAAGTCACCAAACTTACACCTCCTACAACCACTACCTCTTCCTCCACTCCCATACCCCCTCCCTCTACCCATCCCAGTGTGTCCCAAAAACTTTTCCTGTCCAAACTTGACCTCTTCCACCCACACCCCCCACCCCTTCAGTCTCCTAGGGCCCGCCTCTCCAGGTCCCAACCCAGCACCTCAGCCACAACATCAGCAGGAGCAGTGGTGCCCGCAGTGACCGGCTTCTGGAGTGCACCAGGCAGCAGGGCAGCCAGTGTGCCAAGGAGCCAGAGCACAGACAGTCCCCCACCCCAAAAACACCAAAAGTTGGCCAGTGCCCGGCGGGAGAGAGGAAAAAAATCTTCAAACAAAGCCGCTCCCAGGGGTACAGGTGGGAGTGTGGATCCAGCTGCGCCTCCATCCAAGGTGGGGAAGGGGCACACTAAAACTGGCAAGTCTGGGAAAACCTGCACGGTGGACAAAACCTCCACAAGCACCACTGCCAAGGACACCGCCACCACCAGCACAGCTGCCAAGGACACCGCCGCCACCAGCACCGCTGAACAGGACACCGCTGCCACCAGCACCGCTGCCAGGGACGCCGCCGCCACCAGCACTGCTGCCAAGGACACCGCCACCACCAGCACCGCTGAAGAGGGCACCGCTGCCACCAGCACCGTTGCCAAGGACAACGCCGCCACCAGCACCGCTGCCAAGGACACCGCTGCCACCAGCTGCCAAGGACACCGCTGCCACCAGCACCGCTGAACAGGACACCGCCGCCACCAGCACCGCTGCCAAGGACACCGCCGCCACCAGCACCGCTGCCAAGGACTCCGCCACCACCAGCTCCGCTGAACAGGACACCGCCGCCACCAGCACCGCTGAACAGGACTCCATCGCCACCAGCACCGCAGGCCACTGAGCGCCAAAGATTCCGGCGCTACGAGCAGGATGAAGCATTCTGCGCACAAAGCCCCCTCCAGAACCATTGGAGAATGACATCCACTACCTCTGTCCTTGGAGGGTTGAAGAACTCTGGGCGCAAAGCCCCCTCCAGAACCAGGGGAGAGATACATCCACTACCTCTGTTCTTGGCAGGATGAAGCACTCTGGGCACTTAGCCTCCTCCAGAACCAGTGGAGAATGACATCCACTACCTCAGTCCTTGGCAGGATGAAGCACCCTGGCCACAAAGCCCCCTCCAGAACCAGTGGAGAATGACATCCACTACCTCGGTCCTGGGCAGGATGAGCACTTTGGGCACAACGCCCCCTCCAGAACCAGTGGAGAGATACATCCACTACCTCTGTCCTTGGCAGGATGAAGCACTCCGGGCACAAAGCCCCCTCCAGAACCAGTGGAGAATGACATCCACTACCTCAGTCCTTGGCAGGATGAAGCACTCTGGGCACAAAGCCCCCTCCAGAACCAGTGGAGACTGTTATCCACTTGAGAGACTGTGGCTTTGCACTCCCCAGGATAAAGCAGTGGGCAACCCACCCACTGTCGAGACTTGAGAGACTGTGGCTTTGCACACCCCAGGATGCAGCAGTGGGCAAACCACCCACTGTAGAGACTTGAGAGACTGTGGCTTTGCACTCCCCAGGATGCAGCACTGTGCACACCACCCACTGTAGAGACTTAAGCGACTGTGGCTTTGCACTCCCCAGGATGCAGCAGTGGGCAAACCACCCACTGTAGAGACTTGAGAGACTGTGGCTTTGCACTCCCCAGGAAAAAGCAGTGGGCAACCCACCCACTGTGGAGACTTGAGAGACTGTGGCTTTGCACTCCCCATTATACATCAATGGGCATGGAGCCCCCTCGTGGATCTGGCGTCGTGCACTCATCCGGCTGAGGTGCCCCCCCCTTCCCTTTCCCCCTGAGGTGCCTGTTTTATTTCTATCTGATGCCCCAGCAGTGTTCTCTCCGTCTTGTTCGGGTATCTTGTGTGGGCCTCGCCCATGCATTTTGGGCCCAGTGGTCCACGGACTATGATGGTGGAATCCCTTGGACTTGTATTCTTGGTGTATATATTTGTTTATAGTGAGAATATCTTTATATATGTATATATTTTTGATTCATGTCTTTGAATATATTACAATCATTCAACTCATATCCTTTTGTCCTTGCATTCTTCCAGGGGGATGGGGGGTGTAACTGTAATGTATCATGATAGTGTGTTGTAGTGGGTGAGGGTGGGGGTGTTGCGTGTTGCGTGTGTCACTCTCTTTTCTCTCCCCTGTGTAGTAGGTGCAGTACTCACCTAGACTTCGCAGCCGGCGTTCGTGCTCCTGGTAGAGGAGCAGGAAGACAAAGGCAGGGAGAATCTGAAGTTCCGGTTCCATGACGTCCTGGTTCCTCGTGGGGTATGTAGAGGTGAGCGTTTTCCCTTCCAAGTCCTGTTTCTGTCGTGTTTTTGTTTGTGGTGAATCCGTCCCGGAAAAGGTGGCGGATTGGACTGTTGTAATTCTGAGGGCAGTACATTGTCCTCCGCCTGTCTGTTGGCGGTTACTGCCGCGGGGTTTGTTTGTACCGCCTTGGCGGTCGGACTGTTAAAGTGCCTGTCTATGTTGGCGGTCTCCGCCACGGTCGTGATCCCAATTTTTTTTCCGCCGGCCTGTTGGCTGTTTTACTGCCGCTTTAACACCGACCGCCAGGTTTGTAATGACCACCATAGTGTTTCTTCACTATACACGCACTGTGTATTCTGCATGCCTTCAAGGGGACCTATGTTGTCTGTATTAATGTCTACTGTAGCACTTGCTTTACTGGCTTGGCATTTATTACTCTGAGTATTGGCATTCCTTGTGCTGGGCATCTCTAAGGAGAACTTGGGAGTCATCATTATATATTTACAGTTTAGGGTCCATGTAGATCGTTCTATGCTACGGTTTTTCCAATCTTCAGACTCTTTCAAAGTTAATTCCCTATCTTGCCCTTATTCTTGTTGCTGTTTAGGCCCTTTTGAAGTTTTGCTATTGGTTATGGGTCAGACAACCAGAAGTTCCAATATGATTACTGAACACCTAGACTATTAGCCCTTTCTTGTGTCCATTAGCTCAGTGTACATGCAGGTCATACTGGGCTGCGTGCCTCTCATATTCAAATCCTCCAGGTGAACATAATGGTTGCATGCTTCAATATATTTGTCACAGTGAGGGCCTTGATGGGGTAATAAACAAGTTACTAAACGCTCCATTATGGCTGCTATGGTCATTAGATTGTATAGTCCTTTCTCAAGGTTGGTAGTACGAACACGTGAATGCAGTATGGTTGCATAGTTCTTTATATTTATCAGTGTGAGGGCCCTGATGGGTTAATACATAGGCAACCAGATGTTCCAATATGGCCTCTATGGTTATCGGCTTGTGTAGTCCTTTCTCGTGCTTGGTAGTACGTACACGCTTATTTACTGCCAGTGGTTACGAAATTGAGGTGACACTTCCAGAACGCAGCCGCGCGGATCTATGCTCATATTACAAGGTAATTTTTTCTACTTATGTGTATGGAGCATTAATCATTATGTTCTTGGACTGTTGAGCTAGATACTTACATACTCTGACATGGTGGGAACTGTACAGTTCATTGGTCTGCGTCTCCACACTCCTCATTGTGTTTTGGCTATACACGCATTGTTTTCTAACCCATCACAACGGGTGCCTCCACATTTAGTGCACATCCTGTGTGACTATGTGAGAACATACGTTTATATGTATGTTGCTATTAGTTGTTGGTTTTTGAGATCATTGCACTAGACATATATTTATTCAGTTGTAGTGACTGTTATACAGTTAGTTGTTTCATATCTCTGAACCCCCTGATAGGTTTGGCAGTACATGCCTTGATTCTTAATTAACATAACATGTGCTGTTTCTCATAGTACACAGCCTGTGTAACTATATAGGAACAGATTTATATATGTATATAGTGATGATTTATGGTCTTAGATCATTGCATTAGGCATACACCAACATATACGTAGTGGGTGCTATGTAGTGTCTCGGTCCTGAGCTTTTGGATGTTTCCTAATACAGATCTTCTATTCTACTATAAGATTACAACGTATTATAGTCCTACTGTGATCGGATTCTACTACTGCTCTGAATTACCGACTTGATTTGCATCCTTGGAACACCAGCAAGTGGATGTTTGGTTATTTTACTTCTAAGACGCATCCACAAGGACTTTGTTTATTGGGAACAGGTATATTTGTTTCCTCTAACTTCGTTCTATTATGTATATTTGTACTATTGCGTCTGACTTAGAGCTAAAGTTACTTTTGTTCTATTAGTTATTTGACCTAAGTGAATTCTTACTCACAGTCTGCTGTATTTCTCTACTTCTTTACTTGTTGGTAGGTTATGGTTTTGTTTAACTAACTAGTGGTACTCTGCCTGTTTTCTCCTCATGTTGGTATTCTTTATGTGATACTGTTGGACGTTTTTGCTTATGCAGGGTCATCCCCCATCTTTTTGCCTCCTGCCTCCTATTTGTTTCTGACCTTTTGCTGTTGGCTTTTGAACTCTGAGCATTTAACCACTGCTAACCAGTGCTAACATGCATATGCTCTCTGTGTAAATTGTATTGTTGATTGGTTTATCCATGATTGGCATATTTGATTTACTAGTTAGTGGGAGAATTGTGCAGGACTGCACCCTGACAATTTTGGACTCTGGGGGTGACACTCCTGTAGGGAGGGTACAGAGCCCCAGAGGGGAGGACCAGGGTCAGGTTGTCATCCCTGACCTGGTGGAAGGGAGAGTGGTCAAAGGGTGTCAGGCACCTGGGGCTACTGCCCCCCACTCCTCACAGTCACAGTGGTTGGAGAGGTCTGAGGTCAGGCTCTCATCCCTGACAGTTGTCAGGGGTCACTGTGGCTTGCTGTCCTGGTGGACAGAGTTGCCCTGGGAGGGGAAGGGGAGTGAGTCACACCCCAGGGGTGGTCTGGGCAACACCACTGTGTTGGCCCTGGTAGTACTAGCTGCCCATTGGGATACATCTGTGAGCAAAGTTAAGTTAGGTGCTGCACAGATGGTATCTGCAGATGTGGAGAAGGGTTCCCCATGGGTTAGCTTACTGGGCCCTGAGAGTATGGACAGAAGGATCCAACTGGAGTCAGGAAGGCGTAGAACTGGAACATGCCCCTGCTGTTGTGGGCCTGGGTCCTTGTTCTATCACCCCAATCAGGGAAGTACATCAAGGTATTGATAGTTCTCCCCTGGTTTTAGGCTGGTAGGGGGCAGTGTAGGACTTTTTTGCTTATGCAGGGTCATCCCCAATCTTTTTGCCTCCTGCTTCCTATTTTTTTCTGACCTGTTGCTGTTGGCTTTCGAACTCTGAGCACTTAACCACTGCTAACCAGTGCTAAAGTGCATATGCTCTCTGTGTAAATTGTATTGTTGATTGGTTTATCCATGATTGGCCTATTTGAATTACTAGTAAGTCCCTAGTAAAGTGCACTGGAGGTGCCAGGGCCTGTAAATCAAATGCTACTAGTCGGCCTGCAGCACTGGTTGTGCCACCCACATGAGTAGCTCTGTAATCATGTCTCAGACCTGCCACTGCAGTGTCTGTGTTTGCAGTTTTAACTGTAAATTCGACTTGGCAAGTGTACCCACTTGCCAGGCCCAAACCTTCCCTTTTCTTACATGTAAGGCACCCCTAAGGTAGGCCCTAGGTAGCCCCAAGGGCAGGGTGCAGTGTATGGTTAAGGTAGGACATATAGTAATCTGTTTTATATGTCCTGACAGTGAAATATTGCTAAATTAGTTTTTCACTGTTGCAAGGCCTGTCCCTCCCATAGGTTAACATGGGGGCTACCTTTAAATCTGATTAAAGTGTAGATTCCCTTTGGGAGTGGATGGACATGTGGAGTTTGGGGTCTCTGAGCTCACAATTTAAAAATACATCTTTTAGTAAAGATGATTTTAAGATTGTGCGTTTGAAAATGCCACTTTTAGAAAGTGAGCATTTTCTTGCTTATGCCATTTATGTGACTCTGCCTGTTTGTGGATTCCCTGTCTGGGTCAGTTTGACAGTTGGGCTGGTTGCACCTCACACTAGACAGTGACACAAAAGGATCTGGGGTGTGGTCTGCTTATCCTGATGAGCCATCTGTGCTCGGAGGAAGGGGAGGAGTGGTCACTTACACCTGAACGGGCTGTGCCTGCCCTCACACAATGCAGTCTCTAACCCCCTGGTGAGTGTCTGGGGCCTGGCCTGGGCAAGGCAGGATTTCATATTTAAAAGAGACTTTACTTTGAAGTAGGCCTACTTCAAAGGAGAAATTGGGTATAAGAAGTGCACCCAAAACCACAGATTTTAGAACACTTCTGGAAACAAGAGGAACCTCTGCCTGGAGAAGAGCTGAAGAGCTGAGGAGAAGTGCTGCCCTGCCTGTGACTGTGCTTTGTGGAGCTATCCTGCAGTTGCTGCTTCTGCCAGAGTAAGAGGGCAAAGACTGGACTTTGTGTGCCTTCCATCTTGTGAAGAAATCTCCAAGGGCTTGATTTAGAGCTTGCCTCCTGTTGTTTGAAGTCTCAGGGACGGCAAAGACTTCTCTCTGCCGGCACCTGGAGTCTCTGGAGAGACTCATGCCCTGACAAGTGGTGCCGTATCCAGCCCCTGGGCCCTTGAAGGGAAAGCTGGTGGAAATCCAAGGAAATCGACTTCGGACGACTTCGGGCCGCCGCCGCTGCTGAATCCGGTGACGCCGCCTGTGACCGACTCCGTGAGCTTCGCTGGAACGGGACAGCCTTCGCAGGCCCAATGCCACTGCAGCCCCGCTGAAGTCAGCTACTCCGTGGAAGTCGCTGCACCACGTCGTGACCGACGCCGCTCGAAGTGGGCAGATTCAACGTTTCACACAGATGCCGCGATCCCCGACTTCGCGCATCGACTTGTTTTCACTCTTCACCAAAGGTACTGTACTTGGGGGTCTACACGACTCCGTGTCCGGCGCCGCTGGTGTCGGCTTGTTTGGAACGACTCCGTCATGACGCTGTGTTAACACCTCATCGAAGCATTTTGTGTTTCTAAGCACTATTTTTGAGTTTAATATTTAAAGATTCATAACTTGACTTTTATATATCGGATGTTTGTAGTTTTGGTCTTGTTTTGTTTAGATAAATATTTCCTATTATTCTAAACTGGTGTTGTGTCATTTTGTAGTGATTTCATTAAGTTACTGTGTGTGTTGGTACAAATACTTTACACCTAGCACTCTGAAGTTAAGCCTACTGCTCTGCCATGCTACTGCAAACGTGTCCCTTTATGATAATTTACATCAGGTCTCGTTTTAGGCCAATTAATCTTTTGACCCAGTTGAGAGACACCTTAGGGCGAGATAGCTAATCAACATATCAATCAATACGTCAATAATGTCATCAATATTTATCATAACAATGCATTTCATAATCATTAGTCAATTCAAAACTCTACCATGACCTTGCAGCCATGAATAACCACACCAGTTTAGTAGAATTTTATAAGTTTTATTCCCTATTTATTACAAATCTAAGAGCAGGTGCGTTAATATCAACACCAAGAAACATAATAGCATGGTCACGATATGGCAACTTTGATAAGATTTCATTAAGGCGAGAATCACAAAAATCAGAATATAACACGGCGTGAACATAGATCAATTTAGTAGAGTGTCAATAACGCGTCAGTTCAACAAAGCATAACTTCAGTCGTTTGTCTATTTGCGTCAGTTTAGTGAACACCTGTCCTAACCACTGATTAGCATTAGCATGTTGGGCTTCATGCAAAATGATTTAGAACACTAATTTGGAAAACATCTAGCTATGGTCTCTGTCAAAAGTAAGCAGTTGGTACCTAGAAAGGAAAAGCAAACAGACAAATCACAATTGCATTGTCATATTTACCCTCCAAGGTTTTGGTCAGCACACAGGCTCAGTCTTCATCTTCAGGACATCAGTCAAATCGCCATCAGTCTGGACTCAGCTTCGGGGCAAAAGGGCACTTCCCTCATAAGGAGGTAAAGTGTAAAAATGGACAAATTTAAGGGTGAGGATGATTTTAAGTAAACCAACAAATCACCAAGCAGAGTGACAACGTTTCTGGATAAAATCAATAGCATTCCCTAACCCACCTAAATGGCTCCCTGTGTCATGGGTTTTTATCCCTTTTTTTGTTGTACATTCCCCCAAAATTCTATTGGACATTTGTTATACCCCACTGTCTTTAACCTATCAGAAAACACATTAGGTCACCTAACTTTCACCCCATATTATTTTACAAGTCGTTGATTGGTTCTCTTATTCGACGTCTTCAGAGGTGGCACGTCCGGTATGATTTCATCGTTCTGTAATTCTTCGCACATCTTTTGGTCAGTAACTTCATTGTCTTCACCGGTTTGAATGACCTTGTGCATTACATTAATCTACACTGTTTCATTTTGTTTAATATCATCCTACAAGCAATGGAAAACTTCATGGGAACGGATCTAGCATGGTTACATTCGTCTTCTGGTTTAAAGGAAAAAATCAAAGTTCATGTCCTTTTGTGAGTCAGCACACTGCAAGATATGAAAAATACATTTAATATGAGAGCCAAGCAGCTAAACTTCGGCTCATGCTAACTTAAGGCCTATAAGGATTTCAACACAAATTCAATGATATAATTATTAATAATTAGTATAAACTTATTCAACATAATAGTAGTACATAAAGATTTTAGTCATCATTATTAGTCCACGTATACATTAGCGGCCACTCCCCGTGGTCAGATTTCAGGTGCACGTTTAAACAAAATTACTATTGCAGTTTCTATGCAGTATTATTACACATTAATTCATAAATATTTATGTTAATATAGATTATATGAGCTATGCTCTCTCACTACCAAGGGGGCAAGCAGGGGTTAGCTGAGGGTGATTCTCTTTTACCCTGACTAGAGTGAGAGTCCTTGCTTGAACAGGGGGCAACCTGAATGTCAACCAAAGACCCCATTTCTAACAGATACGTTACATGGCTTTCTCAAACTTGGTGCTCTCTCATTTCACTTTTCAGCCTGCACTCTTCACAGTGGTTTGTGGTCTTCTTTTATAAGTCACTTTTTGGTGCACATTGTTTGGTGAACTTCTGTATTATTGGATTTTTCTGTAGAACTTTCACAGATTTGGTGGTGATAGGATGTCATGTTCTATATTATATTATATTATATTATATTATATTATATTATATTATATTATATTATATTATATTATATTACTTGACATACATCTAATGCATACCCTGTACTTTGCAGCCTTGAAAAAGTCCCATGTACTGACGAAACATGTTGGCTGTTCATGAGTTATTTGACAAAGCAAGGATTGATCCATCTGATTGAAATTGTTGATATAAAGCAACTTTGCATGAAGATTTGGGGATTTGTCAATAAATGAAGACTGCATTGGACTGAGATTTTCATAACTTTCTGTATTCACGTTATACTACACAGGAGCAATATTCAGTGCTGTGGTTTTATTGTGGTTTATTGCACTGCATGTGCTCTGATGAGTATGTTTATGCCCTGGGGTAGTAGGGCATAGATAACCATCTGGCACCAACTTCGATCTTACTGGACAGTACAATACCACTAGCATTCTTACTGGACACTCATTGGATATGCAGTGTAATATACCACTACTACCCTCTTTTTCATTTTGTTTGCAAGTTAAAAATGATAATACTTTACATTTTAGCAAAGGAATGTGAACTCTTGTTACTGTGGTAGTTCTTTGTGAATAGGAGCTGGGAATTTTTCAGATTAGGCCAGTACGTTTTGGTGTGAGGAAAAGCAATTTCTGAAGAAAATGTAGCAGGTTATGATGTCTGCAAACTACTGTAGATAATTACATTTAGCTAATTCAAACACATTAGTGAACTGCTTATAGAGTGCCTTGTTTTCAGTGAGAGCCACACAGCTTCATGATGAAGGAAAGTGGTGGGTGTATGTCTTGGCATGTTACATATAGCATCAGTTGTACATATAAGTACCCTTTTTAGTAGATTGAAGGTAAACTGAGGGTGGCCCACTAGCAGATTGTTGCAAATATTTAGTTTGGCAAGTACTAGGGAATTCATTAGTGGTTTTTAGTCTGAAATGGCAGGTATGGTTGTATTTTTCATATGAGTATATCCTCAAAAAATGTTCTTGGGCCAGTGGTCATGATCAATTCTTCCATTTTTAATAAAGGTTTGAATAGTAGACCTAGATTCATTGCCGAGGAAGTAAAGGTCAAGCTGTCAGGCAGGCAATGGATAGGATTAGGGGATTTCATATGAGCAGAGAAAAAGGGAGAGTAGGGGACTTCTTGGAAAAGTTCAGCACAGGGGACAATAATTGCAGTGCGACAATCAGAAATAGATAGGGCACACAAGATGAAGATTTATATGTTGCTGGCCTAGAGATAATATGAGAAAATTAAAGGGAAGAGCATGTCACCAAGTGAGCTGGCATAGAGTAAGAGCTATAGAGGCCATAGAAATGATCATTGGGGGCAATTGCTGTAAGAGGTGTTGACGGGGATCTATTGAAGCCACGTTTCTCTGAGAATGAGTAGAATGATAGAGAGGTGGAACAGCCCTGAAGAATTGTTTCATTAATACCAATGACTTTTAGGGTACTAAGTAGTATGGAGTGACCCACAGTGTCAAAATCTGCAGATAGATCAAGAAGATGAGGATGGAAGGCAGATGAATGGGGTGAGCTGAGATGACTGATGAAGTGAGAGAATGCATTTTTAATTGAATGAAGGACCCAGTAGTAGGATTGTGTGGTGGAGAGGTTTGTTGGATGTGAGCCATATAGTGAGCTAGTTTAAGACCAGGCACTCTTAGCGAAGAGAGGAAAGAACAATGCTTGAAGATAATTAGATGGGGAAGAGGGATCATCATTGGTTTTTAGTAGAGGTGAAACCACAGCTGATTTAAAAAAAACAAGCATAGATTCCACTTATGAGATAGTGGATGAAATTTGATGATAGGCAGAGAAGTATTTTGTAGGAAAGAGATAAAGGTTTAGACGTTCAACTGGATTGGAAGGTTTGCAAGAATGGGTTTTCAGATTTCACTATTAGGATGTGTCATTTGAGTCATATGATGAATGTGGGATAGAGATGTAGTTTGGGGGTGGCTGGGGTTGTTGAAGTTGAAGAATGGTATAGAAGAGCAGTAAACAGTGTAGAAAGTGTGCATCTGATTTTGGTGATATTGGATGCTATGTAAGAGGCAAAGACTGTGGCTGACAGTGTGTGTTAGTAAGATATGGTGCCATTTCTTTTGTTTTACATGCCTTTTAGATGCCTCTTATAATGTGCATTTACTTATTTACTCATCTCAACTTCAGGCCCTACATGTTGTTAATTCTTGCCAATTTCTGTTTGTCAAAATTTAAAGACTTTATCTTAGTGACAGCATTTGCCTTCTGATAAAACTTATTTTTGCCCAGGTTCTGCTCCCAGGCTTCTGGCGGACCTAGCACTTTAATGTAGTTGTTTAAATGCTGACCCCAGGTGCCTTTATCGTTGTGACACTGTTGCTCCTCGATTTCCATCCAACATAGGTTATTTAAGGTACCAATCTCTGCTGCACGCATCCTCCAGCATAATTTGGTGAAAGCACATTTACTCTGAAATTCATAGTTTTTCTCACCCAATTCTAGGCAGACCTGGGCTGGAGATGCTGGTCGTGGTAACCGAAAAACCATTTTGTAGGCCTTTGTCTGGACTTGATTGAAAAAAACTGCCTCCTTCCCCAGCATGATTTCAGCGGCCATAAGTGAGAGTAGGCATTAGCCGTGCTGCCATGACTGAAAGCAGGTGAGAATATGATGGGCAGCTCAGTTTTTGTTTTAGTAATTTGAATCAATATAAGGGCTTTAGCTTGAGCAACAGCAAGCTGTGTCTTGAAAGTCAAGAGGCGATCCATGGTGAATCCCAAATATTTGTATGTGGGGGCAACCTCCACCTGAGTTCCATTTATGAACCATGAAGCAGATTTGTACTTCATGTCTACTAGGCAGACAACCTTAGTTTTACTCAAATTCAATTCCAGACCATGCATTGTTATGTATGTATGAAATGCATTGATGGTATGCTGTAGGCCGACTGGTGTTTGGCTGAGTAAAACTATGTCGTCTGCGTACTGTAGACATGCTATTCCTTTCTTGGCCAATACTGGCAGATGGCTGTTTACAGGTGCTAGAGCCTCGGCTAGGTCAGCAAGGTATATGTTGAACAGCATAGGAGCTAATACACACCCTTGTTTTACTCCTTTTGCCATTAATATTCTGTTGGTGAGGTGGCCACCTTCTCTGATTTTTACTTGCGCCCAAGTGCCTGTGTACAAGTACATCATTGCATTGAGAAGGCTGCAGGGTAAGCCCCAACCTTTCAGTTTCTCCCATAGGTGGGTTCTTGGTATGCAATCAAAAGCTGCCTTTAGATCAATAAAACATGCAAATAGCCTTTTCTTCTCGGACCAGAGTTGTCAGGTTAGTGGAGGCTCCCATACCAGCTCTGAAACCTGTCTGGCATTGTGGAATTAGATGTCTGTCATGAATCCATTCTGCTAGTTGTTACAGTAAACATGCTGAGTAGAGTTTTGCTTCCACATCTATCAATGCTATCAATGATATTAGCCTGTAGATTGAGGGGCTAGCAGGGTTGCCTGCTTTGTATATTGGATGGCTAATACTGCCTTTTTATACTTCTGGAAGACCTGTAGTGCCCTGAAGGTCATTAAAAAGCAGCATCATATAGTGGGCCCAGAATGAAGGGTCACCTCTAAACAGGGCGTTCGGAATTCCGTTCTGGCCAGCTGCCCCTTCCAGTTTTAATTTCTTGATAAGACTTGTCAACTTTTCGATGTTAATGCTCTTTATTGTGTACTTTTGTTCATTTTCATTTAGGTAGGGGTAAATTAGTTTGCGTTGTCACTCTGAAACCAAAGTTATTATTACTTGAGCCACTGGCTGCCTGAGTGGCCTCCTCCTTCATATGGTGCTCTAGGAGTGAGAACATTGTTTGTATGTGGGCTTCCCATGTGGCTGCGTCAATACCGGCGTTCGTGTGTCGTTTTTGTCCCTGATTTAGTCCGTTCATCAGTTCTCAGAACTTTTTTATTATTTTTCTCTTTGTTGGACATGAGCAGCTTGGTCCACAAATCCTCATGATACCTCTGTTTTGCCATCCAGCTATTTTTCTTGTATTTGGCTCAGCTCAGAGAACCTTGTGTTGTCAGATTTCCTTCAATAGCGTGTGTCCTTTGGGACTTTTTTTAATTCTCTAGAGACTTGATTTTTCTGATTACACAGTGTTTTGTTAAACCATGGCTTTTTTGCTCTGCCACTCTTAACTTTGTTTTTTGTCTCTATGACCAAAAGTGGGAGACGTTTTTTGATGGAAAATGTATTCATTAAGGAATCAAACAAGTGCGTCCAAGCAGTCACTCGTTCTCCTGGAGGATGATCTTCTTGTTCCTGCATTCTTAGTGTTTCTTTAAGATCATTTATTGTGCCAGCACTGCAGTACACTTCTTCCATTACTATTCCAAGGCCCAGCCCCCTCCATTTCAATTCTTTTGTACCATAAGTCACTGGGGCTGAAATTATGATATTAACGAAGGGTAGCCGGTTTCATTCATTCTGGACCTTAATGAGTTTTGGGAAGTGGTCGCTCTCAGTGCGTTCTTGGAACCTATATGCTAAAGCCAATGGCAGTGCGGTTTCATTGATAAATGTAAAGTCGATGTTGGATTTTTTTGTGCCACTTAAGAAGGTTACTTGTGTGGATGAAGCATCCTGGAGAAGAGGCATCAGGTGACGCAATCCCAGGATTTCAAGCTTTTTGTTCACATATGTTCCGTTAAGAGGTTTTGTGCTGCAGCACAAATTTGAGGGAACAATGGAATCTCAGTATGCAGGCACAGGGTACAGCAAGGGGGTTGAAAGAAGAGCTCTACAATCAAACCAAGTAATATGTAACTCTTGCTAGCCATCAGTAACCTGAGGCTTCTTAAGGCAGTGCTTGGAGAAGTCAAATAATGCTGCAGAAAGAATCTAAAGAAGCCCACCTAACAGAAAACTTCATAGAGGACGTTATGGAAACTGACTTTAAGAAAATCTTGACTTGTGTGCCCGGAGCACATCTGGGGAGCTGAGCCTAAGCAGAGAAAATAGATGAATCAAAGACCACCTCTCATCAACAAGAATGACAGCTAAGTATCTGGCCTTGCCCTGTGTATGGCTTTTGAAAGTGCAATATTCTCAGATCCTTCTCTAGGTCCTTGAATCCTGCAGTAGATAGTGGAATCCTAGAATCATGTTGTAGATTCTCAAATCACAGCAATCAAAATCCTCCTACAGGCCCTTGAATGCTGCTGTATTCTGCCACTCAGATGTGGCATATTAGTATATGTTCATTGCTATTGGGTGCCTGCATAGGAATAGGTTTGACTGTGCTGGTGATGGGGACATAGTAACTGGGCAGCAGACAAATGACAGCCACAATCCTGGATAACATAGTACGATGACATCCTGAGTGGCAATGTTCCGAGCAAGGTGCTGAAGGGTAGCAAATATTGCCCAGGACCAGTGAAAGATGGAAGTGGAGATGAGCACCTGTGACAAGCTATGACAAATAGAATGCTCCTAATTCATACGCACATTTAAATGCGTGATACCTATAGAAATACCCATTGACCTATTGACTATGTCCAGGAATTTATATGCTTTTTTCTACCTTTCATAATGAATCACAACTGTACTTTTTTCCAAAAATAATGTTACAAATAATATAAAATGATAGGTCACTGCCCTCTCAACAAAGGAGTAAGGAACTTTGTATCCTAAAAGGAACAGAGCAGAGCAATTCTCCATGTAACTGCACCACAGCCATAATTTGAAAACAAACATGGCCTACTAGACAGAAACAATTTAGCCTTGTCCTAACTGAGGACTGGAAAATAAATGTAGTTGAGGTATGTGATGAATAACATCTAAACACTGAACCCTCATAAAAGTGCTGGATTTTGTTGCTGATACATTTTTGAGGTAGGGTCAGATTTGAAGGGAACCTCAGAATGTACTAGCATCCCTACATTCATAATTGCCACATTTAGTTTATTACTATTCTTATATCTTCAATAATATTTGTACATGTACTCTGCACTAAATATGACTTTAAATAATGTCTTAGAAATAACAGTGTAGAGTGATTTTATGTGTACGCTTGGAGGTACCAGTAACAATAAATCAAGTGCCTGAGCATCTGTGTCACATGCTACATGCCCAGCACACAATCTCCTAAGGTACATTTAGAAAGATGCATGAGCCACAACGTGTATGCTTTCCCTGCTCAAGCTGGTATACCTGTGTATGCCTTTGGGATAAGGGTGAACTATCAGCTCATGATCTGAAATATGATAACATAACCAGGTTTTAACAATCTTGAAGACGTACTATGGTGCAAAGTGTGAGTTTTGAGTGTTGAGTGTGTTGGAAGGATATTGTTAGGAGATTAATTTACTGATCATGTGCGAGAAGTGTCAGGGATGTGGGCTTAGTGATGAAATGATGTTTTGAAAGATTGCAGCTTTGGCAATGTCAGGAGTTAATCTAAGCATGTTAAAGACAAGTCTCTATGTATCAAGGTCTTCTGGCATCTTATGTTTGCATTGTAATTCCAGCATCTTGTTTTTTAGATTATGGATGTCAGGTGGCATCTTAGGTTGTGAATGTAGGATCGTTGAGGAGATAATACACAAGGGATAGTGCATATCAAAAACCAGTTGAATAGTTTTGTTGAAAGCATCAAAGGATGTGATGTGCTACAGATAGGTCATTGTGAAATGGGTATAAGAAGGCAGACGGAGACTGTAGTGCATTTTTTATTTTGAGCTAGTAGAGAGAGTGATGTGTTTGTGGTGAATAATGATACTTACACGAGTGTACATTAAGCTATTGTTAGAGGGGAATGACTCGATAGTTGTCTGGGAGTAAGATAGTTTCATTGCTACAAAAATTAGATCTAGTGGTTGCAGATTTTGTATGTAGTTGTGAAGTGTATTTTCAGTAGTAGGTAGTCTGAGAGTAGCTTAGATTTTTTAGGTTGAAGCAAGCAAGTAAAATCAGCAAGTGCAGACTTCAAATTAGACAATCACTGGCCAAGTCCTCAAAAAATGAGCCAGTGATTCCCAGTGGGGCTAGAATGTTCACTTCAAAGGGAAAAATAACAGGGCTGGTAGAAAATTTAAAGGATGAAGATGGTGTGGAGTAGAAAGTGGATGGTTACAAGTGAGTTACTGATCATGATGCCAACTCCATCCACTTAGAAGACGTTTTGTGGTGGGTGAATGCACATATCAGGTGTGCACACCAGCTAGAGTGGCTAAGTCACTGATGTCTGGGTAAAGAAATGATCAGTTGTGAAGGAGGTTTTATTGTAGATTGATCATGTGTTCTATAGGCAGAAACATGCAGAAGCTTACCTAGGCTTGGGGTAAATGTATTCATAGGTCTGTTTGGAGCTCACCCTCCATGGGTCAATCAAGTGGTGTATTGTAAAGTTATAAAGCAAATGTCTTCCACACATTCACCATTTTATTAAAATACATACTGCTTTAGTTTCCAGCGATATAGTTCAATGTTTGCAAATATTATGACGTACATGAGCTCGCAGTCCAACATTAAACTAATCTATTTCTGTATAAATAGTTAAAATACAGGGCTGCAAAGGGATCAGAGATAACTTGTACTATGAAGAGAGGACATGCAAACATCTACTTCACTTACTGTCAATACTCGTGGAATGTAGAAGAAGAAGAATAAACGTAATTTTCTCCCCCTCATCATCATCTTTTGCGCCCTAAATTCTTAATTATCTGGCTTGGAACTCAAACAGACTAGTCAATAGTTTGAAAAAGCATTAGGCCTTCGCGTCACTATACAGTGAAACACGTATTGACTTCAAGCTGGCACCTATTTGCAGAAAAGGATGTATATGAAATGCAAAAATATATTAAAAAACGTAGGGCCTGATTACAACTTTGGCGGAGGGGGTTAATCCGTCCCAAACGTGATGGATATCCCGCCTGCCGTATTACAAGTCCATTATATCCTATGGAACTCTTAATACAGTGGGCGGGATATCCGTCCCATTTGGGATGGATAAACCCCCTCCACCAAAGTTGTAATCAGGCCCTAAGTTTCTGATCAATTAATCCTTGCCTTTGTTGTTTATATCTTGTATTTCACAATTTTCTTGAGAGCGTATATGCTTGGCCTTTTTGTTAGTATGATCTTTTAGTCGTTCTCTGTTGTGCAGAACAATTTTTTATGTTGGACAACGAGGAAAAAACAAAGTTCAACCTAAAAAGAGGCAAGATTTATTAGTTATTACAGAACAAAGGTAGGCATATCGAACATGTCCAACATTATTACCTCCTCGATATAAACCACAAAGTAATATGAAATACATTTTACTCCCATTTTCTGATTCATCTGGCTAGTTACTGACACATTAAAGTACATCGCACTTGACAATCTGTGTGAAAAACTTTCTTAAAGAAAGTGAAAAACACCTTTAGACATTGTCTGCAATTCCAAATAATAAAGTCTCACAGATTTACATTAACTTAAAATGTAAACAATGAAATTCACAAAAAGTATTTTTCTAATACTAATGTGTTCTTTTGCAACAGAGAGCATGACATAACTTGCACAACCCTGTGTTGTTCTTTTGAAAATTCAGGCCTATATTAATGGATGGTTAGCGTTGCTTTAGTGCCATTTAATTGTGCGCTAAAATGGTGCTAACCTAACTCCATATTTATATTTTGATGCTAGACTAGTCTAGCGTCAAAATATTGGAGTTAGTACCATGTTTAGGATGCGCAAAACCATCTTCCTTCAATGAGATGCAAGGTAGGCGTTCCCTTCCTAAACACGATGTTAACCTTCTAGCAAAATATTTATCTCTAGGCACAGAAACGACGTGCGAGGAGGAAGCAGGCCTAAATAATGGTGCTAAGCACACTTAGCGCCTTTATTTAAAACCTGGGTTGGACCAGGCGTTAGGGTGCAGGTAGGCCCATTCCCATGGCTAAACACCAAGGAATGGGCACAAAGATGCCCACCCCAAGCCCCAGGAACACCACCGCCCACACCACAGGGACACTATAGGATGCCCCCCCCCCCCAGGTAAGTTTAGGTAAGTATACTATTTTTTTTTTATTAGTGCCATTGAGAGCCTCTTACATGGGGCTCCCTGCCTGGGACTGTGTATGTTGGGCTTGCCGAGTGGACACTAGTCCCATGTGGTGGGCATTGGGGTGGTGGGTCTAACTCCTGTCTACATTTAGACAAGAGTCATTTTTTGCCAGCTTGGGTGTCAAAAAATTATGCTAGGCTGGTTAGTGGCATATATTTTGCCGCTAACCAGCCGAACATCATTTCAGACCCACTAGCGCCATTTTCTCTTACACCATCCCTGACCAGCTAGCATCTTTGTTTAGACGCTAGCCTTTCCTTAGCAACGTCTTGCATCATTTAATAAATATGGTGCAAAGATGGCTCTAAGGAATGGCGTTAGGAAAAATGATGCAAAAATGCATCATGCATTTGTCATAAAAATGGGCCTCAATTTTGGGTTCTGTACCACTGGCAAGTTGCAGCATTGCAAATGACAGGTGGAGCGAGTTATGGCATGTGTTTTGTACATTGCTAACCGTAATGGGCACATTTAAGCCAGTGTCAAAATTATAATTGAGTTTTTAAATGTGATTTAAGAGAATTTTATGGGTGCACAAGGCCTTTCGATGTTTACAGCAAGTGACAGACAAAGACCTGGGCTATGGCAACATCCTGAGCCCCATCTAACATGGATCGCCAACCTCCTTATGTACAGTTTAGAGCAGTGCAATTTAGACTCCATCATTTACACATTATCATTGTGCAATTTTGGAATTATTTTTTGAATTATACTTACTGTGTGCCTTAAATAATTTTAACGTGTGTTAACATTCCAACGCATCAATAAATTGTAATTATTGAGAAACTGAAGCTTTATAAACGTGTGTACTAGTGCTCATTTAAATTGCTTTCATCCATTCATTATCCATGTTAAAATTTACACTTTAAGTTGTATTTGCAGAAGTAAGATGCGTTTATTTTGTTCATGTTGTTTTTATTTTGAAAGTTATACTTGTGCATGTGTAATGATATATTCGAAATGCACATTGAGGCCCACATTTAAAGGAAAATGACGGAGCATGACACTGCACCAAAATTGACAGCGCCGCGCTCCAGCATTTTCACAACACAGGGATGTGTCATACTTAATTGAATACGGCACACCCCTGTGTTGTCCCCTGCGCTGGCACTAACTTGAGCTGCCTAGCACCAACGCAAGCATCCTTGCACCATCATGCAAGGATGTCTGCGTTGAGGGGTTTGATTGTTTATGTGTGGGAAGGTGTCCCTATTTGCACATAAAGAATCACTAATAGGGATTTGCCACTTCTGTGTGCGCTGCGAAATGCAGCACACACAAAGGTGCCAAAGCGTCATTTTGATATAGATTGTTTATGTGCGGGAAGGCACAACTTCCTGCACATAAAAATCATGTCTGGCATGTTGCTCTTTCAAGGCATGCTGCAGAATGCAGCACACATAGAAAAAGCAAAAAAAAAGGAGGAATAAAAGCATTCCTCTTCGTTGCGCTTGCCAACGCCACCCCTGGGCGGTTTTAGATTTTGGCACTACGAAAACCCATAAATCTGAGGCAGTGTTAAAATGCAATGGGTTTTGCTGTGGCATGCCCATAGCAACACCCATGGCATGCCACTTCCATGCAAAGGGCTGTGTGTGACAGGGCCTTATTTACAAGGTGGTTTTAAGCCACAAAAAGTGATTTAATGGCACCTTGTTAATACGGCGCAGGGCATTGCGCCACCGGAGCATCATGAACAGTGACGCTCCGGTGGCACTAGGGACCCATAATTATCCCCCATAATGTTTTATTTAATGATAGCCTGACAAAAGGCCTTAATTTCTAAATATATTTTGTTTGGTCAGTGTGTACTTTCTTTTGCAGACATGTTCTCATGATTTCATTGGCTAGAGAAAGGAGTATTGCTGTATTAGTTTATTGATAGTAAAGCCTGAGAAGATAAACATGAAGACCTAATGAGCATGTGAAGCTTCCTATTCATCACTATCAAGAATGGAGTATGCACAAGGTTGCATTAGCTGTCCAAGTTCTGTGTGATGGGCTATTCAGGTGGTCCTACAAATGCACACAAGAAGAAATCAAATGATAGGTTCCTGTTGGGAAGGGAAGAGATGTAATTGTTGTTGAAGTGTTATTGGTTTTAACTAATGCTCACTCTGGCAGAAGTTAGAGTAGATTCCCTTAGTCTTTGATGGGTACAGACCTCTCTGCTTCCTTTATTCTTGCGAGTATGAAGCTTCATGATAAACACTTATTACAATTCTGGAAGATTACTACCGAGAGTCTTCACTATTCTGACACTGCCTCACATTTCTAAATTTCTTTGATACCCAACTCTCCAAACCATCCTTATTCTAAATTTAGAACTTTGATTAGATTAATTTCTTTATGTTTAGGAGGGAGAATCAGAGTTTATTTAACAGATAGCTGTTTTTAATTCTCAGTTTCTGTATTGCTGTGGCTGTGATCATTTTGTATCTTATCTTACTGAAACTGAACATACTACAATACTTCAGCTTGCCAGTTTAATCTTGTATCTTGTATCTTTTTAATTTTCTCCTGAAATGCATACATACTGGGTTGATTGTTAATTGGTAAAAACAAAAAATACTTAACTTCAATCACTGATTCCTGGTACTTATTTTGTGGCCATATGGGATTGAACCTAAAAATATCCATCAGATAAGAAACTGTAAATCATGCACCTGCACAATCTGTTGTTTATGGCTGTGCAGAAGAAAGGACTTCCAGAACAAACACATTTTTGTTTACCAATATTTAAAAGAACATACATTTGTAGGTACTTGACATTCATTTTGGTTTTGGATCTGACTCACACTGGAATGGAGGAAAGTGAGTAAAAGTGAGAATGAGTGGTGAAAAAAACATCCTTTCTTTACAATATACCTAGGGGAGTCCTGGCAGTTTGGTCTAATAACCATATCCCCTTCGTTTGAGGGCTGACTCTCTTTTTGAGGGGTTTTGATATGATTTTGAAGGATTAACAATGTTGTATATCTCGGACGCTTCACATTGTGATTCAGAAAATCTTTCTTTCTTTAAAATATGCTTTGGAGAATCCTGGCACTTTGGTATATCTCAAAAACTACTGAACACATTTAGAATAAATGAATGAATGCACGCTTTGAGTACAGTTCTACTTTCACACCAGGTTTAATGTAGATCTGTTTAGATGTTTTGGTGCTAGGCGGACACAAATGTTTCTCTGGTGGCTGAAATGGAAGCCAGATTTTTTGCAGGCCCCCCTTAATGGTTTTGCTCATGTATGCGAAAACTGCCATGACAGAATCTACCTGACAACACCGAGCAATCACAAAATGTGGTTCTGATCCATTTATTGGGTCAAAAGAGTCAGCCAAATTTATAAATGTCTATTCAATGGAAAGTGCAGCTGAATCATAACTACATAGAAGTGATTGCCACTGTGAAATAAATATATCTTGCACATGGCTTATAAACTACAACTCCTCCCATAAATATAGTGCTGATGAACTCACACATGGTGTGACAGATAACATCTAAAATGACTTCGAAGACATCACTAGTGTCAATAACATCTCAATTAACCTTTGACACTATGAACAACATTATTGTGAATTATTTTCTTGTTTGTAAATATATTGATGTTTATTAATTTTAGTTTGTCAGTTTCTGGTATTAGCTAGTGCCTGGGTGGATGAATGGGGTTTTTACTGCAGGCACGTGAGTATGTGGGTTGTGTACTTAACTGTAATTGCCTGATTTTGGGATCTTTTAGGTTTTCTTTCATAACCATAACTTCAATTTAACTGTGTATTTTTAACGAAAGTTCCTGATGTTTTGTAAACACGGAAGCAGAGAAAACTATAATTTATCTTTGACAAAGCTTTTCAGTAATTTTACATGATAACCTCCATCCACCTTGTATACCAGCCATGTGCAGCAAGGCCATGTGCCCATCCCACAGTGGACGACCAAACCTGCAGCCCTAGCTTTGGGCTATATCCTGCCTGAATAAATAGAAAGACGCCTCGTGGGCAGGATTGAGAAAAGAGCTATCATGAATGGATATTGGACCACTGAACGACATGCAATGCTATTAAGATAAACAATAAATGTTGCACAAAAAAGAGGGAAAAGGAGCATTGCTCTAGTTCATTTAAAAAGAATGCTAAGCTGTAAAAACTCGAAAAAGATTGAAATATGTATTTCAAAGAATCATTTGCTACAACTTTGTAAATACATAATGAACTAATGAACATTCCCCTCACCAGTTCCTAAGATATAATGGGACTGTGAATGTAAACACAAAATGGATAGAGTACTGATTGTGGTGAAATGCCAAACAAGCTAAACTCTTAGACCCTCATTACAAGTCTGCAGTTAAAATTGCAACCCGTTTGCACTGGTATCGAAGTTATAAGAGGCCCAATCTTTATAAGGTTTGCATGTTCTGTTTTTTGGCAGACTAAACTGCTGGAATTTAACAGGGGGGAAGGGTATTTACAGTACATGCCCATTTTACTATTGCAAGCCCCAACTTCTGCATTGTAATTCCTCACATTCTTAGACTAGGCAATAATTACTGCACCCGTTATATTACAAACGCCATGGCATCAAAAGATTATATCAGACGCAACAATTATCGTGTGCTAGACATAGAGCCTGATTTAGAGTTTGGTGGACAGGGTTACTCTGTAACCAACATGACAGATATCCCATCCGCTGTAATGTGATTTCATTATATCCTATGGAAATAATAATATGCCAGACGGGATATCCATCAGATTTGTGATGGAGTAACCCATACACCAAACTCTAAATCAGGCCCATTGTCTAATGGAAATATATCAATTGATTGCTGCATGAAAAACAGTAAGAAACAGTGCTTAGTTTGTAAATGAATGAGCGCTGGTGCCTAAAGATCTGCACAGAAGCCTGCTGCAATTAAATGTTGGCTCAGACAAAACCAAGGCTGCATAGTTTTGACTCCACCGCATGCCTCTTCAATCCCCAGGCAGACACTACCTGCCTCTTTACATCGCTCTTGCAGCTTTCTGCATTCACCCTATACTTCCATCTTTCTCTTCCTTGGTATTACCGCTTTCTCTGTTTTTCCCTCTACAACCCTTTAAAATGTTTGATGTAATAAAAATAAGTGCCAGTCCCCAAAAATGAGTGCTGATGGATTCGACTACCAACCACTGCCTTAAATTAGGCACTGGTAAGGAATATCTTTCGAAACACTACCCTTCCATGTACCAACTCCTCTCTGGGTGGAAACTAGTGTTTAGTAGAAACACAGGGACAGCTTTATCATTATGTGATGCAGTGCAGCAAGCCACCTTGTTGCACTGAGCTAAGTGACAGGGAAAGGGCAGGAATGTGCCTTTTTGGAAATAATACTGCACATTTCTGCCTTTTCCCAGCACTGGTGCACAATGTGTTTCTGAGTGCCAATACAGGTATTCTTGCACCAAGGATCTCTTTCCTGGACAAAAACAATCCCTTGAGGCATTTTCACCTTTCTATGTGTGCTGTGCAATGCAGCAGACATAGAAAAGTGAAAAAAAATGAGGGGAAATAAACATAATTCTCCTTGTTATGTTTGACCGTGGCGAGGCGTAGCAGTTTTGGAGCATTCCCAGGTCTACCACTTACGGTAAATCTGTGAATGCCTCAAAATACATGGATGCTGCATGGGAACGCCCTTGCACCCCCCATGGAATGTCTCTCTGGGGAAGAGTAACTCAGTTATTTGCACTGTGCTGCATTACTTTGGATGTATCAAGGCACTCAGGGCAACAAAAAGTGGGCTTTCGTTGCTTAATAAATTGCAATAAGAGTTGTGTCGCGCTTACACCCCATTGCGTGGTGCAAACACACAGCAACCTGTTCATAAATATGACCCATAGTCTCAACCAATAAATAAAGCATGTTGCACCATAGTATAAATGAGTGACATAAGGACGTATGATAGATTATACACATGATGATATTTGCACATCGTGTATATTGGTGGCCTTAGCACATTTGGGCCCATATTTAAACTTTTTTTGCGTTGCATTTGCGTCCCTATTCGACGCAAAAGAGGTGCAAACATAAAATACAATTGTATTTTGTAAGTTTGCGCCTCTTTTGCGTAAAAAAAGACGCAAATGCGGCACTAAAAAAGTATAAATATGGGCTTTAATGCTGCCGCACAGGAACCAAGGCAGCATTTAAACAAATTTAATTGAAATTCTGTGTCAGAAGGAGCAACATAAGAATGTTCAGTGTTTTGTCCCGCTTTTTTCTCATTTGCATGCGCTGCATGCAAAGTATTTAAATTTCTCTGCTTCATCAAAAATGTTAAACTCCTCTAGCAGCATTGAACATTTATATGCATGCAAGACGCCTAACAAACCAAACTGCAAGGTCAAGTAAGGCACCGTTTTTCTACTGATGTTTCTAATAGTCTTTTGAAAGATTTGTGAACGAGGCCCTGAAGGTACCCTTTTCCTTAATCTCCTAAAAGATATTAAAACTCATCATCCGAAAGCCTTGCTGCTGGTGAGTAAAAATGGCCTATTAACCGTACTCTGAAATAAAACAGACAGACTATTGCACTCGGTCATGTTATTTTTTAGACATTACAAAGGGACCAGTCAAACCGTGATATTGTATAAGCATTCACTTTTTAATTCTTCAGTGTGGCTCGGATATTTGATGTATCAATGCGTGATAATTGTAGTGTTTTAGGACTGTGAGGACAAGGACCCCTGGGGAACTCAATGAAAGAATTACATAATCATTTGGGAGGCACTGTGTGGTTACGAAAGGTTATGAAACAATGAAAAGCTTTGTTGTTGGCTGATGAATAAACACAATGGCTATGAGCTCCCTGTGAGGCATGTTCTTGTGTGTGCTCAGGAGTTGGGAAGGACACAACAATAATGACATCACTAACATCTGTAATTATTATTAATATCAATATATATATCTAAGATATTATGCACATTTTTTAGCTAGGGATGGAGAGATAAAATAATTTACCCAAAATCACAGAATGTTGAGCCAATGCTGAGATTGTAGTACTGGTCCACAGTTCCAAAGTCAGCAGTTCTGGCCATATCACCGCACAGAAGACAATCACCATAAAGGTTTTGGAACATCATATTTTAATCCCCTTGATACAGCACAGCACAAGATCAGTTGTAAAATGTGGAATTACAGATGCTCTTTCTTTTAAACAATGTGGGTTCAAGGACAGAAGCTGTCCATAAGCAGCCCGGCTGCCTCATGCCTAGATAAGGGGCCCTCAATGATATACAACTGAGGGACATATTTAAGAGTCTTTTTTTATGGTAAGGCAGCGCTAAAGTGGCTTCTTCCACATGCCATATTTACAAAGTGGCGCAATGCATGCATTGCGCCACTTTGTAAACTCTTGCGCCACATTATTCGTGCACCAGACATAATGTACGCAAGGAGGGCGTTCCGGCGCTAGCAAGCCAGCAAAGATGGTGCAGAGAAATTTAACAGATTTCACTGTGCCATTTGTGCTATAATTTTAAATGTCTGCTCAGAGCAGACGTTAAAATGAAGCTCCCATAGAAACATATGGGCCTCCTTGCACTCTGCTACACTAGCATCCACATTTTTTTTACTAGTGTAGCAAAGCGCCACAATAGTGTAAAAAATGTTGAAGCTATTGTACTAACGACAGCCATGGCGCACCGTATCATAAATAAGGTGCAACCATGGTGTTGTTAGGTGGGAATAAGGGGATGCAGAAAAAGTGGCACATCAGCTCCAATGCATCAGCTTTTCTTAAATGTAGACCTGAGCGTTTTCTTGATAAAGAGTAGCACCTAAATAACAGGAGGTGGTTAGTTAGGTGCCGAACTGCCTCCAGCGGCTGCTACGGATGCCACAACTTTTGCCATGCACAGATTTTGATGTGCAATAAAGCAAAATTTGTTGAGCAAATCTGGAAATTCTATCACTTTAACAAACCATGCATATAACATTGACTTAGCTATTTTTTGCAATTTCCGAGAGTGAAAGACAGCACCATAACAAATTTGCAAAATCAGGACGTGAGTTGGCATAATTGTTGAAATTCATTCTCTGGTGCACTTTAAGACTTAATGACTAAGATTTATTAAGAACTTGCATTGTCTTTGCATCGCACAGGTCTAAGCCAAGCAACATAGTGACATTTACAAAGCCATGCAAAAAAATATTGGATCATGAGTCCATGCTATGCACTAGTCATACTTTCATGGGATTTGGTCAACCATGGACCAGAAGTGGTGCTAAAAGTGCTTCCCTTGGAATGGGTGGGGCTACTGCCTTCACCCAGAGTTGCAGTTTGAGGGTGTAGTGGTGGCAGCGTACTCATTTGGTAAATAGTAGAATTACCAGGTTGTTTCCCATGTCATTGGAGTGGAGCCTTTCAGCCCACTCTGCAACTGTATTTGCATCTCTCTTAGATAACAAGAGAGAAATATAGCAATGTGAAGTGCATGTGTGTTTGCGTTAAAGATGGCATGTATGTGTGTTGGTGAGAGTTCATTTATGGAGACCTGTCGGTTCCAATTTGGGAATTCCAGGTCCTTGACAATTCTATGATGAGGAGAGGGCTGCAAACAGACAGGCAGTGTGGATTGCTGACAATCTTAGATTGAGGAGGGGAATTTGATTAAAATAGAGCAGCGGTGCTTCAAAGATGGTCACTCTACTATTGATCATTGTTATAGTTTTTGAGCAATTGCTTGCAAATCAATTGACTTGGGGGATGTTTTACACTTGTTTTGTTGATTTTAGATCAGCATAAAAGGATTTGGATTTAAGATTTTTAGGGCCACAAGACATTATCAAAGACTTCTGCTGATTAACTTTAAGTTTGATGCCCAACATAAAATCATTAAACCCATCTAAAAGTTTCTGGAGGCTGTTTGCTGTGCATGCCAACAAGACTGCGTCATCTGCGTACAGAAAACTGTCACTGGGTGATTACCAATCCTTGGAACATATTCAGTATACTTGGTTAAAGTTGTATCTAGAGAATCTATATAAAATTAGAAAAGGAAACGGGCCAGGATACAACCCTGCCGTACTTCTTTTACTACCCCAATTGGAGCTGTAGAATTCCTCCTCATAGAAAAACCGACTCTGGAATGAATCCTGATGCAATTGTCTTATAAGTGCCAATAATTTAGTATCTATACCTGTCTGTTCCATCAATCCCCATAATAATTCCATGTCCACCATGTCAAAGACACAGGAGATGTCCATAAAGCCCATCTGCAAAACCCCTCTCCTGGCTGTGACATATTTATCTAGAATGAGCATAAGATTGAGTGCCTGTTCGAATGTCCCCAATACTGGTCAAAAACCATATTGTAAGGGGGTAAAAAACATATTTTCTTCAGACCAAGACTAACTTTCCAAGGGCATCTTGGCCCAAAAGTTTAACCATTGAAACAATCAACAAAATTCGGCGGTGACAAGCAGTTAAGTGCCTATCTCCCTTTTTTTTTAAAATGGGGACTATTATGGATTCTTTCCAGGAACCAAGCCTCCCTGTATCACGGCCGGCAATACATTTGTAACCATAAGGGCCAAGAGTTCTAAGTTGGTTTTACACAGATCAACTGGGACCTCATCCTGCCACACGGTCTTATCGCTTGTGTCACTCCTTATGGCACCCATTACTGACACCAGATCAACAAGGTCAATGACCCAATTTTCCTCGAAAACAAATCCTTTTTCTCTCCCAACAATCATTTTTCCTTGGGATAAAAAAACACAAGGATTAGTGGTCAATGCACTCCTTCTCTGTAATGTTACACATGATCTCGCTAGGAGAACCTTCTGCAAGGAAGGAACGATTTACTGTGCTCCAGAAAAGGGAGGAGTCTTTTAACTGTGAAGCCTTCTGTAATTCCTCTCATGTTCTCGCCCTCAATCCATCTTTCCTCTGCTTGAGGGCCTACTTATAATTAAATCTTGTCAATTTGATATTTGATGCTTCATGCAGTATGGTGTTAGTGGCTGATTTAAGCGCCTGTAGTGAAGCTGTACACTCTTTAGAAAACCAGGAATGGCCCTGTCAATTCCTTTGTATTTATTTATTTGTTAACCCACCAGCAATGGCGTCACATAAATCTTTAAATTTTCCAAAAGATTTGTGGGGACGACACACACGGAAAGGTAACCCAACAACTCCTTATGATTTTTTATATTCAAATTCTCCCGAAAAGATTTCGGGTCCATGGTGTCCCATTAAAGACGTACCCCTTTAGAAACTAAAGAAGTGACTGAGATTGTTACTTTTGCCAATAGCCTGGCTATAATAAAATTATGCATTCTTCAACTCATAGAATTGTGATCACTAAATGGGAGAGGATGAACCTTGTAATGAAGGGAAAAGGAAGCCAAATCTCTTGATTCCAAAATGAAATTGATTGTGGAACCTTTTCCCCTTCTTCTAAATGTGGGTAGATATTATTTCCCATATCTCTCATTGGCTGGGGTAAAAGGTTAAATGAAAGATAAGATCAATTCATTCAGGGCTTTTCCATTGGTTGTATGTATAAAATAGCCTGTATCCACATCTTGCTAATCTACAAATCCGCATACAGTGCCACCAACATGGGGACATTTGTGAATATTAAAGTCCCCGGACCAAATGATAGAACTTTGGATGTTTTCCCTATCCACACACTTTCTAATTGTCTTGCCTAGTTCTTCTATGATACATATGGGTGATGACACAAAGAAATTAAAATAAAAATTAAATCAAAAAGCATTAAACTGCCTAGGTGAACGAAGATTTAAAATTTGTAAACAGGATCTTGACTCTACCATTCTAACTTTGAGATTCTTAATAGAGTTTGCCACAAAGATAACTAGACATCATTTTCCACTATCAGCATCGGAGGAGGGGGTCGCGTTAATACAATATGATTTAAATCCATTGATAGCGACGGTATCAGGAAGGTGTGGATGATTGATTTTAAAGATGTATGTGGCCATATGCGATGATTTTGCACCTTAACAATAGTATTATCTCATTAAACAGAATGATTAATAATGTATTACAGTTAAAATATATAGTTAATACGATTAATAATGTAGTATAGTTATGCCACATTTTTCTTGTAAGACACCACTTTTTTTAAATGGGTGCTGTTCCTGGTGTTCAATTCATCCTGCTCCTGCTTCCCTCTCTTCCAGTCAGCTAAGCACTACAAGTCTTCTCTCCCTACAGCAGACCTGCCAACTCTCACAGTGCCACCACATCACCTCACTTCACACAATACCCAGTAATGAGCCGATATTACACGTGGAAGGGAAAACAAGCTGGAAACCACAGCAACAAGTAAATTTTCAGCTCACATTTGAAGGCTTTCAAAAGCCAACATCCAACAAGGGGTGTGAAAACACCCTAGGGCATCAGCACCATCCTCATCAAGCTTGTTTTAGGAGGAGGGTGTTTGGTTGTGTAGGGGTCAGACAATGCTCTGAGGCAGCTCTGGGCACCTAGCCCCAACCCTCCACGGCCATGGCCCCTGCACACACAGAGAATTTTATTTCAGGGTTGGCAGGTCTGCTAAAGTTTCTGAGGAAAATAGAGCGCTTTGGCTAAATGGAGTGTAGTATTAGTTAGGAAGCAAGTGCTGTGGATGAGGCTTTCCATCATATGCCCAATGTTTCATTTTGAATGATTTCTGCTGCTAGTTATGATGCAGTTGTGCAAAAGAACATAACTCCATGAGTTATTGATTAGAAAATGTTTCATACTGTGTTATACATCTCTGGACTGCAGTTGCTAGGGAAGCAAGCAAAACAGTTCTGCCATCTTAATATGACTTAGTGTCAAGGACCTTTCAGATATATATATAATTGATTTTGATTTGCCAAAACAACCTAACAATAATTGTACCTTGCTGAGTTTGCATTGTAATTAATCAACATGCATAATTTGTGTACAATAACCCCTAGTTTTGATAGGTCAAGGGCGGCTTTCCATTCTCCTCCTAAAACTCTGTCTGATTAGTATGAGATTTCCTCACTTATAATGCTGTCACTACAGTTTATGAGTTTGACACTTAGGGCTTGTTTTGGCAGATGGGTTACTCCATCATAAATGTGATGAATATCCCAACGGCCATATTATGATTTCCATAGTCTATACAGGATCATAATAAGGTGGACAGGATATCTGGCACATTTATGATGGAGTAACTCCCTCCACTAAACTCTAAATCAGGCCCTGAGATTTTAAAGAGACCATGTTGAATAATTAGGGTTTACGTCATGATCTGTGTCTCTGGATTCTATATTTGAGCTTCTTTCATATCTATAATGATTCTGAATTAACACATTTTCTTCTCAAGCATGAAAGTTTAACTTTGGGTTTTTTGTGCTTTCCCTGATGCATGGGGGGAGGTACATTGACTTGGAGGTAGATTTCTGCTAGCTAGGATTTGCCTTGTGAGATTTGTTTTATCTCTTCCTGCA
Source organism: Pleurodeles waltl (assembly GCF_031143425.1). NCBI lineage: Eukaryota > Metazoa > Chordata > Amphibia > Caudata > Salamandridae > Pleurodeles > Pleurodeles waltl. Next base: position 376,527,092 of record NC_090437.1, on the reverse strand, counting down.
CAGAACCAATGCTGCCCACAACACACACCCTTGCATTATGGTGAAAGGAGCCTGCATTGGTGCATGTGTGTGATAGCCCAATATATTTGGGTGCTTGTTGGACTTGGCCCTCTCTGCAGGATCACCACCAAATGTTTTGCCTTCAACCCTCCTATTTGTTTTCCTAGCCATTAGGACTCTCTGGACTTTACCAGGTAACCAATGCTAAAGTGCTTGTGCTCACTCCCTTCAACATGGTTAAATTGACTTGCATCTGATTGGCATATTTCATTTACTTATAAGTGCCTTGTAGATTTATGACCATATCCTCAGAGCCTGTGAATTAGATGCTACTAGTGGGCCCACAACACTTATTGTGCCACCTAATTAAGTTGGGTTAAGTTACCCATTGAACAATTTCCAAGGCCTGCCATTGCAGCCTGAATGCAGTTTTAAACTGCCTGTTCGACCTGGCAATATAACCCCTTTGCAAAGCCCTAACCTTCCCTTTCATTGCATATATGTCACCACTGAGGTAGGCCATAGGTAGCCAGTAGGGCAGAGTGCCCTGTAATTAAAAGTTTGGATATGTACTTTTTAGTTTTACATGTCCTGGTAGTGAAATTCTCGTAAACCTGTTTCTCACCTCTGTGAGACCTACCTATCACCTAGGATAACATTGGGTTGCTTAAGTACATTTAATAAGTGTTCACTTTTGATTGGGAACAGGTAAGCATTTTGTGTTTGGTCTCTGACAAATTGTGATTAAAAATCCTCTTTAATGGTAAAATTGGGTTCTAAGTTACAACTTTGAAATAGCACTTTTAAAAAATTGGCATTTTCCTACCCTGGCGACGTGGGGCCTGCAGCTTTGTTACTAGGTCACATGTCTGAGTGTTTTTGAACTTTGTTTATTCCTTCCAAACAGTCATACATTAGGGTGTGCCTAGATGGGCCATCAACTGAAAGGCTGAGTGGTGGAAATGGGCACAGCCCCCTTGCAACTGAAAAGGGCTGTGCTCTGACTTCACAATAAGGACTTGTTCCCCCTGCATTGTTCAATATGTGTATCTGACTCGCACTCCGTCGCAGGTGGCCTTTTTTTTTCTTTGACTGGTCTTGACCGACTAAATGTCCATAGTTAGCACTTCGATCTTTTAGGTTGCTATTTTTTACCTTAAATCTTAAAAGTTCATATCGCCTTTTCAAGTAATTGGATTTTTGTCGCAGTGTTGTCAAATAATGTATTTAAATGTATTCTATTATTCTAAATCAGCATGAGATTTATCTTGTGTTGTGTCTTCACCCTATAACTGTTAAAATGCTGCATAAATACTTTACACTTTTCCTCTAAGTTAAGTCTGACAGTTTTGTTTGTGCCAATCTATCCAGGGTTAACCACAGGCTATTTATTGACTTTTGTGGCTTACCCTGACAAGGATTGTGGTTGTTGCTTGACTAGAGCCAACATCCCAGTCAGCCAGCAGGCTGATTTATCACCGTGCACTAGTCCTGTTTTCCTTATATTGAACTAATTAGACTAAAACACCTGAAATCAATGACTTGTGGTTGAGCACTGGAAACAGTGTACCTCATAACCTTGAGTTCGGTGGTCACCCTACTTTGTCAATGATTTTTATTGTACATTGCATTGTAGACAGTAGACATCAGCAACATATTTGTAAAACCTTCTGTAGGTAACATCTAAGCAAACATAGCCTGTAGCGCTCTCCCTAACCAAGACATTCAATAGCACTTTTTGATAGAGTTAGGCTTGTTACTAGATGCAGTTTATTTATCAGGCTTTTGTTAAGATTTATTTTGCAGTTCTTCCTTGGATTTAGCTCTGTGCAGTCTCTTCCTCTGGCAGGGGACTGGGGCAAAGTCATTGTTGCATAGATCAAGACAAGTTCCAAGCAGGTACTGGTAAACCCAGAATTGAGGCTATGCTGGAGCAATGACCATACCTTGATTTCAATAGTTTTGTACACAAGGCTTGTAATGAGTGTTGAAAATGGGGATTTTGGCTGTCAGAGGTATGCACCCTGTCCAAGCAGGAACCACAATTCTATTCTGGGTAAGTAACAAGCACAACCTAACCTAACCTAACCTGTGCTCACCCTCTGGTGCTTGGCACAGGGCAGTTAGGGGTGGCTTAAAAGGCAATGTGTTAAGTATTTGTGCAACACTTCAAAAAGTAGTAAAATTATGATGGTTTGTGCGGCCAGAATAAATGTTTTACATTGTAGATAACCAGGTTTGTAAGAAGTTGGGGTTCTGGTTGGCAAAGGTATGTACCCTGTCCAAACAGGAACCACAATCCTAGTCAGGGTAAGTAAGTGTGAGAAACTGGGGCTGATTGCAAGGGCCCCATAACTTTTTGCCCCCATTTTCCACTTTATGCTGGTGTTTTCCTGACTCTGATGGTGCCCTGGGTACTGCTAACCAGTCCCAGGGCCTGTGCTCTGTGTAAAATGGATATGCAAATTAGGCTAATTATAATTGGCTAAGTTAACCTACCTATAAGTCCCTAGTATATGGTAGGGCATGTAGGTTTAGGGACCACAGCATAGGTGGTGCACACCTAGGTGCATTGCTGAGGTGCCCAGTGTCATTTTAAAAGCAAGCCTGCCTTGCTGGCTGCTTTTAAATTAAAGTTATATGCAAGTTCGACTTTGGAATTAAAGGTACTTCCAAAGTCTTAAACTACCTTATTTTTACATATAAGTCACCCCTAAGGTGTGCCCTATGTGCCCCTAGGGCTGGGTGCCATGTAACTATAAGCAGGGACTTTATAAAAATAGATTTATAAGCCCTGGTGAGGTAAAAACAGCCAAATTCGTTTTTCCCTCATTGAAGTAAATGGCCTTCATAGGCTAGAATGGGCAGACTTTATTTTAAATTTTAAAGTCTCCTTAAATGTTACATACCAAGAATTTGGTATCAAATTGATTGTTATAATAAATCCCACAACTTCCAGTTGTTGGATTTAATATAACTAGTGCAGGTAAAAAGTTTAGACTTTACCTAAAAAGTTGCCAATTTCAGCTCTGCATTGTTTTTGCTCCTGTGCTCTGATTGGCCAGCCTGCAGCAGCTTCTGCCAGGCTACTTTAATGAGGTGTGAAGTGGCCTGACTTCACACAAAGGAATGTGCTTGGGGGAGAGAATCTCCCCTCAGCAGATGGGGAAGCAGGAAGGGGGAGGGCTGCCAAACTGGTCTTCAAAGGCAGAGAAGGACATCTGGAGCACCCAGCGACACCCCCACATCCTGCAACCCCAGACAGCTAGGTGCCCCCTTGATTAGATTAGGAGAGGGCAGGAGAGGGGTGTGTTTATGATTTTTAGCCACACCAGTGGGTGGGCTCAGCCAGATCTCTCCTCTAAAAATCAGATTCATCCATTTTGGATTTTTAGAGACTGTTGCCTTCTGGGAGGGATTTTTGCCACACTTCCCAGGAAGTGGTCATCACAGGGGGACGACCCTGTCCCTGATTGGAGGACCAGGGCCCCCCTGCTTTTCACCCAGGAGCAAGGATAAAACTGGCAGACCTGCACCCACGCCTCAGATCCCCACCAAATTTCAAGAAGAAAGAACTACAAGGAGAAGAAGGACTGCCCTGCTGGACCCCTGGCCTGCACCTGGACCCTGCACTCAGAAAGACTGCACCAGCTGCACACTTGGGCTTCACCACAAGAAGGACTTTGCCTGGCTTCCACTGGTTCAAGGAGGGACTCCCTGTTTGCTACAGGTGAAAAATTGCTAACCAGAGTCCCCTGCACCAACTCCTGAAAAAGTGACCAGCTGACCACTGCCCAGTGGCCAAAAAGGAGTTTGCGCCAGGTGCACTCTGGGAGTTGAAGTCCGCACTTCCCAAGGACCATCACAGAACTTCTGGACCCTTGGGGTGAGCTGTGGACCCCAAAAGAACCTTAAAAGAACATCTGGGTGAAGCCCCAGAAGTTTGGAAAAGATTGGAGAAATTTTAGAAAAAAGCTCCATAAAGTGACCGACTCGACGCGGAAATTCTAGCCGGCTTGCCTCAACCGCGACCCGGCCTGACTTCGTGGTTCGTCCCGGTCAAGAAAAACATCCGAAAAAGAGACTAAGTCCGAACGTAAAAAGTTGACCGGGACCTTCCAGCCATCGTATCCGAGAAGGGCTCCACGGACGTCGGATCAAGATCCAGGTTTACCCCGGTCGAAGGATTTTCATCTCGAAAAAACGACTAAGTCCGAAGGTAGAAATCACCACCGAGGAAACCGACTTCGCGTATCCGGACAAGGGCTCCAGGAGGTCGGATCCAACTGGCAGGTTCGTCCCGGTGAAGAAAAACTTCAAAATAAAGACTAAGTCAGAAGGTAACTTTTTAACCGAGGCCTCCCGCGACCTGTAGCCGAGCAGGGCTCCATCGCGGTCGGCCTGAAAGTTTGACTTTGTCCCGGTCCTGGTGCAACCAGATGACCCGATTGGCGCTTTTTGTTTCTATGCGCTAGAAAATAATAATACTTTAAAAATTCATATCTCCGGTTCCCCTGAACCGATTTTAATCGTTTTTGTGTCATTTCAAAGATAAAAATATAAGCTATTTTTATAAATTGGTTTTGGATTTTTAAACTGTTTCCTGTGTTTTATTTAATTACTGTTTTGTGATATTTGAATGCTTTACACTTTGTCTCCTAAGTTAAGTCTTGACGCTCGATGCCAAGCTACCAAGGGTAGAGCTGGGATTAATTTACTGAGACCTAACTGTACTTTTGTGGAGGTTTGTGGCTTGTTGCTAGGTGTAGGTACCTACCTGCCCTACCAATAACCCATTTTCCAACATAATTGGTGGCAGCGGTGGGATCCTGTACTTGTGTTCAATATCACGTTACAGTTTTAGATAAAACAAATTAAAAATCCTTTAAATTGTCCTAGTGCAAAAATTGTTTTTAATTTTTAATTTTAATTTTTTTTTTTTTTTTGTAATTAATTTGGATTAATTTCAATTATTGAATTTTTGTAATTTTTCTAAATTCTTGTTTCCAATTTTTGCAAAAAGTTTTTGTTGACACAAAACTAGGGAACCATGGAGCTTGATCTGGCTAGCCTACCCACACTGACAGTAGTCCAGCTTAGGGGGTTTTGTATTGGGAGGGGGTTGCCTGCAACCACTAATCTCAGGAAGGAAATCCTGATTAAATCCCTGACAGCATGGGCTGAGGCCCAAGAGGTAGAGACAGAGGAAGCTCCAGAGGAGGAACCAAAAGAGGATGATGCTAACTCTAACCACTCAGGGGAGGAAAGGCATCAGACCCCAAGTGAGGAAGAGGAGGAATGGTCCTCACTGGACACAGTCACTAGGGGCAGACCCAAAGCTAGTGGTAGGAAGAGGGTCCTTTCAGGAGGAGAGAACCCATCCATCAGGGAAAGAGAGCTGGAAGCCCAGCTAGCCTACATAGCTTTGGAAGCAGAGAAGCTGGCCCTAGAGAAGAAAAAGTGGGCATACAAAGAGAAAAGAGATGGAAGCAGCGATAAAGAAGCTGAGGTGTCCATGGGTGGGGGAGTTTGCCCCAGATTACCCAAGGGGGTGGTTCCTGCTTATGTAGAGGGGGATGACATAGATAAGTGGCTAGGGGCCTTTGAGAGGGCACTCCAAATGAGAAGGGTTAAGCCTCAATACTGGGGTTCCCTTTTGTGGGAGTTGGTCCCCAACTCAGGGAGGGATAGGCTTCTGACCTTAAGGGGGGAGGAGGCAGATTCATACCCTAGTATGAAGAGGTGCTTAGTCAAGAAGTTTGGTCTGACCCCAGAGCAATATAAAATGAAGTTCAGGGACACCCAGAAGGTCAGTACCCAGTCTTGGGTTGACTTTGTGGACACCTCACTAAAGGCACTAGAGGGCTGGATTATTGGCAACAAAGTAAATACTTATGAGGGGTTATACAATCTGATCATGAGAGAGCACATCTTGACCAATTGTATCCAAGAAAGGTTACGCCAGCATCTAGTGGACTCTAAGCTGACCAACCCTAGAGAGCTAGGGGAGACAGCTGATGAGTGGTTGAGAACCAGGGTGGTTGTCAAGTCCCAGGGGGGAGACTCCAAGAAGGGGGGGACAGGTCCCCAAAAACCTAAGGAGGGAGGTGGTAAGCCCACCACAGAGACTCCCTCTGTACCCCAGAACCCTAAGAAGGAGGAGAGTAAATCCCACTCCCACTCTGACATGCAGAGACAGGGAGACCCAGGGTTAAAAAAGCTCTTGGACAGTAGGGCTTGCTTTGACTGTCAGCAGACAGGTCACTTCAGAGGAGATGCAGCCTGTCCAAAGAAGGTGGTTAGCACTGGGCTGTCCAGTGTAGCCATAGAGGAGGACTCCTCAGATGATGAAGTCCTCCTAGCATTGTGCTGGGAGACAGGACCAGATGGTAAGCTGGTGATCCCTGAGGGTGGGAGTAAGCACTTCCACCACATTCAAGTGAATGGGATCCCTACCACTGGCCTGAGAGACACCTGTGCCAGTCACACTGTAGTGAGTGACCGGTTAGTGACCCCAGACATGTATGTCCCAGGAAAGACAAAGAAAGTCAGGATAGCCACAGGGGAGGTCACCTCCAAACCTGTAGCCATAGTGCCCCTAGAGAGGGAGGGTATCCTTGACTGGATTAGGGTGGTAGTCAGTGCTGACCTTCCCCTAGATTGTATCCTGGGCAATGACCTCCCAGAGGTGAGTCTGGTCACAGATGGGGTGGTCGCCCAGGGCGCCCCCCCAACCCACAGTCCTGGGGAGTCAGTCCCTACAGTTAGGAGACAGAAGTCCCCAAGAAAAGGAAAGAAGAAAAGGAAGGGTAGGCCACTCTTAAAGAGAGTTCCAGGGAGCCAAGGGCCTTCTGCCCCAGTAAGGGGGGAGCCCAGAGTTGGCACTGGTGAGGCCTCACCTGACCCCAAGGAAGTCCTGAGTAGTCAGGCAGCTGTCCAGATGCAGGGTGTTGCCCCTGCACTGACAGAAGGGAGAGTGGAAGGAGGGTGTCTGCCACAGGAGGTGGTAGCCCCCCACTCAAGACAGCAAGAGGGGTGCCAGGACCCCAAAGATGCCCCTAAAGCAGCTCAGCCACCTGTCAGTGGAGAGCTTAGGGTGTGGTTCTGGGTACTGACAGCTGTCAGTAGCCTCTGCTGGGTGCTAGCCTTCCTGGCAGCACTGTACTTGGCCTGGGAGGCAGACCCCAGGGCCAATAGCAAAGTAGGCCCCCTGACCCTGTTGGTCATGGTGGGGTTGCTCAAGTGTTGGGTGACCTCTTTGGGTAAGCTAGGTGTTGCCCTAGCAAAGTTTGGAGTAGGGGAGGTGGGCACCTCACTACCCAAGTTGGCAGAGAGAGAGGAGGAGGACCCCCCTAGAGGGAAGTTTCAGTTTGACTTGGGTCCTTTTACTGTTGGGATGGCTTCACTACCCAGAGGGAGTGACCCTGACAGGAGGATATAAGGCAGAGTAGGCCCTGCAAAGGGACAGCCAGTTTTCTTCACTGTCTTCCTCGCCTAACAAGCCAGGAAGACTCTCCCAGGGTTGGGCTGAGTCTCCTGGGCGTGTGGGCTGGGGGGGGGTTGTGTGAGAAACTGGGGCTGATTGCAAGGGCCCCATAACTTTTTGCCCCCATTTTCCACTTTATGCTGGTGTTTTCCTGACTCTGATGGTGCCCTGGGTACTGCTAACCAGTCCCAGGGCCTGTGCTCTGTGTAAAATGGATATGCAAATTAGGCTAATTATAATTGGCTAAGTTAACCTACCTATAAGTCCCTAGTATATGGTAGGGCATGTAGGTTTAGGGACCACAGCATAGGTGGTGCACACCTAGGTGCATTGCTGAGGTGCCCAGTGTCATTTTAAAAGCAAGCCTGCCTTGCTGGCTGCTTTTAAATTAAAGTTATATGCAAATTCGACTTTGGAATTAAAGGTACTTCCAAAGTCTTAAACTACCTTATTTTTACATATAAGTCACCCCTAAGGTGTGCCCTATGTGCCCCTAGGGCTGGGTGCCATGTAACTATAAGCAGGGACTTTATAAAAATAGATTTATAAGCCCTGGTGAGGTAAAAACAGCCAAATTCGTTTTTCCCTCAGTGAAGTAAATGGCCTTCATAGGCTAGAATGGGCAGACTTTATTTTAAATTTTAAAGTCTCCTTAAATGTTACATACCAAGAATTTGGTATCAAATTGATTGTTATAATAAATCCCACAACTTCCAGTTGTTGGATTTAATATAACTAGTGCAGGTAAAAAGTTTAGACTTTACCTAAAAAGTTGCCAATTTCAGCTCTGCATTGTTTTTGCTCCTGTGCTCTGATTGGCCAGCCTGCAGCAGCTTCTGCCAGGCTACTTTAATGAGGTGTGAAGTGGCCTGACTTCACACAAAGGAATGTGCTTGGGGGAGAGAATCTCCCCTCAGCAGATGGGGAAGCAGGAAGGGGGAGGGCTGCCAAACTGGTCTTCAAAGGCAGAGAAGGACATCTGGAGCAACCAGCGACACCCCCACATCCTGCAACCCCAGACAGCTAGGTGCCCCCTTGATTAGATTAGGAGAGGGCAGGAGAGGGGTGTGTTTATGATTTTTAGCCACACCAGTGGGTGGGCTCAGCCAGATCTCTCCTCTAAAAATCAGATTCATCCATTTTGGATTTTTAGAGACTGTTGCCTTCTGGGATGGATTTTTGCCACACTTCCCAGGAAGTGGTCATCACAGGGGGACGACCCTGTCCCTGATTGGAGGACCAGGGCCCCCCTGCTTTTCACCCAGGAGCAAGGATAAAACTGGCAGACCTGCACCCACGCCTCAGATCCCCACCAAATTTCAAGAAGAAAGAACTACAAGGAGAAGAAGGACTGCCCTGCTGGACCCCTGGCCTGCACCTGGACCCTGCACTCAGAAAGACTGCACCAGCTGCACACTTGGGCTTCACCACAAGAAGGACTTTGCCTGGCTTCCACTGGTTCAAGGAGGGACTCCCTGTTTGCTACAGGTGAAAAATTGCTAACCAGAGTCCCCTGCACCAACTCCTGAAAAAGTGGCCAGCTGACCACTGCCCAGTGGCCAAAAAGGAGTTTGCGCCAGGTGCACTCTGGGAGTTGAAGTCCGCACTTCCCAAGGACCATCACAGAACTTCTGGACCCTTGGGGTGAGCTGTTGACCCCAAAAGAACCTTAAAAGAACATCTGGGTGAAGCCCCAGAAGTTTGGAAAAGATTGGAGAAATTTTAGAAAAAAGCTCCATAAAGTGACCGACTCGACGCGGAAATTCTAGCCGGCTTGCCTCAACCGCGACCCGGCCTGACTTCGTGGTTCGTCCCGGTCAAGAAAAACATCCGAAAAAGAGACTAAGTCCGAACGTAAAAAGTTGACCGGGACCTTCCAGCCATCGTATCCGAGAAGGGCTCCACGGACGTCGGATCAAGATCCAGGTTTACCCCGGTCGAAGGATTTTCATCTCGAAAAAACGACTAAGTCCGAAGGTAGAAATCACCACCGAGGAAACCGACTTCGCGTATCCGGACAAGGGCTCCAGGAGGTCGGATCCAACTGGCAGGTTCGTCCCGGTGAAGAAAAACTTCAAAATAAAGACTAAGTCAGAAGGTAACTTTTTAACCGAGGCCTCCCGCGACCTGTAGCCGAGCAGGGCTCCATCGCGGTCGGCCTGAAAGTTTGACTTTGTCCCGGTCCTGGTGCAACCAGATGACCCGATTGGCGCTTTTTGTTTCTATGCGCTAGAAAATAATAATACTTTAAAAATTCATATCTCCGGTTCCCCTGAACCGATTTTAATCGTTTTTGTGTCATTTCAAAGATAAAAATATAAGCTATTTTTATAAATTGGTTTTGGATTTTTAAACTGTTTCCTGTGTTTTATTTAATTACTGTTTTGTGATATTTGAATGCTTTACACTTTGTCTCCTAAGTTAAGCCTTGACGCTCGATGCCAAGCTACCAAGGGTAGAGCTGGGATTAATTTACTGAGACCTAACTGTACTTTTGTGGAGGTTTGTGGCTTGTTGCTAGGTGTAGGTACCTACCTGCCCTACCAATAACCCATTTTCCAACAGTAAGATACACATTAAAAGTTAACCTGGTACTGTGGCATATAGTTGTCAGGCTTAACTTTAGAGGCAACGTGTAAGTGTTTGTGCAACACCTCTAACAGCAAAACAGTGAACACACTACATAAAAGGATACCCTAGGAGAATAGGACTTAATTTAATGAACACAACAAGACCAAAATGACAAACATCTAATAAGCAGAACTTGAGATATGAATTTTTAAAGAATAAACTGAAATGTAATGCTTAAAAACATAAAGTGCCAATTGGGGCTATCTGGTTGCTCCGGACTGGGTCAAATATGAAAAGTTAGGCCGACTGCGATTGAGCACCATTTGGAAGAGTAGGACTCACAGTTGGAAAAGTAGGGCTCACAGTTGGCAGGTGATGTGTTGGAAGAGTTTTGTGTCCCTGAGACTTCGGAGAACAGAAGACAAGTAAACAAGCCTTTGGTGTCCCTCTGAGTCTGGGTTCAAGTGATGTGGGTCCAGTCCTTCTCACCTAGGCAAGGAGGGCAGCATGTAGGCAAGTCAGCACAGCAAGAAATCAGTTTTTCCAGAGCAGCAGTTCAGTAAAGCAGCAGTCTTCGTAGGAGCACACCAGTCCTTCTTCCTGGCACAGGATCCACAGGTCTGGAAGTATATTGAGTTGGTAGGGTTAGAAGTCCAGTTCTTGTACCCAATAGTGCCTTTGAAGTGGGGCAGACTTCAACAAAGCACTTTGAAGTGCACAGAGGTCATCCCCTCCTGCCCTGGCTCCAGATTGACGACAGGGGGTTAAGCAGTCCTTTGTGTGTGGACAGACCACAGTCTATTCAGGTGTAAATATGAAGCTGTGCCCACCTCCTCCATCCTATCCTGCTCAAGATGGTTTATCAGGATGTTGATGCCCATCTGTCACACCTACATTTCCTTTGTGTGTGGTTGTGTATAGGGAATGCACTAAGTTCAGCTGTCACCACACCCCAGAGGTGTATTGGAGAACTGCTGCAGGCACACTGGGCTAAGAGCAGGAAAATGCCAAATTTCTTGAAATGGCTTTTTTTTTTCAAAATTGTAAAAATAAATTTGACTTCACCATTAAAGAGGATTTATCATTACAATTCCGTAGGTACTAAACATGACAGATCTATCACTTGCCAATCAGGAATTACCGCTGATTAGATGTAATAAGGAATCCCCAAAGTTATCCTATGAGAGGGGTAGGCCTCACAGTAGTGAAAAACAAATGTAGACTTTTTTCACTACCAGGACATGTAAAACTTAAAAGTATATGCCCTGCCTTTTATTTAGACAGCACCCTGCCCCATGGCCTACTTTGGGCCTGTGTTGGGGGTGATGTATATGTAATAAATGGGGAGTTTATGGCTTGGCAAGGGGGTTTAAATGACAAGGTGACATGGCAGTGTAAGACTGCCTCCAAGATGCAATGGCAGGCCCACTAGTAGCATTTCATTTAAAGTCCCTGTGCAAATGTAGTGCACTCTACTAGGGACATGTAAGTGAAATAAATATGCCAATTAGTTACATACCAATCAAACCATGTTTTAGGGAGAGAGCACATGCACTTTAGCACTGATAAGCAGTGGTAAAGTGTTTAGACGTCTAAGGCCAACAAAAAGAAATCAGCAAAATATGAGGCAAGCAGGCAAAAGGCTTGGTGGAAGGGCACCTTAAGGCTGCCAGGTCTAATAACGAGATAGAAAAGAACCTAGAACCAAGAGTAAGGGTAGAAGGTGATAGATGCAGTGAAAAGACAGCGGAAATTAAAAAAAAAACACAGAAGGGTAGAATACAAATGAGATGACTAGGAAGATGTTGGGAAGGGGAAGGCAGCGATGAAGGTGAAATTTTAAGGCGCAAAAGAAAGGAGGAACATGAAGCAGTAGGTGAGAATCGGCTATTAAATAGAGAGCATAAAGAAAGAGGTGGAACATTGTGAGAAAATGCACACATGAGATAGTAAAGATAGAATATAAAGAAAGATGAGGGGGTAGAGAAATAGAGGAACAAGGAATGAAAAAAAAGAAAAGGTAAATGATAGAAAATGAGAAAAAGTAGGGAGGTCAGAAATAATGCACAGAAAGATGGAGAGACAGGACGAGATTTGGAGAAGAGAGAAAGGGAGAGGAGAGATTTGAGAGTAGGGAGAAATGGAGGCATATGCAGAGAGGATGCGCTATGGAAGTGAGGTAGAAAAAGAAAGAAATGAATAAGCAAGAAATGGAGAGGAAAAGAAATGAAGGGGATTGGAATGCAGCAAGGAGAGGAAAAGAAGGAACGAAAGAAAGAAGTCACAAATGGGGATGGGGAGACAAAGAGGTGACAAACAAGGAGGTGGAGACAGAGAAGACACGGACATGACAAGGATAGAAGCAAAGTCAAAGTACAGATTTGGTAGAGCAAGGATGGAATGAGAGACAGCAGAGAAACTAGAAGGACGTTGGGTGACAGAGAAAGGTAGGACATACATTAAAGAGGTTGGAGACAGGATGAGGGAGATGTGAAGGAGAGGAGAAAGGAAGAAAGGGAAGTGGGGAGGATAAGCAGCAAAGACAAGGCAACAACTAAAAAGGGACGAATGAGATCAAAATAATCAAGAGAGATAGAGTTGAAGTGGAAAAGGGTGAAAAAAGGTGTAAGGAGGTGACAAGAGAGACAAGGAGAGAGCAAAGGTAGAGGATTGGTAGAATGATTAATGCACAGGATGCACTTGCACCTGTGCCCAGGTGTAAAAGGAGCACTCTATCGTTGTACCAGGTGTCTTTTAATACCAACCCAGAGGCGAGTGGGTCAATGTTTTGTGGTTTGCCTTAGGACCCTCGCACACTTGCCAAAGCAGTGATTCTGACAGCTTTCGGACTTGACATAATTGAATATTAAGTTGTTGCTTGTCTTTAGTGCACACAGGCTCGGCAACTGTGCATGAAGCACCTTTATGCTGGGCAAAGATTTAAAAAAGTAGAAGGCACATTGGGCACAGCTCTATACAGTGGGTGCTTTACACCCCTGAGCTATCTTGCATGAGAATTAATTGGCCAGCGGAGATGCTCATACCATTGGTAAATGGGAGAATATTGCAGTTGTTTTAACCTGAGGGCAACCGTATTGTTGTTGCAAAGGCAAGCTTTCATCCTTCGAGGGTCGAGAACATGAGTATTACTAAGAAGAGTAATGAGGAAACCTGCAACCTATAATCTAAAGTACTACTAAACTGTCACCCTGTAGTAATAGGTTCCATGTAAAAACAATGTTATGTATGTGAGTCCAACTATGTACGTATGTCTAGTATATGAAAAAGTGAGCTGCAAATGAAACAATCGCTTTTTCAGAGGGACATGACTTAAAGTCTAGACTTATGTGGTAAACCTATTGGCGGGAGATGGGTGAACAATGATGTGAGGTAGAGAAAAGTGTAGAGAGGTGGGCTAAAGGCGGCATGAGGTGAAAGATGGTGAAAGGAGATCGGGAAAAGATGGACAGAGGCAAGCAGTAAGAAAAAAGATGCGGTGATCAGGTAAAAAGAGAGGGGACACTGTGAGAAAAGAGGATGATGGAATGGATGAATTGGGGATCCGAAAATTAAGAGAGATAAACAGCTTAAGTAATTAGAGGAGATAGACACTATAGAGGCGAATGCAAATTGATTAATTTGGCTACGTTTACTTATATGTGGTTAAAATGTCTGGAATTACTGGTTTACGTAGGAGTGGAGAGCAGCAGTGATGCATGGGCACTGAGAGGCGCTGAAAACTCCAGCCAGCTGCGGTCTCATACCCCAGACCTGCTTTCGAAAAAGAAGAGAAACGCCAGCCACGAGGACGGAGGCACTGTATTCGTCGAGTGATGGAATTCCTCTGTGTTGTAACACCTACGTATTGTGCCTTCATATGCCGCTATGTCCCGCTTGAAATGTATAGGGCATTTACTATGCCACGACTAGGTTCAGTATTAAACACTGTACATTAAATATTTGCAGCCACAATTCACCAAACATACTTGCAACGTACTTCACTCCCTACAAACTTTGAGGAATTCCACATGCCACTTGCATAAGTGGCTTAACCTGTCGATGATGTCAGGCACATGCTTGATATATCATCTAAGTGGCGAAGAGCTCTGTACCTCACAGAACAGAAGCGAACCAGCCTTTTCTAACACACGCAGATCTACGTCTGTCTTCAGGCAGGCACGCAATGCTCACCAGGGGGGCAAAAGCTAAGAGGGACTTGTAGGAAGCTTCGCAACGCACAGACTAGCCTCTGCAGTAGCCGTGAAAACAAACTCCTGAGGACCTGCAGCTTGGCAGCGGAGCCTCTGCCCCTGGGCAACTGGTCGCTGCGCAGGCCCCTGGATGGCTATTTGTCAGATCGCAAGAGTAGGGGTGGCTGTGACTGATGTGGGGGGGGGGGGGGGGGGGGGGCATGAGATCATGTCCTCCAGTAATGAGTCAGTCCGTGACAAGGCCATTGCGAATTACATTCTCAAGACACTTCATTACTCGATGGTAATGACGCCTTCAACGATTTCCATACGCTTTCCTTACCCTTCATCCTTCCTCCCTCATCATGCTACTGAATGCTTTAAATGGGCAGATACTGACGGGCACTGAATACCTGCCCTTGTGTAATTTAAAATGGAGAGTACCTGCAGTTTCCAGTAGGGGTTCAATACGTTTTAGTGTGAGTACGAGCACTTCTAAACAGCACACGGGTGAGGCAGTGAGTAGCTACAGTTTTACAATTACATGTCAACCACTGATGCTACTGGCTCCTCCAGAGAATTGCTTTTCTTCCAAATCAACGCAGAGAGCGAGGGGACGAGCTGGGAGAGGATGGGGAAGCAATACAAAGAGTAGGGTGGATGAGCTGGAGGGTTTAAGAAAGCAACACGGGCAGCGAAGGATGGGAGGGGAAGACGTGAAGAAGCATCAAGGAGAGAGAGGGTTAGGGTGGGAGAAACAATGCAGGGAAGCAGCACACAAGTAGAAAGCACAAAAACCCATGCACTCTAGTTACCATAAACTTAAGGTTCCTAAATTAGATGACCTTAGATGACGCAGGTCAAACTGGATGACTTTAGAAGCCCTCCCACAGTAATTGGATGATCTTCAAACTACTTCAGAAATCAGTTTCTCATCATCAGACACCATCAAGCTCTTGAAGTCATCCACAAAGTTTAGCAACTCTGCCTGATGACTTCAGGATGACTTAAAAATGAATGTCTGATTACTTCAAAGGTTGTGATTGCTCCTGATGACTTAAAGATGATTATTTTATGTTTTTGGAAGCACAGTTATAGTCACTAACATAAAATTAATCGCTCTGATTTACTGATTACTTTAAGAATATGCTCTTAATTTCGGTGTCATTTTTGTCCAAAAAGTTAAACCTGTTGCATAATTTCAGAACTATTTGCTAATTAGTGTAGGATGAGCACCACTTAGATAGTACAGTTGATATCTAGTACATGTTAAAATGGATACAATTAGCTTTAGAAAACCGTCAGTAAGAAGAGTCACTAGTTATTTTTTTCAAGAATCCATTGTTAAAAAGAACACTATATAATATTAATAAGTTGTACATCTGTCACTAAAGGAAGAGATGCTGGAATGAAGCAGCACTCGAGTACAACATTTTGACTACATTATTCACCAGGAGAAAGGTAATTATATTGTGGATTATGTAACCAAAAAGACATACTATGCTGCATGGCATGATAGCTGCCCTTTTAACTAGTGGATTGTAAATTTGGACAATCAAGAAAGTGTGAATCAAAAATAGGCCAGTTAAATTATCCTTTATTACCCTGAGTAACAATTTCAGCTGCTGTGAGGTTCTGTGGGTAGAAATGGCAGCTCTTCCTTGTCAGAGGACCTACTCCATATACCCTGAGTAGACCCTAACTCCCACCCTGCTTTATAAGATTACCATCCTCCGCAGCAAGGTTGCTTTTTCTGAGCCATCCGCCCTAATTAGTACGAGGTTGCACTCCCATTCCTTTATCTCCACTCTATGCACAATCATCTACAGTACTGTGCAATGTCAAGTGATTGGGCATCCTGGAGCTCAGGGTGGAGGCTGCCGGTGGGTTACTCTCCCCCCTGCGAAGTAGGGCAAAGTCAGTTATTTTCACCCACCTTTCTGATGGGGAAGCTGTTGCAAAGGATATGCCTTCTATCTCATTTATAACACAGAGAGGTATGAATACAAAGGGTACTCCAATGCTTTTAAAAAATATACCCTTTCAGTATATACTGTTTGAAATGTTGTTCCCCAAAATGTAATGATTTGTTTTTGCATGGAAGAACAGGATAGGTATTGTTATCAGTATTGCGCTTTTCGCATCCACAGTAAAACAATTTGTCTAAATCACATAAAAAGTTGCACTTGACCTTCAATGCCCTCCTACAGCACGAGGGTGCTTCTCCTGCCTCAATCTAACCCGGACTCCTCACTAATGCCCTCTCCACTCCCCACCTGGTGCCCCTCCATGAACCCACCCAGCCCCACACCATCAGCCGCTCCCATTTGCCACCTGCAGCAAGTGGTGAATGGGAGCTATAATAATCTACACGCAATAGGGAATTATGTGTCACTTGAATTTGAGAGAATCCAGTTTGCATGGTTATTCCTAATTTCATAACAAAACTGAAAGAACCAACAAACAGTGAGGGGGGAAATAGTGCTCTGGCAGGAAAGGAGTGCGGCTGCATTGCATTTTGAGTAAACAAGCGTGCATATGTTTTTTTGCTTGTGTGCTTGGACATCTGCATGTTTCTAGCTAACACTAGGTTGCACTCTGGGATGTTGAGTGAAAAGTGAAACTACAAATCCCAGACCGCATTCGGCTATTGGATGAGCACACCAACCCCTTCACTGCATGTTGATTTCTGCACAAATCATCTAGTCCACGTTTCGGTGTCCATTCAGAGACTTAGAACTTCAAGTCCCAGAATGCAAAGCAAAACGTAGGGCCTGAGTGAGGTTTTGGTACTCATGGAAAGAAATCTGAAGTGCACTGTAGATCTGTGCATGCCAGCTAGCAATCTTATTTGCCGGCAACAGCTGGCCCAAGAGATGTGGACGTCGCATTCATAAAGGAAACGTAACCTGTTGAGCATTGTTGACATGCATTTCCGGGGGGCACCACACAGTGTCATAAACATATTTCCTTTTTAACAATGTACCCTTTTGCCTGTTATAAAACTGTACACCAGTCCACCAAGTCATGATACACTCAACAACTGTTTGCACACCCAGACGTATTATGGAACATGATCCACCTTCAACTAATACAACAAACTTCATTCTGCTCGCACGACCATTAACATGGATGTGAACATTATTCCTCACTGCACAGGCCAGTTACAAGCAAGAATGTTGATGACCATAAGGTAAGACGATATAAATGAGTGCAAGTGTGTCAGTTTAATGTTATTGTATAGCAGCAGGCATCTCCTATAGTTATCTCCAGTGATTAATTAGAAAGTGCTTCTAATGAATCTGTCTATTAATTGGCTCGACTTTTTCCATGGTAAAAATATGAAAGGGAAAATGCTTACACTACGCACTCAATCTATGTTTTCTTTTTCTGCTCATACAGTTCTTGCCAGTCGTTTCAAAATAAGGAAACATACATTTTTCATACCTGGGATTAAAAGTAATTTGTTTTCTCTTTTAGGAACTGGTCTTTGGAAGATAACAATGACTGCTTACTAGATAATCGAAGGATATATTTTAAGAAGTGGTTAATGTGAGCTCATTGTTATGGCTCTCTAACACAGTGCCCAAATGTACATCAATGTTACCCTGCCTGTCTGTTCCAGTTCACCAAATGTCCGACCTATGAAACTCTTATTTTTATTTCATTGTAACACAGTTAAGAGGCACATGTAGAAATGGCTGTGGATTGTCCATCTTACATTTTCAGGCAGAACAATTCACTTTGAGAATTTCAAGAGACGTAAAGAATGAAAGCAAGTCAGAAACATGAAGTGAGTCGTTTGTGCTACTAAAGGTGACTTGCTATGTTTTCATCTATATTTTGTGGACATTATTATCTTAAATAATTGCTTCACATTGTTAAGAATTGTAAATGATAATTCGATTTCCTGCAAAAGGAAACTGTACACTGAAGGCTTGTAGATATCTTTTTGGCATGGCTACCATATATTTCTGAATACAGGTAATTCCTACTCACTTACTTATCCTGTTTAAAAATGTCAGTAAATCAGATTTCACTGACTTGCATTTAATTTTAAAATACTGGTAAAGTTACATGATGGCATGTGTAATAATACTTTGTATTTAGCTGCAGGCTGATCTGTAAAAGCAAAAGAGGAGTGCTATATTAATTCCCAATTCGGAAATGTCCTTATAGAAATCCGCAAAAAAACTAGGTTCCTCAAGCATTGAAAGACTGCTAGGGTCGCTGCAAGATTTCTCCACAGTGGTTTTTGTGAAATAATTTTTTCACCAAAGCAAGCAAGAGGTATGTATTTCAAAGCATTGAGTTCAACACTAAGCAGGGTTTGGAATGCACCCCAATGTCTTCTCTTCTGAAAAATGGACTAACACAAAAAAAGAAAGCATGCTGATTGACTCTCTGTGGCTACCCCCTGAAACCTCTGGACTGATTTCCTGAATCTACAATTTACTCCATCACACTTAACATTTGAAAATAAATTGTAATGATGATGGATAAGTTAACCTCATAGCTGCTCTCTTAACCACTTGCCCCCTCCCACGCACACACATGCTCCCTTCATTGATCCCCCATAAGTCCACTCATTGTTAAATTATCAACTTTTGTAACAATACTAAAATGTTCTCACTGTATGATGTAAAGGGCTTTACAGCTTTTTGAAGTCAGGCTGGTCCTATAAAATGTTTTAAATACATTTGAGGAGACCTGTACTAATCTTTACTTTTGTTTTTCTTTCAGTGCATGATCAACAACACACCGTCATGGAACAAAAGAGCTATAAGGATGAAGCTTGCTGTAAAGATCCTGCAATGCTGAAACAGTCGAAAAGCAACATCCTACTTTGTAACAACACATTAAATTGCTTGTGTTAGTTGACCTTTTTCTAGTTGCACTTTCTGTGCCATCTACTGCAGTATCTTTTGACCAAGTATGTTGCTAATAAAACAAAAATCTACATGTAGCCATTTTAGTACCCATTTTGTTTCATACAATAATGTCCATCTTTTGCCACAGGCCACACTATTGAAAATAAAAAAGAAATAGAAACCTGTACCTCAACTGAAGACAAAGAAAATGAGTGCCACTCAAGCTCAAGGCTGCTTTAGAATGCAAAGTCCGGCATTCTTGCAACACCTACTTGCTTAGATTCTTTTCATACAGCAGTCCACTTTTTAGCGTACAGATCCATAAAACACAAACAAAATTGGATTCTTTGTTATTTATAATTCAGTCGGTTGTGAAAATGAGGTTTTATTACAACCAATTACTATTTTCTTTAGTATAGGGAGGTGTAAAGTGATGAGTCAGAGAAGGTATTCCTGAATGAATGTGTGTATGCAAATTATATGTCAGTGACAAAAGTGTAATTATCTCAAGTCGTTATACAGCCAAAACTATTTTGCTCATTCAGGGGGTAATCCACAGCCATCCAAAATGTTTAATCCTTGCTCATCATGAGGTTATCCTGAATCGTCCTTGAGTACACCAGACTCATCCTGAAGTTGTCACAAAACCATCATATAGTAATCCACACTCATTCTGAAGGTGTTCAGGAATCATCCTGTAGTAATCAACACTTATCCTTAAGTTGTCAGCTGGTATTCCTGGACTAGTAGAAGATCATCATGCATATTCAAATGAAGTAGTCAGAACAACATCCTAGAGTAGTTTTTGTGATGACTCTAGAGTCATCTCATTTAAATATTTTGCCCTATACACATACTTCAGGATGGTTTGGGATGACTTCCCCCAGATAATTACAATCTACTGCAGGATGGGGTCATCTAATGACTTTAGAATTACTCAAGGATGATCTTCCTTTTTGACTTGAGATGAACAACCAATAAAAATATTAAAATCATGCTAGGATGAAATCAACTGTAGCGAAAGGAAATGGGTCAGGATGGTGGTCAAAACAATTAATGAGATTGAAATCATGCACAGCTCATTGGGAACAATAGGAATGTGGGTGCAACAAAAAAATAACTTACTCTGATAGAATCACAGTTACAAGTGTCCCACAGGGTGTATATAATGTATTTGGCCGAAAAGCCTTCTTTTAGTTTTACATTGAATACTGTAGGACATGTGGCTTTTTTTCCATACACCACAGGATTTCCAGATCTAAAGCTGTGAATAGAATTTTTTTTTTTTTGTTCAGATCCATTTATTGAATTTTACTCAAGCTTAATTTTAATAAGTGGAAAAAAGGCAAAAGTCATTTAACCGTAGGATGAAATTCTTAAAGTACGGCTTGGGTGTATTTTAGACCAGAACAGTGTAAACATCTGTGAGTGTCAATGTTCATTAAATGTGAATTGCTCTATTTGTCAATTTCTTATTGATTGCCCTTTTTTAAGTACACTTGTATTAAGTTTTTATAACCAGTATTTTAAAAATATCAGACATGGCCTAGATATGAAGCAATTTCATATTTGGCTAATACGTGTTTTTTTGATCTTGCAGTGTGTATAGCACTTTTCGTTCTTTGCATCAAATATGGAAGTCTAGCCGACAGGAATGTGTAAACTGGTTGAATTCCCCCAGATGAATAGCACCATGGTCCCCTTAGGTACATTCAATATACATTTTAAAGCTGCATTCTCAAGGGACTCTCAAATATACCTAGAATCCAAGCAAAAAACCTACAAACACCTAGTACTAGGCTAAAGGAGGGATTTTACCACCATGCACTTTCATAAGTGAAGGCAATGACCATCCACTAAAAGTCTGATTACATTTTACAAGTGGCCTAGTTCTAACAAAACCTTTGATATTACAATCTTCATGTGGACAGACACCCCACTTCAAATTACTGAAAAATGTAGGTACTACGGGCTAGATGTAGTAAGCAGTTTGTGCCATGCAAAACGCGCATCACGATGAACATTCCCATTTTGCGAGTCGGTACCGACTCGCAAAATGGGACTGTGACTCGCAAATAGGAAAGGGTGTTCCCTTACTATTTGCGACTCGCACTGCGATGCCGAATTGCTTTGTGACCGCGAATGCGGTAGCAAAGCAATTCGCAGTTACCACCAGTGTCACACTGGTGGTAACTCATTCGCAAAAGGGAAGGGGTCCCCATGGGACCCCTTCCCCTTTGTGAATGTTGTCATTAATGTTTTTTCAGCGCAGGCAGTGGTCCAATGGACCACTGCCTACTCTGAAAAAACAAAACCAAATGGTTTCGTTATTTGTTTGTATTGCAACTTGTTTTCCTTTAAGGAAAACAGGCTGCAATACAAAAAAAAACTGCTTTATTTAAAAAGCAGTCACAGACATGGAGGTCTGCTGTCTCCAGCAGGCCACCATCCCTGTGAGTGCAGGGAATCTCAATGGGGTCGCAAAATGCGACCCACCTCATTAATATTAATGAGGTGGGTCTTTGCGACCCTATTGAGATTCGCAGACGGTGTCTGAGACACCGTTCTGCATCCGATTTTGTGATTCGGAAATTGCAAGTCGCACCGACTCGCAATTTCTGATTCGCAAAATCAGAATTTGCTACATCTGGCCCTAAATATTTATATTGATTCGATGATTCATCTGGAGTTGTGTCAAGTAGCCATTTAAATAATTACTTTTTTACTAAAGACCATAATCCCTGTTTTCTCTAAGTTTATTTTCAATAAAGTTTCTTATGTTAATATTTCTTATGTGAATGTTAATTACAATAGGAAGATGGAAGCAGTTCTAAATTGAATTGTGGCCACTCATCGCCAATACTCTATTTTATCACAAATTAGTCTGAGGATACTAACTTAATATTGGCCCCTAATTTTAAATTCCTTCATATTTATGGAACACTTGTTTTAAAAAGTTAAATTGTACATTTTGATACTTTATTTATATACATTTTATTAATCTGTTAATATAATGCAATTTTCTAAGGAGCCTTGGACCTCCTGAGTTGGTTTTGTGGACTTCTAGGGGTCTAGGGGTCCCCGGACAAAAGGTTAGGAACCACTGCAATCTACTAGTTAGTTTTTAATTTAATAGACAGTTTCCATCTTCTTTTTTTAGGATAGGTTTAACCATAGAGACTTTCTGTTAATTCAGATAAACCTTGAATATAATTATCCACTTGAACAGATGCGAGAACATTCTCACCCACCAGTCACTATTGAATATCATCTGGCCCAGCAACTCTAGACTGCTTACAGCATGTAATTGCTTATTTAATGTCTCTGAATGAAAACCAATTGGATGGTGAACCTTCTATAGTATGAGACTGGTTACTGACCTGCACGGCTGGAGTCCCACACAGACAATCCAAATAAGCTATCCAGGTGTACTCCTCAATTGAGCAAATACTAGCACTATTCACGATTATCGAAAACCGCTTTTAATCCCCTGCTTGACTTACCTCATTCATTTAATCTAATGTAATATAAAAAACTGTATTTTATCCTTAAAAAATGCTTATATTAATTTGTTAATCACAACTCTTCTTGTTTTATAATACCTTGTAAGCATTGCCCATAATTTGTGGACACTCTCAATAATTATTTTTTTAATTTCAAACATGTTGAGTCATGAAATGGGTGAATGGCAGAATTAATTTTTGTCTTTTTGTTTTGATCTAGACATTCCAGGTCAATATTTTGGCACTTAAAGGAAGCTGATGAACTGAACTGTTGAAAACAACCTGAGAAAAGTACCAAGAGAAAGAGACTGTTGAAAGTAACTGGAAAATACTTTAATACCCTAATTTACTTTTGAAAACCTGATTTGACAAGCTACAAAACCGATTGTTGACAAAAGATCCTGGAAGTGAGACTGAAAGCTGTAAATAACTGCTGAAAGAGGATTTTTGTTTTGGTTTTTGCTGCATTTTTCAACATTTTCTCTTCTGCTTTCTGATTCTTTACTGACCATGAGTAACATTAGCCAGCAGGGTAGGAAGAATATGTGCTGTCAATACATGAGTACTGGTATGGCAATTGTATGTGTGATATTGTTTGTGATATTGATTGCGGGTATGACTATTTTTGACAAGAGTAAAGCCAACCGTACTTCAACTTTAGAGACAACTACTGCATTTACTGCAATAGAGAAGTTTAGGTTAGATGAGAAATATCTACACGTAGGTAATGCATAAGGAGAACTTTCTTCTAATGCCTTCTATCGCTTGCTGAGTGAGTATGTTAAGACAATGGATAGGAAAAAAGTTGTGTGTATGCAGATTCCTTCAACAGTAGAAGAAGGAGTTACTTATCATAGTTTGCCTCTTACTGATGGGATAAGTTGTAGTCTGTTACTAACAAGATTCTATAACCAGGAGTACATACAGTACTTTTACTCCAACCACGACATGGTGTTTTTGTTTGTCCCTACAATTAGGTACCTGAGAAAGGTAGCTAAGGATAATGACGAAGTATTAGTGAGGAGTTTCTTTGAGCCTACATTAACTTTTGGCACAGCTTATGCGCACAGAAATAACCTGACATGCTTGCTCACACCTTTAGAGAAGAGCTTCATAGACCACACAGATGACAGGAGAAAGGCATTGAAGGAGAAATTAGAGAAGGTTTTAGAGAAAAGGACTTACATGAATATTTATGCTTATAGTGTAATAGAAACACAAGGGAAATTAGCTTTAGATGCACAACACATAGAGAAAGTTTGTTATACAGGCCTAAATCTCGCACTGACACTTTATTTGTGGGAACGAGTGAATGTAGGTGTGATTTTGTTTCAGAGTAAATGGACATTTATGCTTAACGGACAAGATCCAGCGATTCCTGGGATATCTTACATCTATGGTACTAATGCTTATTACCGTTTTCCAAGAGGATAGTACGGGACGTGTTATTTGGGGATAGTTTTCCCAAAGATATTTCAACTTGACGATTTAAAGACATTACCCAAAGTGACTGAAGTACATCACATTAGAGAGTGGAGAGAGTTTCCTTCTAATATAGTGGGAGATATATTTGGAGCAATAATACCTTCAGTAGGTGTTGTCCTGAATTCGATAAATATTCGAAAGTTGTCTACTATTGTGGATAACAGGCTGATGGATTTTTCAGGAGCCATGATCCTGGTATATTAGCTGCTGAAAGAGCTATGACTCTTCAGAACAGCCTTGTGTTAGACATTCTTTTAGCAAAGGATGGCAGGGTTTTCAAAATGCTTAATTCTAGGCATTGCTGTTTATTTATTCCTGATAATGGTAAAGAAATTAGAGGCGTGCTTGCTAATCTGACTAATAAAAGTGCTGATTTGAAAGAACTGAAAAAACCAGGTGTTTGGGAGAAAGTTGGCAAAGGAATTGCTTCAGTGGGAAATTGTCTCAGCAACATTGGGAAAGGGATACAGGGGATAACTATTAATTGGAATATGGGGAATATGCAAATTGTGTGATAGGATCAAATGAAAGGAGACAGAGAATAATATAGAGGAGGGACGAAAAGAAAAGGGAAATTGTGAGTGAAGGTTTAGTGTGAAGACACATTTAGTCATTAGAGGAGGGATTGTTAACACTGATTTTACTAATGAATATTCATGTATTTTGAGTGTTGAATTTGTGTAAAAAATGTTTTCATTTAGAGAAAAATAATGCACGCATTTGAAGATGCACCCACATAAGTGGCCACCAGTGTTCACAAAGTGTACTTCTTACTGGCTGATTAATATGAAATGATGAGCTTAAGCTTGATTAATGTAGTATTATGTCATAATGAGGGTTATACATTATGTATTAACTCTATTAATTGTAGGTGTTAACTTAGTGGAGGTCTTGGCCTAGTTGGCCGGCCTCATGTCAAGCTGTATTTCTTAGGCGTTTGATGTCTGCTTAGAGAATTCAACTGTGATTTTCCACTATGCTGACCAAACACTAGCAGCTAAAAGTTTTCTCATGAGAACTGGGAGATAATGTACTTCGTAATGCAACATTGTTAATGTAATGTGTTTGTGACTGACTTTTCCAGGCGAAGACAATGGAGACTCTGACTGAAGTACAAGTTGCAACAATACTGTTACCTGACGAGCCGGACTATGAGAACAGTATGAAAGAAGCCAATGGTTAACATGTGAACCATGTACTAGTAGAAATGTAGACTTGATGTTATAGTTTTATTGGACAAAGTGTGAACATGCGATCCCTGGACTTGGGAAGCAGTTTTAGGAAACCTAACTTAGCCAGACTACACAGAGGGAAGATACTGCCATTATTTTCTTGACTGTCTTGAGAAGAGACGTGCTTAACTTTATTGCTAAAAGACTTTGCCTTTTCTGAACTTTGATGCTAAATCCTGTTGCCTTGCTGACAAAACCGATTTCCTGAGGACAAAACTGTCACAGCTTGCTGAAACAAATGAGGATAGGTATATTGACTAAGATGTTGTCTGCCATGTCTATTTGCTTTTGTTTCTAGGTACCAACCGCTATTTTAAGTGAGCCATAGTTAGATTTTTTTCCACATTTGTGTTGACTAAATTGTTTTGCATGAAGCCAATATATGCTATTCTAATCTATTGTTAGTTGGGGTCCTCACTAATGAAGTTCAATACATGGAGAAACATTTGATGTCTTTTCTTTGCTGAATCTAAATGTATGTAATATCGTTTGCGCAGTTATTCTTGCTATTAATTTGTACTGTAATTTTAGAATGTGTAGTGCTCAAGCTTTGATTAGATTGTGATTCTTTCATCTTTTTGGTCAGCCAGTGTTGTTTCTGTATGTTTATCAACTGATTTTTAGATTAACCTACATTACATAAGCATTATTAATATAGGGAAATAAATATTCTAACTTTTACATAAAAGTGTGGTTATTCATGATTGCAAGGTCATGGTTGGTGATAATTACTGACTCCTATTGATTATTAATGCTAATGATTGATTATTTGTTATTGATCAATATTGGTATGGGGTTTATATGGTGGGTACATTCTATGCATAGTCAAAAGGTTCAGCAACCTATTCACAACCCCTTGTAAGTTACTTAGTAAGGTCTGGCACGAAGAGCAGATCATTGCTGGAGCTTCACAGTAGGCATTGTGGGTGGTCATTTCTCACCAAGAAGAGTCTGCTCACGTTTGTGGGAAGCCCAAGCATTTGTATTCTCACCTTTAACTGTGGTATAGAGGCAGGAGGAGTATACTCTGATGCCAGCCAAAGGTCCAGAACCTGAAGGGGCACCTCTTGGTGATCAGGAATTACTCAAGCAGAGGCCAACAGCAGTACTTAGGCATGTCCATGCACGTTCAGTTAGTGCTGGTCAGCTGGGCAGTTGCAAGGAGGTCTCTGAAAGCTTGTTGTGTCCTGGTAGCCTAAACAAGTGGTCAGCCAAGTGACAGGCAAGTCCAGTCTTCCTTCTTCAGATAGTAGGGCAGACATTCTTCTGAATCTTCCACACTTACAGGAGTGGTCTGATGAGGGATTCTGAAAGTGCCACATTTATATCCAGTGGCAGCCTTTGTGTTGAGACTATCTCTGGTATACTCCCAACTGGTCTAGTCAGTTCTTCCCCATCACTTGGATTTGGCCCCCAAACTATTTAGGGTGACAAAGGCAAGGGCAGTCTTGGTGTCAGATGTATTTGTGTGTGTGCAGGGACCTTTGAAGTGTAATTTGGGCAGGGCATAAACCCTCCCCATCTAGCCTCTCGAGACGACTTACTTCTCCTGCACCCAGGCCCCTTTCATCCCCAGGTCTAGAAGGAATACACATTTTCAGAATAGTAACTTAAACTCTGACTTTGCCATTAAAGATTATTATAAATAAATTACAATTCAAATGAGTGGAAGAAACGTTTCTCTATATGTTCCCAAATTGAATTTATCAGTTATTAAGTGTAATAAGGTAACCCTGTGTTAACATTTGCAAGAGATAGCCAGCCTTAAAACAATGAAAAATGACTTTTAGGAGTTTTCACTGCCAGGACATATACAATGTAATTACACAAGTAATACGTTTTAAACATGGTGTTAAAATGTTTAAAACTGCAGTGCAGGTTGCGTTGCAGGTCTGAGCCGTTTTACAGCACTATTTCAGTGGGTGGCACAATGAATGATGAAGTCCATTGGCAGCCTTTCATTTACAGGTGATGAGTACGCCTATTCGATATAAGATTATGGCCTCTAGTCATCGATATGACAATCATCGAAAGGACCGAAAGTGATCACAACCCTCTTTCTGTCCACACATTAGCCCTAGGTAACCTCCCAGCCACGTCTAACCCCGCAGCAGTAGCACCCGAGGGTATTAACCTGGCCAACAACAAAAGACACCTAAAATGGGTCAATATTGTGGCCCGGCCCGCACTCATCAATGCTGCCAACAACACCCTAAAATCCTCACTAAGGGACCTAGAGGCAGGTTCTGCAACACCCCACCAGGAAATTAGCTCAATCCACACCTCCTGCTTTAGGGATATCGCAACCCACTTCTCAGCACCCCCAGCCCACGACGACAAACGACCCAAAGCCAGGCACCGCTGGTTCAACAAAACGTGCCGGTCCCTAAACAAGCGCCTAGTTCAAGCCATTAAATCCAAGGACCCCATCGCCATCCGCGTAGCTAGGAAGTCCTATAAATCTGCAATATGCATAGCCAAGCGTGATCAAGATAGCAAATGGTGGACATCACTCAGCGACGCTGTGCGCGAGAGAAATTATAGTCTGTTCTGGTCCCTGGCAGCGCGAGGCCCCGAAACCAGTGGTTTGGACATCACAACCAATATTGCCCCAAGAGACTGGATAGCCCACTTTAGTAGTCTGTACTCCCCTGATCATGATAGCCCCACCTCTGTTTGTACGGGCCCCCTCCTATTTCACTCGTTAGCACCAACCACCGCAGCACCCCTGTTGTTCTCCCAAAGTGATATAACTTACTCTCTAAGCACTCTAAAACGCGGCAGGGCCCCTGGTTCAGACTGCGTCCCAGCAGACCTATTCTCAACAGACCTAGCATCCTGGTCAAGATATCTCACCATTCTAGCTAACGCAATAGCATCTGGGGCG
Source organism: Pleurodeles waltl (assembly GCF_031143425.1). NCBI lineage: Eukaryota > Metazoa > Chordata > Amphibia > Caudata > Salamandridae > Pleurodeles > Pleurodeles waltl. The sequence goes on along the minus strand of NC_090437.1, from coordinate 376,498,867 downwards.
CCAATTCCCGACTCTTGGAAAGCGGCCATTGTTATTCCAATCTTTAAAAAGGGCGACAGATCTCTTCCCTGTAACTATAGACCCATTAGTCTAATTGACTGTGTCCAAAAAGTCTTCTGCCACTGCCTCCTAGGGAAGATAGAAGAATGGATAATTGACCACGATATCCTTAGCCCCCTCCAAGCCGGTTTCCGAAAGAAGATTTCCACCACTGATCAAGCCCTCAGATTCCTATTATTATATTGGAAAACAATGTTCATCGGTAAAGGCAGCCTTTATGTAGCTTTCGTGGATCTCAAATCTGCTTTTGACCTAGTACCTCGCAACAAACTGTGGGTCACTCTCTCTCGGATGGGAATCCCGGAACACATCCTTGCCATTTTGATACGACTCCACGAGGACAACTACGCACAAGTCAGGTGGGGCAACAAGGGCCAACTTACCGATAGAATCCACGTCTCTAGGGGTGTGCGGCAAGGTTGCGTACTTGCCCCGACCCTCTTTTCCCTGTACATCAACGAAATTGTCCCCTCCCTCCTCAGACTGCAGGCTGACGCACCTTCACTTGGCACACAAAAAATCCCAGTCTTACTCTTTGCCGATGACACTCTCTTGATATCTAAGACCCCTAGTGGTCTAAGGAAACTCCTTGCGTGCTTCGAGCATTTCTGTTCATCCCAGGGACTCGAAATCAACGCAACGAAAACCAAACTAATGACCCTTAATCCCCACAGATCTTTCAAAGGGAAATTTACTCTAGAGGACTCCTCACTCGAGAAGGTGGGCATTTTCAGCTACCTGGGCATAACACTCACTGACAACATGTCCTGGAAGCCACACATAGGAAAACAAGCCCTTAAATTAAGACAAACAACTGGGGCTCTACTAAAAAACTTCCACCTCTCACACACAAAACCAATTCGCCCAGCATTACAATTATACGAAGCCCAGGCAGTTTCCTCAGCGCTCTACGGGGCTGAACTTTGGGGTTATACCAAAACCCAAGACCTAACCACCGCTGAAAACAACTTCTTAAGAAACCTTGTGTCCCTTCCGCTAAGCACCCCAGTGTTCCCTCTTTTCAAGGACCTCGGCATCAAACGCATTGGTCACAAAGCCCGCCTGCGACCTCTGCTGTACTGGCGGCGTCTCTGGACCACTCCGGAACTTGTCATCTTCACCGAAGCTCTACAGGTCATCCTAAAAGCCGACCACCTGCACAGAATCCCCTGGCTACGATCCATCAAGGATTTACTCCACTCTATCGGGCTCGATGATCTCTGGAACTCACCAGCCACGTCAGTCTTTCCCTCGAAAAGCGAACTAAAGAAACTTTACTGGCAAAGGGCCAACAACGAAGACACTCGGGCTGCACTCCACACTACATTATCTTGTGACTTTGCCAACCTAAAAGAGTCATGCAAGTACGAAACTTTTTGGGACCTAATCACGGCCCCAAGGGAAAGGAAACTGTACTTCCAGCTCCGCATTGGAACACTCCCATTAAGACTTTTCACCAGCAGCTGGTCACACAACGAATCCACCGCATGCCCTGCTTGCAAAGCCCCCGTGGAGAATCTCCCTCACCTCCTTTTTGCATGCCCCGCGTATACTGCCCCCCGTAGGAAATGGCTGGCCCCGGCATGCAGACTACTGGGAGCACGGTGCTCTGCGCTAGCTCTGCGAATCCTTAGATCAGACACCAGACCAACGCTAGTGATCGCTATCGCCAAATTCCTCGGAGCTAGTTGGCTTATTAGAGGGAAAACTCTCCTGGACAAAGACTCCAAATAAGACTGTCCCAACATCCTGCAGAGTGCATTTAACTTCATTTCATTTTTTCTAATTTCATTCCATTTTATTCTATCTCATTTTTATTCCATTTTAATTTTTATTTATATTTCATTCCCTTTTATCACCATATTTACCTGCAATTTTATTTTATCATGTGCATTTATTTGTATTTATTACTGCTCGCGCTTTTTTGGCTCTTGTAGCCGCAATAAAGCTTCTTTGAATTGAGAATTGAGTACACGTAGTGTTATTTATTATGGACGTATAAGTAAGCTAATAATGTGTCAATTTGGTGCACACCAATTTTACTGTTTTAAATAGCGAGAGCTCAAACACTTTTACCCTGGTTAGCAAAGCAAAGTGCCAAGATTCCTAAATAGGCCTGGAGAGAATTCACAGAGTTTTGCCTTGTAGGATTCCAGAAACACTCTGCAAGATTCTGTGAACGGTTAGAAGAATGCTTGTCCACTCGTTAGCAATGCTTTATTAAACCAGCAGTGTATTCCACTTTCCAAATGGCACCATGCAGTACACATGGGCATGATCATTCCGTTTTATCTTCTTTCAGTGTTCTGTGCATTGGGTTGGGCCTTTTTCCTAATCTTTATCCTCACTCTATCTCACTCATCTACCTCTGATTTATTTTTTCTTAGTCAGTGTGTGCCTTCTTTGTATGTATTTTACGTTTTTGTCTTTTTTTACTTTTTTGTGGCTTTTTTTACATTTTTGGTTTTCCCTTTCTTCCTTGGGTTTGTTCCTTTAGTTCTTCATTTCTGCTCTACTTTTGTTCAATGTTTTTTTTTTTAACCCAGTACCATGGGAGAACAGGGAGCAAGCAACGGTTCAAGTGCTGGGGCAACTGCAAGTCGCACAAATAATGGCCACTGGCAACATGCAGGGGTGCAGCATGTCCGATTTTTACAGAGGCAGAAGTGGCTAAGCATGTTATTTTTTTGTGCAGAGCCACCTCCCAACCATGCTGGCGGCAGGCCTGGAAGATGGTACACCCTGCAGGTGCATCATCTTTTGAGGGGGATAGTGTGCTGATGTGTGCTGTAGTACAGGGATGCAGCGCACCACGCAGCTCCTTATGCACTGCTGGGTGTACCTAATAGATCGCAAACACGACCTGCTCTACCTGCTGCCTTTTCAAAGGTTGCAGGGGTTGTGTGCCATTTTTTTTTTTTCTAAAAATGCTAAAAAAAATTCCAAATAGCATACTGCTCACACTCAGAGTTTAGTTAAGATTATGTTATGAATTATATCTGATCAAGCTTGATCTGGCCAGGTGCTTGGTGCTACCTACTCATCGATGCTCATGTGGGCTGATTATTTAAGAAGTAATGCAGACTCCTCTGTCCTGTCACTAAGATACTGATTGTGGTATATCAGGGAGTTAGTGTTCTCTGTGACTTTCTATGTGTAGCTCATACAGTCCGAATGTCCTAGTGATGTGTAGCATGAATTGAAAAGGAAGACTGAGTCGGCCCATCAAACGGGGTGGAGAAGGAAAAGTAATTTGTTGCAATGCATTAGAAGTTCAAAATGTAGTTTAGGGAATTAAGAATAGGGCTTAGGTTTCAGAAATTTAGAACGGGCAATAGGCAATCTGAATTAAAAAAGAATAATGTTACTGTGTCTGCCTGTCAAGGTTTTTTTGGGGAGATTAATTGTACCACTAATCTATTTTTTTATCTTCTTTATTTCTTACATCAGCACTCAAGGACAAGTGGGCACCACAGCAGGGTGAAGGGGCTGTCACCACCAGTGCTGCGATTGGTGGAACCACCTTCACCAACAGGGCCATGGCTGATGGTTCTGCTGGCCCCAGTAAGTCCAGTGATTATTATTTACCTAACTTTTACCTCTCCCCTCTATTAGAATATTTGTTTATTATCCCTGCATTATACTTTTTTTCTAGATTTCATGTTTCTGTAGCTGACTTCTTCCTGTCTGCAGCTCTCTTCCACTTTATAGTAAGCTTTGCCTATCACCTTAACTGTCTTGTGGTACTGTAAGACTAACAGAACACATTTTTGGTACTATGAAGATTGCAGGCCCAAGTAAGCTGTTATTTAACACACATTAGTTAAGAAGGCTTTCTTGCTCATGCTCAAATAGTGTAAACAAGATATGGTCATTGACTCTCATAATTTTGCCTTAATATTCATTTATACAGTATTTCAGCAATTTTCATGACAATGCAGCATGGCAGAAAAATAAAGTATTAAATCCCATTGAATTTGTCAACCGAGACCTATGGGGTCATTATGATCCCAGTGGTTGGCGGAGTAGGGGGTCTTTCCCACACCTCTTCCCCTCCACAGGCTACCCCCCCACCCCCTTCCTCTCCAGACCCCCTTCATACACGCCCCTCCCTTCACACACTCACACACACATACACACACATTCCCACATTCATCCATGCATGCATGCATCCATTCACACACACATACACGCACACCTACATACATACACGCAGACATGCATTCACACTACTCAATATACACACACGAACACCCCCAAACATGCACACACATAGAACACTCAACACACACCCACATACATGCACAGACATACACACACTCACACAACGCTCACCTCCGTCAGAGCATCCACTTACCTGTGTCCAGGGGGTCCTCAGGCAGGAGACGGGAAGGGGCACTGCTGCCAGCAGCAGAGTCCACCAGCAGAACACCTCCAGGCCATATTATTTCTCACTATACGGCTAGCGGCGGTCTACTGGCGTGACGCTGCTGCTGGAAGCAGTGCCACCTTACCGCCATCTGCCGGCATGACCGCAGCCATATTTCTGCCATCCTTCTGGTGAAAATCCGGCTGTGGTCATAATTTGACAGATGGCTGGTAGCCGTGGCGACCACTGCAGTACACATCTGGACCAGAGGATACTCTGTAGGGAGAAAGAGTGCTCTGCTGCTGCAAGGACTGCCACTCTGTTGAGCTGCTGCTCTGCTGGACTGACTTCCTACTGCCCTACACATTGCCTCTAAAGCAAAGCCTCACTGCTCTGTGCCAAGCTACCAGGGAATGAGCACAGGTCAAATTTTATAGGGCATCTGACTTACCCTGTTTAGGATTGTGGGTCCTGCTTGGACAGGGTGCATACCTCTGCTAACTAGAACTCCAATTTCTGAATAATTACTTAGAAGGCAAATCTGGTATCTAAAATGTAAAAGTTTTATTCTGGCCGCACAGACCACCAGTGCCGGGACTGGCAGTGACAGTGCCAGTGTGACAGAAGAAACCCAGAAGGTTGTGGAGGAAGCATCCCAATGGTGGCAGAAACTTGTGGTGCTGGTAAGTCACATTGCTTGCTTAGTGACAAATTAATTATACTGTATTTGTTAAGCAAGGTAGATAATCCCACCCATCATCCTCACCTCCCTGCCCATGGCACTTTACCACCTGTGACTTAACTGCAGCATGGTTCAATTTGGCACTGCAGTGTTGGCTGTGCAATGTCTGCTTCAGTTAGTGCTGCTTTACAAAGTTATCAGTGCATTTACAAACCAAAAACAAGATATTTTTCCCAGTGCCCTCCTACATGGTACTTCTCATCATTATTCATTTCTTTCCTTAGTTCTTTCCAATCCTACCAAATAATGGAAAAATCCATTCTTGGCATGTGCCATATTTTTCTGTCCAAGTAATATATGTATATAAAATTCATGGCTTCTTTAATGGATCTATGCCTGTTCACATTTTTCCCTGTCATCATTTGTCAATGACAGTGACTGACTAAACAAAAGCTTGGTAATATGATCATCAGTGTCACCCCCCTATTCTATAGTACAACCTCTACCTAGTTTAATCCCTTTAGCTTACCTTGCAGTACAGTAACTGTTTCCTTACTGCCAAGTGAAGATATTTGTTGAAAATAATTTGTGCTGGAGGGTGAGGTCAGGGAGTAAGTGGGACTAAGTGCCTGATTTAAAATTTGGCAGATGTGATACTTTGTGACAAATGTGCCAAATGAAATATAGATCCCGGTCCCATCCCTGTACAATGCATTGTTTTTTCAGTGTCTACCTCTGGCAGACAAGATATATGTGTTTATATGTATGGCCTTTTTGTAGTCATGGTGGAATTGACAGGCAGTCGGAGAAGGGCAGGGCTGGCCCACTGGAATCAAAGTAAGAAATTGACCTTTACAGCTGCCCCAGCTGCAAACTGCAGAGAGTACCAGGCCTGATGCTAATATGCTACCATTAATATTGCACAACAAGAATAAAATACTATTAATTGTGCTGCATACATGCCTTACTCATTAATGAGAAGTAATGTTTCTTTTTAAACACAATGGGGGTCATTACAGCCCTGGCGGACGGTGTTAAAGTGGCGGTAACACCGCCAATAGGCCGGCGGTAAAATCTTTGCAATAACGACCGTTGCGGAAACCGCCAACAAAGATAGCCACTTTAACACTCAGACTGCCACGGCGGTACAGACCAACAGCTTGGTGGTCACCGCCAACAGACAGGCGGGAGACAATGTACCGCCCACCCTATTCTGACACGCCAATCCGCCACTTTTTCCGGGGCGGATACAACGCGGATAAAAACACGACGGAAACAGGGATTTCAAATGAAAAATGCTCACCTCTACACACTCCACGAGGAAGGAGGACAGCATGGAGCCGGAACTTCAAATTCTTCCAGCGCTAGTCTTCCTGCTCTTCTACGAGGATCACCAACACCGGCGGTGAAGAGCACGGTGAGTACTGCACCTACGACATAGGGGAGGGGGGAGGCAAAAAACAGGGACACACACACTCAACACCCCAACCCCCACCCCGACCCTCAACCACTACAACACATACACCAATGCTTATCTATACATTACAGTAACACCCCCCAAACCCCCCCGGAAGAATACAAAGACAAAAGGAAACTAGTGTAACTATTGTAATATATCCAAAATCAGTAAGCAAAAATATACACATATAAATATATATATATATATATATATATAGATATATATATATATATATATACTATAAACAAAATCTACACCACGATTATTAGTGCAGGTTGTGCATCATTCATAGTCCGTGGACCACTGGGCCCAAAATGCATGGGCGAGGCCCACACAAGATACCTGAACATGACGGAGAGAACATTGCTGGGGCATCAGATAGAAATACAACAGGCACCTCAGGGGGATTGGAAGGGGGGGCACCTCAGCTGGATGAGTGCACAGCGCCAGATCCACAAGGGGGCTCCATGCCCATTGATCAATCCTGGGGAGTGCAAAGCCACAGTCTCACAAGTCTCTACAGTGGTTGGTTTGCCCACTGTACCATCCTGGGGAGTACAAAGCCACAATCTCTCAAGTGGATGACAGTCTCCACTGGTTCTGGAGGGGGACTGGTGCCCAGAGTGCTTCATCCTGTGCAGGACAGACGGAGTGGATGCATGTCTCCACTGGTTCTGGAGGGGGACTGGTGCCCAGAGTGCAGCTCTCACCCCGTGATGGTCCCAGTTGCGTCACTTCCCCTGCCGCAAATGGGCCAGCGGTGTTTTCCATGGCAGTCTTTGCCCTGTTCAGCGGTGCTTGCCCTGTTCAGCGGTGCTTGCCATGGCGGTCTTTGCCCTGTTCAGTGGTCCTTGCCCCGTTTAGTGGTGCTTGCCCTGTTCAGCGGTGCTTGCCATGGCGGTCTTTGCCCTGTTCAGCGGTCCTTGCCCCGTTCAGCGGTGCTTGCTCTGTTCAGCGGTGCTTGCCATGGCGGTCTTTGCCCTGTTCAGTGGTCCTTGCCCCGTTCAGCGGTGCTTGCCATGGTGGTCCGTCATTGCCCAGCTGGCCTGTGGCTGGCGGTCCTTCATGGGTCAGCTGGGCTGTGGCTTGCGGGGCCCTCCTGGGCAGTAACAATGGGGCTGGCGGTGTCCTCTTCCTGGGCAGTGACGATGGGGCTGGCGGTGTCCTCTTCCTGGGCAGTGACGATGAGGCTGGCGGTGGCCTCTTCCTGGGCAGTGATGATGGGGCTGGCGGTGGCCTCTTCCTGGGCAGTGACGATGGGGCTGGCGGTGTCCTCTTCCTGGGCAGTGACGATGGGGCTGGCGGTGTCTTCTTCCTGGGCAGTGACGATGGGGCTGGCGGTGGCCTCTTCCTGGGCAGTGACGATGGGGCTGGCGGTGTCCTCCTGGCCGGCGGGGATGATGGCGGTCTTCTCCGCTGTGCTGCTCCTCCCAGACTTTGCAGGTTTCCTCTGCCCCTTCCCCACCTTGGGAGGAGTCACAGCTGAGTCCACACTCCCCCCGGGACCCCTGTGAGCGGCTTGGCTGGCTGGAGTCTTCCCCCTCTCCCGTCGGGCACTGTCCAACTTCTGGTGCTTCACAGGGGGGGGACTGACTGTGCTGTGGCTCCGTGCACTCCACATACCTGTAACAACAGGCACCACTGGTCCCGGAGATTTTTTGGCTGAGGTGCTGGTATGGGACCTATGAGTTGGAGGGGATGGGGGTGCTGGGAAATAGGTTAAGGGTGGACAGGAAAAGTTTTTGGGACACACTGGGACGGGTAGCTGGAGGGGGGTTGGGAGTGGAGGAAGAGGTGGTGGTTGTAGGAGGTGTACGTTTTGTGGATTTGGGTGCAGGTGCATGCTCTAGTGGCTGTTGTGAGGTGGGTGGCTGATGGGTGGGTGTGTGCCTGCGTTTGTGTATCTTCGGAGGGGGCGTCACAGACACACTGGGAGAGGTCACAGGGGACGTATAAATGGTAGTGGGGTGGTGAGTGCACGTGAGCGGGGTGTGGTGGTGGATGTGCTGGAGAGGGACATAGTGGCTGTAGTGGTAGTGCATGCAGGTGTGTGTGTAGACGACACTGGGAGGGAGGAGGGAGAAGAGGAGGGAGACACAGTGGAGGCAGTGGATGGTGGTGTGTCTGTATGTGTGTGATGCTTGCGTGAGTGCCTGTGGAATGTGTGGTGCTTATGTTTGCCTGAGCTTCCCTTGTGTGGTGAGGTGCGTGCAGGCTGGTCTGATGGTGTGCTTGGGATAGGCAGAGGTACAGGGGATTGGGTCTGGGTGGAGGAAGTTGGAGGTTGGAGGCAAGATATAGGGACAATGGCTGCCATCAGTGCTGAGGCCAGAGTTTGAAGGGTTCGATGAAGGGCAGCCTGACCAGAATGAATGCCCTCCAGGAATGCATTTGTGTGTTGCAACTCCCTTTCTACACCCTGGATGGAATTCAAAATGGTAGACTGCCCAACAGTGAGGGACCTGAGGAGGTCAATGGCCTCCTCACTGAGGGCAGCAGAGGTGAGAGGGGCAGGGGCTGAGGTGCCTGGGACGAAGGTGATGCCCACCCTCCTGGGTGAGCGGGCACGGGGCGAAGGCTGAGGGGCTGCTGGGAGGGCAGTGCTGGTAGGGGGGGTGGCAGCTGTACCTGTAGTAGTGGGGGGAACAGATGTTTCCGCCACCACAAGGGAGCTACCATCAGAGGACGAGTCCGTGTCTCTGGTTGCAGATCCTGTGACCGCCGTGCTGCTCCCCTCGCCCTCCGTCCCACTGGTGTATTCTGAGTCCGTAGTGTGGGCCTCCGTGCCCATGTGGGATGCAGCTCCCTCGTTCTCCGGTGCCACTCTACGTCCGCCTGATGATGCTAATGCACACAAGAACAGGGAGACCGCAGAAAAAGGGGGGGGGCAGTAGAAAGACAGGTTGAGTGCATGGCTTACCGCTACCGTTGGCGGACAATACAGACACAGCAGCCCCCTGCACTACATTGCGCTGTTGGCCTCTACAGTGCAACTCCTGGGAAATGGCCTACAAGGCTATGGACGACATCTGCACACATAGATGACCCTGGGGCATGAATAGCAGTACTTGGCACTCTACAGAGGTGGGGTGGGGGGCCACAGGGCCATGCCTTATGAATGGGCCTAGCCTAGGGAACTCGCCCTGGCCTAGGGGAACCCACAGCCCTCCTCCCACACCCAGACACCTTCACTGCGTGCAAAGTCAGCTGAATGATAGTGTACTCACCCCCTTGTGTCTGCTGTGTTTCCCTCAAGTGCCTATCCAACTCAGGGTAGGCCACCGCCAGGATCCGGAACATCAGGGGGGACATGGTTCGACGGCACCCCTCCCACGTTGGGAGGCCATCCCCAGCTGAGCCTCCGCCGTCTTCTTGCTCCAACGGCGAATGTCCTCCCATCTCTTCTGGCAGTGGGTGCTCCGTCTGTGGTGGACCCCCAGGGTCCGGACGTCCTTGTCGATGGCACGCCAAATATCCTTCTTCAGGTGGGTGCTGACCTACATGAAATGTACAGGGGAAGAAGAGAAGTCATTAATAACTACACCGTCAAAGTGATTGGCCTCTGTTGGAAAATGGGTTATTGGTAGGGCAGGTAGGTACCTACACCTAGCAACAAGCCACTAACCTCCACATAGGTACAGTTAGGTCTCAGTAAATTAATCCCAGCTCAACCCTTGGTAGCTTGGCAACGAGCGTTAAGGCTTAACTTAGGAGACAAAGTGTAAAGCATTCAAATATCACAAAACAGTAATTAAATAAAACACAGGAAACAGTTTAAAAATCCAAAACCAATTTATAAAAATAGTTTATATTTTTATCTTTAAAATGACACAAAAACGATTAAAATCGGTACAGGGGAACCGGAGATATGAATTTTTAAAGAATTATTACTTTTCTAGCGCTTAGAAACAAAAAGCGCCAATCGGGTCATCTGGTTGCACCTCGACCGGGGCAAAGTCAAACTTTCAGGCTGACCGCGATGGAGCCCTGCTCGGCTACAGGTCGCGGGAGGCCTCGGTTAAAAAGTTACCTTCTGACTTAGTCTTTATTTTGACGTTTTTCTTCACCGGGACGAACCTGCCAGTTGAATCCGACCTCCTGGAGCCCTTGTCCGGATACTCGATGTGGGTTTCCTCGGTGGAGACTTTTACCTTCGGACGTAGTCGTTTTTTCGAGATGAAAATCCTTCGACCGGGGTAAACCTGGATCTTGATCCGACTTCCATGGAGCCCTTCTCGGATACGATGGCTGGGAGGTCCCGGTCAACTTTTTACCTTCGGACTTAGTCTCTTTTTTGGATGTTTTTCTTTACCGGGACGAACCACGAAGTCAGGCCGGGTCGCGGTTGAGGCAAGCCGGCTAGAATTTCCGCGGCGGGTCGGTCCCTCTCTGGAGCTTTTTTCCCAAAATTCTCAAATCTTTTCCAAACTTCTGGGGCTTCACCCAGATGTTCTTTTAAGGTTCTTTTGGGGTCCACAGCTCACCCCAAGGGTCCAGAAGTTCTGTGATGGTCCTTGGGGGGTGCGGACTTCAACTCCCAGAATGCACCTGGCGCAAACTCCTTTTTGGCCACTGGACAGTGGTCAGCTGGTCGCTTTCTTCAGGAGTTGGTGCAGGGGACTCTGGTTTAGCAATTTTTGCACCTGTAGCAAACAGGGAGTCCCTCCTTTAACCAGTTGAAGCCAGGCAAAGTCCTTCTTGTGGTGAAGCCCAAGTGTGCAGCTGGTGCAGTCCTTCTGAGTGCAGGGTCCAGGTGCAGGCCAGGGGTCCAGCAGGGCAGTCCTTCTTCTTCTTTAGTTCCTTTCTTGTTGAATTCTGGAGGGGATCTGAGGCGTGGGTGCAGGTCTGCCAGTTTTATTCTTGCTCCTGGGTGAAAAGCAGGGGGGCCCTGGTTCTCCAATCAGGTACAGGGTCGTCCCCCTGTGATGACCACTTCCTGGGAAGTGTGGCAAAAATCCATCCCAGAAGGCAACAGTCTCTAAAAATCCAACATGGATGAATCTGATTTTTGGAGGTTACATCTGGCTGAGCCCACCCACTGGTGTGGCTAAAAATCATAAACACACCCCTCTCCTGCCCTCTCCTAATCTAATCAAGGGGGCACCTAGCTGTCTGGGGTTGCAGGATGTGGGGGTGTGGCTGGGTGCTGCAAATGTCCTTCTCTGCCTTTGAAGACCAGTTTGGCAGCCCTCCTCCTTCCTGCCTCACCATCTGCTGAGGGGAGATTCTCTCCCCCAAGCACATTCCTTTGTGTGAAGCCTGGCCACTTCACACCTCATCAAGGCAGCCTGGCAGAAGCTGCTGCAGGCTGGCCAATCAGAGCACAGCAGCAAAAACAATGCAGAGCTGAAATTGGCAACTTTTTAGGTAAAGTCTAAACTTTTTACCTGAACAAGTTATATTAAATCCAACAACTGGAAGTTGTGGGATTTATTACAACAATCAATTTGATACCAAATTCTTGGTATGTAACATTTAAGGAGACTTTAAAATTTAAAATAAAGTCTGCCCATTCTAGCCTATGAAGGCCATTTACTTCAATGAGAGAAAAACGAATTTGGCTGTTTTTACCTCACCAGGGCTTATAAATCTATTTTTATAAAGTCCCTGCTTATAGTTACATGGCACCCAGCCCTAGGGGCACATAGGGCACACCTTAGGGGTGACTTATATGTAAAAATAAGGTAGTTTAAGACTTTGGAAGTACCTTTAATTCCAAAGTCGAATTTGCATATAACTTTAATTTAAAAGCAGCCAGCAAGGCAGGCTTGCTTTTAAAATGACACTGGGCACCTCAGCAGTGCACCTAGGTGTGCACCACCTATGCTGTGGTCCCTAAACCTACATGCCCTACCATATACTAGGGACTTATAGGTAGGTTAACTTAGCCAATTATAATTAGCCTAATTTGCATATCCATTTTACACAGAGCACAGGCCCTGGGACTGGTTAGCAGTACCCAGGGCACCATCAAAGTCAGGAAAACACCAGCAAAAAGAGGAAAATGGGGGCAAAAAGTTATGGGGCCTCTGCAATCAGCCCTGTTTTCTCACAGCCTCCATCCCTACCCTTGCCATGTGGCACATGCATTCACCGTCTTTCATGCACTCAGAACTCTGCCCCCTTCCTTCTTACAACCAGCCCTCTCCACACAGGCATAGCCCATACAACGTGCTCCCTGTGTACTTTCCTGTTGGTCTGGAGGACCGTAGAGTAGCGTGTACTGGGAGAGGACACCCTCGACGAGCTTCTCCAACTCCTCTGCAGTGAAGGCAGAGGCCCTTTCCCCAGGCGCACGAGCCATTGTCTCTTCCAGACCGAGGTCACAGCAGCACTTGCAGTGTAGGTCCTCTCCTGTCGAAGATCAGGTATTGAGTGATTAAACAGTTAGAAAATGGCGGTCACGTCCGCGGCGGTGCGTACCATCACCGCCGGCGTACATCGTCATTGACTCCTGGGACCCATAGGGTCAAATGTTAACCAATGCAGCATTGCGCCGCAGTCTTCGACGCCTACCGCGACGGTGTACAACGCCAGCGCAGTTACCTCACATCCCATTGTCCCGCTTTAGAGGTCAGGCAGCCGCCATTTCAGGGTCCCCATTTGGCCTAATTACCAACTGCATCACACATACCTAGGCCTACTCTCAACACACATACAGGCCACATTTTGTGTATGATTGGTGTTCTGTGTAGACTGTGGGTACATACCTCTGAGTTGTTTGACTCTGTGCTCTCTGTTGTCCTTCATAGGCACCGTCCACTGGGGCATGTGAGGAGATGGCGGAATCCTCTGCTGTATCGACCGCTGGTGGACCTGTCGACAATGGAGGAAAGACATTTGATCATCACCTACAGGTTTGACCGTGCCACAATCCAGGAACTGTGTAGCCAGTTGGAGCCAGACCTTATGTCACCAATCCGCCATCCCACAGGAATCCCCTATCAAATGCAGGTGCTATCAGTGCTCCATTTCCTTGCAAGTGAGTCTTTTCAAACAACAGTGGCCATAGCATCAGGGATGTCCCAGCCTATGTTTTCCAACGTGTTGTCCAGAGTGTTGTCTGCCCTTCTGAAACACATTCGGAGCTACATCGTTTTCCCTCAGGAGGAGGATTTGCCTACAGTGAAAGGTGACTTTTATGCCCTTGGACATATGCCCAACATCATAGGTGCCATTGATGGGACCCATGTGGCTTTGGTTCCCCCACACAGGAGTGAACAGGTGTACAGAAACCGGAAGAGTTATCATTCCATGAATGTACAGATGGTATGTTTGGCAGACCAGCACATCTCCTATGTGAATGCCATGTTCCCTGGTTCAGTGCATGACGCCTACATCATGCGGAATAGCAGCATCCCTTATGTGATGGGTCAACTCCAGAGGCACCGTGTGTGGCGATTAGGTGACTCTGGTTACGCCAACCTGTCATGGCTACTGACCCCAGTGAGGAATCCCAGGACCAGGGCAGAGGAACGCTACAATGAGGCCCATGGGCGAACTAGGAGGGTGATCGAGCGGACCTACGGCCTCCTGAAGGCCAGGTTCAGGTGCCTCCATATGACAGGTGGATCCCTATTCTACTCACCAAAGAAGGTGTGTCAGATCATCGTGGCCTACTGTATGCTTCTTAATTTGGCTTTGCGACGACAGGTGCTTTTCTGCAGGAGGATGGTCCAGATGGTGGTGTTGTGGCAGCTGTGGAGCCTGTGGACAGTGATGAGGAGGAAGCAGAGGAAGAAGACATTGACAACAGGGACTCAGTCATCCAGCAATATTTCCAGTGAAACACAGGTGAGAATACATTTGTGCCTACTACATGTACTTTTACACTTCTACCTCTATCCTGTCTGTTGATTTCACCCAGTGTATGGTCACTGAGTTGTCACTTTCCCTTACGGTTTCACAGGTGTGGGTCCCAACGTGTGTCATCTGCTTAGATTCCTCATGGACTAAAGCTGTGTGACATTGGTATGTTGACATTACTAATTCCTGGAAATGTTGTCACTGTAATCGCAAATACACTATTTAAAAATCACAGACAGACTCCAGATCTTGGAGCTTTAGGTGTGTTTATTTAAAAGCAAAATATTGGAGGGGGAAGGTAAATGGTGAGGGGTGATGGCGGAGGAGTGTCCATGGCAGAGTCCAGTCTATTCAGCACCCCTACAATGGTGTCCAGGGCGGAGCTGATGGTTCAGAGTTCCTCCCTGAACCCCAGATACTGTTCCTCCTGCATGCTCTGGGTCTCCTGAAACTGGCCAGGACCGTTGCCATCGTTTCCTAGGAGTGGTGGTATGCTCCCATGATGGAGGAGAGGGCCTCGTGGAGAGTGGGTTCCCTTGGCCTGTCCGCCTCCTGTCGCACAGCAGCCCTCCCAGGTCCCCTGTGCTCCTGTGCCTCCGTCCCATGGACCGTGTGCCGACTGCCACTGCCCCCAGGTCCCTGTTGTTGTTGGGGTGGTGGATTATCCTGGGTTCCCTGTAGTGGTGGACACACAGCTGATTGACGTGTCCTGGGTACGGAGGTATGGGCCTGCTGGGTGGGTGCTGTGCTGGTGTTACCAGAGGGTGGAAGGTCTGTGGTGGCCTGTGCCTGTGCAAGGGGAACCGACTGTCCCGAGCCCCACGATGGTCCAGGCTGATCATCTGGATCCAGTTGGACAGAGCTGCTGTCATCACTGTGGGCCTCTTCTGTGGGTGGGGTGGAGATGTCTGGACCCTCCTGTCTGGTGACGTTGGGTAGTGGTCCTGCAGGGGTGTAAAAACTTAATTATTGTATCTGTGTGTTTCATGGTGGGCAATGGGTGGGTGACCGGTGTACCCCAGTGCTTGCATTCCTATGTGGGGACTTGTGTGATGATGGTTTAGGGGGTTGTATGGGTATGTGCAGTGGGCTTGCTTTAGTGATGGGTTGCATGCAGGGCTTGGTGTTGGGATGGGTGGTTTGTGATAGTGGGGTATATGTGAGTTGGTGGAGTGCTGAGGGTGAGGGTACGGGTAGGAGTGAGTGATGGCATGCAGGAAGGGTGGGGGATATATTGATAAAGCTTTGACTTACCAGAGTCCATTCCTCCACCGACTCCTGCGAGGCCCTCAGGATGCAGAATCACCAAGGCCTGCACCTCCCATGTTGTTAGTTGTGGGGGAGGAGGTGGGGGTCAGCAGCCAGTCCGCTGAACCGCCAGGTGGTATCTTGAGACCACGGAACGCACCTTCCCTCGTAGGTCGTTCCACCTCTTCCTGATGTCATCCCAATTTCTTGGGTGTTGTCCCACTGCGTTTACCCTGTCGACTATTCTTCTCCATAGCTCCATCTTCCTTGCAATTGAGGTGTGCTGCACCTGTGCTCCAAATAGCTGTGGCTCTACCCGGACGATTTCGTCCACCATGACCCTGACCTCCTCCTCCGAGAAACTGGGGTGTCTTTGCCATGCCATGGGGTGGTGTAGGTGATGTGTGGGGTGGTGTGTGTGGTGATAAGTGTGGTGATATGTAGTGGTGTGTGGTGTTTTGTGCGTGGAAGTTGTGTTGGTGATGGTGTTGAGTGCCTGTGGCTGCTAGTTTGTGGATGGTGGTGTCTCTCTCTGGCCTTCTCTCTGTAATAGTGGTCGTAAGGGTTTGTGGGTGATGTGGGTGTGTGTTTTATATTGTATTGGGTGTGTGGGAGTGGTGTGTGTATGTGTATCAGGTGTGTGTATTTCGAATTGTCCAATGTGGCGGTGTTTTGTATGTGTGTGTGTATTTTGAGCGCGGCGGTGTGTACCGCCAATGGAATACCCCAGTTGAAAGACTGCCGCGTGGATTCATGGGTCGTGATAGTGTGGGCGTATTTCTGTTGGCGTGACAGTGGAGGTTTTGTTTTCGCCAGTTTATCACTGACCTTTGGTGTGGCGGACTTGTGTGGGTGTCTGAATTTTGACGGATTTCGAGATGTGGGTCATAATAGCTGTGGCAGAATTCCGCAGCCGCAGAGGTATGTTGGCGGTCTTCTGCGCAGCGGTAAGTGGCTTTTACCGCCAATGTTGTAATGAGGGCCAATGTGTTTGTTTAGGTTTTGCTATTAAATCCTCTAAACAAAAAAGCACTTTTTATTCTGGTGGTATTTTGGCCTAATTCCTTGCAGTCAGTGCTTTATGTGATGCATGTGTGGGGATAACATGGCTGTGTAACTGATCACATCAAAAATTCCAATGGCACTAGAGGACCAGCAATGTTCTGCTACTGTGCCACTATATAAACAAGTGTATTAACTGAGTTTTAATTACAAATCATTCTTTATATAGCTACTCCAGCTGGTCAACAATCTCAGCAAGACAGCATCCCAGCTGCGGTGCACTGAATGGAGGTCATCAAAGTCGAATATAGCAGACTTGTGGCTCTGGTGGATGAGGAGGCAGAGGCATGTGGCGCTGCCCTCTCTACCTCCAGCCAGCCACCAGTGTCTCCATCTAGGCTACACCATCAGCAGTGCTGCCGGTACTTAGGATCCAACACTGCTGCCCCACCTCCTCATCATCCAATGACCGCCTCCTCCGCTGCATCCTACGGGAGCTGGCGCTGCTTTGCCATGAGGTCGCATACCTGCATCTATGCCCTCTATTTCCTTTAGTGGGAGGAACCTTTGTTGTAGCCGGAGAGGGTGGGGAGTTAGAAGGGCAGTTGGGGTAATTTTGTACTTTGATTTAGACTTTGTTGGACATTGATTGACGCGGTATTTGTCTGGGGAGAGGGGGAGAGTATTGTGGGTGGAGAAGGTGGGTTTCAATTTTTTTTTAAATAGAAATTGCTTATTCCTGTATTTTGTCTTTGCATTGCTTTTTGCGCAGCCTTAATTGACAAAAAGCAGCCCTTGTACATAACTGCACATCGACTTCCCCAAGCTAATTCTTGCGTCCCTTGCCATATAATTAATTATTTATTTGCTAGGTTACTGTTGGAAAGTGGATTATTTATAAGAACGGGTAAGTACTACACTGCAATAAGCCACTAACCTCCACTCAGGTCCAGTTAGGTCCCAATAAATTAAACCCAGCTCAACACTTGGTAGCTTGGCAATGAGAAACAAGGCTTAACTTAGGAGACAGGTGTGTAATGCATTTAAAAATTACAAAACAGTAAATAAGTAAAACACAAAACACAATAAGAATCCAACACCAATTTATAAAAATAGGCTATATTTTTATCCTTAAAATGATACCATAATGATTAAACTCAGATAAGGAGAAACAGAGATATGTTTTTTAAAGAATTAATATTTTTTAGTGCTTAGAAACTAAGGGGCACATTTATACTTGTTTTGCACCGAATTTGCGTCATTTTTTTTAATGCAAATTTGGTGCTATACTAAACTAATATTTAAAGTTATGGAGTTAAAGTCATTTTTTTGGGGACATGGAAACCTACTTAGCGTCATTGAGATGCAAAGTAGGCGTTCCCATGCAAAAAGTGGCTCTATGGCCTTAGCGTCATATTTATCCCTGTGCGTTATTTTAGCTTGCTTTGTAACATTATTTAACACCTGGGTCACGGCAGGCGTTCGAGGACCTGTGGGCCTAATTCCATGGTGGAACACGATGGAATAAGCCCACAGGTACCCTCCCCAGACCCCAGGGACTCCCCTGCCCACACGAGAGGGACAGGGAGGATGGGGGACCCCATCCCAGGTAAGTATAGGTAAGTACAGGTAAGTATTTTTTCTTAAGTGCCATTGGGGGCCCTGAAATGGGCCCCCCTACATGGCACTGGGTGCAATGGCCATGCCCAGGGGATCCTGGTCCCCTGTGCTGGCCATTGGGGTAGTGGGCATGACTCCTGTCTTTTCTAAGAAAAGAGTCATGTGGTTTGGATGGTTTTGCATCAGAAAATGACGCTAGGCAGGTTAGAGTTATTTTTTTTTTTACTCTAACCTGCCTAACGTCATTTTTTGGTGCAAAACCCCCTTCTCCATACTGCCAGCCCCATCCTGATAACATTATTTTTTTGGACGCTAGCCTACCCTTTGAACTGGTTTGCACCAATCCATAAATATGGTGCCCGGCTGGTGCTCACAAATGGTGCAAGCCAGTGCTATACTTTTGGTGCAAACAGCATTAGTGCAGTTTTGCACCAAAAAGTATAAATCAGGGCCTAAAAGTGGCCATCTGGTCACCTGGTCACATTAGACCGGGACAAAGTCAAAGTTTGAGGCCAACCATGATGGAGCCCTGCTCGGCTACAGCAAGCGGGAAGCCTTGGTCAAAGGTTTGCCTTCAGACTTAGGTGGTCATAACGAGTCTGGAAGTCCATGGACAGCCACAGTGGAGGTGGCAGTTGCACCAGCGCGCCCCCGATGGGGCGAACCACCATATTATGAGCACAAGAATGGAACCAACAGAACACAGACAAGTCACTGCCCAAACCGCCACTGCGGAGGGACTGCATATCCAGGCCAGCGATGAGGCAGTTGCTATTGACCCTATTACGGGGCTGCACACTGCCAGGATTTCCGGGGTGTTAGCACTGCCAAGAAAAGCCTGGCGGAAACGAATCACAGAAAAGGGAACACGCACCTTCAGGAATACAGGCACCATGGCATACAAATTGCAAGTCTTTCCAATGCTATTGGTGGCCACTGAACACCAGGACCAGCGACAAAGACACCAACAGTAAGTGCACCCACCTAGCACACACTGGAGGGAAGGACATTAGTACACACACACAACATACACCCACTGCGTGGCAAGCCACGGCAACACAAGCACGCATGCAAACAAACACCGGTACCAACACACACACATACATACACACACTCCCAAATGACAAATCACATATTTATTACACATACATGTGGAAGGAAAGCCAGGAACAGTTTGTTACCATAGACACCAATGGTGCTGTGGTGCAGATATATTAAAAAAGTAAAAAAGCCAAAGAACAATAAATGACAAAGGGTTCCAAGGGCCAGTCCAGTATGTCCATAGGTCCCCTTGTACAATTGGTAGAGAATAAGGCCCCAACTTGACTCCTGACTGCAAACTGCTGGCCTCCACTGGGCTGGGCCATCAATGGGGAATGCAGGCACCTCAGGGGTGAAGCGGGGGCTGGGGCTCATGGGTGTTTGGGTTTGAGGAGGGTCCTGAGGTTTGGGTTTGGGGGGTCCTTAGGCTTGCCGGTTTTGGGGTTGTGGACTTGAGTTTGGGTTTGGGAGGGGTGACTGTGGACTTGGTGGGTTGGCAAAGGGCATGGCGACGACCAGGGGAGGACTGGGAGGTAGAAAGCAGGGGTGTGGGGAGGGTAACAGGGCACTTGGTGGGGGGGACTAGTTCACGCATGGGGAACAGGGAGAATTAATGAAGGAATTGTTTCTTGGGGGCACGGGGATGGTCATGGCACAAAGGTATGGGAGTCGGGGTAGAGGGAGTAGTTGAGACGTGTGTATGTGGATGTGATTTGCTTGCAGGTGTGTGCTTGGATGTCATGTGTGTTCTGGGTGACTGTTGGGTGGGTGACAGTGGGTGTTTAGGTGTAATAGGAGGAGGGGGAGGAGATGCAGGGAGGTGGTGGGGGGGTGTGAGATAATGTTGTGGTGGTGTCTACAGGTAGGGTGGGTGCACTGCATGTGGGGGTGTTGACAGTCGTGCTGAGTGTGCATGTGGTGTATGGTGTGCATGTATGAGGGTCTGATGTTGTGGTGATGGTGGCAGTAAGTGCACTTGTGGCAGGATGTGGGACTGATGAGGTGGAGACTGGTGCCCTATCACCTGCAGGAGGTGGCATCTTGGCCTTCTAGAGTCAGAGCACAGCAGCACATGCAGTGGAGGTCTTGTGTGCAGGAGTGTCAGGAGTCAAGTGAGCATTGCCAAGTGAAATGGCAGTCACGTCCGCCGCGGACATCACCGTCACTGGCAGCAGCGGACACCATTGGCTCCAGTCTCCCATAGGCAACCATGTTATCCTATGAGGAGTTTCACAGTAGTTGCGACAGCTGAACGCCATGACATCTAACACCAGGGTATTAGGTCACTTCCATCTGTCCTGTGCATGCAGGACAGGCGGCTGTCATTTTACGTGTATTTAGGTGAATAGTGGCTGAATGTGAAGTGCGTCATGGGTGATATTTTGTGACTATTGCACAGCTTTGCTGTGCGCACACAATCAACGCAGCTTATTCTGACTTCTCACTCTCCCATTCCCAGATTCGGTGCAATGTTGAGGATGAGACATGCTCTTGTGTACAGGCCCCTAGTCGACCTTGCCACCCTAGAAGAGCGACAAGTCATTTAGATGTATTTTCTGAACCGTCAGATCATCATGGAGCTGGTGACCCAGTTCGAGCATGATCTGTTGCCTGCCATCCGTTATCCCAATGCCATCCCTCCCACAGTACAGGTGTTGTCAGTCCTCTACTTTCTTGCCACAGGGTCGTTCTAGATGATAGTGAGCTGGGCAGTAGGGATGTCACAGCCAATGTTCAGTAACATTTTACGGGATGTACTGTGTGCCCTGCTAAGACATCTGCCCTGCTACATCAGGTTCCCCCAACAAGCTGATTTAGCCACTGTCAAAGCTGCCTTCTATGATTTGGCACATGTCCCCCATGTTATAGGCCCCATAGATGGCACACACATTGCTGGGTGCCACCCAGGAGAAATGAGCAAGTGTTTAGGAACCAAAATCTTTTATTCTGTCAATGTGCAGGTGAGATGTCTCACTGACCAAAGTATCTACCAATGACAGGCAAGTTCACAGCTTCTGTGCATGACTCCTTCATTCTGCGGAACAGCAACGTCCCCCATATGATGGCTCCACTACAGAGGGTCCGGGTATGGGTCTGGCTCTTCAGTATGTATACATTTGTCTGTCTGCCCCTGTACACTCAACTCTCTTCACACCCTGCCCTAACTCACTTCCGGTCTTGACATGGGTCCTATCTCTGTGCACACAGGTGACTCTGGCTATCCCATCCTTCCCTGGCTACTGACACCTGTAAGATATCAGCTTACAGATGCTGAAAACTTTTTCAATGAGGCCCACGGTAGGACAAGGTGTGTGATCAAGAGAACCGTTGGTCTACTAAAGGTCAGAATCCGGTCTCTACACATCTCAGGAGTTGCCCTACTCTACAAACCACTGAAACTGTGCCAGATTATTGTTGCCTGCTGCATGCTACACAATCTGGCCTTAATATGTCATATCGCATTTCAGGATGCAGAGGAGGTGGCAGCTGGACCAGTGGCGGATGAAGAAGACATGGGGAATGATGAGGAGGAAGATGATGAGGATGCAGCTGAATCCAAAACAGAGTTGATACGACAATACTTCCACGGAGCTACAGATATGTGTCTGATGTATGTTATGTGACCTGTATTCCAGGCTGCACTGTGACATAGTTCCTCGTGGTATCTGTAGGCACTATTGGAATTGGGTGCAGCTCTGCCTCTAGATGGATTTCCCCATCAGTGGAGTTGTTATTGTATATATTTCAGTGCAATTATCACCCTGCTGTTACGTTGCTTCACATGTGACATGTTTGTGCTTTTCCAGTGCTCCCTGTACTGCCATATTAGCTGCAATATGTGTGCTATGCATTGTGGTGTGAACAGTATTGCTACCTATCCTAAGAGTCCACTTTGGGAGGCAGTGCAGCATTACTATTTTGACTGTGGAACCTGCCACAAGTTTAGCTTTGTTTGTTGTGATGTAAGGACCATTGAGGATGGTTGTCTTGGGGATGTGGGTCTGATATGGGCATAAGGTTTGAGCTGACACTTGCCAACTCATCCTTGGGCCTTTGTAAATGTAGTGCATGTGTGTTGTGTGGGCATATTTGACTTCTATAATGACTGTTGTCCCTGTCTTGTTCAACTTGCAGGGCATTTGTGTAGTGCACTCTGGTTCCTGCAAACCTGTTGCCTCTCTTGACACATGTGTGCCGCCTCTGCCTGCTCCATCATCATCATTGCTGCATATTGCTCCTCCTTGTGTTACTCTCACAAACTTTGACAGGAGAATGGGATGACAGTAAAATATGTTTGCCACAGTAAATGGTATTTCTTACAATAAAGCATGTAGACAGTAGCTGTGCTCAATAGTGTTTATTTTTGACTGACACGTGGAAGGGGTGATGAGTGGGGTCATGGTGTGTGAACTTAGTGTAGTTAGCCAAGCTATGTGTAGTCTGGGTCCAGTATGGGGGGAATATTCAGGAGAGGGTCACTTCCGGACAGTGATGTTGGTCTTGACATCGGTTCCTGCAGGATGTCTGGTTGGGTGTCCTCACATGCGTGGGGGTCCCCCAGCTACAGGGGAGGGGTGCTGGGGGTCTGTGGGTCCTTAGGCATGGCCTCCATTCAACTAGCTGCCGCTGTAGTGGAGGGCTCTGTTGGGATGTGGCTAGTGGAAGGGGTTTGCTGGTGGGTGGAGGACTCATGCAGGATGGTGGTCAGTTCCTTCAGCACCCCTGCAACGGAGGTCATGGTGACATTGAGGCCTTGCCACTGCTGCATGGCCTCCTGATGGTGTTCCTTCTGCAGCCTCTGGTTCTCTGCAGGGTGTGGCCCATTGTGTCCTGGGTTTAGTGGTATGCACCCAGGACTTGGGAAAGGACTACCTGGGCAGACTATTGTTGTGGCTCCCCATCCCTTGGACCTCAAGTCAACTCTCACTACCCCTGGCCTCCTGTGCCTGTGCCCCTTGCACAGTTTGCCCACTCCCAGTAGCACCAGGACCTTCATTGTCTTGAGTGCGTGCCCTTGACTCAGGCCCCTGTATTGTGGAGCACACGTCTGATTGGCCCGTCCCTGGGGCACTGGTTTGGGGACAAACGGATGGCTGCGGTGTAGTTGTCACATGGGAGGGGGAGCTAATTCAACTTGACATTTAAAAGTACTTGCCAAGCCTAAACTCCCCGTTTTCTACATATGACACCACTAAGGTATGCCCTAGGTAACCAGGGTGCTGTGTAGGCAATAGCCAAGACATGTACCTATGTAGTTTACATGTCCTGGTAGTGTCGAACTCCTAAACTCATTTTTATACTGCTGTGACGCCTGCTCCCTTCATAGGCTAACATTGGGGCTGCCCTCATACATTGTTTGAGTGGTAGCTGCTGATCTAAAAGGAGTAGCAAGGTCATATTTAGTATGGCTAGACTGGTGATGAAAAATACTGCTGGATTTAATATAAACCTTTTAGAAATGCCACTTTTAGAAAGAGAGCATTTCTCTTCACTTAAATCTTTCTGTGCCTTACAATCCACGTCTGGCTGGGTTTAGTTGACAGCTCCTTGTGCATTCACTCAGACACACCCCAAACACAGGATACTCAGCCTCTCATGCATACATCTGCATTTTGAATGGGTCTTCAGGGGTTGGGAGGGTGGAGGGCCTGACACTTGCATATCAAGGGGCAGTTGCCTGCCCTCACTCAAAGGACTCCCACACCCCCTTCTGGAACCCTGGCAGACAGGGTTGAACTGAAAGGAGACCTTGTGCACTTCTAAGCCAGTCTCCCCCACTTCTAAGGCACATTTGGGTATTTAAACAGGGCCTCTGCCCCTACTGACTCAGACACTTCCTGGAGAAGAAACTTGAACCAGAACCTGCATCCTGCCAAGAAGAACTGCCTGGCTGCCCAAAGGACTCACCTGTCTGCTTTCTATGAAGGACTGCTGCCTTGCTGTTGCCCTGCTGCCTTGCTGCCCTCAGGCTGAGGTGAAGAAGTGCTCTCCAAGGGCTTGGATAGAGCTTGCCTCCTGTTCCCTGAAGTCTCAGGACCAAAAAGACTTTGGCCCTCCCTCCGAGGTACCGCTGTGCTGAAGACAGCCAGTGCAGCGTATTGTGACTGCTGGCACCCCTCCATTTTTTTTCAGATGGAGAGCCGCCAGCAGCCATACAGGCGGTCGGCGGGGAAGTGGAGGCTGCTCCACCTCCACTGCCCCGTCATCAGAACGCCACCCACCGAATCACGTCCCATGATTCGGTGTGGCAGTGTTCTGGTGACGGGGAGCTGGCGGCGGAGCAGCCCCCATGGATCCCATCCCCTCTAGGAGGATCAACGGACAAGGTAAGTTGATCGTCCGTTAGGGGAGGGGGTGGAGCGGTGTTGTGTGTTGTGTGCGTGCATGGGGGTGTGCGTGTGAGTATGTAGAGGAGGTGTGTGAGTGCGTGTATGCATGCGGGGGTGTTGTGTGTATGGGAAATGTGTGCGGGTCGGTCTGTGTGCATGTATATTTGTATGTGTGTGGGTATGTGTTGTAGTGTATGTGTGTGTGTGTGTATGTGCATGTTGGGGGTAGGGGTGGGGAGGGGGTGTGTGTATGTGTATGTTGGGGGTGGGGGTGGGGAGTGGGGTCCTGCCACCTTTGGGGGGTGGCAGGGGAGTGGGGGGTGTGGGGGGAGGAGACCCCTATTAGTGCCAGGGAAGGAATTCCGTGGCACTGATAGTGCCTACCGCCTTGGATTTTGTGACGGTTCCAAACCACCTGAAATCCATGGCGGTACGCAGGGTCCTGATACCGCCGGCGGTCTGGTGACGGCCGCCGGGCTGGAGACTGAAGTCTCCAGCCCAGCACTCATCACCGCCCTGGCGGTCAGAGTGGAGAAGTGGCGGATGACCGCCATGGTCATAATTCCATTTTTTTTTCCGTCGGCCTGTTGGCGGTTTTACTGCCACTTCTCCCCTGTCCGCCAGGGTCGTAATGAGGGCCTTCATCTCTACAAGAAGGACTCCTTGTGCGGCGAAATTTGACTTACAGCCTGCCAGAAATGATGCACAGCCTGCACCGCAGTGAAAGTTTCACTGCACACCAAACCGGAATGACGCAGCCTGACTTGACAATGAGAAGATCAACGCAGTGTCAGTGTAGCAACTGGAAATTCAACGCACGGCCCATTGGATCGATGTACAGCCAAGCCGGAATGATGCAGCCCAACTTCCAGAGCGGAATCGACGCAGCGCCTGCCGTGCGGTAGAAAATTTGACACAACGCCCACCGCCCAATTTTACTGCTGGTAGCACCTTACTTCATTTGTTAAAGGTGCCTGGAGAGCACCTTGCTATAATCATTGGGAGCGCCTTGTGAGTGCTTCGCTGGTGGAGGATCTGCGCTTGGAAGCGCTTAGACAATCGTGAAATCACCGCCACAACCTAAGCTCTTTAAATTGCCCCCAGCACTTTGAAAAGTGCGATGCTGGGCCCAATTCACCACCATGACTTACCCAGACTAGAGTGAGAGTCCTTGCTTGAACAGGGGGTAACCTGACTTCCAACCAAAGACCCCATTTCTAACACTGCCAATCAGAGAAGGGCACTACCGAGGTGAAACTGGTAACTTTTAGGAAGAGTTTTAAAACTCTTTCCCTGAACTAGTTATAATAAATCTAACAGTGGCAATTGACCAATTGTTGTGCTGGCTTTTCTCCCCCAGAGGGCCAGTTATGGCCCAGGGGGGCCCCCCCAGAGATAGTGGGCCCTAGGAGGGCCCCGATATAAAAGCAGGAAGGGTTATGTGCCGCCTCCCTCACCCCTTACGTTAACCTAGTCTCCCATTTTGCACAGAGGAGCGCCGCCTCCCCCCCCACCTTGTTCTCTTCCTGGCACTAGAGGTACCTTTTCATCAGGAAAACAGGTACCCGTTATGGACATATGTTTTCTGAATGTTCCTGGTGTGGACATTATTGATAAGTATGTTTACCTGTCTCTTTTGATGATGTGCCACATATGTGCTGATGTGTTTCCTTTCTGGTGGGAATAGTTCATCACATGTGTTGTGTGTGTTGTGCAAACGCTTTACACATTGCCTTTGCGTTAGGCCTGAGTGCCCATGCCAAGCTACCAAGGGGGTGAGCATGGGTTGTCTCGGACGTTTAATTCCCTTGCCCTGACTAGAGTGGGTTCTGCCTGGCTTAGGTGCATACCCTTGCCAACCAGAAACTCCATTTTTTAACAACTAGAGTGAGGGGAAACCAAATGTGGCTATTTTACCTCACCAGAACTTATAAAACAGCTTTTATGAAGTCCCTGTTTATATTTACATGGCACCCAACCCCAGGTCTACTTAGGGCACACCTTAGGGATAACATATCTGCAAAAATAAGGTAGTTTCAGACTTAAGATGCACTTTTAATTCCAATGTTGAATTTGCACATAACCTTAATTTGAAGGCAGCCAGCAAGGCAGGCCTGCCTTTAAAATGACCATGGGCACCTAAGCAGTGGACCTATAGGCACTCCACCTATGCTGGGGTCTCTAAATTACATGTATTACCATATACTAGGGACTTATAGGTAGGTTGACATAACCAATTGTAAATAGCCTAATTTGCATACTCATTTTACATATAGCTCAGGCCATGGAACTGGTTAGCTGTACCCAGGGCACCATCAGAGTCAAGAAAACATCAGCAAAAAGTGAAAAATGGGGGCAAAAATGTAGGGGGCTTCAGCAATCAGCCCAGTTTTCTCACAACTACATTCCTTACTTATAACTAAACAAGATCCCTCTAACAGAGTGGTAACAACACAGGCTAGGTCTGTCTTATTGCTTGAGGATATAAATTTTTGCCATTTTTGCGCCACCAAGTAACTTATCAAAGTGCATATACAACTTAGTTATGCTCTCGTCATACGGCCCTCTGTAACTATATTGATCTCAAAGGGGGTATGCCTATGCCTATATTGCCTTGTCACCCGTTACATACATACAAAAAATGTAATCATCAGCAGAAGTGACTATTTACCAACTAAACTAGAACACTTCACTTCTTATATCACTTACTTGAATTGATAAAGAAATGGCTGCTACCTCTCTCAATCTTCCAAAACCTTCGCAAGGATTCACAAGGTGCCTTCTTAATGGCGGTTGTAGTAGTAGCAGGCTAACATTCTAACAGGGAAGAAAAAACATCACAATCTCAGGTCTACCCCCACCTAGGTGAACTCCAATTTAAGGATAAATTAGAGGGATTATCCATCACAGGCAACTAGACTGAAAAGAAAACATAGAGTTAGTTGGTTATGAAAGACTGAGATCAGACTCTCACCGTGAAACAAAGAAGACCTGTTAACAAACTAGCAGTAGTAACATCTGTCCAATGGGGAGCTATTGAATTAATTTATTAAAACAATTAAAACTAAATTTATAAAATCCTCGATTCATTAGGAAGAGTGGATTCGGGACAGGAGAACGTTAAGTGTTTCAGAAACACAAGGCCTCAATGATGATGTTGGTGAATTCTGTTATATACAAGACTATTATGCGTTGGTAGATTTTGTTCCCCAGCTCCCTCCTCCGCCCACCACTTTGCACCCTCGCCAGGTGCAACTGTAAATAACCAAGCCTTCCTGAAATCTCAGTTTTGAAAACCTAGGCCTGCTGATCCTTGGTATAGCCAGATGCTTATGAATGGCAAAGTCCCATCAGATAGCAGTAGAATCTTTGGAGAAGCAATCGGTGATAGGAAGACCTCTTTTAAACAAAATAAAAAAAAACGAACTCTTCAAACAGTCTTTGCTTTGAACGCACACACACATGCCTTTCCCTAGCACGCCCAATCTGCATGTAATACTCTGAAGTAACCTATTTACTAAATCTTCACCAACTAATATGAAGCAAAAGATGAACAGCAGCCATAGGTCAAATCATATAAAGAAGATATCATCCCATCTTCCATAATGAAGGGTATATGTTGAGAAGCACTAACACAACTATTTAATGTTATCAAATGTCTCTCTCTTTTAGAACAGCTTCCTCGGGCCCTCGATAACAGTCAGATCTTATCCATTTTTTAAAAAGCAAGTCTTCATCACGCAAAACTCTGTATTGTCCAATTATGCAACTACCATTCATAGGAAATATCGCCGAGAAGGACATAGCTTTTCATCTTCAGGACAAAATCAAGCACAAACACAAAAACGTCCATCAGAACTTCCACTAAGGCCTTAAGCCTCACCAAAGCTAAGTCAGCACCCAAAATGGTTGCCAATATCCTTAAAAACAAAAACAATGGTAAGTTCTGCCTACTTCTCTTGCTCTACCTGATGCCTCCATGCTCCTTTTAACATCCTGATTGCTCTGACAATAGAGGGTGAGGCGAGGTGTCCGCTCGTAGAATTGTTCACAGCGTTTTGAAGGACGTGAAGCATATAATTGTAGTACTACAAAATGTTCAATGTTATTCAAAGTGTATTTTAGGGAGGTGCCATGAGGATTCAGGGCACTGGGAGTAATCCTCAAAATACACAACAAATATTATAGAAGTAAGAATAGAGAATTGCAATTTAAGCAAAAATACTCAATCAAGTTGAAACTACATGTTTCCAGACAGTATTAATTCGGCATGGTTTCTAACTCTTCAAACAAGAATGAATAAATGTCCAGGGGTAGATTTTTTCACATTCTTCACCCAGAGACCATCAGGCCTTTAGCCCATTTCTTTTTTACTTATGCCACTTAAAGACTATCCGTTTGCTCTACATTTCAATTCTGTACACACACAGCGGGACTTACATCACATTAAAACACACAGTATTGCCACACTAGGTGGCTGTGCAAAGGGTGGCAATAAAACACTATTACTTAGATAACTGGAAAGTAAATGGATAATTAAGCTGCGGGCAGTGGAGGAGGGACTAAACAAGGAAAAAGATTTACATGTTTGTTTGTAACTGTTACTTGATAGTTTTCATAACAACAACATATGCAATACTATGTTAGTAAATATGCGGAGTTAAGACATGATATTTTCAAAGAGGATGCTTCATAATGATTTGCAAGATTATGCATTGCTAATAAATATATGTACATAGTATTGAGTAACACAGTATGTTGTATGTGGATAACATTGTAACAATGTCTGGGTTTACGTTCTGGCCATCAACAATTACCCTCAGACTAGGATTTATATTCCCCAACACATAAGCATGTGGGTCACAATTCAATATCTCTCTTCATTTTTACTTTTTCACGCTCTCACTGTTCGTTTTTTACATAATGTATACTCCACATCTTTTAGTAAGTTGTTATATTGAGATACTTACTACCATTGATTTCCATTTATCTATGGTGCTTTATGTCCATTCTAAGATGGCCACCACCAAG